>NC_092709.1:101057554-101806983 GCF_047496885.1 Scyliorhinus torazame
GCACAATATTGTCCATTCATGAAGGTGGCATGGGGTTAGCACAGCTGCCTCACAGCACCAGGGACCCGGGTTCGATTCCGGCCTTGGGTGACTGTGTCTGTGTGGAGTTTACGCATTCTCCCTGCATCTGGGTGAGTTTCCTGCGGGTGCTTCGGTTTCCTCCACTGTCCAAAGATATGCAGGTTAGGTGGATTGGCCATAATCAATGAGCGGGGTTACAGGGGGAATGGGCTTGGGTAGACTTCTTTCGAATTTGTGCAAACTTGATGGATCGAATAGCCTCCTTCTGCACTATTGGGATTCTATGTAGGTGTTTCATTCAGAATTGTTGGATAGCTGTCAGCACAATAATTTCATTGGGACATTATTCCAATTCATCTTCATTACTGAACTCAACAGATTGTCAGAAACTTGCATTTACCTCATTGCAAAAAATAATTACTAAGCTAGAACATTATTACTATTATTACTAATTAATTATTACTAATTGAACAGAAAAACATGAAGGGACCAAAAACAGTACCTGAACCCCAGCAAATTTGACAGCACCTCACTCTGCAGCAATTGCCTTCACCCTCATAAACTTGCCTTGGACTGGAATTTTAGTTTCTGTACGGCATGAGGAAGTGAAATGAAAAAATGAAAATGAAAATTGCTTATTGTCACGAGTAGGCTTCAATGAAGTTACTGTGAAAAGCCCCTAGTCACCACATTCCGGCGCCTGTTCGGGGAGGCTGGTATGGGAATCTATTCGTTAGCTGATCAAAAAAACTTGGCCAGCCTGTACATTACTTCATGCACACGGAGTTTAAATGGGTGGTTTACCCTTCTGCTGAAGGCTGGGGTCACGCCTTTCAACAGACTTTCTGTTTTTATTTCAGATTTCCACAGAAGCTGCCAGGCTTGCAAAGTTTTTCCAGCATTTTCTGTTGCAATTTTAATCTCCAGTGCCCACAATTAATCTTTGAATGTAATTTGCTCTCTCCCAATTCTCCGGAATGTGACTGGAATATGATTCTTTGGTCACCTGCCTTCCTCAGGTGCATCTTCCAACTGGCCACTCTTCAAGTGTAAATCTGGACAGTTCGGGACAGCACCTATTAGGTCAGAGAGGGCAAGAATCATAACTCGATCATCTCTTATGTGGGCTGTTTTAAAGATTAGGAACAGCAATCTTGGCTGATTTCTGTCCTTCTGTAATCCACAACATTGTCCAGTTGTAGCACTTCAACAGCTGGCCACATGAAGTGTGGCACTCTAACACAGACAGGAAAGCAAACCCAACATCTTAGTCTTTTTCAATACTTTCAATACTTTCAGATCATCAGGCGAGCTCCCCAAAAGATTCTATTTGGCCCCTCAAGCCTGTTGCAGCATCCAATAAGATCATAGCTGGTATAACTTCTTCACTCCTATACTCCAGTCCCTTTATTTTGTTATCAAATTTATGCTCATGTCTTCCCATACAGAGAATAAAAGAGAATCAATATTGACAGAATTTATGAATCTTTTTGCAGTCCAGCTCCTCCAGTTTAATCATCCAATTGATATTCATATGTTTAAACCAGATGATGCCACAGATAATTATTTCTCCATAATCTCTACCTAGTTATGTCTCCCGAACAATGGCTACCAAAATGGACAAAAATAAGTTGAAAGATGTTAGAAACATAGAATTTACAATGCAGAAGGAGACCATTCGGCCCATCAAGTCTGCACCGGCCCTTGGAAAGAGCATCCTACTTAAGACCACGCCTCCCCATAACCCAGTAACCCCACCTAATCTTTTGGACACTAAGGGGCAATTTAGCACGGCCAATCCACCTAACCTGCACATCTTTGGACTGTGGGAGAAAACCGGAGCATCTGGTGGAAACCCACGCAGACACGGGAGATAGTGCAAACTCCACACAGACAGTCACCCAAGGTTGGAATTGAACCCGGGTCCTTGAAACTGTGAGGCAGCAGTGCTAACCACTGTGCCACCATGTTGCATTTGTTTATATCCTAGTGTTCTGTATTAACAGAATAAACCGGAGTAGCACTTAGTTAAAATTGGGACATTTTGTGTTATAATGTAATTACACCTCTGGATCTTGTTTATGTTTAGATTGTTTTCCGCCTTTCAGCTTTACTGTTTTGTTTCTCTACTTGGGAGTATTAGTTTGTGTTGGGATAGTTTCACAAGCACCATCCCAAAACAAATATCAGCAGGCTGATTAGTCATAAGAAGCATCAAGGCTAATCCCAATTCTAACCTCCCCCAGGTCAATATAATCACTTTCCTTCTGGAATCCGTGCATAACCTGAGCACAGAAGAGACCAAATGCAAAACTGAAATTGACAGAAACTTGTAATTAAACAGGGGATTTTCCTGGTCTAAAATGAAAAAACGGAAAATATTCAGCAGATCTGATAGCATCTGTGGGGCGAGAAACCAAGTTAATGTTTTAGGTCAGTTACCTTCCATCAGAATAGGTCAGCATTTTCTGTTTTTATGGTAGTGGCAGTATCTTGCTTTTGATTGTTCTGGCCACTTTGTTCTGGCCGCTTTGATTCACAGTGCATTTATCAATTGAGTTATAAGGAAGCTGGCATCAGTGAGATTATTTTGTGTAAATTACTCAGCTTTGATATGCATCCAGATATATTTATTTTGGATTGAGGATAAATGATGTCTGAAGTACATTAAGTCAGGAGCGTGAAACATGAGTATTTTATATTGTCATGCTTATTCCAAATAATTTATCTCCATTTCTTATTCCCTCCCTTGAAAGTTTGCCATTGCAGTGTGTTTGCCATATCACCCACAGTGATAAGGGTGACAAGTTTTGCTATATATCACATGGCAGCAGAATGAAATATTTTACATTAATAAGAAGGGTGTAATAGGAAATGAGGATTTTACTTTGAAATTAAATGTGCCCCTTTTCATATTTAGTACTCCTATATGTTATACAGTATGTTCTACATCCTAGTTATCCACTCTCCCAAGTGAAACATGGGTCATATCAACCACATGTTTCAACATGCTTAAGTCGACTCTATTGCCCTTTACCTGTGATGTACTGCCTTTGCTTCACTTAGCAGCTAAGCAGTTTATAGAAGTCCCTGGTTCATAAGGTATGGAGCACCATTCTTCAACTTTTCAAATTCCCCTCTTGAGCCAGGCATTTATTGCAACTTGCTTTTCTTAGTTCAGCTCATACCTTTTGCAACGTAAACATTATACAGCGTATTACCTCCATTAATTATTATTTCCCTGCCTATGCCATCACATTTTTTCATTCATTCACAATGTGCGCATTGCTGCCGAGATCCGCATTTATTCAGCATCGCTAATTGCCCTTGAGGATGTAGTGGTGAGCTGCCTTCTAGAACTGCTGCAGTCCATGTGGTATATGTACACCCATAGTGCTGTTAGGTAGGGATTCCAGGATTTTGACCCAGCGACAATAAATGAACAATGATATATTTTAAAGTCACTATGGTTTGTAGCTTAGAGGAGAACTTTTATGTGGTGGCATGTGTCTGCAGCCTTTGCCCTTCTAGGTGCTTTCAAAGGGACCTTGGTGTGTTGCTGCACTGCATCTTGTAGATGGTATGTACAGCTGCCACTGAGTTGGCGGTGGAGCGAGCGAATGTTTAAGGTGGGGGAAGATGAACTAGTCAAGCAGGCTGCTTTGTCCTGGATGGTGTTGAGCTTCTTGAGTGTTGTTGGAGCTGCACTCATCCAGGCAAGTGGAGAGTATTCCATCACACTACTGACTTGTGTCTTGTAGATGGTGGACAGGCTTTGGGGAATCTGGAGGTGAGTTACTCGCCACAGAATTCCCAGGCTCTGACCTGCTCGTCTAGCCACCGTATTTATGTGGCCAGCCCAGTTCAGTTTCTGGTAAATGCCAGCCTCCAGGATGTTGATTGTTGTGATTTCAACAAAGGTAATACTATTGAATGTGAAGAGGTGATGGTTAGATTATTTCTCTTTGGAAGTGGTCATTGCCTGACACTTGTTGGGTGTAAATGTTACTTGCCGCTTATCAGCCCAAGCCTGAGTGTTGCCCAGGTCTTCCTGCATATGGACATGGACTTCTTCAGGATCTGAGGAGTCACGAATGGTGCTGAACATTGTGCAATCATCAGTGAACATCTCTCTCTCTCTCTCTCTCTCTCTCTCTCTCTCTCTCTCTCTCTCTCTCTCTCTCTCTCCCCCCCCCCTGCCCAAGTCTGACCTATGATGAAGGGAAGGTCATTGATGAAATGGTTGAACATGTTTGGGCTGAGAAACGCATGGTTGCCCATCACTTTGCTTATGATTGAGTGTGACAGATGGGACTGTAATTGGATGGGTTTAATTTGTCCTGCTTTTTATCAATGGGATATACCGAGGCAATTTTCCACATTGCCAGCTAGGTGCCAGTATGGTAACTGCACTGGACCTGCTTGGCTCGGGACACAGCTAATTCTGGAGCACAAGCTGGAATGTTGTCAGGGCCCATAGCCTTTGCAGTATCCAATATCTTCAGGCGTTTTTTGATATTACATGGAGTAAATGGAATTGGCTGAAGACTGGCATGTGTGATGCTGGGTATCGCAGGAGGAGGCTGAGATGGATTATCTAGCTGAAGATTGTTGCAAATGCTTCAGCTTTTTCTTTTGCACTGATGTCCTGGGCTCCCCCATTATTGAGGTTGGGGATATTTGTGGAGCCTCCTCCAGTGAATTGTTCAATTTCCACCACCATTCACGACTGCATGTGGCAGAACGGTAGAGCTAAGTTCTGATCCGCTGGTTGTGGGATCATTACCTGTTTATGCTGTTTGGCATGCAAGTCCTGTGTTGTAGCTTCATCAGGTTGACATCTCATTTTTCGGTATACCCTGTGCTGCTCTTGGCACACCCTCCTGCACCCTTCATACACCCTGAAATAGGCTCCATTTTTAATTTCTCCTCTTCACCTTTTATATGTTCCTGGCTTACTGAAAGCATAGATTCTATAATAGACCATTTTCTTGATCAAAACAACTTGTATTTCTATGGCTTCTAGAATGTAGTAAGTGTGCTGAGCATTACACGGGGGAGCAATGGAGAAAAATTAGATAGCTGAAATGACCAAAAACATGGTGAAAGAGACAGATTTTGCAGAGGCTTTTGAAGGCAGCAGCAGTTAGCAATGTAGAGGGGTTTAAGAAGGAAGTCCCAAAGAATAGGGCAGAGATGGTTGAATATACACTTGCTGTGTTGGGAATAAGGGGAGCAATGCCCAATAGGACCAGTGTCAGAAGACTGAAGGACAAGGACCGAGGACAAAGAGCTGGAAGACGTTGCAAAGGAAGGATCTTGGATGGATTTGGGAACAAGATCAAGGATTTTGAATTCAATGCTGTGGAAAAACCTACGAAGGGCAGCTCATCAGCTGTGCAGCAGATGTCTGGTAGTATGACTGAATTTCAGAAAGGCAAACAAATGCTATCAAAGTTCTCAACCAACAACTGGTGTAATTGTGGTTCATTGGGGTATGGTGTGTACCGAATGTGGTCCAGAGGAATGAGGCGATGTTTGCAGCTTTCATGATGGGTTGTGTGCTACTGTGATGCTTGAAAACAACCTGGTACCTTCTACCCACCTCAGTCTAATGGCCAACTGACAATTTATGCTATTTGGGAGTGTGGAAGTAAGCAGAGTCCTTGAGGGCTTACAACCTTGTACATTCCCTCCATTGTTTCTGTAACATCGAGCTACTCCTCATCTCCACTCCGTACTGGTGGTTGCTCATTCAATTATTACACTTTTGTTCTCTGGAACTCTTCCATAGATCAAACACTGCTTTCAAAAAGTTTCTCAAAATCCTCATCTTCCACTGTCTCTTTAGTCCCAACATATTGTCACCCTCCCTACCTCCCTTTTCTCACCTTATCAGCTTCCTCTGTTTGCATTCCTCAATTTCAATTGTCCCTTGCAACACTTTCTACAGTAGACAAGTGCTGTAGAAATGCAAGTTCGGGAGGTTATGTTTTCCTTCCTTTGGTCCACTTGTAAGAATATGTGACTATGATACCAAATATGGTTGCAGTGTAAATGTTTTCCTGTGTTTGCCTAAGTCTAGACATACGGAACGTATTTATGCAGTAGACAGCCAGAGAAATTGGAGCGGATGACATGAGATTTCACGTTTTAAGACTTTTACTCTAACAAACAAAGTAAAAATAACATTGTCTGAACAACTATTCAGGGGGCAACTTACGCGCTGAACTAGAGAAAAGATCCTCCATTTAACTTTTAAAATGACTGAAAATCCCCCACAATGGTTATTTTTAAAAATAAATTTAGAGTACCCAATTCTTCTTTTCCAATTAAGGGTCAATTTAACATGGCCAATTTACCTACCCTGCACATCTTTTTGGGTTGTGGGGGTGAGACCCACACAGACAAGGGAGAATGTGCATACTCCACACAGACAGTGACCTGGGGCCAGGATCGAGCCCGAGTCCTTGGTGCTGTGACGCAGCAGCTCTAACCACTGCAAAACCATGCCACCCCAATGGTTATATGGAGACTTAATTCTCCAGGAACCTGTCAAAAACCAGTCGTAAATCCCAATGTCTTGCTTCTTTTTTTCCTTTCCTCTTTTTCCAGACGGGTAACTTCTGATCCCCAAATTGACTTCCATATTGAAGATTACCTTGGAGATTCTTATCTCTATTCCAGGCTGGTGCAACAGGCAGCTAGCCTATGGGCTGGAATAAGGCCAGTGACTCCTCTTTATCCGGCCGACCATGCTGGCCCGTGATACAGCTGACTTGGATTTGAAAGATGTTGTAAAGATGCCCCCACAACCCAAAAATGTGCAGGGTAGGTGGATTGGCCACGCTAAGTTGCCCCTTAATTGGAAAAAATGAATTGGGAACTCTAAATTTATATTTAAAAAAAGACCAACGACTTCCGCCGAGCTGCAAGGGGAAGTTACCACCTCTCTCCTGGCATCAGTTCTGCTTGCCACCCTTCAAATTCCCAACCCCCCTCCCCCTCAATCCACTGGCTGACACCTCGCACCCTCCCCGTGTAATAACCCGCATATGGTTCATCCAGCTGGGGATGATTGTTCCCTTGTCCTGATTGGACCGGGAATTAACCAGTATTTGTGTAATATGTCGGCCTCTGTAGTAGCCGAGAGAAAGGATTACGGACCCAGTAATGTGTAACCAGGTGCTGTGTATGGGCAGCTGGAAAGCTGAATAAACATCTCCCTGTGAACCCGCTGGTCATTACTATACCCCACATCCAATCTTCGTCCTTGATGAGGCTGGGCCATCCAGAGTAGTTCTGCCTCCACCTCCAATGTGCATCTTGGGGACAAACCTAGACGTATCCTTAGACCATGGAGGATCAAGGAGAGAGAGGATCACTGATTGGGCGCTGGGGGTTTCACTATCTGTAGCTAGGGAGAATGGAAATGTCAAACATTCACAATTAAAACATATTACATCTGATGCATGTGAAGTGTCTGTCACTTTAATCTTCACAGCAGACCTACATGCACCCACTGTTTCCCTCTGCTTGTCCCACCCATTGCCCCCCCAGGCACAGTGGTCCAAGACCAATCGCCCCCGATGCAGACCCCATTCAGAGGTTGGGTTTGAGCGTGCTGTCAGCAGACTTGAGCTGAAACTGAGGAGCTTTCCTCACAGCGAGACCACTCTCCTGCATTGTGTAGTGACCTGCTGAAAGTGCCGACACTGGCCCATCACCCTGGGAACAGATCCCTAGAGGATAGAACAGGGTAGTGCAGGGGGGGGTTGGCCGGGGGGAGTGAGCTGGCGGATAAAGCCTTATCCTATGAGAATTGGGTGAGGTTAAGGGCCTCCCTGGTCCTCCGGACATGCTGGCCCCTCACCAATGGCTATCTTCCTTCCTCCGGCTTCTCCTGTGTGTCCTCCCCGGGCTCGTTTTCCAATGCCTCCTGGCGTGCCTCCTCCTCAGAGGAGGCCACATGTCCCTCCTCCAGCCTGTTGCCCTGCTGCTGTGCCAGGTTGTGGAGGGCACAGCAGACCACCACAAAGTGGGAGACCCTCTTGGGGGGGGGGGGGGGGGGGTGTACAGCATTTTGAGCAGTCCGATGAACCCTGGCTGACAACACTGGTCTCTTTTATCTTGCCTCCAACTCGGTCTCTGTGCTGCATCACCAGCCAGGACCTCAGCGGGTACCCCTTATCTCCAAAAGCCAACCCATCATCCTAGGGTGGTCTTTTAAGATACTGGGGATCTCCGAGTGTCCCAGGATGTAGCTGACCTGCATGCTCCCTGTGCATGATCCGGAAGTGGTGGTCAGACGCGAATTGAACATTCATGAAGTGGAACTCCTTCCTGTTAATGAAGAGCACATGCTAATGACCAGTGCGCACAAGGCAACATGTGTGCCATCAGTTACTGCCTAGACCCTGGGGTATCCCGGCAATGGCATAGAATCCTGCAGCCCAGGCATCTTGGTGGACCTGGTCCAGCTCAAAGTTGATTCAGCCTGTTCCCCAGGCATACAGTGCATCCCTGATCTCACGGATGGACTTGTAGTCTGTAGCTTGGGAAATGCTGCACAATCCTTGCTCGAGCCCTGGAACGAACTGGTTGCTTAGAAGTTCAGGGTTGTGGCGACATTCATGGCCACCGGGAGCGAGTGTCCTCCTCCTCCACATGGTGCCAAGTCCATGAGCACATTGCACAGGTGCTGCACTGTCTCTTTGTTGAGACGGAGTCTCCTGCGGCGCATGCTGTCTAGCATCTCCTCGAAAGATCTTGGGCCGTCACTGGCATCCCCCTCTGCGTTCCTCCTCGGCCTGATGGGTGGCCGGGTCGTCAGGGTGTGCAGCACCCCCCTGCACGTGGGGTGCCGCCTCCACCCTGCATCGACACTGCTGACGCCTGCCTGTCTCGACTGTCATCAGCTCCATGAGGGCAGCCTCTACGGGACTGACAGAACCAGCCATATTGTTATATCTGTAAGGAATTGGAGAAGGAGAGAGACCAACAAATAGTTGAGGCTTCCAGCCTGGGCCCTCAAATCCCCCAAGCCTCCGCCACCCTTATGTGTCCCGCCTTCTCTCAGAGTGCCATCCACCGAGCCAGTTGTGCTGGAAAATCTCACTCTATACAAACCCCCCCCCGGCCACAGCAGGAGCCCCTAGACCCCAAACCCCTGCTGGGAACATAAAATGTGTGACTTGTTCACGTATCAGTGCCGTTCTCTGTCCAGGAGCTGCAGTTGTGCTTGCAAACGACCCAATCTCACTGGAACCAAATCCTGACATCCGTACATTTCTCTGGCCTTCGAGGTGCAGTTGAACATCCTGGTTTTCCAGCATGTTTAACCCAGGTGCATGCAGCCCTCTCCACACCAACAACAAAAGCATCTGCAATCTGCAAAAGCATTTCTTCAACGGCGTCATAAGTGGCCCATTTGGATCAATCTCGTGCACCAGGTCTCACAGCGCCTTCTTGCTTCAAACCGGATTGCCTTCTGGACTCATTCATCGCCTGAGCCTGGTTGTCCAGGACCCAGGGATATCTTAGAAAAAAATTGTCCTTCTTTCTGGCTACAGAAAAGAAAGAAAGCAGCCACAACAACAGCCTCCAGGCATTCTAGCCACAAGCAACAGCAAACACAATCTGCAATATTTTAGTTTATTGACAGTATCAAAATAGAAAAGACAATACAAATGAGGACACCAATCAATTGGTACCCAGCCCCCCCCCCCCCCCCGCGACATCAGCGGAAAGGCACACCAGTGCACCGGAAACGGCCAGTCCAGCACAGAGCATGGCGGAGGGGAGAGAGAAAAGCATTCCACCCCTTCCCAGAGAGGCACAGTTCAGTTCAGAACAGGTCTGACGCATTATAAACCAAGCCAAATGCAGAGCCACCACTGAAGGGGGACACAAAACCGGCAGGAAGACAACAAGTACACCAGGACCGAAATCAAAAGAATTAACAAGGGAACAATGCCACCAGACCTAGATTTGCAGGAGGTGTTAAGAAGCAACTCGGAACCACCGGAAAAGGACATTGACATGGGCCCAGCGGAAGGAGAGAGAACATCCCACCCCCTCGCCACCAGGAGCGTGCACCGAAAAGAAACACAAAACGGGCAGGAATCTAATGACACCAACTGCACACCAAAGTCGAGACATATGGCGTGCGTGCCAGTCAAAGTACGCGTGCGTGAAAACGAGCAGCATAGACCGCTGGAAAAGGTCACACTGACATGAGGCACAGTGGAAGAAGGAGTCCGAGCACCCGATCTGCGTCAGTGGAAAGCTGCTTGGTTAAACCAACCACTGGAAGGTCTCACCGACATGGAGGAGGGTGGGAGAGCGAACACCACCTCCCCCTCTCCAGTACTGGTAGCTCCTCTAGACACTGCCAGGCCACAGGCAGAAGGGGCTGCAACTGGCAAAAAAATAAACCGCAGTTACAAGGTTTACATCATACAATTCACCCCACCCCCTAGCCAAACATAGACCAAACGCACTACAAAAGGAAAACAGAGAACACCAGAAACCTGCACATCTCCCATTACGTGAACAGCAGGTGGCTACTGAACATAAAAAGTCAATGAAAGTGTCCCGATGCAACCTCCGGGCTGCGCCCTGGAGCCAGGCTGTCTCTCCCTCTTTTGCAGCCTGATCTTCCGTCACCAGCCTGTCCGAGGATTGTGCCACAGGAACACGGGGCATTAACATGCGACCCACAGGTCCTGAACAGAATACACCGTCAACACACACAACAGGTCTTTAGAAACAGCCACAGAATTCTCGAACAATCCTTCCTGCATCCACTAGTAGTCCCACCAAAATCCTCCCCTCTCTGCACTCCAAGTAAAACAGATCCTCCCTCTCCACCCAAGCACTGGGGCAGCAGATCCGGTGCCCTTGTGCTGCATGGCTGAAATGGAAATTACTACTACTTCCTCAGTTCCTCTCAGCAGCCATTGTGCCAGCTTCACATTTTTAAAAGGAATACTAAATTATGTCAGCGTGATTTCTTGCTGGGGAGCCGGTTAATTCTTGGGAGGCTGGTGCATTCGACTTCAATCTCGCTAATGAGATAGAAATGAATGCTAATCGGGATTAATGATATGCTTGCCATATTTGGCCATGATCCGGAACTTGCCACGGGGAGTGGGTCGGTTAGATAGCAAACTGATTGGCGCCTGGCGCGGATCTCGACTTTGGCCTTTCCCGCTATTTAACCGCCGTGCCCAGATCTGCGCAGGGCGCAAAGCGGTGGTTAATTCACACCCTCTATCTTGAAATTAAATTGACAGTTTAATATATAACCATACGTAAAACCTGAAATTCCTAACGCCTCCCTGTGAGACTTGGAGATGAACAGTCTACCCAACATCAGCGCAGATACTTTTGCCTTTGTCTATAATGTGAATATCCTGCACCATTTTGCCAGTAGAACACCCTGGGGCTCCCCTTTAACTGCCAAGTCACTTAAACTTGTAGGGCAAGATTCAGGGCAGGGTTCAGAGCAGGTCATCATTCCTCCATTTTTATCTAAATTAAAGAGACAATCCCAAACTTCATATTTGTAACAAAATAAACATGATTACCCCACAATTCCTCCACATAAACATGGAACCTTCATTGAATCTTCTAATCCAGACTCTCTACAAATTATTAAGGAAAACTGAAGCTGTTCCCCTTGACAATATCGCTGAAACTTGACTGTAGGGGACTGTAGAGATGTGGGACTTCTGCTGCATCTAAAACGTTTGCCCTTTAAATGCTTGACAAAACAGTGTTTAAAGGAAAGTTGCCATTTCAATCTGTCTTTTGACATAAGCCTAAATGTTATTATTAATGGGTTTTTGTTGCATAATTGATTTCACATCTTTCCATCATCAAAATGTAGTGCCTTCCATTTCACCGTTTGAGTGACAGCTCCAATTGGTTATAGACTCTTTGAAATGGGACTAGGAATTCCAGTGCTTGTGTTTATAAGGGATTAACCACTTCAATGAAATACGTGCTTATAAAGGATTATGTAGTTGAAGGAATGTTAATGTAATGGGTTTATGAATGAGAATTTTTTTGCTAAATGTAGAGTACCCAATTCATTTTTCCAATTAAGGGGCAATTTTAGCATGGCCAATCCACCTAGCCTGCACATCTGTGGGTTGTGGGGGCGAAAGCCATGCAAACACCGGGAGAATGTGCAAACTCCACACGGACATTGACCCAGGGCCGGGAAGGAACCTAGGACCTCGGCACTGTGAGGCAGCAGTGCTAACCACTGCGCCACCGGTATGTTAGATATTCAGACTTCATTTGATGTAATCTCAGTGTGGCTCCTGAAATCTGTCCATGGTGGATACTCGGTGAGTTGGCATAATAGGTGTTAGAGCAAATTAGGTGAGTGAGCATGAGTTGGCACTAAGTTGAGATTGGGGCTATGAAGCCCATGGAGATCGGTGGAGGGGTATTTTGGGATGTAGGTTATGAGAGCCCATGGGGGGTGGGTAGCGGGGCATAAGTTGGCATTGATTATGAGTGGCCATGGGGGTGGGTAGAAGGCATACGGTGGCATGGATGGGTTATGGGGGCTGGGTGAAGGGGGAGGGCTGAAGGGCTGTTTTTTGTTTAAATGCTTTTAAAAACATCTTCGAAGTGCTGGTGCCAGTCTCTGTGCCCTACAACCTCTGCACACCTACTGGTGTCGGCCAGCTTGGCTGCCAAAAAACCCCAATAATGGAAGCGATCGCGAATGGAAGTCCTGCCCCAGGAGCGAAGATTCAGGCCATAATGTCAGATGAACTGATGTTTTAAGTTGATCCAGCTTTGCTGTCATGATCATATAATATTCTGCTGATTTGCTTTCAGACTTTTATTCCTTTATTAATACCTGATTTGTCTTTAATAGTATCATTACACTCCCTTTGTCTTGTGTTCAGTTTTTATAATTCAATCTCTCCTGACCTCCAACCTGTCCTTGACCTTCTATTTTGCTCCCCCTGTCTCTCTCTTCCCCCCCCCCCCCCTCCTTTTTCAACAGCCTAAAACACATTACAATTCTATCACTCACTAGTTTTGATGAAGGATCATTTTCAACCCAAAATGTTAACACTTTCTTTCTCCACAGATTCTGCCGGACCTGCTGAGTTTTTCCAGCATTTTCTATTGTGCTGAATTCCTTGATCCAGGCTAGGGTAGTATTGTCTCAATTCATTTCACTAAACATGGGCTTGGGACATGAGTGGCAAAATCAACTGTGGTAACCATTTGTGTTAGCTATCCACTGATTTCTGCTGGCAATGTGAATCCATGAATGATAGGCAAGAACAGGATCTAGCTTTGCTGTGGTACCACCTGTGAGTTTGCTAGCACTAGTACATCAATAATGACCATGTAAGTGAGGTGCCGATGGTAACTAGTGCCTGTGAAGCGACACTGCATCAAAGATTTAATGCTTCAAAATTGGCCACGAGAAATCCAGTGAGATAAAGAGTAGGAGTGAAACTCGGGTGGTTCCGAGGTCAGCAGGATCCTCCCTATTGATTGCTTTTTATTAACAAAGCATATTGGGAGGAGTACACACTGCATCTTTATACTTGGTGACTCACTTCGAAACATATCTTACGAATAAAGTTATTTTTCTTTAAGCAGTATTGATAATTATTTTGGAGATACGTTTCATTATGTATCATGGAGGAGATAGATACAATTTTGTTGGCAGAGTATTACTAAAAAAAATAAAAGTTCAGAACAAACCACACCTTAACACAATTCGCTGAGTTCCCTACGTTCCTGAATGACTAATGGCCCTAATGATAAGTGGACTGCTATGACTTTTATGCTAAGATCGCTTCCATTATGGGGGGTTGTGTTCGATGAACACTTGTGTACGTTCTTGACCTACGGTGGTTAAGAAGCAAATCAGGTTCCTGCTCATAATTGTTATTCATTCATTCCTGGTGGAGAAGTATGCACATGAATGTCAGGTGATCGGGTTTTGTTATAATGTCCTTGTGGATGTGACATGGGGAATGTGTGAAAAAGGTGAGTTTCACTGGTAACAAACTGCAGCTTCAGGTTCAAAATTCAAGTTTCCTTTACTAACAGTCTGACTTGTGGAGCCCCCAAGAGGAGGTTAAAATTCTGGTGTGAGTAGTTCAGGGTGGAGGATAGAACCAGTGTTTTTTAAAAAAAAAAAAAAAATTTTTTTATTAAAGGTTGTCATAAAATATCAATAACAAAATGAGAAAGAAAAAAGAACCCAACAGGTTAAGTACAAAACACAATCTAAAAAGCAACCCCCCAAACCCCCCCGTACCTAAATAATAAATCACATTAACACCCCAACTTAAGACAACAGGTGTATACACCCCCTCAGACCCTTCCAGTGTAAATAACATAAACAAAAATAAAGTAAACCCCCCCCCCTCCCCCCCCCCAACCATCCCGCGAGCTGCTGCTGCCATTGACCAATGTCTATCGTTCTGCCAGAAAGTCTAAGAACGGTTGCCACCGCCTAAAGAACCCTTGTACCGACCCTTTCAAGGCGAATTTCACCCTCTCCAATTTAATGAACCCTGCAATATCGCTGATCCCAGGATTCCACGCTTGGGGCCTCGCATCTTTCCACTGAAGGAGAATCCTTCGCCGGGCTACCAGGGACGCAAAGGCCAGAATTCCAGCCTCTTTCGCCTCCTGCACTCCCGGCTCCTCTGCCAACCCAAATATTGCGAGCCCCCAGCCCGGTTTGACCCTGGATCCTACCACCCTCGACACTGTCCTCGCTACCGCCCTTCCAAAATTCCTCCAGCACTGGGCATGGCCCAGAACATATGGGTGTGATTTGCTGGGCTCCCTGAGCACCTAACACAGCTGTCCTCACCCCCAAAGAACCTGCTCATCCTTGTCCCGGTCATGTGTGCCCTGTGCAGACCTTAACTGTATGAGGCTGAGCCTCGCGCATGAAGAGGAAGAGTTCACCCTCCCTAGGGCATCTGCCCATGTCCCCTCTTGCGATCTCCTCTCCCAACTCCTCCTCCCACTTACCTTTCAACTCCACCACCGAGGCCTCCTCCTCCTCCTGCATCACCTGGTAAGTTCCGAGATCTTCCCCACTCCCACCCACCCCCCTGAGAGCACCTTGTCCTGTACTGTGTGTGGCAGTAGCCGTGGGAATTCCACCACCTGCCGTCTGGCAAACGCCCTTACCTGTAAATACCTGAAGGTGTTCCCCGGGGGGAGCCCGTACTTCTCCTCCAGCTCACCCAAGCTCGCGAACTTCCCGTCCACAAACAGGTCCCCTAACTTTTGTATCCCTGCCCTGTGCCACCCCGAAAACCCTCCACCTGTCTTTCCTGGGGCGAACCGGTGGTTCCCCCGTAATGGGGTCCACGCCGAGGCCCTAACTTCACCCCTATGCCCGCCTCCACTGCCCCCAAATTTTGAGGGCCGCCACCACCACCGGGCTCGTGGTATACCTCCTTGGAGGGAGCGGCGCCGTTGCCAGCGCCCCCAGAACTCGTACCCACACAGGACGCCGTCTCCAGCCTCTTCCATGCAGCCCCCTCCCCCTCATCACCCACTTGCGCACCAGTGTCGCATTGGCGGCCCAGTAGTACCCACAGAGGTTGGGCAGCGCCAGCCCCCCCCTATCTCTACTCCACTCCAGGAACACCCTTCTCACCCCTCGGAGTCCCTCGCGCCCACACAAACCCCATTATACTCCTGTTAACCCGCCTGAAAAAAGCCTTCGGGATAAACACGGGGAGGCACTGGAACAGGAACAAAAACCTTGGGAGCACCGTCATTTGATTGACTGCACCCTACCCGCCAGGGACAGCGGCAACGTGTCCCACCTCTTGAACTCCTCCTCCATTTGCTCCACCAGCCTTGTAAAGTTAAGCCTATGCAGGGCCCCCCAGCTCCTGGCCACCTGGACCCCCAAATATCTGAAGTTCCTCTCCGCCCTTTTTAATGGGAGCTCGCCAATCCCCCTCTCTTGGTCCCCTAGCTGAACCACGAACAGCTCGCTCTTCCCCATATTGAGCTTGTACCCCGAAAAGTCCCCGAATTCCCTAAGGATCCTCATTACCTCTGGCATTCCTCCCACCGTGTCCGCCACATACAGCAGCAGGTCGTCCGCATAAAGCGACACCCTATGCTCCTCCCCACCCCACACCAACCCCCTCCAGTTCCTCGACTCTCTCAGTGCCAGATAGAACCAGTGTTAAGGCAGTATTGGAGGTATTTTCCCTCCAGCTGTTGAAACACATTTACAACATAAATGAGATTTGAGATTATTTCACTAAAGGTGACTGTATACCCAATAGCTCTGAGTTCCTTTTCTGATTACACTTCTAATATAATTAAACTGAAAATTATGAGGAAGTTTCTGGGTAAAAGGGTGTGTATAAAGTAAAAAATATTAACACCAAGGAAAAGATCCGTTATCAATTTGTTAAAATTTCATCTTATTTTTATTTATTCTTCCATGGTGTGGGTGTCGCTGGATAGGCTAGCATTTATTGCCCACCCCTAATTGCAATTGAGGGGTTGGGGATGAGTTGCCTTCTTGAATTGCTGAAGTCCATCTGGTGTAGGTACACCCCCAGTACGGTTCGGAAGGGAGTTCCAACATCTCTTTTGGGGGTGGACGGGGAAGGGGGGTTTTCCTGGGGGCACTTGAGCAAGAAAATACATAAATGTTCAGGAAAGTTGATATGTGCGGGAGGAATCCAATGTACAAAGTTATTTGTCGATTTGATATGTTTATGTCTTGCTTTGCGACTTTTCTTTTCTTTTTGTTACGGAGTGGGGGGCGGGCGGGGGGGGGATTTGTATGGTTGAAAATTTTGTTGAAAAATTCTTAATAAACATATTTTTTTTTAAAATGAAGGGAGTTCCAGACTATTGACCCAGCAACAGTAAAAGAATGATGATATAATTCCAAGACAGGATGTTGTGTGGCACGAAGGAGAATTTGCAGAAGATGCATGCATCCGCTACGCTTGTCCTTCTAGGTGATAGATAGAGGTCACTCATTTGGAATGTGCTCTTGAAAGAGCCTTGGGTGAGCTGCTGTGGTGCACCTTGTAGATGGTACACGTGCTGCCACTATTTGCTGGTGGTGCCTGGGGTGCCAATGCATTGGGCTATTTTGTTATGGATGATGTCGAGCTTCTTGACTATTGTTATAGCTGCACTCAACAAGGCAAGTGCAGAGTAGTGCATCAAACCCCTGACTTGTGCCTTGTAGATGGTGGACATTCTTTGGGGCACCAGGAGTTGAGTTACTCTCCTCAGAATTCCCAGCCTCTGACCTTCTCTAGTAGTCGCAGTATTTATGTGGCTCATCCAGTTCAGCTTCTGATCAATGGTAATCCCCAGGATATTGATAGTAGAGATTCAATGATGGTAATGCCATTGAATGTCAAGGCGATGATTGGATTCTCTCTTGTTGGAGATGGTCATTGTGTGGCACTTGTGTGACGTGAATGTTATTTGCCATTTGTCAGCCCAAGCCTGAATATTATCCAGGTCTTGTTTTACTGCAATTTTATATGGTATTGGTGAGGCCTCACCTGTGTGCAGTTTTGGTGTCCTTACGCGAGGAAGGATGTTCTTGCTATGGAGGGACTGCAGCGAAGGTTTACCAGGCTGATTCCTGGGATGGGCAGGTCTGTCATATGAGGAGAGACTATGTCGGTTAGGATTATATTCATTGGAGTTTAGAAGAGTGAAAGGGGATCTCATAGAAACTTACAAAATTCGAACAGGATTAGACAGGGTAGATTCAGAAAGAATGTTCCCAATGGGGAGTCCAGAACTAGGGGCCCCTAGTTTGAGGATACATGGTAAAGCTTTTAGGACTGAGGTGAGAAGACATTTCTTTACCCAGCGAGTGGTGAATCTGTGGAATTTGCTACCATAGAAAGTATTTGAGGCCAAAACGTTGTGTAATTTCAAGATGGAATTAGATAGCTCTTGGGGCTAAAGGGATATGAGGAGAAAATGGGATCAGGGTATTGAACTTGATGAGCAGCCATGATTATAATGAATGGCAGAGCAGGATCAAAGGGCCGAATGTTGTCCTCCTATTTTTTGCTCCAGTACCTGAGGAGTTACAAATTGTGTTGAATATTGAGAAATCATCAGCAATCATCCCCACTTCTGATCTTATGGTGGAGGGAATGTCACTGATGAAGCAGCTGAAAATGTTCAGACATAGGATACAACCCTGAGAAACACCTGCAGCCATGTCCGGACTGACATGATTGTCTTCCAGTAACCACAAACGGCTACCTTTGTTCTATATTTGACTGCTACCATTGGTGAGTTTTTTTTCCCTGATTCCAGTTTTCCTTGATGCCACACACGGACAATGTTGCGTTGATGTGAAGGGCAGTCACTCTCACTCACCTCTGGAATTCAGCTCTTTTTAAGTTATGAAGAGAGGTTGGATAGGTTTGCGTTGTTTTTGCTAGAGCAGAGAAGACTGAGGAGTGAACTGATCGAGGTGCACAAGATTATGAGGGGCATGGACAGGGTGGAAAGCGATCCGTTGTTCTCCTTAGTTGAAGGGTCAGTTACGAGGGGGGTCACAAGTTCAAAGTGATGGGCAGGAGGTTTGGGGGGAGGGGGGGGGGTTTGAGGAAAACCTTTTTACGCAGAGGTGGTGATGCCTGGAAGAATAGTATAGGCGGGTTGTCTCATATCCTTTAAAAAGGACCTGGATGAGCACTTGGCACATCATAATATTCAAGGTTGTGGGTCAAGTGCTGGCAAATGGGATTAGGTAAGCAGGTCAGGTGTTTTTTCGAGGAGGTCACAAAGATGATTGATGCAAGTAGGGCAGTGGATGTTGTCTATATGGACTTCAGTAAGGCCTTTGACAAGGTCCCTCATGGCAGACTGGTACAAAAGGTGAAGTCACACGGGATCAGGGGTGAGCTGGCAAGGTGAAAATAGAACTGGCTAGGTCATAGAAGGCGGAGAGTAGCAATGGAAGGGTGCTTTTCTAATTGGAGGGCTGTGACTAGTGGTGTTCCGCAGCGACCTTTGCTGTTCGTAGTATATATAAATGATTTGGAGGAAAATAATTTGGAGGAAAATATAACTGGTCTGATTGGTAAGTTTGAAGACGACACAAAGGTTGGTGGAATTTCGGGTAGCGATGAGGACTGTCAGAGGATACAGCAGGATTTAGATTGTTTGGAGACTTGGGCGGAGAGATGGCAGATGGAGTTTAATCCGGACAAATGTGAGGTAATGCATTTTGGAAGGTCTAATGCAGGTCGGGAATATATAGTGAATGGTAGAACCCTCGAGTATTGACAGTCAGAGAGACCTAGGTGATCAGGTCCACAGGTCACTGAAAGGGCAACACAGCTGGAGAAGCTAGTCAAGAAGGCATACGGCATGCTTGCCTTCATTGGCCGGGGCATTGAGTATAAGAATTGGCAAGTCATGTTGCAGCTGTATAGAACCTTAGTTAGGCCACACTTGGAGTATAGTGTTCATTTCTGGTCCCACACTACCAGAAGGATGTGGAGGCTTTAGAGAGGGTGCAGAAGAGATTTACCAGGATGTTGCCTAGTATGGAGGGCATTAGCTATGAGGAGAGGCTGAATAAACTCGGTTTGTTCTCACTGGAACGACGGAGGTTGAGGGGTGATCTGATAGAGGTCTACAAAATTATGAGGGGCAGAGACAGAGTGGATAGTCAGAGGCTTTTTCCCAGGGTAGAGGGGTCAATTACTCGGGGCATAGCTTTAAGGTGCGAGGGGCAAGGTTTAGAGGGGATGTACGAGGCAAGTTTTTTACACAGAGGGTAGTGGGTGCCTGGAACTCTCTGCCGGAGGAGGTGGTGGAAGCAGGGATGATAGTGCATCTTGACAAGTTCATGAATGGGATGGGAATAGAGGGATACGGACCCTGGCAATGTAGAAGATTTTAGTTTAGACGGGCAGCATGGTCGGCGCAGGCTTGGAGGGCCGAAGGGCCTGTTTCTGTGCTGTACTTTTCTTTGTTCTTTTTATGCGTTGGTGCAGACTCAATGGGTCAAAGGGCCTCTTCTGCCCTGGTCGGGGGGGGCCGATCGGAGGGCAGGGGGAGCCGTCTAGGCGGCCAGTAAATGTTTGTGCAGGTGGACAGATCGGGCGCGCGGCCGATCGGGGCGTTTCTTTTTCGGGTCCAGCTCCGCGTTGCGTGTCCGCCATGGAGCATGGCGTGTCTGCTGGAGGCCACCGCCGTGTGCATGCGCGACTTCCGACCCGCAAGTGCAGGGTCGGAAAAGCTGCTAGATCTACGCTGGGTCCCTGATAGTCCTCTGTAGGGTTAGGAATTTGTGGTCCTTTTATGCCAGTTTTTATGGTGTGAAACACCACCGTTTTGATGCTGGCGTGGGGACACAGTCCCAATAATGGCGAATCCAGCCCCATGTGTTGTAACTTCACCAGGTTAACACATCATGTTTTGGTATGCCTGGTGTTATCCTTGACATGCCCTCCTGCACGCTTCATTGGACCAGGGTTTAACCCTTGGCTTGGTGGTGAGTGGGGGATATGCCGGGCCATGAGGTTACAGATTGTGGTTGAGTACAGTTCTGCTGCTGCAAATGGTCCACAGCACCTCCTGGATGCCAGTTTTGAGTTGCTTGATCTGTTAGAAATCTATCCCATTTTACATGGCGGTAGTGCCACATAACACGATGGCCGGTATCCTGAATGAGACGATGGGACTTCATCTCCACAGGGACTGTATCGTGGGCACTCCTACAGATACTGCCATGGACAGATGCATCTGCAACAGATAAATTGGTGACGATGAGATCCAGTAGGTTTATTCTTCTTGCTGGTTCCTTCACCATCTGCCACAGACCCAGCTAGCAGCTATGTCCTATGTCGATGGGGCTGGGTGTGCCGTTGTCATTTCTGGAGCCTTGGTTGATGCTTGATGGTCTACGTGGTTTCCTTCCTTTTATTCAACGGTGTACCGATTGTGATACAACGGCCTGAGCGGCTTGCTGGTCCAATTCGGAGGGCATTTTAGAATCAACCACCTTTCTGTGGGTCTGGAGTCACATTTAGGCCAGAGTATGTAAGGAGAGCTTCTTACAATGGTTTCATGATCACCATTACTGACACTAGCTTTTAATTCTAAATGTATTAATTAAATTTAAATTTCACCAGCTGCCATGATGGGATTTGGTCCTGTTATAACCTGTACCCACACGGGCCTTACGAGGTGGGAACAATTGTATTCCCTTGCGGAATACAGGCTTCCCCACTAAGGGCGCGGGGAAGTTCAATTAACATTGTATATAAGGTCAGCCTCGACCTGCTCAGTCCTGGTTGGGTACTAATCAGGAGCAGTGTATCTTAAACCTTGTAAATACACCTTTATTTATTTTGTTATAACTCGGTGTAGACTCCCTGTGACTTCATTAAAGATCCCATGTCCCAAGAGCATTAGCCTGGACCTTTGGATTAGTAGTCCGGTGACATTACCTCTATGTCACTGCCTCTCCATACAGCAATATTTTCCAGCAGTATTGCATAAACTTGGGGCAGCACGGTGGCGCAGTGGTTAGCATTGCTGCCTCACGGCGCCGAGGTCCCAGGTTCAATCCCGGCTCTGGGTCACTGTCTGTGTGGAGTTTGCACATTCTCCCCGTGTTTGCGTGGGTTTCCCCCCCACAGCCCAAAAGATGGGCAGGGTAGGTGAATTGGTCACGCTAAATTGCCCCTTAATTGGAAAAAATGAATTGGGCATTCTAAATTTATTTTTTAAAAAAAATAAAAAACTATTGCATAAACTTGTGTATGTTCCTGGCAATAGTTTGAATTAGCTTTAGTGTCAGAGCGACTACAATGAAAATATTGTTAGAGAGAATGGTGGCTGCCCCATGGAGGCTACGGGCATCGTATCAAATGAGATGGTGCCTAACTGCAAATAGTTTTGGTCTTGCAATTGAAGTTCTTTCATTAATTGGCCAAAATAGTGGTGCAAGAGAGCAATTTACTGCTGTGATTGACAAATCATTGTCTTCCCTTAAAACCGTTGAAACTTTCTGCCTTTTTTGAAACAAAAGGTTGTATAATTTAAAGTTCACTTCAGATTGAAAATGTTTTTTCCACGGTGGCAGTGAAGTGTCCTAATCTGTCCTGGGTAGGTGAAGGTAGTATTGTGTGCACAAGGGAGGTAAAACGATATGGGAAACAGTAAATGCAAACTTTTCTTTTGAGAAGTAAAGAGTGGGGCATGTTTTGGTGAGTGCTGTGAGTTGGATTTTTCTTCCTCTTGCTGTGTAACAAACATTAAGTTTAGGCTGAAAATTGCTGGAAGTGAGAGTTGACAATGGTGTGGTGCAGAGAGGTCAACGGGGCACCTGGAACGTTGGGGAACAACGGCTCAATAATCTATCTCGTTAATCAATGAATTTAAAGGATAGAGTAAGAAACAACACTGATGAAATAGGATGAATTAAAGTCAATAAGTTACGGAAAAGATAGATAGAGGAAGATTGAATTAAGAGAGAGAGTAAAAGAGGCAGAAAGGGAAAGTAAATTTTAAAAAAAAAATGTTGGGGGGGATTCTCCACTTTGCCAGCAGAGCACTCATGCCTACGGATTTCCCGATGGCTTGGGGGTGACCACAATGGGAAACCCAGTGGTCGGCTGCTGGGACGGAGGATCCTGCTGCCAGGGGGGGGGGGGGGGCGGTGCTGCACCAAAAAATGGGTCTGGCAGGATGGAGAATCTGCCCGTTACTTTTTTTTAAAACTAGAAGCAATTTACTACATGTATGAATGAGTCCATAGTTTTGGTCTTTTTCTAGATTTCCAAATTTGAGTGGCTGTGTAGGGATTTAAATCATATAATTGAAAGAGTCCTTGCATTGTGAAATACCAGACATAACTTTTTTTGGTGAGTTTAATTCACATTTACATTGAAAATGGAGCTATTTCTTGACATTCATGGGGAGACTGGCTGTGAGATCTTGTGTTATGAACCTGATGGGGAAGCAGTGTAACTCATTTAGCAATTTGTAATGATTCAAAACTCCTAACATATCCCTTCCTCCCCATCCATTTATGGATTTTATTTTACACACAAATAATGGTGTGCAATCTTAATCCACTGTTAGTTTGCCATCAAAACTGGCGCAATGTATGATGCAATACTTCAAAGCTCGGCCTGTTTGCCAAATATCCAGGATTCTGTGGAGGGGGCATGTTTCAGTTTGAATACTGGTAGGTGCTTACTCCTTTTATAAGACAGTACTTTTTAACAGTTTTAACTTGTGATATATTTTAAGTGCCTGCATTTTAAACATAAGGGAACGGTCTGGTTGGCCTGGTGTTTGAATTAAACTACAAATAAAGGATCAAAATGAGTTTGCTGTTAGAGTTTTATGGTTCTATTATCGGACGGGGCAGGGCTACGACTTTCCTTATTGTGTGAATGGCTTTTCCTCATTTGTCCCGTTTCATATTGTTGTGGTTCATTAACATTATAACAACTGTCGAATTAATGATAGTTGCTTTCAGCTTTTTCTTTGGTTGTTTATTTCTGTATGTGTGGTGTAAGTGTTACTCCGTTGCAGAATATAGCGAGATCAGAACTTGAAAGAGTTGTTCAGACAGCATAGTGCCGAGGAATGCTGTTTTCCATTTCATGGATAATTGAAGCCAAAGATGACTGAAATGATAAATTCTTCATTCAATAACTATGTTCAAAATGAGGCAATAAAAGGAAAGAGTATTATGGGAAGGCAAACAGCAGTATTTGTCTGTAACATGACTGACGAGAGTAGCACTAAGGTGCAAATATTCCACTGTATCTCGGATAGTATTAACCCATAACTTGCAGATCCCAGTGTATGCCATTTGTTCCAAGCCAGGAATCTGTTTAGTATTTGCAGATTTTGTATGAAAATTAACTTGGCATGGTCTACGTTTACAACGACTGACAATCCAATAAACCATGAGAAAAAATACTTTTAAATATATTAGAATAGATAGGTGCTTGATGGCTGGCACGGACATGATGGGCAGAAGGACCTCTGTTTTTTGCTGTAAAACTCTGACTCTATGGCTCCAGACATAGCAAAAGATTCCATAATAGCCCAGTGAGTGTGTTATGCAGACTCAGGAGATTCCAAGTTCAGTGCCTGGTCGGTGTCAAGATAATTGCTTATGGGCATTGCTGTGGGATAGAAGTTATAACTAGCCACTGAATCCATGGTGCTGATGACCCTATTGGTTTTTCCCCAAGTATATTCTACTTTTAATCACTATTTTTAATGCTTCAATCTATCTTGCTATTTCTCCATATGTACATTCAGTTCAATTTTGAAAAATTCTAATTGTTTGTACTGTTCTATGTTCTCTGTACTTGTTTCACTCATGTATCTTTTATTTTGAGCCTCACCAGGGTCTCTGGTAAAATTAATCATTGCTATTTTGTCACAACCTTTGGCCCAGAAGCAGTACAGTATGAAAGTTTGTCAGTGGAATCTATAATTGCTTCCAAGAATGTTTGATAGTTTGCATCAATCATAAAGGAATCGATTGTAATTTTCTGGAGCAATACTGGTCCATGTGGCCTAGCAACCCTTGACCTGGAAGCAGTACCACCACTTGGAAGGAAGTTGAGCAGAAACTGTGCAACCAAACACAAAGGAGAACTATAAGTAGAGGAGCTCCAGGGTGAAGGCACCGATGTAGTCACAAAAGAGAAAGCAGACCGAGACAGAAAGAGGAACACAGAGGCGCTATTCTCCCCCCCCACCCCCCTGCCGGGTGGGAGAATCGCCGGGGCGCCGCGTGAATCGTGCCATGCCAACCCGACCTACGCACGGGATTCTCCCACGCCCCCAGAAACCAGCGGCGTGCGATTCGCACCGGCCGCTCGGAGAACCGGCGAGCGGCGATTCTCCGGCCGGATGAGCCGAGCGGCCGCTACGACACGAAAAGTTCCCGCCGGCCCCGTCCACCCCTGGTCGCTGCCGGCGGGAACTCTGCGGGAACGCTGGCGGGGGGGCGGCCTGTGGGGGGGGGGGGGGGGGGCTCCTTCACCGGGGTGGTCTCTGATGGGGTCTGGCCCGTGATCGGGGCCCACCGATCGGCTGGCCGGCCTCTCCACACCCGGACCTACCTCCTTCCCCGCGCAGCCCCAGAACACCGGCTCCATGTTGGTGAGGCGCCGGCGTGTGTAAGACGTTCCCCGCGCATGCGCAGGATGGCGCGGCCCAACTGCGCATGCACGGGTTGGTAGCGGGGCCCATTTGGCGCCGTGTAAGGACGATGGGGCAGTGTGAACCGCTCCAGCACCGTGCTGGACCCCTGTGGGGGCCAGAATAGGTTGTGTCCGGGCCCTGTTTGCGCCGTCGCGTTGACGACGACGCGAACACTTGGCCTCAATATCGGAGAATCGCCCCCAGAATTCCTGAGAGTAGAAGAAGCTAATTTCTCTTTGGCAGATGCCGTTTTTTCTGCTTGGCAGACAAGACAGGAACTCTGGAGGCACTGTGCAAGCTAGTTCGAAGTTTTAAAACCCGAAAGTTGTGTAAATAACTCGCAGCCAAGTGTTTTGCCATAAATGGCCAAACCACGAACTGAGGTGGGTTGAAAAACAACTCTGGAATACCACACCACCAGGACTGTCATAACCCGAGGGAGAGTGGGTGGTAGAAGTGTACCTTTCTGATGATAATCATACCCATAAAACTCCGTGGTGAGAAGTTGTTGCTCAATAAGACTCCTATGCTGCATGAATGAAGAACAAAATATTGTGAAATTGTGTAGCTACATAATGCCACACATGTTGAAGGGGAATGTTACTGGTGATATGGTGGAGTTGTGGTAATGTCATTGGAGCTGGTCATCCAGAGGCTCAGGTTGGTGTTGTTGGGTTGCAGGTTCAAATCCCACCATGGTGGAATTTAAATTGAATTAATAAATCTGGAATTTAAAAACAACTTGTCTCAATAGTGAATGTGAAACCATGTCAATTGTTGTAAAAATCCACCTGGTTCACTAATACCCTTTGTTGTATTCACTCTTTGGAGTGAAATTTACCGTTTCATTTGGAGTGTAATTTGCTTGTTAATTCAGATTTAATTTGCGTTGGTTCTAATTTATATTAATGTCAAGAGCAAGATCTAACCAAATTGGAACAGAGGCCTGTGACGAGTGAGTTTAGCCGTGTGCTTCCCGGTGCTCGCAGTACTGTGCGGCATGGTAGCATCGTGGGTAGCGCTGTTGCTTCACAGCGCCAGGGACCTGGGTTTAATCCCTGACTTGGATCACTGACTGTGCGGAGTCTGCATGTTCTCCCCGTGTCTGTGTGGTTTCCTCCCGGGTGCTCCCATAAGTCCTAAAAGACGTGCTTGTTAGGTAATTTGGACATTCTGAATTCTCCCTCGTGTACGCGAACAGACGCCGGAATGTGGTGACTAGGGGTTTTCACAGTAAATTCTTTGCAGTGTTAATGTAAGCCTATTTGTGACAGTAATATAGACTAATAAAGATTATGATTATTATGAAACACCATGCTGTCTATCAGAACTCTGTTGCAAATCGGGGCCTCAGCGGGAAACAGCCCACCGAGGCTGCACTTAGTCCTGTTAACTGTTTCCTGCACCGAGGAGC
Organism: Scyliorhinus torazame; assembly: GCF_047496885.1. Taxonomy (NCBI): domain Eukaryota; kingdom Metazoa; phylum Chordata; class Chondrichthyes; order Carcharhiniformes; family Scyliorhinidae; genus Scyliorhinus; species Scyliorhinus torazame. The sequence goes on from NC_092709.1 coordinate 101,084,223, forward strand.
TCCAGTCGCTGGAACTCAGTGCAGGAAGAGATTGGCACCATTTTTAAATGTCATCCCTATCTCTCGAACCCCCCAAAGCCCCAACTCACCTATAAGGCGGTTCTCGAGCTCCCCCCACACCCCACCTCACCCATGCAGGGCACCCCTGAGCCCGATCCTCGGCACGGGAAAATGCTTGCCTGGCAGCTTGACACTGCCAGCCTGGCACCCTGGCAGTGCCAGTGCCTCCTGGACACCTTGGCAGTGCCAGGCTGGCACCCAGGCAGCCAGTGCCAAGGTGGCACCAGCAGTGCCACCCTGCCCAGAGGGCAACCGTCTCTGGGCCTCCCGATTACATACCAGGGAGATCCTCACAAGTGGTGTTCCATCTGATCCCCATTTGTGGCGACCAGCATTGAATGGCACTCACCCAAGATCTCTGAGGCGAGGGGGTTAGATCCCAACGTCTCGTGTAGATCAGGGGACCACATATTAGAGAGAGACGAGCTGCTTCACTCTAATATGCAGATTTGCAAAGTAGTGATCCCACCCACAATGTGCGGGATTCAGATCACGGTGTCTTGCGAGATCGTGTTAGATCTCACGAGGCTGGCAAGCTGGCTAGGTCCTGGAAGAGGTTCTCCACCTTTCGGGCAAACACGGCCAGTAGATCGTACCCAATAGCTACAAAAAGTGAAATCTTGTTGGTAATTTCTTCATTTGGATAAATGTAGTTATTTATCTTTATGGTTTCCCCACAGGGATTGTAAGTATTTGGTTAAACAGAAACACAAAACCAGTATGAAGTTGCAGTGTTTGAATTCTCCTCACAGACTGGTTACAAACTTTGTGGCAGACTGACAGGCCCCACTACACTGGAAAGTGCTGAGTGGAAAGATTGTTTACAGCAGGCGTTCTATTTGGGAAGCTATGAATTCCTGATTGTTATAATTTCAATCAACATGCACTTTTAAAAAACATATGATACTGCAATTCCTTGCAGTGGATGTTCTCATCGAAACATCTTATACACTAGGAATGGGTTTACAAGTTCCTGCTGTTAATCTAGTCAGAAGATTGGAATGAAGGTATTTGTGCATGAAGCCACAACTGTCATGAAACTCTATGGTGCATGAACTTAGACCAATCCCAAAAGTTTACCAAGGAAATGTTGACCTTTTTATTTCAGATTAGCTTGTTTGCAGCACACCAACATAAACATTATTTCTGCTCACATTGCACGCTGTCAATCCAGCACAGTGTGTGAAGGCAGTAGGGGCTTAATGATCAAGCTGAGGCCTGTACCATAGACTAGATTGGAAACAGCTGTGCTCTTGTTTACTTCAGTGAAGCGCCACCATCCTTTATCTGCATTGCAACTACATTGCACGATAGTAAGTGGGTCCATTTTGTTTTCCTCTTCCTCTCCTGTTCATCCTGGTATACAGCTTCATGTGAAGCAGTAGCCCGCTGCTATCTTTGTGTGAGCTTCAACGTACAATATAGACAGTCAGCACAGATTGTGGCCTTCACGGTTGAGCCCATTCCTGGTCTCACCCAATTTTCCAATATTACAGCAGGATAATGATCATGGGTGAGAACCTTGGAATTAAGGCTTTACTGGATGTAGCACTGTCAATATGACGGGAGGCAGGTTGAGGTAATGTCAATTGAAGTCTTTATTAAGCAGAACTTTATCCCCAGCAGCGTGGTTACAGAATGCAGCTGCTGAGGGAAATGGAGGGAAAAGCTGGGTTCTTATACCGGCATTTCTGGGTGGAGTCCAGTAGGTGGCAGATCCTATCAGGACCTGGCATCCCTCCACCAATAGCCTGTCGACACATGGTGTACCGTATTACCCCTAATACATACCACCACACTGGAGTAAACCGGATAATGATGTGGTCTACAGGTATAGAGCTTCAAATGAATGATTAACTCGGCCATTGTTACTGCTGATTGCAGCTAAATTGAGCATACAACCGTCTGGCCTTTCTCTTGCCTGGCAGTGGAACAGGTAATAGACCTTTATTTAGTGAATCTTTTGGGGGAGTGTGGGATGGCTCCTCAGTTGCTCACTCGTTTAGAGGTTATTATGGGTTAGGACCAGAAGATAATTATGAAAGCTGCAATCCAACTGGACCACTAACTTCTTTCAGGCGAGGGAGCCTGCCACCCTACTCTATAATGATTCCAGTGCCATGAGATGTGGTTGACTCTTAATTTCCTTTGAAATTACTCTGTTGTAGGCAATTACTTGGGTCCATCTGATTTTTTTTTTCTCTTCTTTTTTTAACTTATAAACAATGACCTAAGTAACCCAATTGGGCAAGAGTTGAGCACTCTCAGCCAAGCTAGTCATGCAGAGATCACTTTCACCAACATTTGGGAACTGGTGTTCACGTTGGCAACACTTTGACAAAGCAGCATCCCAGCCTCATCTATCACCATCACTGGGTATATATATCTTGTGCCACCAACTGGGTGGCCCTGGGTTTCCATGTACCATGATAACTTGTGGCTTCGTTAAAAAAACTTCCTGCTGATCAATGCTTACAGCTCCCCCCCACCTCTAACATGTGGACATCATTTTGATGGAGCTCTTGAAGGAATCCAGGGCACAGAAGGTAGGTAACCTCCATATCCACCATCAAATGTGTGGCTTGTTAGTACCACCACTTGCCAAGCTGAATCCTGAAAGACGTCACTGACAAACTGGGCCTTTATCAGGTTTCCCCCACACATACCTGTTCGCAATCAAAGTCACAAGGGTGACTTTGTTTAGGGAAGTAAATATTTATTTTTAATACATTGTAAATCTGACCTATGAATGAGAACAATAGAATAAAGTACCGCGCACTGTTAAGGAATTGAATCCAATAGCATTGGCCAATACAAGGACTTCATGTTTTGTCATATAATGGTATTCTGCCCGAAAAGAAGAGCTGTAGAAGATTGGAGATTCAAGCTGGGATCTTTTACACTACCTGTCCAGGCAGATGGAGTGCTGGTTTAATGTCTCACTCCAAAGACGGCACCTTCAACAGTGCAGCTGCCCCTCTGTACTACACTGATGAATGATTACTGTGATTCTTCAAATCAGTCCAAATAAATAAACTAGGCACTGGGGAGGTTGGGGAAACCTTGGGGCAACGGTCCCAGTACTGAACCTTAGGGTACTCTATTGTACACATCGTTCTAGTTCAAGAAACAACCATTCGCCACAACTCTGATTTCTTTTCTTTAGCTAATTGTGTATCCACTCTGCAATTGCTCCTTTTATCCCACAGGCTTCAATTTTGCCATAGAGCCTAATTTGTGCACTTTATCGTGCACCTTTTCAAATCCGCATACACAACATCGACTGCATTGACCTCATCCACCTTCTAATACCTTGTCAAAAAATTCAATCAAGTGAGTCAAACAAGATTTTCCCGAGGTGGGACGGTGGCACAGTGGTTAGCACTACTGCAACTTGGTGTCGAGGTCCCAGGTTCGATCCCGGCCCTGGGTCACTGTTAGTGTTGAGTTTGCACATTCTCCTCATGTCTGCGTGGGTCTCACCCCCTCAACCAAAAAGATGTGCAGGGTAGGTGGATCGGCCCTGCTAAATTGCACCTTAATTGGGAAAAAAATTGGATACTCTAAATTCATTAAATAAAAAGATTTTCCCTTAAACCTGTGCTGACTCTCCATTATTAGTCCGTGCATGTCCAAGTACTTCAGGAGAACCTAAAGTGTATCCTCAGATGAAAAAAGAAACCAGCTAGTTTAATTGTAATTGTAATGTCATTAAAAGTGTCATACTGCCAAAATGAAACAATAAAAAGCTTTAAATACTAAAAATTTCATTTTTGGACTTGGGGAAGACCAGGACCTATCTCTCACCACCACCACCCTGTCAATTATTGAGGAAGGCGTGACTAAGCGTCATACCCGGTGTTGACTAGACATCATATCCGGTCCAATGTACAATTCCCACATTACATCACATCCGGTTCCCAGGATACGCCACTTCCGGCTCTCCAACTGGAATGTTCTCCACTTGACCTAATACAGGCACACAAGAAAAGCGGGGTAGTGGACCTAGATCAGTTGGTCATTCGGAGGGTCGGTGCAGACTCGATGGGCCAAATGGCCTCCTTCAGCACTGTAAGGATTCTATGATCCTATCTCCAGATGGAATAATAGCTGATGAGCCAAACCAAGGCATCCTAAGGTTCTCGGGTAAATTAAAAACTGTGCTCAAAACGGGGAGGGTTTCTCAAATGCAACCAGAACAGTTTCTTCAATCAGTATGCTACATGTCCAACTAGGAAGGATGCGGTGCTGGATCTGATCTGCTTATCACCCCAAGTTTGGATCTTGTTCACGTCTTGCTGGATGTAGACATGGACGGCTTCCTATCTGAGGAGTCACAAATGGTGCTGAACATTGTGTAATCATCAGCAACCAAGCCCTCTTCAGACCTGATGATGGAAGGAAGGTCATTGATGAAGCAGCTGATAATGGATGGGCCTAGGACACTATCCTGAAATGCAAAGAAGTGGTGTTAAATGTGTACATACAATTGACTAGGAGTTGGACTTGTATGCAGCTCCAGTCATTCATTAAATGAGGGATGCTGAGGGATACTGGAGCCTTGGAAAAACAGAGTTTGGAAAATCTTGCTCATCCAGTATTGGATGTCTGATAAGAAGTCGGATAATTTAGCAACATTGGAGGAGTGGCGAGAAGTAGTGATGTAGAGCTGGGTGCTGTCAGTGTACATGTGAAAACTGACTCTGTACCTTTGGATGATGTTGCCGAGGGAAAGCATGTAGATGAGAAATGGTAGGGATTATGAAGTGTGAAATACATTTATGTTTATTTAAAGGAATGACATTTGAGTGGTATGTTGATGTGGAAAAACAATCATGGAGGCACAAGGTCCAGTGCATCCACCAATTGTAAATTGCACTCCCCTAACCCCAATTGAGTATTTGGATCGAGTGCAGAGCTAAAGTGATTTATTAATAGGAAGGGGATTAGAGAAAGTCATTTTGAGTTCCTAGTCCAGTAATACTGCAACACCAATATTGGATAGAAAGCACAAAGTGAGATTAATGCAAAGTAGCAAGGGTTATTGTTGATCTTTTCAGCCAAAGTCCAAGATTAGTATGCTAGTCTCCAACAGAGAGATTGAATACCTGCAGAAGCCTGTTTAATTGCTAAGTGAATAAATGTGCCACTTGATGTCGTATTGAATTGTACAGATAAGCAAAGTCCCAAGTCTAATTCCTGGCCCGTGTGGCTAAAGTCTGAGGGTTCACTTAGCCAATCTCAGCAATCGCTGAGTTATTGTTAACATCCCCAAGCCGTGAAAGGAGAAATTATAAAGGATCTAGCTCTTGATTGTTCTCCAGTGGTCCTTGGTGAAATTCCTCATGTATGCAGACATTAATCCGATTTGGTTATTATGGCCAAAATGCCCGTTGGCATTCTGTTTTGAATTTACATATGAAAAATAGCCAGTTAGGCAAGACGCCAAAGAGTAACTTCTACCAAAAGAGCCATGTCGTAGTGTAACCCAGCCCTTCTGTTTCCCAGAGGGTTGTATGCTGGAGGTATCCAGAAGATGCACTGGGTGACCACTTGGAGGTTCCCACGTAAGGACTATTCTGGAATTGCCAGCGACGTTTCAGCTACTGATGGGCAATCACCCTGTGTGCGGAGTCCTCCAAATCTCTGATTTAAATTGGGTAACTAGAGTAATGCGCCCCCCCCCCCCCCCCCCCCCCCCCCGCAATCGACTATCCCCACCATCCATTCCACCTGACCATCCTACTGACTACCCACCATATCCCCTGCAGCTACTGTACCACCCTACCTCCCCGACCCATCCAAACCGTTTACTCATTCATCTTTCATACTGATCGCCTCTCCTAACTTGTCAGTGACATTTAAGCAAAAGGACATTTAAACATCCACCCTATCCCCATAGCCCAGTAACCCCACCTAACCTTGTGGACCTTCAGGGGCAATTTAGCATGGCCAATCCACCTAACCCGCACATCTTTGGACTGTGGGAGGAAACCGGAACACCCAGATGAAACCCACGCAGACACGGGGGAGAAAGTCCAAACTCCACACAGACTGTCACCCGAGGCTGGAATTGAACCCACGTCCCTGTAACTGTGAGGCAGTAATGCTAACCACTGTGCCGCCATGCCGCCCAAATACAGCAGCTAGTGCTGTAAAAAAGGGGTGTGGGTTCCGATGCTCCTACACTACACCAAAGGCCTCCAAGAGCAGCTACATTTCACATTTCTCCGCAGGCCAGATTGGAGGTCTGGGTGAGAAATATGGAGCTCTAGTCCAAGGTGATTACCAATCCACAGAGGATTCTGTTCCATATCACCACTTGCATGGCATACGCAGGAGAGAAAAATGAAGTATAATATTCATATTCAACTTTAATTAAAGGAAACTCTTCAAATGGACGCAGTTCAGTTCATCGTGACTTCCAGTTGACTGGTCTCATTCTATTGACACTATGAATGGACTTTTAGGGCTGATGGCAGCACAAATCAAGCCCGTGTGCACAAGCTTGTGAATCTGGACCTGTTTGAAGGTGCAATTTACCACTTTAATTTCTGGTGGGTGCCCTTTCACCAAATGCCAATGCTCTTTGGCTTCTAATTTTCCAGGAGTTGTTGGAGAGTGTGGAGAAAGCACCACACTGCAACCCATTACAATTTTCCATGTACGAGGTTGGTGTCAGAAATGAGAGGTTCTATCAGGAAAGACTGAACAGGCTGGAAATCTTTCCCTGGAGAAGAAAAGACTGCAGGGTTTTAGCTTTGCCGTGGTTGAAGTGCTGCAGGATAAATAAATGTAACATAAAAGCAGAAGGTTAAAACTCATCTAGTGAAACGTGCACCGGTGCTTCATGTTTGATTACACTATTGAGCATTGTCTTTGGCTCACAAGCATTTAATGTGTGCACCTCACACAGCTAGTACCCAAAATGAGTTTTCGTATCAACTCACTTGGCAACACTTGACCAATGCTCAACTCAATAAAAATTAATATTAAAATTACTTTGTGTGTGCACTGGGTAAACCTGAGAAACTACCTAATGGGAAAAGAGATGAATTATTTAATAACCTATTGTTTATGCACAGTAAAAAGGGCTGAAAAACTTGTGAATTATTAAGAGCTGTAACTTGCATAGTGCTGTGGAATGATGCAATGTAGGTACGATTTCCCCACTCTGCTGTGTTCCCAGGCTCCGCTATGTACTGAACAAAAATTGAGAGGAGTAGCTTTTGTTGGGCTGCTATCATGTGAGAACTAGAGAGTGCTTCATGGTCTTCCGGGAAGGTGGCTTGAAATAGGATGGCTCCCTGTATTTTTGGCTGCTGGAACAAAGGATTTAAATCCCTCCCTCAGGTAAAGAATTATAACATCTGGATTTGAGTATGTAGTCAAGATGATATTTCTTGGTATAGAAGAACTGCATTTGACGGAGACGTTGTCATTCAGATGAGAGATTAAGAGGAAGCCTTGTTGCCTTTTCAGATGGATGCAAAAGATCTGGCTATATTTAAGGGAAGAAAGGGAGTCCTAAAATAGTTAATCTAATTTGCCATAAATTAATCGGTGCAGTGGTTAAATTGACTGTCTCGTTACATTATGTACAACAATGACTAAACTTCTAAAGGTAATTCATTGCAAAATGTTTTGGGGCATTCTGAGGGTGTTGGAATATTCTATCTGAATGCAAGTTATGTTGCTTTTTAGTTCATACATTTTATCACTCATTTACAAATTTCCTTTAATAGCTGAGGAAAAGCCACCATCTCTTCACCTCTGAAGAGAGGACCGAACTGAGTCCCGAGTCTGAACTGTCATTTGTTTTTGACCAGACTGTGCTATGGATGCGGCAATTGGCCATAATACTGTAGGTAGATAAGGGAAAGCAGGAACTTTAATTTATATATCCCCTTTCACAACCGTAGAACAACCTGTAGCGCACAAAGACTCCGTGAGACGAATAGAGTGAAGTCGATGAGGCTTTATTAAGCGTGTCTGTTCCCCCGCAGCTCGATAGTAAACTGGCCTGCGGGGGAAGACTCCGGCTTCTTATACTCCGCCTTCACGGCGGAGCTAGAGGTCAACGGCCAACCAGGACCCGGGATCTGTCAGCCAATGACATTAGGGCTTCCAGTCCCACATGACCCCCAATTCACATTCACCCCTTGTCAAAAATGAACCCGGCGGGGTGATGCTTCGTATGGTGATAAGGGTTTACAGGGCTGGTCCTGGGAGGAAAAAAAACATTCACAAGGCAATACAGTATTGTACAATTTTGTCCTGTTGCAACTATTTACAGAGGGTATGGGAAGAAAAGCAAAATGTTCTTGTGAAAAGTCCATATTTAGTTTTAGATCGACGCCACGAGTCGGTCGGGTGGTCTGGCCGTCCGTGTCGATCGCCTCGGCCCCGGTGGTGGTGGTGCTTGTACCGGTGTTGTTGCCTCCAGGAGCCTCACGGTTTCAGCTTGGGCTTTATTCTTGGTCGGTGCTGAGGGGAGGGGAACCGATCCTCCTGGGAAGGGGGCGGTCGCGGGGTGCGGTGGTGGCAGGAAGGGGGGCGGTTGGGTTGATGGTGTCGGGGGGGGTGTGCGTGTTGCCGGCGGGCGCCAGATCCCGCAGGGAGACCGTGTCCTGTCGGCTGTCGGGGTACTCCACGGAGGCGTACTGGGGGTTCGCGTGGAGGAGGTGAACCCTTTCGACCAACGGGTCCGCCTTATGTGCCCGCACATGCTTTCGGAGCAGGATGGGTCCTGGGGCCGCCAGCCAGGTCGGCAGCGACGTTCCAGAGGAGGACCTCCTAGGGAAAACAAGGAGACGCTCATGAGGCGTTTGATTAGTGCTCGTACATAATAACGACCGGATGGAGTGGAGAGCGTCCGGGAGGACCTCCTGCCATCGTGAAACTGGGAGGTCCCTGGACCGTAGGGCCAGTAGGACGGCCTTCCAGGCCGTGCCGTTCTCCCTCTCTACTTGCCCGTTCCCCTGGGGGTTGTAGCTGGTTGTCCTGCTTGAGGCTATGCCCTTGCTGAGCAGGAACTGGCGCAGCTCGTCACTCATGAAAGAGGACCCCCTGTCGCTGTGGACGTAAGCGGGGTAACCGAACAGTGTGAAGATGCTGTTCAGGGCTTTAATGACTGTGGCCGCGGTCATGTCAGAACAGGGAATGGCAAAAGGGAAGCGGGAGTATTCGTCCACCACATTAAGAAAATGTGCGTTGCGGTCGGTGGAGGGGAGGGGCCCTTTGAAATCCAGACTGAGGCGTTCAAAGGGGCGGGAAGCCTTAATCAGGTGCGCTCCATCTGGCCTGAAAAAATGCGGCTTGCATTCCGCGCAGATGTGGCAGTCCCTTGTGACTGTACGGACCTCCTCTAAAGAGTATGGAAGATTGCGGGACTTGATGAAGTAGTAAAACCGAGTGACCCCCGGGTGGCAGAGGTCCCCGTGGAGGGTTTGGAGGCGGTTAATTTGTTCGTTGCACATGTGCCGCGGGATAGGGCATCGGACGGCTCGTTCAGCTTTCCGGGACGATACAAAATCTCATAGTTGAAGGTGGAGAGCTCGATCCTCCACCTTAAGATCTTGTCGTTTTTGATTTTGCCCCGCTGTGCATTATCGAACATGAAGGCTACCGACCGTTGGTCCGTGAGGGGAGTGAATCTCCTGCCGGCCAGGTAATGCCTCCAATGTCGCACAGCTTCCACTATGGCTTGGGCTTCCTTTTCTACTGAAGAGTGGCGGATTTCTGAGGCGTGGAGGGTCCGGGGGAAAAAGGCCACGGGTCTGCCCGCTTGGTTAAGGGTGGCCGCTAGAGCTACGTCGGAGGCGTCGCTCTCGACCTGGAAGGGGAGGGACTCGTTGATGGCGCGCATCGTGGCCTTTGCGATATCCGCTTTGATGCGGCTGAAGGCCATGCAAGCCTCTGTCGACAGAGGGAAGGTCGTGGTCTGTATTAGGGGGCAGGCCTTGTCTGCGTACTGGGGGACCCACTGGGCGTAGTATGAAAAGAACCCCAAGCAGCGTTTCAGGGCTTTTGGGCAGTGCGGGAGGGGGAATTCCATGAGTGCGCGCATACGTTCGGGGTCGGGGCCTATTATCCCATTGTGCACTACGTAGCCCAGAATGGCTAGCCGATTGGTGCTAAAAACGCACTTGTCCTCGTTGTACGTGAGGTTCAAGGCTTTGGCGGTCTGGAGGAATTTTTGGAGGTTGGCGTCGTGGTCCTGCTGATTGTGGCCGCAGATGGTTATATTGTCGAGATAAGGGAATGTGGCCCGCAACCCATGTTGAACAACCATTCGGTCCATCTCCCGTTGGAAGACCGAGACCCCATTTGTGATACTTGCGGTCACTTGGGCGGATGGGGATCTGATGGGAGGCGGACTTGAGGTCCACGGTGGAGAAGACTTTATATTGGGCAATCCGGTTGACCATGTCGGATATGCGGGGGAGAGGGTACGCGTCTAGTTGTGTGTACGCGTCCTGTTGATGGTCTGGCTATAGTCAATGACCATCCTTTGTTTCTCCCCTGTCTTCACTACTACCACCTGCGCTCTCCAGGGACTATTGCTGGCCTGGATTATGCCCTCCTTTAGTAGCCGCTGGACTTCGGACCGAATGAAGGTCCGGTCCTGGGCGCTGTACCGTCTGCTGCTAGTGGCGACGGGTTTGCAATCCGGGGTGAGGTTCGCAAACAAGGACGGGGGTTGCACCTTGAGAATTGCGAGGCCGCAGATAGTGAGTGGGGGTATGGGGCCGCCGAATTTGAACGTAAGGCTCTGTAGATTGCATTGGAAATCTAATCCCAGCAAGGTGGGGGCACAGAGTTGGGGAAGGACGTTTAGTTTGTAGTTTTTGAACTCCCTCCCCTGCACCGTTAGGGTAACTATGCAGAATCCCTGGATCTGTACGGAGTGGGATCCTGCAGCTAGAGAATTTTGTGCGCTGGGATAGGTGGTCAAGGAACAGCATCTTACCGTGTCGGGGTGTATAAAGCTCTCTGTGCTCCCGGAGTCGACTAGGCATGGCGTCTCGTGGCTGTTTATTAGCACCGTTGTCGTCGTCGTCTGGAGTGTCCGGGGCCGAGCTTGATCGAGCGTAATTGAAGCGAGCCGTGGTTGTAGTAGTGGCGTGGGGTCCGTTGTTGCCGTCCAAGATGGCGTCGGGGATGGACAGAATGACCGCCCCATACATCGCACGTGGCTGGGGGGTCACAAGATGGCGGCGGGGGTGGACAAAATGGCCGCCCCCACGCGTCGTACAGGTCTGGGGCGGTCCAAGATGGCGGCGCCCCTCCTCCCCTCGTGGTGGCTGGGACCCAAAATGGCGGCGTCTGCGGGTCGCACATCGGCGCCCCTCCTCCCCTCGTGGTGGCCGGGACCCAAAATGGCGGCGTCTGCGGGTCGCACATGGTGTGCTGGGGGGGCTGGGGAGCGCTAGGACCGCGAGCGCTAGGACCGCGAGCGCTAGGACCGCGCGGAGCTCCCTCACCGGGGACAGCGATGGTCGGGGCCCAAGTAGGTGGCGCCGGCGGGTCAGGCATGGGGCGCGGGGTGGGGGTTAGGGTGGCGTTAGGGACGCGCAAAACTCCCTCCTCTCCGTGGAGAGTGTTGGCCGGGACCCAAAGCGGTAGCGCCGGCGGCGGGTCATACATGGGCTGCTGGGAGGGGGGTTGGGGAGCATAAGCGGCGTGCAGAGCTCCCAGTTCTCCCAGGACCGCGGTGGTCGGGACCCAGAGCGGCTGCGCCTGCGGGTCGTACATGGCGTGCTGGGAGGGTTGGGGCGCGTAAACTGCTTGCAGGGCTCCCTGTGCTCCCGGGACAGCGGCGACCTCGCGGGACCGGCACACAACCGCATAATGGCCCTTTTTCCCGCAGCTTTTGCAGACAGCTGCGCGGGCCGGGCAGCGCTGTCGGGGGTGTTTCGCCTGGCCGCAGAAATAACAGCGGGCGCCCCCGGTGCGACTCGGCGTTTGGACCGCGCAAGCCTGTGGGGTGTCCGGGGGGGGGGGGGTAGGGGGTTTGCCGCGACGGGTACGTACGGGGCCCAATGGGTTGCCGCGCAGTCGGGGCCGTAGGCGCGGGTATTACGCGCGGCCACCTCTAGGGAGGCTGCTAGGGCCCGTGCCTCAGAGTCCTAGCGACTCTTTTTCTAGAAGTCTTTGGCGGATTTGGGAGGATTGCATACCTGCCACAAAAGCATCGCGCATTAACATGTCCGTGTGTTCGTTTGCGTTCACCGACGGGCAGCTGCAGGCTCGTCCCAAAATCAGCAGCGCGGCGTAGAATTCGTCCATCGATTCTCCGGGAGCTTGCCGTCTCGTCGTGAGCTGGTAGCGAAGTAGATTTGGTTAACTGGGCGGACATAGAGACTTTTCAGTGCTGCGAACGCCGTCTGGAAATCCTCCGAGTCTTCGATGAGGGAGAAAATCTCCGTGCTCACCCTCGAGTGCAGGACCTGCAGTTTTTGGTCTTCTGTGACCCGGCCGGTGGTCGTTCTGAGGTAGGTCTTGAAGCAAGTCTGCCAGTGCTTGAAGGCTGCTGCCGCGTTCACTGCGTGGGGTCTGATCCTCAGGCATTCCGGAATGATCCTGAGCTCCATAGTCCTTTTTAGGCACGCTTAATAAATTGTAGCGCACAAAGACTCCGTGAGACGAATAGAGTGAAGTCGATGAGGCTTTATTAAGCGTGTCTGTTCCCCCGCAGCTCGATAGTAAACTGGCCTGCGGGGGAAGACTCCGGCTTCTTATACTCCGCCTTCACGGCGGAGCTAGAGGTCAACGGCCAACCAGGACCCGGGATCTGTCAGCCAATGACATTAGGGCTTCCAGTCCCACATGACCCCCAATACATACTACCACACAACCCAAAGCATTTTACACCAATGAAGTATTTTTGACGTTGTTACTGTTGTAATGGTGGAAATGTGGTAGTTCGTTTTTTGTAGAAAGGTACCACAAACAGCAATGAAATAAATAGCCAGATCGTCCATTTTACATGTTGACTGGAGGATAAATATGAGTCGGGCCATCAAGAGATCGTCCCTGCTTTCCTTTGATCTTCTGAGTCCACCTGAGAAGGCAGACAGGGCTTCGGTTTAATATCTCATTCAATCGATGGTACCTCTGTTAGTGCATCACCCCCCATATAATACTGAAGTGTCTGCCTCGATTATGTGAAGTCTTTGGAGTGGGGCTTGAGTACATCACTTTCCGACTCGGGGATGAAAGTCCTGCCACTGGCTGGTTTGTATATTTTGTTTTTACTTCCTGCGATATCTCACCAGTCACTGACTTGTGTTCAGAGTAGCAGCCACAATTGTTTGAAAATTGACAGGGAGGGAATTCAGTTTATGCGGGTGTGGCAGAGGTGAGACGAGGGATGTCTTGATTACAAACAGAAAACAGGAAGGAGACAAGTCCAGAGTTAAAGTCAGAGTTTCTATGCTGGAATGAAATTGACTTTGGAGACTAGATTGAGTCAACTTGGAGCATTGAAGGACCGGGGTTCAAATTTGGAGAGGTTGGTAGGAAAGGATTGAATCCAGAAGTTGTTCAAAATGTAAGAGTAGGATATTCTGTGCAAAGTCGACCATGAGTCAGGAGCTCAGGAGCCCAACAGATCTGCCTTGTAGCATGTTGGAGCCCATGTTGTCAGAAGGAGAGAGGGGAAAGGAGAAAATCATTGGGAACAGAAGGGAAAAATTAACTGGGATAGTGGTATTTTGAGACAATTTGTCTGCTTATAATTGAATTTTGATGTTTCCTCTACGATCGATTTAAAAACTGCCAAAAGGTTCAGAAGAAGCACTTCATAAGTGATTCCTTTTTAACATGGGGAAAACATCGTTAATGTTCAGAGGTAGAAAGTTTAGGAAATCTCTTATCCTAGGGAAATGAAGCTGACTTGTTTTTCTACAGCGTATGACAGATGTAATGAATTGTTCAGAATCCAGTTGCTGCCATCAGCATATTCGGCAAATGACACTTTAATCCTTGTTTGGATTGAACAGAGCAAACTGCGTTTAAGTATTAGTTGCTTGCCCCTCCTCCCCTTTTGTTTTCCATCGTCTGCCTATTTGCTATAAACTGGCCCAACTTCTATCTGGCTTTGAACAGAGACAAACGTCCTGCATGGACATGGGCAAGAAACTGTGAAAGGCATTCACTTCACTTCCTGCAACACAGCATTCCTGTTAGACACAATAGCTGTTGTCGAAAAGGAAGCTGTGTTAGGACTATTGTTATTGGCTAGTTTGTATATTTTGTTTTTACTTTGTGCAGTATCACACTGAAGAAACAGGGGCTTGGGGGTGCCACAGACTCCATGTTTACTCAGGTAGGAACCAAGGTTTTCTGTCACTGTCTTAAAAACTTGTAATGGTGTTTTCCAAATACGTAGGTAGATTTGCTTCCGGCTCTGGGCGATGTTAAAAGAATGAGGAAAGACCACATTGTTCCAGTCTATTTTTGCTGGTATTTGACAGTGGATAAGTTAGCAGCTGAAAGTTGCACAAGGTGCCACCAACTGTATTAAAAATATTCTTGTTCACATGTATGAGTTGTATTTGCAAACATGCGAAGGCCACAATGTTCATGTGAACTTTTACATTGTAAATATCTAATGTTACACTTCAAGGAGGGAGCTTGGCTACCAGGAGTGCGTAATGGAAATTCAGCACCATGTTGTGGATGATTTTCCGGCCATTAATAATAAACCATTGCCTCTCTAATGTTAATCTATGGTACTGACAACTGGAATCTTGATGTTTATTTTAGCTGTAAGACTGTTAATTTGGGAAGGGGAGTGAATACAGAATTTTTTTAATGCAGAAATGCTGCAGTGACCCTCCTTTGACAAATTGACATAAAGGAAGGATGTGATGTGGCTTATCTTTGTGAGCGCTTGTGCTCTGTGTCTGTGTGAAAGTACTTGGCATGGAGTTTCTGCACAACTGGCAAATTGTGCTTAAAATGCGCCTGTTTGGCCGAGCTGAGATTGCACCCAGGTTTCTGCACCGCACAAGCCCAAATAAGAAATCTCCCATGAAGCAGCTCGATCAGACCGAGTAATCAGTTTGCGACTGGAATAAGGCTCTAACTCAAGCAGCAAGGAATGAGGTAGTGTAAAAGGTGAGGAAAAATTGTTCCCTTTCACAATGATAAAAGCAAATTATGGCGGATGCTGGAATCTGAAAATAAAACAGAATATACTGGACAATATCAGCAGATCTGACGGCATCTGTGGAGAGAAAAAGGGAGCTAACGTTTTGAGTCTGGATGACTTTTTGTCAAAACTTTGACAGTCCTCCAAGCTCAAAACGTTTCCCTTTCACAATGAAGCTGGCAACCTCAAGGTGAGCAACATTTATCTCTTAGTCAAACTTGTGACTATTTTAAATCTGTTGGTCAGATGTATAAGCAACAACTTGTATTTGTATAGCTCTAATATAGTAAAACATTCAAGGTGCTTCACAAGAGCATTATCAATCAAAATTTGACACCCGAGCCACATATGGAGGAAAGCCAGACAGGGATTTGAAAAGAAGAGTGTGGATTTTAAAATAGTGGCATTGCTCAACTAGAAGCCAATGTAGGACAATAGGCTTGGCAGTAAGTTGGGATATACACAGCAGAATGCACCTCGACATTGACACTGGGACTCCACATAGTCACGTGGATAAAAGCGTTGAATTCCGAGGTGAGAGTGACTGCCCTTGACATCAAGGCAGCGTGTGTCCAAGTGTGGCATCAAGGAGCGCTAGCATAACTGGAGTCGGGGGAAAACTCTCTACTGGTTGGAATCATAGCTGGCACATTGGAAGATGGTTGTGGTTGTTGAAGGTTAATCATCTCGGCCCCATTGTCTACAAAACTGATTCATCTTTGTGTGCCTATTTCAACTTGTGAAATCAACACCACCAGAAAAGTGACCTTTACAGTTCCTGGATTTCAGCCCATCGCTCCTCATGAAGGAATTCCTCATTGGATTATGATTCTGGTCTCTGGACTCTGGACCTCAGGTGAACCAATATTTATTTTCCCTGTGGCCTCTGGACGATAGAACCTGTTCTCTATTTCTCTCTTTACTGGATGTTGTGGAGGAGTTCATTTGAACTTTTTTTGCGTTTTTTGTGTGTGTGAAATAAATTAACCTTTTTCTGACTTCATCCTACCACGTGAATGCTGTGAGACTATTAGTAGAAATTGGATTACACAAAAATTGAAGGGTTGGGAAATACACCACCGCTTATTAAAAAGGGAAACAAATCAAAACACCTTTTGGTTTACAAAGGGTTAGTGAGATGAGAAATTAGTGCTGTTTAAACAGACCCCCTCCTGTCCATAACAAGGCTATTACAATACCAGACCAGACCCCAATAGTGGCTGAGTTACTGGACTGGAACCCCTTTGGTGATATGCATCACTGTAAATACACAAGGGGTTACTGTAAACACACTACAACTAAGTAAACACTAGAGGGAGCACCAGAGACGTCATGACATGCAGACATACAGCTATTGAACACATAGAATAGGACACGACCAATGGGCAGTCAAGACACCCAGAGGTGACACTACCACAAGGGGGCATTACACAAACCATATACAAGGACAGGGCACACATGCTCTGTCCCTTTCCACAGGCGACACTTGGAGAGTAGGACAGGGACAGATCAGAAGCATCACACCCACCACGTGACTTAGAGCAGACTGGTTAGTTAGACTGAGTTACTATAGCAAGATTAGCAGCAGAGTCGAACTCGTAGAGAACTGTGCTAATGGTTCAATAAATCACATTGAACTTACTTCAAAGTCTGGAGTATCTTTTGGTCAAAGCTGCATCGAGTTGCAGCCTGTGTTATCCCAGAGTACATAACACAACAACCCCAATATCTGATTTTAATTTTGTAAGACTGTGAGGAAAGGATACCTCTCTCCAGGAGAGATTTCATGATGAAATAAGGATATGGTATATTAAAGTAAACTTTATTACAAACACAAACACAATATTAAAATATATTTTTACGCACTTCCGGTGGCGGCAATGATGGAGTAAGTCGCACATTTGGTGGCTCCCGCTCGGGTCGGACTTTTGGACCTTTTCCCCCGATTTTCTACCGAACTTGAATTGTAAAACTGATGACAGAGGCAATTGTGTACTGAATTCCCACATCGGTACATGGAGAGAAGGACTAGAAGTGTTCGTAAAGGCAGAAACAGAAAGACCGAGAAGGCTTGGGCTGAAGCTGCAGTGGGAGACAGCATGGCGGAGGACCGGACCTCTGGTTTGTCGACCCAGCGGTCAACGGAGCAGCTGATGCAAGTTATTCAGGAAGGCTTTGCTAAGCAGGAACGGGACTGCTTGGACCCTATAAAAGAGTCAATTGAGCGGCTGGAGCTTAGATTGGATGCCCAAGCTCAGGCGATCCAGAAGGTCGAGAAGGCGCTGGCTGAGCAGGAGGAACATCAAACTGCGGTGGAGCTGGAGGTGGGGATGCGGAGAGACCAGCAGAAAAGGCTCCTGGAGAAGGTGGAGGACCTAGAGAATAGGTCCCGCAGGCAGAACATGAGAATCGTTGGGCTCCCAGAAGGGTCCGAAGGAGCAGACACTGGGGCATACATCGCAGACATGTTTGAGAAGCTGCTGGGGGATGGGGCATTCTCTCGACCCTTGGAGGCGGACAGGGCTCACAGAGCACTTGCGTGGAAGCCGCGAATGAGAGACCCCCCGAGGGCAATGGTGGTGAGATTCCACAGGTACTTGGATAAGGAGCGCGTTCTGCAGTGGGCCAAGCAGATACGGGACAGAGAGGAGGTTGGGGGCGGAGGCTGCCTGGCGGCGGGCCGGTGGTGGCGCGGAGCATGGGCTGGAGGCGGGCCCAAAAAAGGGGATGGTTGATGTGCGAAAGGGGGGGGGGGGCGCAATGAGCCCCCCAACTAGGCTGATCACCGAAATGTACGAGGGTTAAATGGGCCGGTCAAGAGGGCACGTGTGTTCGCGCATCTTCGGGGACTGAAGGCGGACATGGTAATGTTGCAGGAGACCCACCATAGAGTAACTGACCAGATTAGATTGAGGAAAGGCTGGGTAAGTCAGGTCTTTCACTCGGGACTAGATTCAAAGACTAGAGGGGTCACGATCCTGATCAGTAAGCGGGTGGTGTTTGAGGCGGGTAGAATAGTCTCGGATGTGGGAGGTCGGTACATTATGGTCAGTGGGAAACTTGGGGGAGGGGGTATTAATAAACGTGTATGTGTCAAATTGGGATGATGTGGAGTTTTTATTTATTTATTTTTTTACAGAATTTACAGTGCAGAAGGAGGCCATTCGGCCCATCGAGTCTGCACCGGCTCTTGGAAAGAGCACCCTACCCAAGGTCCACACCTCCACCCTATCCCCATAACCCAGTAACCCCACCCTACACTAAGGGCAATTTTGGACACTATGGGCAGTTTAGCATGGCCAATCCACCTAACCCGCACATCTTTGGACTGTGGGAGGAAACCGGAGCACCCGGAGGAAACCCACGCACACACGGGGAGGATGTGCAGACTCCGCACAGACAGTGACCCAAGCCGGAATCGAACCTGGGACCCTGGAGCTGTGAAGCATTTGTGCTAACCACTATGCTACCGTGCTGCCCTTTTATCAAGAGGATGCTGGGGGAGGTCAAATTGGGATGATGTGGAGTTTATCAAGAGGATGCTGGGGAAGGTATCGGACCTGGACTCGCACAGGTTGGTCATGGGAGGGGACTTCAACCCAGTTATTGACCCTGGCTTGGACCGGTCAAGCTTGAAAACGGGCAGGGTGCCAGCAATGGCAAAGGAACTAAAAGGGTTTGTGGAGCAGATGGGGGGGGGTTGGCAGATGAGGGTGAAGGAGTTCTCCTTCTACTCGTGCATAAAGTGTACTCCCGGATTGAATTCTGTATTTTGAGCAGGGCCTTACTGACAGGGGTGGTGGACACGGGGTACTCGGCGATCATAATCTCAGACTAAGCTCCGCACTGGGTTGACCTGCAGGTTAGTAAGGACAGTAACCAGCACCCTCACTGGAGGTTAGATGTGGGACTTTTGGCTGACGAAGGGGTGTGCGAGCGGCTGAGGAAATGTATTCAGAACTACCTGCAGGTCAAGGACACGGGGGAAATTTCAGCAGCGGTGGTCTGGGAAGCCCTGAAGACGGTGGTCAGAGGGGAGCTGACCTCGATACAGGCCCATAGGGCGACGGTGGACAGGGCAGAGACAGACCGACTGGTAAAGGAGATACTACAGGTCGATAGGAGGTATGCGGCAACCCCAGAGGCAGGGCTTTTAAGGGAACGGCGGAGGCTACAGGCGGAGTTTGGCGGTGGAGCAGCTGAGAAAGGCGACGGGTGTGATCTATGAGTATGGAGAGAAGGCCAGCAGAATGCTTGCACAGCAGCTGAGAAAGGGGGAGGCAGCCAGGGAGATAGGAAAAGTAAATGATGGAGATGGGAACCTGGTTGGAGATTCAGCAGGGGTGATTAAGGCGTTTAGGGATTTCTACAGTAGGCTGTATAGGTAGGAGCCCCCTACGGGGCCGGAGGGGATGAGGCACTTCTTTTGGGGGGGCTGAATTTCCCAAAGGTGGACGGGGAGCTGGTAGAAGAGCTGGGGGCCCCGATCGGATTGGAAGAGATAGTGGAGGGTCTGAAGGCCATGCAGTCGGGTAAAGCCCCGGGGCCGGACGGGTACCCAGTGGAATTTTATAAAAGCTTCTCTGGGATATTGGGGCCGGTGTTGATGAGGATGTTCAATGAGGCAAGGGAAAGAGGGGTGCTGCCCCCGCGATATCACAGGCCACGATTTGGCTGATTCTGAAGCGCGCCAAGAACCCGGAGCTGTGTGGGTCCTACAGGCCGATATCCCTGTTGAATGTGGATGCCAAACTGCTGGCCAAAATTTTGTCCTGCAGGATTGAGGATTGTGATCCAGACGTTATTGGGGAGGACCAGACGGGGTTTGTTTAGGGCAGGCAGTTGGTGGCCAGTGTAAGAAGGTTGTTTAACGTGATCATCATGCCCCCGGAAGGTAGGCAGGTGGAGGTAGTGATCGCAATGGATGCAGAAAAGGCTTTTGATCGGGTAGAATGGGATTATCCGTGGGAGGTACTGGGACGGTTCGGATTTGGGCAGGGCTTTATTGACTGGGTCAGGTTGCTGTATCAGGCTCCTGTGGCAAGCGTACAGACGAATAGGACAACATCGGACTATTTTTGACTGCACCAGGGGACGAGACAGGGATGCCCCCTCTCCCCACTGCTGTTCGCGCTAGCTATAGAGCCGTTGGCAATTGCTCTGAGAGCCGCAAGGGGCTGGTCTGGAGGAGGGGGGTGGGTGGGCGGGGGGGGTGGGTGGGGGGGGGCGGGGGGTGGGTGGGGGGGGGGGCGGGGGGTGGGTGGGGGGGGGGGGCGGGGGGTGGGGGGGGGGGGCGGGGGGTGGGGGGGGGGGGGTGGGCGGTGGAGCACGGAGTCTCGCTCTATGCAGACTACCTGCTTCTGTATGTATTAGACCCAATAGAGGGGATGGAAGAAATCATGAGGATGCTAGTTGAATTTGGCTGGTTTTTGGGGTATAAGCTAAATATGGGGAAAAATGAGATGTTTGTGGTCATTAGCTGGGAGGGTGCAGACGGTGAAGATGACGGTCCTCCCGAGATTTCTGTTCGTGTTTCAATGTTGAGCGGAGTCGGGGAAAGGGCGGGCTGGTACTGGCAAATTTTAGCAACTATTACTGGGCGGTGAATATAGCCATGAGCAGGAAGTGGGTGGTGGAGGAGCGGTCGGCATGGGAGCGTATGGAGGGGGCTTCATGCAAGGGCACCAGTCTGGGAGCGTTGGTAACTGAGCCTCTGCCATTCCCGCCGGCATGGTACTCCACCAGCTCCGTGGTGGTGGCGGCCCTGAGAGTCTGGGGCAATGGAGGAGATGTGGGAGCAGAGGGAGCATCGGTCTGGTCCCCAATCTGTAATAATCACCGGTTTGCCCTGGGAAGTATGGACGGGGGTTCCGGATATGGCGGAGAGCAGGGATTGAGAGGACGGGGATATGTTTATAGAGGGGAGCTTTCCGAGTATGAGGGCACTGCAGGAGAAGTTTGCGTTGGCGAGGGGAAACAAATTCAGGTATCTGCAGGTGCGGGACTTCCTACGTAAACAGGTGTCAACCTTCCCGCTCCTACCGCTAAGAGGGATTCAGGGCAGGGTAGTTTCCAGAGGGTGGGTCGGAGAAGGGAGCGTCTCTGACATTTACAAGGAACTTATGGGGTCAGAGGAGACGCAGACCGAGGAGCTGAAGCGCAAGTGGGAGGAGGAGCTGGGAGGAGAGATAGAGGGTGGTCTATGGGCGGACGTGTTGGGTAGAGTCAACGCATCCGCAACATGTGCCAGGCTCAGCCTGATACAGTTCAAGGACGTTCATTGGGCTCGTATGACAGCGGCCCGGATGAGTAGATTCTTTGGGGTGGAAGACGGGTGTGCAAAATGTGCAGGAGGACCAGCGGACCATGTCCACATGTTCTGGGCATGTCCGAAGCTTAGGGAATTTTGGCTGGGGTTTGCGGATGTCATGTCCACGGTGTTAAAAACAAGGGTGGCACCGAGTCCAGAGGTGGCAATTTTCGGGGTGTCGGAAGACCCGGGAATGCAGGAGCAGGAAGAGGCAGACATTCTGGCATTTGCTTCCCTGGATACTATTAGCTTGGACGGACTCAAAGCCCCCGAAGTCGGAGACCTGGCTATCGGACATGGCTAGCTTTCTCTGTTTGGAGAAGATCAAGTTTGCCTTGAGAGGGTCACTGTTGGGGTTCGCCGTTCGTCGACTTCTTAGCGGACAATTAATCGTCAACAGAAGGGGGGGGGGGTTTGCTTAGCTTGGAGTAGGGGGTTAATAAAGGTGGGACCTGTAAGGGAGGGAGACGGCTTTTGCACTAAGTTTATAGTTTCATTTACATTGTTTATTTTGTTGCTGTTACAATACAAAAAATACCTCAATAAAATATTTATTTAAAAAAAAAGAGGGGGTTAGGAATTAGGTAATAGCTGTATTTGCTACCTATTTATCGTTATTGTTATTAATAAAATTAATTGTGTTTAACTTTACAAACCTGGTGACTGTAGTTATTGTGCCGTGTCGGGCCAAAGATGTTGGGAGTTTGTAAGAATTATTTGTTAATTTCAATTGTGTCGCAACTCCGGGTCAAGTGAGGCTGGAACTGACCGCGCTCGTCGAGAGGGTCACAACAATGTTAATCAAAATAGTTGAGGACTTCCATGATTGATGGGCACTGTGTGGGGGCTGGCGTTCTCCATCAGCCCCCAAAACCACATTTTGTATTGATTTGATATATTCTCTAAGATTTCTATCATTTGTTACAGTGCCCCTTTAAGTGATATCACTTGAATTTGATCTCATCTGTTTAGTTAATTTGATCTGTTTAGTTAATTTGATCTGTTTACTTGTTAATTTGTTACTTTAAAATAAAGTATAAATAGGGGATTCCACCATTACATTACACCGACCATAATCGGTGGGTGCCACAGGAGCTGGAATGCATCATCACCCCCATAAACAACAAAGTTTCCTTTTGAGTTTTGTCTTTTTGTTGCAGTGCCCCTTTAAACGGCTGTCAATTACTTAGTTTAGTTATTGTTCTTTTCAAAAGAGCAGAAATAGGGGATAGCTGGGACATTGTGCGTGAGGAGAGCTGGGACATTGGTGGTGCGTGAGGAGAGCTGGGACATTGGTGGTGCGGGACGAGAGCTGGGACATTGGTGGTGCGGGACGAGAGCTGGGACATTGGTGGTACGTGAGGAGAGCTGGGACATTGGTGGTACGTGAGGAGCGCTGGGACATTGGTGGTGCGTGAGGAGGGCTGGGACATTGGTGGTGCGGGACGAGAGCTGGGACATTGGTGGTGCGGGACGAGAGCTGGGACATTGGTGGTGCGGGACGAGAGCTGGGACATTGGTGGTACGTGAGGAGAGCTGGGACATTGGTGGTGCGGGACGAGAGCTGGGACATTGGTGGTGCGTGAGGAGGGCTGGGACATTGGTGGTGCGGGACGAGAGCTGGGACATTGGTGGTACGTGAGGAGCGCTGGGACATTGGTGGTGCGTGAGGAGAGCTGGGACATTGGTGGTGTGGGACGAGAGCTGGGACATTGGTGGTGCGGGACGAGAGCTGGGACATTGGTGGTACGTGAGGAGCGCTGGGACATTGGTGGTGCGTGAGGAGAGCTGGGACATTGGTGGTGCGGGACGAGAGCTGGGACATTGGTGGTGCGGGACGAGAGCTGGGACATTGGTGGTACGTGAGGAGCGCTGGGACATTGGTGGTGCGTGAGGAGGGCTGGGACATTGGTGGTGCGGGACGAGAGCTGGGACATTGGTGGTACGTGAGGAGAGCTGGGACATTGGTGGTGCGGGACGAGAGCTGGGACATTGGTGGTGCGGGACGAGAGCTGGGACATTGGTGGTACGTGAGGAGCGCTGGGACATTGGTGGTGCGTGAGGAGGGCTGGGACATTGGTGGTGCGGGACGAGAGCTGGGGCATTGGTGGTGCGTGAGGAGGGCTGGGACATTGGTGGTGCGGGACGAGAGCTGGGACATTGGTGGTGCGTGTGGAGAGCTGGGACATTGGTGGTGCGGGACGAGAGCTGGGACATTGGTGGTGCGGGCGAGAGCTGGGACATTGGTGGTACGTGAGGAGAGCTGGGACATTGGTGGTGCGGGACGAGAGCTGGGACATTGGTGGTGCGTGAGGAGAGCTGGGACATTGGTGGTGCGGGACGAGAGCTGGGACATTGGTGGTCCGTGAGGAGAGCTGGGACATTGGTGGTACGTGAGGAGAGCTGGGACATTGGTGGTGCGGGACGAGAGCTGGGACATTGGTGGTGCGTGAGGAGAGCTGGGACATTGGTGGTGCGGGACGAGAGCTGGGACATTGGTGGTACGTGAGGAGAGCTGGGACATTGGTGGTGCGTGAGGAGAGCTGGGACATTGGTGGTACGTGAGGAGAGCTGGGACATTGGTGGTACGTGAGGAGAGCTGGGACATTGGTGGTACGTGAGGAGAGCTGGGACATTGGTGGTGCGTGAGGAGCGCTGGGACATTGGTGGTGCGTGAGGAGCGCTGGGACATTGGTGGTGCGTGAGGAGAGCTGGGACATTGGTGGTCCGTGAGGAGAGCTGGGACATTGGTGGTGCGGGACGAGAGCTGGGACATTGGTGGTGCGGGACGAGAGCTGGGACATTGGTGGTACGTGAGGAGAGCTGGGACATTGGTGGTGCGGGACGAGAGCCGGGACATTGGTGGTGCGGGACGAGAGCCGGGACATTGGTGGTGCGTGAGGAGAGCTGGGACATTGGTGGCACGTGAGGAGAGCTGGGACATTGGTGGTGCGGGACGAGAGCTGGGACATTGGTGGTGCGGGACGAGAGCTGGGACATTGGTGGTGCGGGACGAGAGCTGGGACATTGGTGGTACGTGAGGAGCGCTGGGACATTGGTGGTACGTGAGGAGGGCTGGGACATTGGTGGTGCGGGACGAGAGCTGGGACATTGGTGGTGCGTGAGGAGCGCTGGGACATTGGTGGTGCGGGACGAGAGCTGGGACATTGGTGGTGCGGGACGAGAGCTGGGACATTGGTGGTGCGGGACGAGAGCTGGGACATTGGTGCTGCGGGACGAGAGCTGGGACATTGGTGGTACGTGAGGAGAGCTGGGACATTGGTGGTGCGTGAGGAGGGCTGGGACATTGGTGGTACGTGAGGAGGGCTGGGACGTTGGTGGTGCGTGACGAGAGCTGGGACATTGGTGGTGCGTGAGGAGGGCTGGGACATTGGTGGTACGTGAGGAGGGCTGGGACATTGGTGGTGCGTGACGAGAGCTGGGACATTGGTGGTGCGGGACGAGAGCTGGGACATTGGTGGTGCGGGACGAGAGCTGGGACATTGGTGGTACGTGAGGAGAGCTGGGACATTGGTGGTGCGTGAGGAGGGCTGGGACATTGGTGGTACGTGAGGAGGGCTGGGACATTGGTGGTGCGTGACGAGAGCTGGGACATTGGTGGTGCGGGACGAGAGCTGGGACATTGGTGGTGCGGGACGAGAGCTGGGACATTGGTGGTACGTGAGGAGAGCTGGGACATTGGTGGTGCGTGAGGAGAGCTGGGACATTGGTGGTACGTGAGGAGAGCTGGGACATTGGTGGTGCGTGAGGAGAGCTGGGACATTGGTGGTGCGGGACGAGAGCTGGGACATTGGTGGTACGTGAGGAGGGCTGGGACATTGGTGGTGCGGGACGAGAGCTGGGACATTGGTGGTGCGCGAGGAGAGCCGGGACATTGTGCATGAGGTGAGCTATAAGACTGAGTAAAATTGGGCACACGATGGTTTAGTGGTATTGTCGCAGGACTTGTAATCCAGGCTAATGCTCTGGGAACAAGGATTCAGTTCCCACCATGGCAATTAATAATGTGGAATGGAAAAGCTAGTTTCAGTCATGGGGACCATGAAACTATTGTTGTAAAAACCCATCTGGTTCACTAATATCCTTCAGGGAAGGAAATCTGCCATCCTTGCCTTGCCTGTCCGACATGTGACTCCAGACCCACTGCAATGTTGTTGACTCTTCACTGTCCTCTAAAATAGTGTGACAAGTTACTTTGTTCAAGGGCAATTAGAGATGGCAACAAATGCTGGCCTTGCCAGTGACCCCATATATCCCATGAAAATCTTTTTTAAAAACTGTCTTGGTTTTGACATCATCAACCGGCTTGCATCCTGTTTCCAAAGAGGGCACTCAGCTGAGACAAATTCCACCACATCAGCTGAGACATCCACGATATTCTAAAGCAAACATCTCATTACTTGATACAAAACCTTCACTAACACCCCAGAGGCAACATTTTCTTTGACAAAATGCAGTCCTGTGATCTCATCTATCCTGACCTTCCAGCTAGCAACATCTTCCTCCTGTTGTATGATATCTATCTCTTTGGGGGCTGGTTACTGCCACGCTTCCGTCCTGGCTGTTATGGGACTTCTTATCCTGTGGGGGGGGGGACGAGAGTGGGTGGGATATCACCTTTCTGATATCATTTTCTGATGTGCATTTATGTGTGGAAGTTCTCCCTATGCAGCCTCTGTACACATGGCAGGTACTTTTCAAACCTTTTTGGAGGCAGGGTGAGGGACTGATGGTGGGAATGCAATATTCTATAATGACTCGTGGTGTAAAATGAGAATGTGCATGAAAAATTGTTGGCCAGTAACAAGACTTGATTTTAGTTTGCTCTTCTCCATTGTCGAATCTTCCACTGGCACAATCACTCGCACAGGAATATTGAGCACTTGGATGGAGCACCAGGAGCATTGCGGACTATGGAACCACACCCCAGTATGAAGTCATTGCTTACAGGAGAGGAGTGGGACAGAAAATTAAACAGTTGCTGTGTTCTAGAATATGTGTTAAGAAGAATTTGGAACAATTCCGAGCATTCCAAGATGAGTGTAAGTGTAGACAGAACTGTGCTCTTCGTCCCTATCAACCTGAAGATGCCTCGGAATATTTGCGGTTCTAAAAAATAGCTTAAAACCTAATTGCACATTTTCGTTCATGCAAATCAGTTTATAATTTTGCTGTGTGTATAGTATGTCGGGTGTTTGCCCATTGTCCGCTGGAGGGGGGGTGGGAATGGGAATCTCGATGTCTGTGGGGTGGGCGGCCTTAAATTTAACTTTGAGATTGAGGCCCCGAAGAATTCTGGCCAGTATGATTTATGTGCTATGTATTTTTTTGTTAAGCTTTGTTGAAACTTCCTGAATTACTATTACTGTTGGGGCTAATTTTCACCTGACTGTCAGGCAGAAGACCTGCAGAAAATGTTTAGGACATCCTAATTTCAGCAGGATAGCCAGAAATCTTTTACTTCCTGGTTTCTCTCCTGAAATATCAGGGCGCTTGAGCCTATGAACTCAGTTAATTGTGTGATCTATCTGATACTGAGTGTTAGTAAGATATTTCTACAGGGAGAACATACGTTTTTTAAAAATAAAGTTGGAATTTCCAATTCTTTTTTTCCAATTAAGGGGCAATTTAGCGTGGCCAATCCACCTACCCTGCACACCTTTGGGTTGTGAGGGTGAAACCCACGCAAACACAGGGAGAATGCAAGCTCCACAGACAATGACCCGGGGCCGGGATTGAACCCAGGTCCTCAGTGCCGTGAGACAGCAGTGCTAACCAGCTGATTCTGTGCACCCAGTCTCCATCCAGATACATTTCCGCAGGGGCCATTTTTCAGTGATTGGAATGAGAGCCTAACCCAGAAAGCTGAGACCGATTACGGTGTCCCTTGTTCACAATCTGATCAGGTGGAGGATCAAACCAAAGGTCTTTCATGTCTGGTTCACCTACTTAGTAAAATTATTGGAATATTTACTGGAAACTGGTTTATTTGTCACAAATTGTGAATTGCATTCAGAAATCATTTTAAATTGCTTGTGATTAAGATCCTTAAATGAACAGAACTTTTATAACATAATTGAAATCTGCTCTTTTAGTGGGTCCCAATTGCAGTGGGAGGAATTAACAAGATAGAGGAATGTCTTCACAGTCTGTCCATGGCTTTTACATTTAGGTTGTTTGATAATTGAACAAGTGCTAACTAAATACGTTTAAAATGAAATAGTAATTAATTTCTGAATAATGGTTAAAAGGCCTGAGCAACATGATTCTGTGACAGCAGGGGAAAAGTGATGATCAGTTAAGCCTCCAAGCATTGTAATTTCCACCCAGTTATAATATTGATTTTAATTTTCTATTCCGAATATGCCTTTCGTGTTTATATTGTGGAATGACAGGGATAGACTTTGATTTTGGGCAGTAATCTAGACCAGTTGATAATGAATCTGCTGCTTTTCAAAATCTCCCCCAACTTTTAAATCCATTGGTTTCGAAATCTATTCCAGTGTGTCTCAATGTCCTTCACAATAGCTAGACAATAGAAGTAATTCTGAATTCAGCCACTCCTGTTACATTATAGAGAGAAGTGGGTTTAAGAAAGATTCTATCTAACCTCGACAGTTCAAATGTAAGTTACTAGTAGCTGGCCTCATTGAATTTCAATTAATAGGGGCCTCCTGTGACACCAAGCTAGATTTCATTATCAATTAACATTGAGTCGGATTTACTGACACACTCATTTGATTTATAGAGTGTTTGCAAATTGACTGTCTTTTATTCAGAATTGCATATTCTAACAAAATGAAGTAAGAGCTACAAATGCTGAATTTCAGAGTTTAAAAAAAACAAGAAATGGAAATACATAATAGACATGTCAGCATCAAACCCATTATTGTTTGACATTGTTGTGGCTGTTGGTATCCTTCCATCTGTGAAAGATGGATGCACAACAAGCAATCCATTTAGTTGGGGTGTTTTCCTTTGTTGCACTTATGCTGTGAAGACCAATCCTTGAGATAGAGGTTCTACCACAAGTGCTGCATGTGAAGCTATCAAGTGTATGTCATGATATCCACATCAGCATATCATGGTGCAATCACACACACACTGATGGACAGGCCGTTGGACCAACCAGCACACACACAACATCGCAGCCAATCACCAGTGGGAGCACACGCACTATAAAACAGGGAACACCACAGTTCCCGCTCATTCTACCAGGAGATAGCTCAGAGCACAGAGCTCACAGCGCGCCACTCAGACGTAGATCATGTGCTGAGTGCCTCACTAAGATAGTGATAGGGCTGAGTCCACAGGTTAGCTGGTGAAGCATGTACCCAAGCCAGTAGTTAGTTGTTACCGTTGATTAGACAATAAAACAGTTGTACCATCTACAGCCGTGTTGGATCATTTGTGCATCAGAACACCCAACACAACAGTGTAGTTGCAGGTTGCTGTTTTTGACGTTGGCACCTGTTGCCAAGCTGCTGTAGCCACTGGCCACATGCCAAAGTGGCTTTCTAGATTCTCTCGAAAAGCTGGACCCTTTGCAGAACACAAAGTTAGTTGCTTGTAGTCTTGTTAGCAGGATGTCAGTTTGTTGTATTGGTGGAGCCAAAAAGTAACCAGCTTTGGCGACCTTGCGGTGTTACAGTCTCTAATTCCTAAAGCCGAGATATTAGTATCCTTTTTGCTGCTGCTGTGTCTTTCTGCAGCAATGCTAAAAGATTAAAAGGGAGACCAACATAGCTGCCATACCATGTGGTTTCTCAGTTACTTCTTCAAATATGGTGTTGGTCCTAGGTTCATTAGCCACACAATCTGGTTTATTATTAGAAGATGTTCATCCCGAGAAAGATTGAGAAAAATCGCTGTCTTTGTTTCAGAAAGACGCATTCAACTCAGGAATGTCTTTTGGATGGTCTCAGGATATGGGTAGTTCATAGAATCTCTACAGTGCAAACAGAGGCCCTTCAGCCCATTTGAGTCTGCACCCCCGAAAGAGCACCATACCCAGGTAACTCCGCAGCCCACCCTATCCCCTTAACCCCATAACCTAACCGGCATATCCCTGGACACTAAAGGGCAATTTATCATGGCAAATCGACCTAACCTGCACATCTTTGGACTGACAAGAATTGACATCTCTTAGTCTGGAATGCATCCTTTTGTCCTTGTGGGAGAGGATGGCCGTTTTCAAGTTTGCACATCAGATCAGATGACTTTCAGTGGCCATCTTTTCAA
The DNA here is from genome assembly GCF_047496885.1 of Scyliorhinus torazame. Lineage (NCBI taxonomy): Eukaryota > Metazoa > Chordata > Chondrichthyes > Carcharhiniformes > Scyliorhinidae > Scyliorhinus > Scyliorhinus torazame. The sequence goes on from NC_092709.1 coordinate 101,114,015, forward strand.
ATGGATACCATGTGCTGCAAAAGAAATGTCCGTTTCAAAAGATTCCATACTGGGCAAAGTTCATATTTTAAAAGTTGTAAAAATATGACATGCCTTTATTTGGCATGCCACCTGGTAGGACCAAATCCTAAATGTAACAGTCCTCTAAAAGACAGAGCTCCAGCAAGTGTGTTAGCATAAATCAAAAATAGTCAGCTTCCATATATTGAGCATGTCTGCAGGAGGCAGAGGGTTGCATAACCAAGGACCTTCTGTATGATGAAGAATTTGGCGTTGTAGTTGATATATTTTACACAACTTTTCATCCTTTAGTTTGGTCAACCTTTGAAGGGGCTCACTTGGTTTCCTTTTGCAAGAAACCCACCTGCGTTCTTGATCTATCTATGCCATGCAATATGATATCTATTTCTAGAGTGCCCTGTTTTTACTTGACATTTTAACATTTTGTATGATATCTTTATTTGGAAATATGAATGCAAATTGTTTGATTTGATCTGAAAACTATTGATTTGTGAATTGGAAAGTGTACAAGTGAGGGATTCTTGGGAGAATTGAAACAATCTACCTCAGAATTCCCAGCTGTCTGTCTGACTGGCTCGGTGTTGGGACCGAATGGTTGAAAAGAGACCAGGCTTCTATCTAATTAGCTGTTCATAAATTTAATTGTAACATTCAAACAACATCAAAAAAATATATGGCGAAATTCTCCAGCTCGCGACGCCGCAAACGCAAACTGCGACAGAGAATCCAGCCTCCGGCCAAAATCAAGATCTGCGCCTGGTGCCGAATCAGACGGCATGCTCTCCGCTCCCTTGTTGGTAGCGATAACAAGGTTCACGTCCCGCGCCGGCATGCAAACATTTGTATGCAATTAAAATTCTCCCAGTATGCTCTGGGCCTCCGTGACTCTCTGCCCCTCTCAGGCAAAAGTCTTGTGGGTGTGAATTATTCCAAGTTTTGACAAACATGGACTGGGCGCCAATGCTGTGGAGGGGGAGCAAGAGGCTACTAAAACACCATTGCAAACTACGAGGCTTGCTGGGTGATGGCTGTGCTGGCTGGGGGCAGTAGCGGGAGTGACTTGGTGCCAGGTCCATGGACTTGGGGTGTCCTCCTCTGGATCGCGGTGGCCTGGCTCAGACCGCCATTGTTGCAGTCTGTCCTTTAAACGCACCCCTTTGGTGCTCCTTACAGGCTCCTGGCTGCTCACACTGCTGAGTGCTGCCTGTCTCCTTTAAATGGTCAGAAGGCCCCTGGTCATCTGGGAGCTCACCCAGGCCACCCCTCTGGACCCCCCCATACCCCAGTTGTATCAACAAGGGTCAAGCTCAATCAGGAGCCCACCAGGTGTTGGCACTCCTCATAAGAGCTGCCCCATTGCAGAGGAAGCAGGGGATCAGCAGAGCTCACCCTAACCAGGGGACACCTGCACCGTAGCCTTTGGAACCCTCCCTGGTTCTCTGCCCCTCTCCGGGCAGAGGGCTCACTAGTCACCCCCATCCTCCAGATTACCAGCTGTCTCATGCTGGTGAGGCAGACAGCGCTGATTGCCTCTGCCACCACCTCCCTGGCAGTGTTCAGGAGGGCAGGCTTTGAATCTGCAGCTCATTCTGGGGAAGAGGATGTCCATCCGTTCCTCACTGGCATGGAGATGTGGATCCACCTTGGACTCCTGACGTGTGTGGGGGGGGGAGGGGGTCATCTTTACTCTGAGACATTTTGATAGATGCAGTGAGTGTGTGATAAATGGAGCACTGAAAAACAGCTCCACCTGCCAGGCTCTTTAGCGCTAAATCTGGCTCCAGCAGTTAGAACACCCGTTGGGTTGGGAATTGCTCGGGATTCATGCCAACAGAGTGCTGGCCCATTAGCATGCCCTGAATTGCTCCGCAATTAGCACCCCCAATGGGAATACGAACCGCACACAGTTCAACACTTAGCCTCCCAAATGGACAATTTCTCCCATAGAGTGGAATCATGTTGAGGTGTCGGGGTCTTGTCTGCCAGCTGGAGATCCGGGAGCGGCACAGACTGCCTCTTCTCGGGCATGTCTGCCAAACCGTAAGCCAAACAGACATTGGCAAGGCCAGCAGCGGGCCTTCCCCTGATAACACTGGGGCAGAGGTTTTGTCTACCTCAAGCTACAGCCATTCAGAGGCTGGCAGCTTGTGCTCAGCAGCACCATAGGAGAGCAGGTGCCTGCAGTAGGATATAACATCTACTGGATTCCCAAGATCGTTGAGCGACCCAGGTAAGCAATGTGGATCGGGGAGTTTTACGGAGTGAGAATCGTGTGGAGAAGGATGTAGTGGGCTTCACAACAAGGACAGCTGAGTGGCTCATGCTTTTCCACCCAGAACTGATGCTAGCAGCATTGGGAAGGTGGTGGGGTTCCAGTATGCCACTATCCTCCTCCATTATTTATCCTCTTCCCACCTCCGAGCTCCATACCAGAGAGCGCAGAAGATCAAGCCCCAAATTTCGAAGGTTAAGTAACCTGTTCTCATTGTTTGATGTACACATTGAACCTTCAATAACTTCACTTATTACCTCAGTCTCCAAAACCTTAATCTATGAAATACCTACCAGTTCAAAAGGTTTGGTAGCATAATTTAAAACCGTGTTTAGTCCAGCAAAAAGATTGCAAGCCAGTTTGCATTAGCCCTTCTTGACCTAAGCAAGCGGAGAATACAGATAAGGTAGCGTTTCTTGCCATAAAGGACAACGTCAGATTACAAAATCTGTTAATAATTGGACTGTTGGAAGAGATGAGAATTGCAAAAAAAAAAGATAAAAATGTACGTTGGCCTCTTTTACTGCAAACCAAAATAACCCGATTTACCAAATTATCCCCCATCCCATGAAGAAATTACCAGCAAGGTTGCATTTTTGGTCATTTTTAACACAACATTTGGTAATTTTTTAACACAACACAACATAAACATGAAATAACGAGCAAATAATATTTCAAATAAAAGGGTACATTTAACTTTAAATAGACAATACAGGGAAAATACGAGGTGCATCTCACATCACTCCCCGCAAAAATTGGCTCCGCAGACATCTGTCTCTGGCACGCAAGATCTCTTACTTTCCCACTCAATCGACTTGACCCTTGAGTCACATTGACTGGCAGCTGTATTCTATCTGAGGGCCCCAGAGACAGTTGTTAGAAGATCAGCAAACCTGTTGAACCACCTTAGCTAGGTTCATGACAGGCCTGATGACACAGATTATCCAGAGACTCCTTTATCTGACTCCTTTAATAACTCTATTAAACAGCCTGATCAGCTCCGATAAAACTCAGTAGCACAAACGGTTTCCAATTCACAATCCCTGCTCTAACCCTGCCTTCAGCTTCTTGACCTAGTTAATTGTTTTACATGCATACAGCTCCTTGTAAAAACACCTTCTCTGCTTCCCCCCTTTGCTGTAGCTCTCCTTTGTCTGTAGCTCTCCTTTGTGTCTGGCTGCATGGAGTTTGGAATTAATTTCCTTTCTGTTGGTCCTGACTCCAATCAAGGGTCACCAGGTCATATGGACCAGTATTTCTGATAATCCAAGAAATTTATAATTGATTTCTTTAGACTTGATGCAAACACTTAAAAATCCTTTTCAAATATTATTTAAAACAGATTCCACAGACATTTTAAAGAACTTTAAACATTTCCATTCTATACTGCTTCCAGATCAAAGATCACCATGGTTTCAAATTGTCTCATCAGATTAACTTCTGACAGGCAGCCTCTTATGAATTACTTAAAGCTCTAATGATTCTGGACCAAAAAGTTATTGTAGGCTCAGTAACTACAATGTTTGAGTTTAGGACTTGAGTAAGTTTGATCTCTGCAGCCAAGGAACACTGAAGCAGATTATGGTGCTTCTAATGGTATATATCTCCCCAGTATCTCACCAATAATAGGTGAGGCACTAAGACCTCACACTGTATATTTTTATAAAATATGTGCATTGCTATTTCTAAAAATTAAAAACTGTGAACAAAGACCTTTAAAATGGCTGAACCTATGTCTGCCTGTGACCCCTGAACAAAAGATAATACTTGGGCAATTTTTTTGAAAACTCTCACCACATTATCTGTGAGGAGCCACTAACAACCCCCTGAGGATTCTACAGCCCAACTCCAAAGACAGCTATACAAAGGTCATCGACATATAATAACTAGGCTGGTCAGAAGGAGGTAAATCATCTGTAGAGACAAAGGCCCCAAATATTGCCCCCCCCCCCCCCCCCCCCCCCCCCGGCACAATGCTCCAAGATTAAATGCCCCCGATGTGTAGACCCTATTCAGAGGGTGTGAGTGCGCTGTCAGCAGAAATACAGGAGACTGGCTTTGACAGAAACTGAGGAGCACCAGAGCTGATCTCACAGTGAGTTAACATCACTCTCCTGCCTTGTACATTGTCCCGCTGACAAGGATGGAACAGGGTAGATAGGGGGGGGGGGGAGAAGGAGAGGCGGTTTGAGGAATGGGGGTGAGGAAAGAGGCGTATGGGGGTGGGGAAGCGATGAGCTGACAGGCTAGGCTTCGTCCTATGGGAAGCACCTTTCACAGGGAGTGTACATGACCGCTACATCCTGGGACACTCTGAAATCCCTGACATCTTCGAGGACCATTCCAGGATCACAAACACATAGGCTCCAGGCAGTTGCAGTTGCATTCGGATCAATCCGCCTCTCTCTTCCCCTCCCGCACCTCCTAGCAGTAGACTCTCTACAGTGGAAAGTCACACTGATGCAGAGCACACCAGAAGAGAGAATAGGCACCCCTTCTCCAGTGCTGGCAGCTGGTCATTTTACATCCTCCCTTTCCTTGCGCCAGGCCACTGAGGCAGAAACAAACAAACTCACGGACTTCAGGCATTTGCAGCTACCAGCAGGAGCAATCCGCAAGCTCGACCTGCAGCACATCTTAAGCAGTTTATTAAGCAGTCAACAGAACAAAGATTTGAAAATCAACTAACCATTAAACAACAAGAAATGTCACAGTTCCATATTGGTACTAATACAAAGCTATAGCAGTTCATTTTCACAAGAAAACCAAACACAGGGTATTACACCTCGCAAGTTCTTCTAACAGAAATGGAGGATAAGCCTGAGAATGTGTTATCCTGTCCAGAAATGATCTGTTCATCAATGTGTTACTTGTTCTACGTATCAGTGCTATTCTCCGTCCAGGAGCCGCAGTTGTGCATGCCCTCCTACACTGCCTAATCTCACCCGAATTAAATCCTGATATCCACATAGTCCACTGACGCTCAAGGTGCAGTTGCATATCTTTGACTTCCGGCGTGTTTAACCCGCAGTGGCGTGCCAGTTGAATGCAGCATTCACCATGCCATCAACAAAAGCATCAGCAATCTGTGAAAGCATTTCTTCAATGATGTCACCAGGTGGCCCAGTTGGATCAATGTCGTGCACCAGGTCCCACTGGTTGCTTCAAACTGGATTGCCTATTGAACTCTTACATCCCCCTGAGCCCGGTGTTCCAGGACCCAGGCAACTGATAAATAATTGTTCTTCTTTCTGGCTACAGGAAAGGAAGGAAACAGCAACAGCAGCCTCCAGGCATTTGCAGCTACTAGTAGGAGCAAGCAGCAAACGCACCCTCTCACAGAAGTGCTCTCACAGCTAGCAAGGCCTATTCCTTATCAGCAATAGCCTTCAGCTATGAAGCTTGAGGCTGCTCACAGTCAAAGGGAGTTAAAGTGGCCGTCAGCATATAACCAAGAACAGGACTCTGTCCTGGAATTGGTAGGATGTCAGGCAGCAGTTATAGTTGCCCCTGTTCTGGGTATCCACAACATTTAAATATTGCTTGAAGGCCTCGAGGACAAAAAAGCCCCCCCCCCCCCCCCCCCCCCCCCAAACCGGGCCCAGAGGCTACCTCCGACCTGGAACGCTTCAGCCACCTTTCAAGCCCAACCCCAATGAGGGGGTTGAGCTGCATTCCGGAAAATGGAAATGGCTTCTTACCACCTCAGTTCCCCTCAGCAGCCATTGTGCAGCTTCATGCTTTTAAAAAGGAGTACTAAAGGACGGCTGTGTGATTTTTCGCTGCGGTGCTGGTTAGTTCTGGGAGGCCATTCCATTCGACTTCAATCTCCCTAATGAGATGAAAATTAATGCAAATTGGGGTTATTGATATGCTCAGCATTTTTGGGCATGATCTGGAACTCGCCATCTGGACGTGCTGGCTAGACAGCAAACCACTTCGCACCCAGCACGCATCTCGATTTCGGCCTTTGCCGCTATTTAACCGGCATTCCCAAATCCGCATCGGGCGCAATGTGGTGGTTAAGTTGCATCTGGAATCTGATTCCCAGCCTAATTACTGGCTTTTTATATCACATCACTGGTATATTGACAGTGGGAATTACTGAGATTTTTCAGTTTGTTCACTATTAATTTTATTTATGTCTCTACATAAAAATTGTCATTGCGGAAGTTATTTCTTCTTTAATTAATTAATTTATATTCTGAGTTGAAACTAAACTAGTCAGCACATGATACATGTTATAAACCATACATAATGGCATTGTTCCAATAACTAGTTTTTGTATTACCTGAAGATCATGAATGAAAAGGGTTGGAATTCACTACAATGCCACTATAATATTCCACAATCGATGCGTCAACATAGTGATCTATATTGTAGAAATGTTTTGGGTGTCACGTGCAGTTCCTGTGAGGATTTTTGTGCTGGAAATTTTCTGAGTATATACTTATACTGTATGCATTTTATAATGGAAGAACTATCGGTAAACATTTCACCATAGCTGTTGATGAATCGGACAAGTCATACGGTACAATGTTCTGAGTATCAAAGTTTCACAAACAAAAGAATTGAACAATTATACAGTTTTGCATTAACCTGATTGTTTATCAATTGAAATGTTTCTGTCTTTCGTAACCTTCATCAAAGGTTTCAGTTGAAGGCCTCTCCTAAAGCTCAGAACAGTGACTAGTTGAAGGTAGAGTCCACATTTGCACTATTTCCCATGGTGCATCTGTAACTTGTAAGCTGTAAATGGTGGAATGCTTTTGTATGATAAACTCTTATGTGACTGTGTTTCAAAATTATTTGTAGAGAAGCTGGAGGACAAATTTCCAAATGTTTTACTGATTGTTATTTAAAGCATTGTGTGTGCACATACATGAGTGAGGCGGACAGGAAGAAAGAAAAAAAAGAATATACTGAGCACAAACTTATTGCAGCGTTAGTTGATGTTTGTATTATGGATACTCTATAAACTGGAAAGAACGAAATGCGGTATATTTCCACATCTTAATTTGAGTAAAGTTTTTTTTTAAACCCCAAATAAGATACAAATAGAAGTGTCATAATTATCATCTACATTATGCTGATAATTGAAAATATAAACAAGACCCATCATTGCATGAGGCAGTGAGTGAGTGAACTGCCGGGTAAGGGAGAGATAAAACTATTTCACCCATTTTCCAGATACTAATGGGCAAATCATCAAATTTTAATATTTGCAGATATTTCTTGTAAAGTTGTAAACCAGCGGTCATGCTTGAGTCTGACAGTAATAGGTTTTCACGGTACACCGTCTACAAGAATGGGCTAGTTAACAAGATATTTCTTGGTTTTAAACCACTTGTGTGCATACTGTATCCCGCAGTTCATCATACAAAATAATCTGTTTGAATTGAAAAGTGTAAATTACATGATCCAAAATGACCCATTTCTATTTTTTTGTGGTTTACAGGTCGTTCCAATAGAAATAAACCAGACCAGTCATCTCGCAGCTCTAGGTAAGGAAAAAGTGACTATTTGGAAAGCATTAGGTGGATGTATGGAATATGTTGTTATTCTCCTGGTTTCCACTAATCCCTTAGAGCGTGTTAGCAGAGAAAGCAATGTGGTAACTGGTAGCATTGTTTGGTACCATACCTTCACACAGGAACTAGTTTTAAGTAAAGAAAAAATCTGCTGAATTGGGCTCTGTTTTAAATTATTATTTGTTACAGTACAATGAAGGTCAATTTGAACAATTTGTTTCTTGATGTGTTTACAGTATTTATTGTATATTTATTTTTGCAAAGTAAAACATGAAGATGTGCAGTGAAGATTATTTGAGTTGGAATTATCCCAAAGATGTATATAATGGGCTAAATGGAATCAAACTATGTTTGTTACAAATTCAGTTTTGGACCAGACAGCCTTGTTTTTGGCCAGATAATTTGGTTTAAACAGGCAGCCGGGAATTTTCTAAACTGTAAGCCAGATACAATACTTTAAACATAAGCTATTTATTTTTCACTTGTTTATTATAATGCAGAGGCATTGGTCTTCAATAAATTCTCTTCAGTAGTAGACACCTTGGACATCAATCTCACCTTTTGCCCTCGCCAGCTTTTGAACTTTGCTAGAAGTGACTCTGTTAAACCAACCCAAACTGAATCTAGACCTGGGTGACCATGGCCATGATATGGAGATGCCAGCATTGGACTGGGGTGGGCACAGTAAGAAGTCTTACAACACCAGGTTAAAGTCCAACAGGTTTGTTTGGAATCACTAGCTTTCGGAGCGTAGCCTGATGAAGGAGCTATGCTCCGAAAGCTAGTGATTCCAAACAAACCTGTTGGACTTTAACCTGGTGTTGTAAGACTTCCTACTTTAAAAATAGAACAAGGGAGCAGATCAGGGTTATGACTGAACTGGAAGAGGGATTATTGATGGTGTAGATTCTTCCAATCATTGGGGTTCTGATCGATTACACCTCAAGTTAGATATTCTCACATAGACCTTGTTATAAATTTATTGCCAGTTGGAAACTCAGTTCCATTAGTTGTGGTCACTTAGTGAAACATGCTGTTGTATTATGCTACTGGGTAACTGCATTTCACTAAACTTTAACCTCTGTGTGGGGGTGGGCTGGTAATGACGTTTCTGCTCAATATTATTGTGCATGTATTAAATGTTAAGTTAATCTTTATAATTTTAATGGATGCCAATTCTGTTCTCGTTTGTCTCCCATGGAAATTTGATTTGTTTGCACGATAGTGCCAATATTTATCTCTCAAACAACATCACACAAACAGATTATCTGCACAATATCACATTGTTGTGGGAGTTTGCTGCGCACAATTTGGCTGCAGCAATTTCTAAATTACTACAGTGATTACACTTCCAAAGTATTGCTGGTTAAGATGTCCGGTGTTTGTGAAAGACATCATATAAATGTAAGTTTTTCTTTATTTTCATGCCGCTGGGAGCCTTTATTCCAGGGGAAAATTGCAATCGCGACAACATGCAAACACATAGAACATAGAAAAATACAGAACAGGCCCTTCGGCCCACGATGCACGCCAATTGCCTGCGTTCTAAGTTGACAAATGTTTAAACTAATTTCATGATTATATATTTTTTACTGGGGTTAGAAGACGTCAGTATCAATCAATCCGAGCTGGTGCTCTGAAATCTGTCTGACATTACTTCTTTCAGTGTTGCAAAAACAGAGGTTATTGGAAAGGTTTGGCAGCATCTGTGGAGAGGGCAGATGAGATATTTCAGTTATTCCTCATTCCTAAGAATTGGAAGTTAGGACAGGTGAACAGCTTATGGGAAAAAAAAAGAAGGGGAAGGGAGAAGAAATACAACAACAGACCAACACATAGCAGAAAATAAAATGTGTAACCTGTAAAGTGTTAGATGAAGAGTAGGAAATGGTTAAAAAGCAGAAGTAATATCAGCGAGTTTCACTGGGAGGACTAATGAGAGAAATCATAGAACTAAAAGACCTATGTGAAACACAGAATGTGTTAAAAGCAATGGATAGCAGGCATATATAGAGGAAGAACCTAGCACACACCAGGTCATCATGTTCTAGTCAAGTATGTTAAGCTATTCCGAACAGAAAATTTTGAACTGTACAGCAAACTGATCAGCATCTGAAATGAGACAATAGAATACTCTGTTGGCGTGATGCTCCACTCTCACCTCGAACAAGAATTAGGGGTTGGATTCGCCGTTTGGGTCTGGTTTAGCACAGGGCTAAAAAGCTGGCTTTTAAAGCAGACCAAGGCAGGCCAGCAGCACTGTTCAATTCCCGTACCAGCCTCCCCGAACAGGTGCCGGAATGTGGCAACTAGGGGCTTTTCACAGCACCTTCATTTGAAGCTTCTTTGTGACAATAAGCGATTTTCATTTCATTTCCTCCAGCTGCATGTCTCTCAGCGGCACGCTGTTCGCTGGTGGGGGGATTCTCTCTTCCCTCCACTTGTCAATGGGACTTCCCATTGAAGCAACACCATAGCGCTGGGAAACCCACTGGGCGGGGGTACGCAGCCGGCAGGAAAAGAGAATCCCGAAGACTGGAGGATTCCGGCTTAGAGGAGCTTATGGATCTCTTTGTCGCTAAGATTGGGACTATCCCATCAGTTGCCTCTGCCACTCCCATTCCTTTATCTAGCCCACGAGGCCAATCTTCCTCTAGTATTCCCCCCTGCCCTAATCCTGAACTCTTATTGTTTTCTGGTATCTTGCCTATCTCCCTCATGCCTTCTCTGAGCTCATCGTTTCTGAGACCCAACTCCAGTTCCCTCATCCAATTCCCACTAAACAGCTGACCATCCAACTTCTCTTCCTGGTTCCTATGCTAGCTGCTATTGTTAATGGTTCTTTCTCTCCAGTTCTGTCCTCTCTTTCAAATCTGCAGTCCTCACCCCTGTCGCAAAAAGCAACCCTTGACCTATTTGGTCATGTAAACTACCCCCTTTCCTCTCAAAGTCCTTGAACATGTTGTTAACCTTCTAATTCCATGCCATTTTTCCCATGTTTGAAAGTTCTTGATCAAGTTTTCACAACAGTTCATATCAAAGACATAAATGATATCCTATGTGACCATGACAAAGGTAAATAATCCCTTCTAGACCTGCCTGCTGCCTTTGACCGGGTTGACCACACCATCTTCCTCCCAACACCTCTCCACCATCATCCCGCTGAGTGGAACTGCACTTGCCTGGTTCCATTCAATCTAATATCTAACTAGTTGTAGCCATTGAGTCACATGCAATGGTTTCTCTGCTCACTCCCACACTGTTATCTCTGGTGTCCTCCAAACGCCTACTGTATAATTCTCCATCTACTCCGAGACGGCATCACCCAAAACTACAGCATCAATTTCCACATGAACGCTGGCAACAGGTCAACTTCACATTACCTCTCTCAACATCTCGCTCTCTTTACATTGTCAGGCTATTTGTCTGACATTGCATATTGGATGAGCTGCAATTTTCTCCAATTAAATATTGGGAAGACCAAAGTCATTGATTTCAGTACGAAGAACAAACTTCTGTCCCTAGCCACGACTCCATCTCTGAGGCTGAGCCAGACAGTTCACAACCTTGGTATTATGTTTGATCCTGTCTGCACCATTCCGAAGATTGTCCATTTTCATCTCTGCAGCATTTCATGATTCCATCACTGCCTCAGCTTGTTTGGTACCAGTTCCACGTCATACCTCTGTTACCACTAAATTTTACTATTCCAATCCAATGCGGGCTGATGATCTGCTCTCTATCCTCCATAAACTTGAGTTCATCCAAACTCTGCTGCTGGAGTCCTAACTCATAACTTTTCACACCTACTTACTCATCTACCTTGGTTTCTAGTTGAGCCATGCCTCGATTTATAAAAAAAAAAAAAACTCACTCTTCAGACTGAATTTTACAATGAGGGTGGGGCATCTGTCCACTGAAGCCCCACCGCAGAGCTGCCAGCCAACCAAATGGCCAGAACCTCCCCTTTTCCCAGCAGCCTCACCGGGAGCGATGGCCACTGCGGGACTGCAGTGAATCCCGGATGGAAAGCAAGCTGCGATGAAGCCTGGATGAAGGCAAGTCGAGGATCTCATCTTGACCAAGCTGGCAGGCCTTGGGTGGGAGCTTGGACCTTGTGATGACCTCGCATAGGCAGAGGGGACCACACCACTTCCTCTCTCCGTAATTGCTTTCAGTCCCACATTCCCCTGAGATATCAGCACTCCACTAATTCTGTCTTCCCAGATTTCAATTAATCCATCATTATTCTCTTTTAAGACGTCCTTTAGAGCCCACCCCTTTCACCAAGATTTTGGCTGACTGCCCTGCTATCTCCTTGCATGATGTGGGCATCAAATGTTGCTTTTGTAATGCTCGTGCGTAGTGCTTTGGGGCATTTTACTACATTGAAGGTGCAGTATGAATACAAATTATTCTTGTCTTATCAAAGCTTAGTGCTAAAGTCTGAAACTGTTTCAATGATGGTGACTCATGTTGCCTCTCCTGAAGCTACATAAAATGAAAAATAAGAGGGTTCACTTAATGTGTGTTTTTATGAGCTCTGGCTCTGCTGGTCTTTTAATCCTTCATTTCATCCTGATGCTCATTTTATACTTTTTTCTTCTTGTGCTAAGTGGCTAGTGCCATGTCCTTGAAAGTTCCCAATTCGGCAAGACAGAGCAAAGATAAAATAGCTTATTTTTTGGGGGCCATCAGAGTGGCCTGGGGTGGGGCCCGGCTGGGTAGTGGTGCAGTTGCTGCTGTATGGGCTCTTGCCTTGGTGGCACTGAGTGCAATGGACGATGGCTGCCATCGAAGATGTTACCTTGACCTGAGAATTTTGGCTCTGCGGTACAGGTAATGGTGCTCGTTTTGAGGATTGTGGGGTACCAACAGAAGAGCGGTGGAGGAGCATGAAAGGGTTCCTGCACTCAAAGAGCACTCCATGGTTAGAGGCTGTCTTTGTGTCGTCGGAATCCTGCTACATGGTGTATCATTTGTCCTGCTGTGCTTGGGAGATGGGGCCGGGCAGATGCCCCGCTAAGCCGGTTCATGGTGAGGGATGGGAGATAAATTCCCAATTGAGTTCGCAAATTGGGTGCCATGCTTCGGTAATCTTGATTTGGAAGCTGGATGCATCAGATTCGATGGAGCACAACGTATTTTGCCTACAAAAGCCAGGGGTTGGTAGGGTCCACCAATCATTGGTCCTATTTTTTCCTGTTCTCGATGCTCGTCATGAGCGATTGAAATGGCCAAGCAGTCATTCTCCTCAGCAGGGCCTAGGATGTGGACCGCCTGGGGATCGGCGAAATAGCATGATGTAAATGATGGTGTCTCAGGTGTCGATAAATGGAATCCTAGAGAGTGCTCGTTGATCGTACATTACCCTTTGCCGCCTTGTGCAACATGGAAGACGTCCTTATCCTGCAACTTCCCCTGCAACTCTTTGAGAATCCTAATCGTTAATCCCTGTTGATCATATTGTTGACTTTTTATTATTGCTGTCGTTTGACAGTTGGGAGAGTTTGAAATGTGAGCCTGATTGCCTGTGTTGTTTATTATCCTTATCGTGGTATCCTGTGTTAGTAAGATCATTTTGAGTCACTTATGGGAAGTGTGATTTGTGCACTGTTTTACCCCTTTTGGCTATTGTGTCTTATGATCCTTAAGGCCCCAAAGTTTGTTAGGATACCAGATGAGAACTCCAAACAATGTTTCTATTTTTGTGAGGAAAAGATACTTCACTCCAGGAGTGATGACTCTGACAAAGTTTGAACAAACTTTACTTTAAACACAGAATTAACCAAATTAAAATCAAAGAAATAGCTTTATGATTATCAGTTAAACAGTTCTTAGCCAAAGGAAAAGCTTGAACTTACTATCTGTACCTGCCACTAACTCCAATTAAGCGACCCAATACAGTTCAAATGCCATTTATAAATAAAGTTAACATCTCAGGTTTACTTGATTAACTATTTAGAGACTTTTGGAGAGAGTTACTTTCAAGAGCAGATTCAGTTCATTTCTGCTCAACCTTAACAGCATTTGGTATAAACAGACTGCAAAACTACATACAGACCTGGCTCCTCCCATTAATTACATAATCTGTATCCCACTAGGTTCCATGACCTGCTTAGCTAGGTCTAAACACCACTTCCTCATAAATTATCTACACTCCAGGGAATCTCCAGCAATCAAAACACCATTCCATTAGCCCTTTATCTGTTAGTGGTTATAATCCATAATTACCTCACTCTTTTACGGCTCCTTAATTATAGCTCTCAATGACAGTCTGGATACCCTCACCTAGATTCTTTAATAATATTACTGCAACAAATATATACCTTAACCCAGGCTTTTAAAAACATTCCTGCAGCAGATATAAGATATAAAATAAAACATATAACAATTTCTACATTCATCACACTATCTTTGAACTAAGAATCCGTGCCTCATCCTTCTTTGGCCTGGGCAGAGTTTATCCTGGGGAGGACTGGGTTCTTTCTGTCTCCTCCTTGAGGTTGAGTTTTTCCTTTCCTCTGTTTGGATCTCTCTTCATGTTCCTCTCCTGGGCTATTGTGGTGGTTGGGTTGTTGAGGAGGGAGGTTACTCTGGATATTCTTTCAGCACCCATGGTCGCCTTGATCTAAGCTGGGTGTCTCATCTCTGGGGGTTCTTTCTTCCTTTTCTCTTCTCTTCTGTGTGAGCTTTCTGTTGGTTCTTATCCTGATCTGGCCCAGTGGGTTGAGGGGGGTGGGTTTCTATGTTTGTGCCATTGGAAGAAGAAAATCGGCCCTCCCTCCCAGGGTGCCTAATTATTGGGTGTCTTGATGGTTTCCTTTCTTCTCGGGCAGGAGCTCGGTTGGGGCTTAAATAAACATCCTGTTGTGGTGTGTTGCCCTGGATGGGGTTGGAAAAGTTGTTGCTCTGTTTCGGTCCCAGCAGTGTCGCCAATACTGTGGGTATTTCTATTTGACTCGGTGACTTCCCTCCTATTGATCAAATGACCACACAACCAATTAGTTAGTTCAAAAGATGGTTTATTTACATACACTAGAGTTATCTCAACATGCAAACACAATATCTACTACGAGTTAAACTACACCTAGCAGCTACAATAACCTAGAGTTAACTTCAGGGCGACTGGCACTGTGCAAATGGATAAGGCCTTTATCTGGATTTCACTTGGCTGGTTTGAAGAAAGTGGCTCTGTCTCTGCTGAGCTCATCCGTCAGGTAGCAATCGTTGGTCTTGAACTTAGCTGGCTGTTCCTGCTGCAATTGGGTTGGCACAGGCCGGATCCAAAAGAGACAGAACACATGGCTGTGCTCTCTTTTATCCCTCTGGGATTTCGCACTCTTTGGGTCGGTCCTAAACCTTGGACCCAATAGTTCGACAGGGCTCTGATCACTCTCTTCGATTTTGGCCATAAAGGGGCGGGTCCTTAGCGGTCATTGACCTTAGCAGTTGTGCTTTCTGAGTAAGGGAGTTGTGCCGATCAGTCTGTGGCTATACCGGTTGCTTGATTGGAGTTCTATTGTCCTGGGGAAATGGGCCATTACAATGCAAACGAGCGGGGGTTTCGATCAGGTCTGATTACCTGTGTTTTAGATACACATAGGCTGTGCATCTGTCTCAGTCCTGGGTTGGCCATAATTCCCATGGCCCTTTGCAGGTGGCCATCTTAGATGGCTACAAAGTACAGGCTTAAGGCTGGTGTAGGTTGTTGGGGTGTGCTGGAGGCTCGGGGGAATAGTTTCTTATGTGTTGGTGGGGTGCTGGGCTAAGCCATGCCCAATCCTCTGCCTGTTATTCTGTTGGCCCTGGGTATCGGAATGTCCCTCTCCAAGGGTGTGGAGTGGGGCTTATTAGGAGACTGGGTTTTGTTTTGTTGTCTCTCTAATGCACAGGGGCAGGTTCTGTGCCTTGGTGGATATCCTGCCGTTTCACCCTGGGGGTTGTGGGCCGCCCTCTTGTTGATTGAGTGGCCTATTCTCCTCTTCACTGATGGGTATTGACATCTGGTGGAGATAGATGGGTAGGTTGTTTATTTTCTCTCGTTCTTCTTTTCCTTCTTTTCTACCCTGGGAGGCCTTACGGGCTTGACCATCGTCCGAACATGTTATTATTGCCAGTCCCCTCCTTTCTTTATAATTGTAGTTCTGCCTGGGGCCCGTTCTGGGGGTTTGGTTGTGTTGTGTAGTATGTTTATAACTCCCCGTAGATTTGGGTTTTCATGTATTTTCTTTTGTTTTTGCAAGGATGGGAGTGAGGAATATGATCCTGACTCCTATGTGGGTGCAGGTGGTCTAGAATTAGGAAAGATAGGGCTGCTTGAGGTCATATGGTATTAAGCCAGTTGTGACGTCGTTACCCCCCCCCGCTTTTGGTGATGTATTATTTTGTAACTTTGTTGCATTATTTTATGAAATGTAAAATCTCAATCTACGTTTTTACCAAAAAAGCAGTTATAATTGACTGTAACGTACTTGGAGACATCTTGAGTTTTGTAAGTCACTACATTTCTTAATTCTTTAAACAGTTAATTCAATATGCCCTCAGTTAGGGTAATCTCCCTTCTGACATTGGGCTGCCAGAAGATTGGAACAATTTGGATAGTCAGCTGGTTTTGTCCTCTGAATGCACCCTTTGCTATGGTTGGTGTAAGCTTGCAGAGGTTCAGCTCTTAAGTTAGCATGACATATCTCAAATTACAGCTGCAATAAATGAAAATGACCCGTATAAAATTTTACCAAAGTCCTAAAATTACTCTCATTTCGGTATTTAAAATATTTGTAATAATCCTAGGAAAATATTTTTGGCTTTTAAAGCAAAATTAGTTCTTCCAACAAAAAATCATCTTAAAACGTGTGCCTATTCCTGAATTAAAGTTGGTTCCAAAATGCCAGAAAATGGACCAAATGATGCCAAAAATCTGTTTGTGTGTGTGTGGGGGGCGGGATTGCTCAACTGGAGGAAAATCCCAAGTTTCACAATAAAATGAAATGCACATTCACATTAATTTTGAAATCCACCATCACTACAAACTGCACTTTTGTGGTCTCGAGCCTTTTTTTGTGCCCCTGAAATAACAGTGACAAAATGTTTACTATAACTGTAACTTAAGTGATGATCAGCCGGAGTCCTGTTGCACTTTCAATCTGTTCATTTCAGATGCCTTAAGGGTCAATATTAAGCACTGCTTTTTATCTTCTAGCTTCTCTCTTTTTTGATTGATATTATATATGCAAAAGGGAAAAATATTATTTTTTTGTAATAAATTTCAACACAAAGAAACTTGAATATCCACCATCTTGGTGCTATGAATCTAGAAGATGCTTTATATTTTATTGTTTCTGCTGAAGGGCCAGTATTCAAATGAACTTGCAATACTGCCAAGCAAAGGAAATATTTTCTGCACATGGTTCACCGGGTGACCTCATGGAGCTACCTCCCTGGTAGCTATGGCACAAATAAAATTTGAATTAATGCAACACTGCTCCTGTTTGCCCATGCATCACTTTCTTAAAAAAAAAACTGTACTGTTTCTAAAGCTTAACAATAGAAATCTAAATCTATGACATGATGTTCACTTGCACTATGTTCAGTCGTGACAACAGTGAAAATAAAGTTATAGTAGCCATAAAATGAGATTTGACAGTCTAACTGTGTCTCTAATGTCAAAGTCTTCAATTGTCATCAATGTCACACCAGCTTGCAGGAATCTTTGTGAATGCTTAGAATCATAGAATTGCTTCAGTTCAAAAGGAGGCCAATCAGCCCATCGAGTCTGCACCGACCCTTTGAATGAGTACTCTACCCATGTCTACTCTCCCGTTCACCCCACCCTATCCCTGTAACCCCATAACCTAATCTACACATCACTGGACACGAAGGGTCAATTTAGCATGGCCAATCCACCTAACCCTCACATCTTTGGATTGTGGGAGGAAATTGAAGCACCCAAAAGAAACCCACGCAGACACAGGGACAAATTGAAAACTCCACACAGACAGTGACCCAAGGCCGGAATTGAACCTGGGCTCCTGGAACTGTGAGACAGCAGTGTTAACCACTGTGCCACAGTGCCGCCCCCTTAGGCCTCTATACTGAACATTAACAGATCAAAGGTTGAACCTGGACTTTGCTGACCTGTATGATGCAGTGACTCATTGCTCAACACATTTATATGTTGAACTATTTGAGAGCTACCTCCTCTACACTCCAAATCTTTTCTTTATTTCCTTTAGCTGTTTAAATGCGCATTAAAAATATTTATGTGGAAAATTAAGAGTTAATAGTTCTTGGCTAGTGAACAATAGACAAATCATGAATTTATAGTCCAGTCAGACATTCTATGTGTTACAGATGTTTGAAGCATGCAAACAATGATTCATGAAGCATAAAGCCAAAAAACAGATGTACCACTTAAAATGAGATTTTTTTGCAGATTTCAGAATCACTTAATTTAAGTTTACAACAAAACTTAACCTTGGCAATTTTGTTTGTGTATCACTTGCATGGATAGATGGAAAGATTAGAAATTTTAGCACTAGTCCACATTTGTCTTTTCCCTAACACCAGGCTGGGGGGGGGGGGGGGGGGGGGGGGGGGGGGGGGGTGTTCTCCCTGGTCAAGCCTGATGAATGCCAAAAGTATCAGAGTCCCATAATTTTGCCCCCTCTCCTCCCCACCAACGCCACCAGCTGAAAAAACCTACATTAGAATGAAATTCCATGAAAGAGAAAACGCAAGAATAACCACATTTATTTGAGTTATTCAACTCTATTGTTTACTCATGTTGTGGGTTCTTTGTTCCTTCTTTTGAGATGGGGGAAGTGGAATGTTTTTTGTTACAGCTGTTGTCAATGTTCAACCAACTATTAGTTGAAACAAGGTGTATGCTGGTGACATATAGTAATTGAAAATGGTTAAGAGTCATTTGTAAAGTAGGCAGTTATGTTTGAATACTCATTTTGGGTGGGCATCAAACTCTAGACATGTGAATTGCCATCTACGGTTAAAACGTCAAAATAAAATGAGTAATAGGAAAACGATATGACAACTTGTCTGGACTACTGAGCAACTTGCACATGCAAACACTATAACAATTACAGAACTGGGACGATGCAGGCTATATTTATAAGCTTTTGTTTAATTATTTTATTTGCCACCTGAAAATGCTGAGTTTTATTTAGTCCCATGGGTGCCGGCAGCTCTTTCGTACTGCATCCAAGGCTGTTCAGTAATGAACACTATCACAGTCAAGTCCAATCTTGTATTTTCCAGTCAGTACATAAAATTGAAAATCCTGACACATTTTCCCTTTGCTTTCCCCTAGCTCCATTCCAGGACTCTAAGCTAATGGGCAGCATGGGGGCACTGTTGGCTTTGCTGGCTTACAGTGCCAGGGCGCCGAGTTCAATTCCAGCCGTGGGTCGCTGTCTGTGTAGAGTTTGTACGTTTCCCCCATGTCTGCATGGGTTTCCTTTAGTTCCTCCGGTTTCCTCACACAGTCAAAAGATGTGCGGGTTAGGTGGTTTGGCCATGATAAATTGTCCTTTAATGTTGAGTGATGTGCAAGTTAGCTGATAGGGTGGGTTAGACGGTGTTACGGATGCCAGACTAGATGCCAACAGTGGCTAAGAATCTAGACCAGAACCGCAACATTTTTTTAAAAGACTATGCGAAAAGACCAATTCCTTCCAGGAGTGATTGTATGAGAAATAGGGCTTGGTTATTTTTGCAAACAAAACAAAACTTTATTATAACAAAATAATAACAGTACTTAAACTTTTAAACTTCAAACCTAACAAGAACAGCTTACATGTATGCCTTAAGCCTAACACACAATTTACCATTAAACAGCACGTAAATTTAACATCCAGCTTTCAAATCCACTTAGACATGAAGGCAAAAATTATTCTTGGCATTATAGAACATATTGCTGCTGGTAGTGAAGCTCTTTCAGATCCTGTCCGAATACCTGCCACTGTAGCAGTCTTTTATGGCCTCTCCCGATCATTCTCCAAATCCTTCTGCCCCCACCTGTTCGAAACAGGATACTTTTATCTCTCTCCGTTCCGCCCAGCCCCTCAAAAATGGTTCTGTGCAGACATGTCCAGACTTGAATTCATCATCACTATCTGGACTTTTGATTACCCACTCCCATTTGCACAAAAGAACAGGGCCATGCTATGAATAAGCAACTAACCTCCAATTTACAGACAAAAGAGGCCATCAGACTCCGTAATGGGCTTTTTTTTGTGGAGACAGTGGGTAGTGGTATTGTCACTGGACTTGTAATCCAGAGACCCAGGGGGTAATGCTCTGGGGACATCGGTTCGAATCCCAACAGGGCCGATGTTGGAATTTGAATTCAAATAATAAAAAAAATCTGGTATTTAAAGTCTATTGACGGCCATGAAACCATTGTTGTTTGGTGAAAAAACCCATCTGGTTCACTAATGTCCTTTAGGGAAGGAAATCTGTCATCCTTACCTGGTCTGGCCTACATGTGACTCCAGACCCACAGCAATGTGGTTGACTCTTAAAGTTCCCTCAGCGATGGCAACAAATGCTGGCCTGGCCAGTAACGCCCACATCCCATGAACGAATAAATAAAATAAATAATGATGGCTGGTCAGACAAGATTGTCCCGGAGGACAATGGATCTTGGGTGAATCACCCCGGCTGAACAGAGGTATCCTGTTTATTCCCATTAACGAGTTTAGCTTTCAATGGACAATGTAACTTAGGCCAGGTGTGGGCATATAAACTCTGATTCCGTACTAGCAGTTTTACCCTCCAGCTTACCCCCTAAATTGCCCACTACATCTTTGATCCAATATCCTCATATCACCCTGTCATCACAATGGGATGTGGACATGGGTAGAGTGCCCTTTTGAAGGGTTGGTGCAGACATGATGGGCAGAATGGCTACCTTCTGCACTGTAGGGATTCTATGAATTACAGTACACTCATTCCTATCACCACGTCAATCAGTTGATGGTGTTCAAATTTAAATTTGAACCTAACATCTTCTGAGGGGTTATTAGTTTATCAGGTGCAGCCTATCACCCATATCAATTGAACAAGGTCAATTGAGGGCTTATAGCAGTGCGATGGCCCATGTGCTTTTGGGGGGGAAAATCTATGGGTGATACCTTACTAGAATTTTACAAAATGTCAGGCTCAGACTGAAAACTGGTCTGAAACTCTCTGTTCCACAGACCAGTTTTCTCTCCAAATATTGAGCTACTGAGAGAAAGAAAATGAGTGGGCATGGTTTACGGTGTCAGTCCGACAGGACAGGGCATCATAGAGCCAGTAACCAACTCCACAGAAATCGGGGCGCCACCTTTAAAGGGTACCCAATTCAGCAATGCAGCCTAACAGCCCCCATCACAGAGCTATCAGGGAATCAACCTCCCCTCTCTCTTCCCCCCCCCCCCCCCCCGCAACTCCCCAACAATCCTTGTCAGCGTGTGTTTCCCCCACTCCCCCCAAATCCTCACTGGCATTCCAAGCCCTCCCACCTTCAAAATCACCCCACTATTTTATGTTGGGGTGATGGTCCCTTTAAGTACTCTGTTTCTCTGGAAGGTGATTTCTTGTAAACAAAGGTAGGTCGCTTTCAGTAACTGGTCATGTGATCAAGCAGCCTGGGAGATAAACAATGGTAAGGCAGAGTGGTTAAAAAGAAGTTAATTGCTGGAGTAGATTCCTCCCGTGTGGTTCTATTTTCGAGCTGTTTATTTTAAAACAATCTGGCTAGAGGAAACTTCCCATTTATGCAGTGGTAATAATTTTATTGCAAACAGTGAACTTCATGCTTTCATTCTTTTAGTGAATATGTGGGTTTTCGGATGTCCCAAAAAATTTGGACTCTAGCAAGGTTCTAACAATTGTAATTTGGGGTAGAACGAGGTTGTTTGATATGCAAGTCCAACATCAGCATATCTGCATATCCCATTTCCCCAATTACAAAGAACAGCACAGGAACAGGCCCTTCGGCCCTCCAAGCCTGCGCCGATCATGAGCCCTATCTAGGCCAACCGCCTGCATCCTTCTATACCCGTCTGTTCATGTGTCTATCTAGATAAGTCTTAAAGGTCGCTAACGTATCTGCCTCAACCACCTCACTTGGCAGTGCATTCCAGGCCACCACCCCCCTCTGTGTAAAAAGCTTCCCCCGCACATCTCCAGTGAACATATCCCCCCTCACCTTGAACTTGTGCCCCCTTGTAATTGTCATTTCCGTCCTGGGAAAAAGCCTCCAACTGTTCACCCTATCTATACCCCATATAATTTTATAAACTTCTATCAGGTCGCACCTCAGCCTCCGTCTTTCTAGGGAGAACAATCCCAGTTTATTGAATCTCTCATAGCTAATACCCTCCATACCAGGCAACATCCTGGTAAATCTTTTCTGTACTCTCTCCAAAACTCCACGTCCTTCTGGTAGTGCGGTGACCAGAATTGGACACAGCATTCTAAATGTGGCCTAACCAATGTTCTATATAACTGTAACATAATTTGAGAACTTTTACACTCGATGCCCCGTCCGATGAAGGGAAGCATGTCATACGCTTTCTTTACAACAATTTCCACCTGCGCTGCCACTTTTAAGGATCTGTGGACCTGCACACCCATATCTGCCTGTGTCTCTATGCTCCTAATGGTTCTGCCATTTATTTTATAGCTCCCACCTGAATTGGATCTACCAAAATGCATCACTTTGCATTTGTCCGGGTTAAATTCCACCCACATTTGCAGCCAATCTATATCCTGTTGTATTCTCTGACCATCTTCATCACTATCCGCAACTGCAGCAATCTTGGTATCATCCGCAAACTTGCGAATCAGACCCGCTACATTTTCTTCCAAGTCATTTATATATATATATATATTGCAAACAGCAGAGGTCCAAGTACCGATCCCTGCGGAACACCACTAGTTACAGGTCTCCATTTGGAAAAACACCCTTCTACTGCTACCCTCTATCTTCTGTGGCCAAGCCAGTTCTCATTCCATCTAGCTAGTTTACCCCTGACCCCGTGTGATTTAATCGTTTGCACCAGCCATGCTATGAGAGACCTTGTCACATGCTTTACTAAAATCCATGTAGACAACATCCACAGCCCTTCGCTATCAATCATTTTTGTCATCACCTCAAAAAACTCAATTAAATTTGTGAGACATGACCTCCCTCGTACAAAACCATGCTCTCTGCCGCTAATAAGACCATTCACTTCCAAATGTGCATAGATCCTATATCTGCGAATCTTTTCCAATAATTTTGCTGTCACTGATGTCAAACTCATTGGCCTATAATTACCCGGGTTATCCTTGCTACCTTTCCTAAATAACAGAGTAACATTGGCTATCCTCCAATCCTCTGGGACCTCACCTGTGACCAACGAGGAAACATAGATTTCTGTCAGAGGCCCAGCAATTTCATCTCTCGTCTCCCTCCGTAATCTGGGATAGATGCCATCTACTTGGGGATTTGTCTACTTTAATGCTTTTTAACACACCTAACACTTCCTCCCTCATAATAATGACTTGTTTTAAAGTGTTTACACATCCCTCTGACCACCAATCAACGTGTCCTTCTCTTTTGTGAATACCGATGCAAAATACTCATTTAGGATCTCACTTACTTCCTTTGGTTCTATGCATAATTTCCCCCCTTTGTCCATGAGTGGACCAACTCTTTCTCTAGCTACCCTCTTGTTCCTAATATACGCATAAAATGCAGTGGGATTCTCCTTAATCCTGTCTGCCAAGGACATTTCGTGACCTCATTTTGGCCTCCTAACGCCCTGTTTGAGCTCCTTTCTACATTCTCTCTTGGCCTGTACCATTCCCTCTAACTTAAAACCAGACTGGGTCTAATGTCCTGACTAATTGAATAACGAGGGCAATAAAGGATGCTTTAAATTAATGCAGTAAGGCTGGGAGAATTCAGAAAACAATAAATTCAGAAACAATGAGGAATGTTGAGGTTGTACGACAAAGCAATATTTTGGGAATAAATCAACACATTGGGTCAGGAAGCTTGACAGATGTAATTGGGCATTAGTTAGTGATTAGAGTAACATGGGGAAAAAAGACAAATATTATAGCTAACAACACGATTTCAATGTATGAAGTATTCACAATGAGGGAGCATAATTTTTTTTATTTTTTTAAAAAATATTTTATTGAACATTTTTGGTCAACCAACACAGTACATTGTGCATCCTTTACACAATATTATAACAACACAAATAACAATGACCTATTTTATAAACAGAAAATGAATGAGTAATAAATAACAAAAATGAAAACTAACCCTAATTGGCAACTGCCTTATCACAAGTAACACTCTCAAAATATAATTTAACAGTCCAATATATAATTATCTGTAGCAACGACCTATACATATTATACAGTATATATTAACAACCCTGAGAGTCCTTCTGGTCCCCCCCCCGCTCTGATCCTGGGCTGCTGCTGCTGCCTTCTTTTTTCCATTCCATCTGTCTTTCTGCGAGGTATTCGACGAACGGTTGCCACCGACTGGTGAACCCTTGAGCCGACCCCCTTAGAACGAACTTAATCCGCTCTAGCTTTATAAACCCTGCCATGTCATTTATCCAGGTCTCCACCCCGGGGGCTTGGCTTCTTTCCACATTAGCAATATCCTGCGCCGGGCTACTAGGGACGCAAAGGCCAAAACATCGGCCTCTCTCGCCTCCTGCACTCCCGGCTCTTGTGCAACCCCAAATATAGCCAACCCCCAGCTTGGTTCGACCCGGACCCCCACTACTTTTGAAAGCACCTTTGTCACCCCCATCCAAAACCCCTGTAGTGCTGGGCATGACCAAAACATATGGGTATGATTCGCTGGGCTTCTCGAGCACCTCGCACACCTATCCTCCACCCCAAAAAATTTACTGAGCCGTGCTCCAGTCATATGCGCCCTGTGTAATACCTTAAACTGAATCAGGCTTAGCCTTGCACACGAGGACGACGAGTTTACCCTGCTTAGGGCATCTGCCTACAGCCCCTCCTCGATCTCCTCCCCCAGCTCTTCTTCCCATTTCCCTTTTAGTTCATCTACCATAGTCTCCCCTTCGTCCCTCATTTCCCTATATATATCTGACACCTTACCATCCCCCACCCATGTCTTTGAGATCACTCTGTCCTGCACCTCTTGTGTCGGGAGCTGCGGGAATTCCCTCACCTGTTGCCTCGCAAAAGCCCTCAGTTGCATATACCTGAATGCATTCCCTTGGGGCAACCCATATTTTTGAGGGAGCATAATTAATAGCACATATCAAATGTAATAAATTTGATCTTTAATTGCCATTACAAAAATATGGTTGCTGAGTGTTCAAGGTTTGGAATTAAATATTGCAGGATATACTTGATGTTCAAAGAGATGGGCAAAATGGATAAGGAGGGATTGTCCTGAGGTCATCAGCAGTGCTCCCTCATCATTGTGCACTTTATTTTGTTACTTTCTGATCTGTTGATGTCTGAGCCAGTGCCATGAGTAAACAGTCCATTTAATGTTGTGCAATATTTCTGGTTGGAAGCAGTGAACGTGTGGTTACATCGTTGGTTTTCAACAGTACAAGTGCTGCAAACAAATGTTTTGGTAACATTTCTTGACTGATTTAGCCAGTAAAGCTGCACGTTTCATTCTGGTTAAGTCAACTGATCTTTGTTTTGTGTTGGAGACAGTCACCTTGTGATTATTCCGAAGTTTGTAAAGCGGTCTTTCACTAACCCAGCCTGACATAGATATGATATGGTGCATAAGACTATCATTCGTTGTCGCAAACTCCTCCATCGTTATCCCTGTGTATTTCCTGTTGCTCTTGTCAGATACCATTCCGATATCAAGTAAAACCTGACAATATTCAGGACTGGACTGATAATTGCCAAGTAAAATTTGTGCTGGAATATCATCATCTCCAACAAGAGAGAATTCAGCCAATCCACCTTACTATTCAATAGCATTGCAATTGCTGAACCAGCAACACCCCCCGACCCCCCCCAACCACCACCATCAGCATCCTGGGAGTTACCATTGACCAGAAACTGAACTAGACCTGCCACTGTGGCTGCAATAGTGGGTCAAAGCCTGGGAATTCTGCAGAGGATAACTCACCTCGTGGTTCTTCTAAGCCTGTCCACCATCTACAAGGCATATGTCAATAATTTACTTTTCATTGTTACAGGATGTGAGCTTTGCTGGTAAGGTGGTATTTGTTGCCCATCCTTAATTGCCATTGGTGATGAGATGCCTTCTTGAACCGCTGAAGTCCATGTGATGTAGGTACATCCACTCGCTGTGTGCTGTTAGGGAGGGAGTTCCAGGATTTTGACCGAGTAACAACGATGTAATTCCAAGTCAGGCTGGTGAGTGGCTTGGAGGGAAACGTTCAGGTGGTGGTGTTTGCAAGTATCTACTGGCCTTGTCCTTCTAGATGTTAGTGCTCATGGGATTGAAAGGTGCTACCGATGGAGCCTTGGTGAGTTCCTTGTAGATGGTACACACGACTGCTACTGTGGGTCGGTCAGTGGAGGGATTGAATGTTTCTGGAAGGGGAACAATCAAGTGGGCTGCTTTACCCTGGATGGTTTTGAGCTCCTTGAGTGTTGTTGGAGCTGCACTCATCCAGGCAAGTGGAGAGTATTCCACCACACACCTGACTTGTGTCTTGGATGGGTGGCATGGTAGCACAGTGGTTAGCACTGTTACTTCACAGCACCAGGGACCCAGGTTTGATTCCCGGCTTGGGTCACTGTCTGTGTGGAGTCTACATGTTCTCCCCGTATCTGCGTGGGTTTCGTCTGGGTGCTCCGGTTTCCTCCCATAAATCCCAAAAGACGTACTGTTAGGTGAATTGGACATTCTGAATTCTCCCTCTGTGTATCCGAACAGGTGCTGTAGTGAGGCGACTAGGGGCTTTTCACAGTAACTTCATTGCAGTGTTAATGAAAGCCTACTTGGGACACTAATAAAGATTATTACAATGTTAATAATTATTACTGTAGATGGTGGACAGGCTTTGGGGAGTCAGGAGGTGAGTTACTCGCCGCAGGATTCCTCACCCTTGGACCTGCTCTTGTAGCCACAGTATTTATATGGCTAGTCCAGTTCTGTTTCTGGTCAATGGTAACCCATAGGATGTTGTGTGGGGGATTCCGTGATGGTACTGCCATTGAATGTCAAGGGGCGATGGTTAGATCCTCCCTTGTAGGAGATGATCATTGCCTGGCGCTTGGTGTGGCGCAAATGTTACTTGCAATGGAATATACTCCTGGATGAATATAGCTCCAGCAACTCAAGAAACTGGATACCTCCCAGGACAAAACATCCCACTTGATTATCAATCCATTCATCACTTCAATCAGGGTTTCCAGCATTTTCTGCTTTTAAATTTAGGCGGCAATTCATCTTGGGTTTCTACAACTGATCTCAGATCTCTGCTATATGCGCAAGAAAGCCAGGACAGACCCAGGTTGGTGAAATGCTCTCCAAGGTCACATAGTCTACTAGGTCAAATATCATGCATTAATTATAGCCACTTGGCTAAGATTTTGGAGATGCCTGTTGCTCATTGAACCATTGCCTAGCAAGCAGTCAATACATTTTGTAAAGGAGGGAGGAAAATTATTGGAGAGAAATGAAGAAAATGCATCTTTCTCTGCTCTCCTGAAAAAAAGCACTGTGTTTTTGTTTAAAGATGTTGTTGTTTAGGTACTTAATAGGGAACACAAATTATTTTAAGGCATGCTTCGAACAGTCAGGATGACTGTGCTGAAATTGAAGACAGTTTCCTTTTTGTTTGACAGGGTCAGGGCATATTTCAGTTGTCGGTGGTTAGGTTTTTTTCTAAAACAACCTCACCCTGTACTAATGCAGCAGCACCACATGCTTTTCAAGTCTGGTCAATTGAACATCGCACAGGCAGCAAGGATGTGCTGCAAGAACAAACATTGCTGTTTGAAGATTTGCGACGCTCGGAACTACTCGTGCGATCGAGACCTCCCCCTCGCTGGGCGAGATCCAGATTAACATACTTAAGTGAGCCTTTAGGGTCATTTAAATATGCCTGCACCCAACTCTCCCGACGCCCAGGAACGAACGCCCATGCCCCGGATGACCTTTTTGTTATATAAACTTTAGAGTACCCAATTCTTTTTTTCCAATTAAGGGGCAATTTAGTGTGGCCAATTCACCTACCCTGCACGTCTTTTAGATTGTGGGGGTGAGGCCCATGCAGACACTGGGAGAATGTGCACACTTCACATGTGCAGTGACCCAGGGTCGGGATCGAACCCGTCTCAGAGGGGCGATCCTGACCGTGGGCAAAACAAAACAGAGTCCCGTTTGATGGTGGGGACGTTTCCAGCGTTGCAGCCATTGAGAAATACTCACATTCGTACCCAAAACACGACATGAAGTAGTCCATGTCCAAATGCAGCAAGACCTAGACATGGACAATATTCAAGCTTGGGCTGACAAGTGGCAAGTTACATACACGCTACACAAGTGCCGGGCATGGCCATCTCCTACAAGAGAGGACCTAACCATCGCCCCTTGATATTCAATGGCATTACCATCGCTGAATCTCCCACTATCAACATCCTGGGGGTTATCATTTAAAAAATAAAAAATTTAGAGTACCCAATTCATTTTTCCAATCAAGGGGCAATTTAGCGTGGCCAATCCACCTACCCTGCACATCTTTGAGTTGTGGGGGCGAAACCCACGCAAGCGCGGGGTGAATGTGTAAACTCCACACGGACAGTGACCCAGAGCCGGGATCGAACCTGGGACCTTGACGCCGTGAGGCAGCAGGCTAACCAACGCGCCACCGTGCTGATGGGTGTTATCATTGATCAGAAACTGAACTGGACTAGCCACATTAATAATGTGGATACCAGGGCAGGTCAAAGTTTAGGAATCCTACAGCAAGTAACTCACCTCCTGACCCCCCCCCCCCCCCCCCCCCAAAAAAAAAAGCCTGTCCCACCATCTACAAGGCACAAGTCAGGAGTGTAATGGAATACTCTTCACTTGCCTGGATGAGTGCAGCTCCAACAAGACTCAAAAAGCTTGACACTATCCAGGTCAAAGCAGCTTGATTGTTTCTCCTTCCACAAACATTCAAACCCTCCACCACTGACGAACAGTGGCACCCATGTGTACCATCTACAAGATACACTGCAGGAATTCACCAAGGTTCCTTAGACAGCACCTTCCAAACCCATGATCACTACCATCTAGAAGGACAGGAGCAGCAGATACCTGGGAACCCCACCACCTGGGGGTTCCCCTCCAAGTCACTCACCACCCCAACTCGTAAATATATCGCCGTTCCTTCACTGTCGCTGGGGCATAATCCTGGAACTCCCTCCCAAACAGCAGAGTGGGTCTACCTACACCTGAAGGACTGCAGTGGTTCAAGAGGCAACTCATCACCGCCTTCTGAAGGGCAACTAGGGATGGGCAATAAATGTTGGCCTAACCAGCGACGCCCACATCTTGGTGGCAGTTCAAAGCATATCTTTGGAGTAACAACCCCCCGGCACATGATGCGTCACCCTGGTGCTAGGAAGTTATGCCCATTGTGTCAAAACGGAAGCAGTGGTGGTGGGAGAGAGGTATTTAGTTCATTAGTTTGAAATTGTAAGCTGTAACTCCCCTTTTCCATTGAACTATAACATTGAATTTGTTTTATTGTCACGTGTATCAAGGGACAGTGAATTGTGCAGCTGCCTCAATGGTTCTGTGAGTAGCTGAACCATACAGACTAGAAAGATCTGGTATTTGGTGCTTGACTTGTGCCATATTAACTGTTCTCAGAGGTGCTACAGTTTGAATGTGTGTCGGTATGTGAGAGTGTGTATGTGTCTGTCTGTCTGTGGGGTTGATTTTTTAGCTCCCACGGAGTGTTGCAAGTGACAGGATGGGTGTATAATACAGACTACTGAGACTGCAGGCCTGAGGTATTTTAATTCTGGGGCCTTATCTACATGTGTGTCACATGAGAGTACCCTTTACGAAATGGGTGTTTAAGAAATGTACCTTTAGGAAATGGAGCTGCTTATGTTACTGGAGTGATGTCAGGGTGTGGGTGGAGCTCAGCTCTACTTCTGCTTTTTTAGTTTCAGTTTGAGAAAGAGCTTGGGTGTGTCTGTTTTTTCAGTGAGCTGAATCTGAAGTTAAAAGTGAGCTGCACTGCTGTGATCTCTGCCATCCAAAGACTATCTATGGATCATTTGGTGAATTCAGAAGAATTTTACATGTTTTCAGTCTTGAATGTAAACCCTAATGTGCTCCTGTTTGAAGGTGTGTTAAGCCTTTTGGATGTTAAAAGGACAGCATACAGATTACTTAGTGTTGTATTCTTTGGGGGGTGTATTTGATTTACTGGTTGCTAAGATATTCACTGTTTGTTTTAAAAAGGTTAACTTGAGTTCATAGAATAAACATTGTTTTCTTTTAAAAAACCACTGGTCCATGTCTGCTGTACCATACCTGGAGAGTACGCCGTGTGCTCCCCATACCACAATCTATTAAAAGTTGTGGGTCAGGTGAACTCCATGATACACTTTGGGATTCTCTAAATCCTGACCCATAACAATGTGCTCCATGTCCTGGTGCTCTCTTTGGTTGGCTCTGAATATGGCAGTCAATATGGTCACCTTCCTTAAGTCTAATTACGTTTGCTCTCGAATCACCAGGTATCTTTCAATACCGCCACAAGGTTCAAACCCGAATACTGATCAAAGACTCGATACACCAGTTAGTTAGTTCAAAGTCAATGCTTATTTATTTATTTATTTTTAAATATATATTTTATTAAAGTTTTCAAACACAATTTTTTCCCTTACAATTCAAAGAAATAAAAGTAACATGATAACTGCAATATAACATTTTGTAACTGACATAGTAAATTAACCAAATAACACAAAGTAATACTCCCCCCCCGCCCCCTCTCCCCCTCCAAAAACCCAAACAATTTACCCCCCCTCCCCCTGGGTTGCTGCTGCTGGTCATCTATCTTCCCTCTAACGTTCCGCTAGGTAGTCGAGGAACGGTTGCCACCGCCTGGTGAACCCTTGAGCCGATCTTCTCAGCGCAAACTTCATCTGCTCCAGTTTTATGGACCCCGCCATCCACCTTCAGGTGCGTCTCCTGAAGCATGGCCACGTCTCCCCTCAGTCCTTTCAAGTGCGCGAACACTCGGGCCCTTTTAATCGGCCCATTTAGGCCTCTCGCGTTCCATGTGATCAGCCAAACTGGGGGGGGCTGCCTGCCCCCCTCCCCTGTCGGCTAGCCATCACCCTCTCTAGGCCAGTCCCATGTCCCGATTCCGCGCACCCACCCGTTCCCCAGGCGGCGCATTCCCGCCCCGACCACCCTTTCTTTTACCAGTTCCTCTTCGATCCCTGCAGCAGCAACCCAGTTATCCTCCCCCCCCCCCCCCCCCCCCCCCGCTAGATCCCCATCTAGCATGATTGCTCCCCCCATATTGCTTCCGAAAGTCAGCTGACTTCAACTGACCCCGGCTTTTCCCGCTCTCTCCTTGACCCCCCCCGTGTGGGGAACTCCCATCTACCTTGCGCCTATCTTCCCGCCATCATCCTTCTGGCGCGGGAACAAGAACAGTAAGCCCCGTGTTCTGTATAGCTGTCCCGCCCCTTGTGGCGCAGCTCCCTCTGCCGCCCCACTCCCATTCCCCATCCCCCGCCTATGTCTCTTCTTCCCCCCCACCGGCGCCCACATTTCTTAGTGCCCCCCCCTCCCCAATTTACATCTCTATATACATCGGCATTGTCATTTCCCCTCTAACATCAGTCCCTCAGTTCTGATCCAGTTTCTCGTTTTTAATGAAGGTCCATGCTTCTTCCGCCGTTTCGAAGTAGTGATGCCTCTCCTGGTGTGTGACCCACAGTCGCGCCGGCTGCAACATCCCGAACTTCACCTTCTTGTGTAGCACCTCCTTGGTTCGATTAAAACTCGCCCTCCTTCTCGCCACCTCCGCACTCCAATCCTGGTACACCCGTACCACCGCATTCTCCCATCTACTACTTTGTACCTTTTTGGCCCATCTCAGAACCACCTCTCTGTCATTGAAGCGATGAATTCGCACGATCGTCGCCCTAGGTTGTTCTCCCGCCTTTGGTCTCCTAGCAGGGACCCGATGAGCCCCTTCCACTTCCAAGGGGCCCGAGGGGGCCTCAGCTCCCATTAGAGAGCGTAGCATCGTGCTCACGTAAGCCCCGCCGTCCGCTCCTTCCACTCCCTCGGGGAGACCCAGGATCCGAAGGTTCTTTTTCCGTGATCTGTTTTCTAGGACTTCAATCCTTTCAATGCACTTTTTGTGGAGCGCCTCGTGCGTCTGCGTTTTGACCTCCAGGCCCAGGATCTCGTCTTCATTGTCCGTCACCTTCTGCTCCACCACGCGGAGCTCCATCTCCTGGGTCTTTTGTGCCTCCTTAACCCCTCAATTGCTTGTAGCACCGGGGCCAGCACCTCCTTCTTAAGCAGCTCCACACACCGTCTCAAAAATTCGTCTTGGTCCAGCCCCCATGTCGCCTGGGCTCCCTCCGCCGCCATCTTGCGCCTTTTTCTTTCTGCCCCTGTCCTCTAGGATTCTTCGCGATCTTGCCGCCGCTGCCGATATTTTTATTTTTCGTTGGGGGGGACTCCCTGTTGTCTCACCCCACACCGGGTTTCGTCCCGAAAAAATTCCCCGTTGGGGCTCTTAATAGAGACCGAAGGTCCGTTCGAGCTGGAGCCGCCGAAACGTGCGGCTTAGCTGGTCATCGCCGCAACCGGAAGTCTCAATGCTTATTTATTTACACACACAGTTAAATATACTCATGCACAAAACTCTACAGACTAAACTATCACTACTGCTAAAGCCTATACTGAGCTTCAGGCACCCACTCAGTCAGAGGAACAATGGCCGTTGTTCGGTTCTGAGGCTGCTGGGGTCGAACTGGTAAAGGGGAACAGCTAAGGTTGTCTGTCTGGTAGCGTTCATTGACCTTGGACTGACTTGCTTCTGGTGCAGCTGGTGGACAGGTCTCTCCTCGGTGAGAGGTGGGTCCAAGAGAACTATTCTCTCTTGGGGGCTCCTTCTTATACCCAAAGGAGCTTCGCACTCTTTTGGGCAGGCCTTGAACTTGGCCCCAATCAATTGGGCCGTTTCTCGATCATTCCTATTGATTTCATCCAATAAAGGGGTGGGTGCCCTGATGGCTGGGCGTGTCCTAGGTGGCTGTTGGCCTGCTTTGTTTCGGTCTCCTCTGGTGCCGGGGTGTCTGCCTTGGTATCGGTTACTCAAATGTTACTCTTTTGTTCCCGGAGATGGGCCATTAGTATGCTAATGAGCCTACAGTTTTGGTCTTGTCTGGGAGCTGCAGCTCCAATATACAGACAAGCTCTGAACCTGCTTGTTTTCTCAGCCTTGTCCATTTTCCCTGCAATCTTTGCAAAGTGTCCATTTTGTAATCGGGAAGTGGCCATCCCAGATGGCTACACTCCCTCCTTGTGATCGTCAATGCGAAGTGTGAAGGATCACATTACCGCGTCATCTTCGTTCTCTGACCAAGCTGGGAACCCATAAGCACTTCATAGGCTCTACACTGCTCTGTCCTATGAATTGCAACTTTACCTAAAATCATTTTACATACATACATCATTATAGAACTCTACGGGGCGCTATGACATTCAGGCATGCATTACAAAATTTAAAAAACTGGAACCTCTAACTCTCAATTAACTATTCTTACTCAAACAATCAAAAATAATCTGCAACATTATAAAACTGTACAAATAGCAGCAACACGGGTCTCTCTGGCTTGGCAGTCAAGCACAGAGTTTTACATTTCTTTATTAAATGAACAAAACACACACAAAAATGTGTATACCGGAGTGCGGCTGCGGGAGGCCATTTTCTGAGTCCAAGTGTCTGCACGACACTGCAGAGTATCGTCAGTACTAAGAGTTTTTCTACAATGTAAGATAGTGAATACCAGGTGATAAACTTGTCACACCAGGTCGGGGTGTCGGTAACTGTCTCGGGGCTAACTATCTCGGGGTACAGTGTATGGCAAGGGTGGGAATCATTCGCAGCCTGTGTGGTAGGGGTCAGGGGGGTAGCGTCCGCACGCAACTGAAGGGATCCCGCTAAGATCCAGGTGAGAAACATGAAGGTTGTCTTCATCTTTCCTTTTTACTGTCTTTTTCTTCCTCTGGGGTCCTTGAGGTTCCGAAGTTCTATGGACACAATCATAATATCTGTTATTATCTTGCTTAAGATCTCGTGTGGCTGTCTGTCTGTCCTTTGTTGCCAATTACCCATTATAATTGGTCACCACCTGTGACTCCATTTTTTTTCAAAACCGAATATTTGGACAAGATATCCGAGAAAAATACTGACACAGTGCGAGCGTGTCGCAGCCTGTGTGATCTACCATCCTAGTGTTTGAGGATGTAAATAGCATACGGAAGCAACCTACGAGTCACCAGAAACAAACAAAAAAGTTTCGAACTAAAAGTGCCAAAATGGGGTGCGTATGGACCGCGGCGGGTAAGATTGGGTGGAATCCCCGGGTAGGACGGTGGTCAGTGCCGTTTGTGCTCTACCTGAGCGTAGCTGACCACAGAGGGGTCCTCAGGCAGGGCGGGGACCAGTGCCATTTCTCCACTGCCTGAGCGACCGGCAAGAACGGGTAAGAATGTGGTCGCCGTGGGGACTGTCTCTTATGATTGAATCAGAAGAGCAGCTGTGAGTGGTGGCTGCCGACAAATTAGTTCCTCTGAACGGTTGTCTGTCGACAAACTTGTTCCATTAACTGCCAGTGGGCGTTAAAAGAGTGGTGGCGTGGGGCCATGAAAACTTTTAAATTCACAAACAACATTTATCATGTACGTTAAACGAACAAACATACGACAAACATGGTGCAGGTTCCATCAGAAAGGACACCGTATCTCTCCATCGGTTTCGTTTTACCATCATGTGGACACCTCATTGCTCAGTAGCGAACAGGGTCGCAAAGGGATTCGTTTGGTGGGAGTCAGACTCTTAAGTCATCATCTTCTCCCGCCTGCCAGACTCTTGACTGGAGTAGTTTGGCTAAAGCTGTTTGGGGCGAATTGGGGTCCAGCTCATCATTCCGGATGAGCCTGAACGAATTGTCTCGGTGCCAGAATCATGTGTCGAGGTTGGAGCTATTAGGTTTTAATCCGTAATCGTCGGTGGGTCTTGGTCAGGGGCTTTGATGTACGTGATTTCGAAGGGGTCACTGGAATCGTGCTCGGATTCGCTGGGAGTGGGGCCTGGTGCAGGGGTGTAATCATAACGTGGTGTGCTGTGGCTGTCGTCATTGCTATCGCTATCACTGTCGCTGTCGCTGCTGGTTGAAGGAAGGAGAGGTGGAGTCATGCCTCTGGGGGTGGAGTTGAAGATGTGTCTGAGGACGGGCTGGACTAGCTGGGGGGAGGGTAGGAATGCGTCACCTGTGGGCGGGGCGTGCTCATCTGCTGCTGCGAGCGAGATGTGGTGTGCATGGTTGTTCTGCGAGCCATAAGCCTTAAGCTGGTTTACGTGAAACCACACAGACTTGCCATTGAGATATGTGATCTTGGACACAGAGGGGCTGACTTTGTCCGAGATGGAGTACGGTCTGGAAAATTTTGGGGAAAAGAATGAACTGAGGTTGTATAGGGAAAGCGTCACTTGCTGCCCTACAACAAACTCTGGCGTGTGCCATTTTATCGAAACAAGCTTTGCTTTGTTTCCTCCTGGTCCCAAGTCTCACAGTTGCTGCGAGCTGGGCTGCCTTTATATTCTCAATAAGCTGCTGTACAGCGTTTTCATGCATGAGGGTGGTGACTGCGGGACTGGCCAAATCCAGTCCTAATAAATACTCTGTCCCTTTCATGGGGTGACCGGTCATGAGTGTGTGGGGGGTGTATCCTGTGGACGTGGATACTGTGTTTCATAGGAACATCAAAGCAAATGGGAGAACTGAATCCCAGGTGCTGTTGTTCTGTTGCACCATTTTCCTGAGAGTGGCTTTTAGAGTTCTGTTCATCCTCTCTACAATGCCGCTTGACGGGGGTGGTATGCAATGTGAAACTTCTGTCTAATTCCGAAAATTGTGAGGACGTTCCTCATTACTCGTCCTGTAAAATGGGAGCCTTGATCGGACTCTATTCTGCGTGGGAGGCCCCAACTTGTGAAGATATGCTGTGTTAGGATTTTAGCCGTTGTTTTGGCCGTATTCGTTCTGGATGGAAAAGCTTCCACCCATTTTGTGAAGGTGTTGATGACCACCAACACATACTTAAAACCATTTCTGCAGGGGGTAGGGAAAACCATTTCTGCAGGGGGTAGGGGTCCTATAATTTTTCTGCAAATTCATCCAGGGGCCATTAACGGGGCATGTGTGACTAAGCTGAGCCTTTCTTGCATATCAGTCCGGATTGTTCTGGGCACAGATCATGCAATTTTCAATGTAATGGGTTCCATCGGCTTTTAAATCAGGCCACCAGCAGAGAGGTCTGAGGTGGGTTAGGGTGGATTCAATGCCTTGGTATCCATGATCGTCATGTAACTGACAAATAATCTGGTTCCTGTCCTGGCTGGGATCTACATAAATGCTGTCTTTCAAAATCACACCGTCATGTGTGGTTATTGCGTTCTTAAACCTATCGTACGGGGCTGGGAAGGTTCCTTTTAAAACTTCCCTGAGCTTTTCATCTTCCTTTTGGGGTTTCGCTAGATCCTGAATGTTGGTCTCTGAGACGTGAACCGCGTGTACTGGGGTGCCCTCGATGGGGGTGGGAGGGTTCCAAAAGTAACCATGTCTGGAATCTGCCTTCGCTAGGGCGTCTGCTTTAACGTTACCGGGGGGGGGGGGGGGGGGGGAGAACGGTGATGACTGCGAACCTTAATTATTCCGTATTGCCTATCCTTTGCTGTCTCTAAGATATGGCGGAGTAATGGGGCTGAGGGTAGGGGCTTTCCGTCTGTGGAAACAAATCCTCCAGTTTCCCACAGGGGAAGGAATTCTGTTAAACTATTGCAGACCTATAAACTGTACGAATATATGTCCGCTGGGGTCGGAAACAAGTAGGGGTGGTCTACAATATACACGATGGCTGCCAGTTCTGCTGCCTGCGAGCCTAGATGTCCTGGCAACTTTAATGAAATCTCTTCAAGGGCGCGTCCCTGCGCATCCTCTACATAAATGCCGCAACCGGTGATTTTCTTTCCATTCAAAACTGTGGAGGAGCCATCCACATAAATTTTCAGGGGTGCGCATGTGTCTGTGGGCTGGGGTCTCTGGGGTGTATTTCCTGCTTTCCTAGGAGCTGACTTGGGTATAAACGGGCCTGAATTATGGTTTGTGGTGATGATCTCATACTCGTGTTGGATACCTGCATATTGCAAATTGTCGGCTAGGGAAGTGTGGGTCTTGGTTCTTTTAACTGTAATGTCCTGTCCCTGTAAAAGAAGGGTCCAACGGGCTGCGTGGATTTGGCTGACTGAGCCATCTTTAAGTCTGCCGTCTAATAATAGCTGTGTTGGGGTGTGTTCAGTGAGAATGGTGATGGGGTTGAGTCCTGTAATGTAGGCGAAGTACTGTACTGCCCCAAAAAACTGCGAGCAGGTGCCTTTCGTAGGCAGAAAATCCTTGCTCGACAGGATCTAACACGCGTGAGGCGTATGCCATGGGGCCTAATCGGTCATGGCGTTCCTGGAGGAGCCACGGGCGAAAGGGTTCGATCGGTGCTTGGTACTTCGATTGCGTACGGGGAAAGTGGATCTGGGACCTGTAATGCGGGGACTGTGCTGAGGGCTCTCTTTAAAGCATCCACGGCATCCGTGTGCTGTGGAAGCTATTCCCAAGGTGCCTGTTTCTTGAGAAGGTTGGATAGGGGCGCTGCTTTTGTGGCAAAACCGTCTATATGGTTCTGCAGTAACCAACCAGTCCTAAAAATGACCGGAGGGCTGTTACGTTATGGGGAAGGGGCAATTTGACGATCGAGTCAATTCTCTTTTGCTCTATCTCGCGTTTACCATGAGTGATTACTGTACCCAAGTAAATCACTTTTTCCTGCAAAATCTGGGCCTTCTTGGGGTTGACTTTACATCCAATCTGTTTTAGGAGTCCTAGCAGTTCGGCGAGAA
Source organism: Scyliorhinus torazame (assembly GCF_047496885.1). Lineage (NCBI taxonomy): Eukaryota > Metazoa > Chordata > Chondrichthyes > Carcharhiniformes > Scyliorhinidae > Scyliorhinus > Scyliorhinus torazame. The sequence continues at coordinate 101,152,048 of NC_092709.1, forward strand.
GCGAAATGTGCTCTCCCTTTGTGTCTGTCTGTAGCAGCAAGTCATCTACATACCGGACCAGCCAATCAGGGCGGGAAAATTTTGCTAGTCCATTTGCCAGGTGTCGGTGGAAAATGGAGGGGGAGTTGTGGAAGCCTTGTGGAAGGCACGTCCACGTGTATTGTTGTCCCTGGAACGTAAAGGCGAATTTGTATTGGCACGCTTTATCCAATGGAATGGACCAAAAGCCGTTGCTAATCTGCAAAACCGAAAAAAAATTTGACTGGAGTCCCTGTTTGAGCATGGTCTCGGTACTTGTGGCTACGGTGGGGGCTGCTACTGGGGTTACTTTGTTCAGTTCCCGGTAATCAATGGTCAGTCACCATGATCCATCGGGTTTCCTGACGGGCCAAATTGGTGTGTTGTTTGTGGAGGCTACTGATTGGAGTACGCCTTGACCAAGCAGACTCTGTATTACGTTTGAGATTTCTCCATCTGCTTCTTGGGGAAAACTGCTTTTGGGGTCTGGGGTTGGGACCTGTAATGTTCACTAAGCCAGCTATCTTGCCACAGTCGTGCTTGGGCTGTGCAAATGCTGCTTTGTGTTGCTGTAGGACTTCCCTAACCTGTTTAACATAGAACATAGAACATAGAACAATACAGCGCAGTACAGGCCCTTCGGCCCACGATGTTGCACCGAAACAAAAGCCATCTAACCTACACTATGCCATTATCATCCATATGTTTATCCAATAAACTTTTAAATGCCCTCAATGTTGGCGAGTTCACTACTGTAGCAGGTAGGGCATTCCACGGCCTCACTACTCTTTGCGTAAAGAACCTACCTCTGACCTCTGTCCTATATCTATTACCCCTCAGTTTAAAGTTATGTCCCCTCGTGCCAGCCATATCCATCCGCGGGAGAAGGCTCTCACTGTCCACCCTATCCAACCCCCTGATCATTTTGTATGCCTCTATTAAGTCTCCTCTTAACCTTCTTCTCTCCAACGAAAACAACCTCAAGTCCATCATGTTTGTCCTGACTAATGGCTCAAGGGTCGAACCAGAAGTCTCCTACTGCGCTGATTCTGTTTGCATACTCTCCAACTGTGCGCGTGGCGGGGGCTCGTGCTGCCTTTGCCATTCTCCAAACACATTTATTAACCAGATCAAGTGAGAGATTGTGGGAGCTCATAAAGTCGATTCCTAGAATGTGTTCAGCTGTCTGGGGTAGATCGACCAAAACTACGGGGTGTTTAGTCGTAATGTTCCCTATTTGTATCACTACAGGGGCTGTGATGTGTCCTTGTTGTAAATGACCTTTAAAGCCGCTGAGTGTGATGATGTCTGTTGTGGGCCACGTGTCTCGTTGAAACATCATGGAGGAATTGAGCGTGGTGCAGGACCCTCCTGCGTCCCAAAGAAATTCTACGAGGTGTCCCCAGACTTTGCCTGTTACTACCGGTCTACCGGACTTGTCCCAAAGGGTGTCGCAGACCCAGGTTGGGGAGCCCGAACACCGCCAGTCGGTGGCGTTCATGTCTGTGTTCTCTGAATGGGCGCTAACGCTATGGATTGGCTTTGCCCTATTCTTATTTAGGGTGCTTGTCTGTTGGTTTTTCTGCTGCTTTTGGGGCGCGTTGCACTCTCGTGCATAGTGACCTTCATGTCCACAATTGTAGCATTCCTGGCATTTAGGCTGCGGTGGGCTGTTCCTGCCCTCATTTACCCATGCGGGGTTCTGGTGCATCTTATCTGGATTCATGTCTGCCTGCTCTTCACCTGGTTTTGCAAATGCAGTTTTGCCTTGGACGGATTGTTCCCAAGTGCGGGACAATCTTTTCAAAACCCATTTCTCATTGTGGGCCTCGTCTGAGGGGTTGTAATTTGCGCAAGCTCTCTGTCCTGCCTTTGTCACGTGAGAGACTAGGATTCAAGTCCATTTGACCATATTATCCGTGGACAAATGGGCGCGGGCTAACTCTCCAAATACTGCTGTGAAATGTATCCACAAGCGTCCAGCAAATGCTGTGGGGTGCTCTGTTTTCTTTTGCCTACACTTGTTTATGCCTTTTACGGGGTCTCCTCTGTTAAAGCCGATCACATCCAGGATCGCTGTGTGCATTTCTTGGAGTGTGCCTCCTCCTACATTCTGTGGGTCGGGAAGGGCTGCCACGACTGAAGGGTTGAGGCTTAAAACTGTGAGCTTCACTTGCTCCCTTTTGTCCAGGCCGTACATGATAGCCTGCTGTTTAACTCTAGCGAAAATCTGGTGGGGGTCTGATGTGGGAAGGAACGGTGTAATTTTTCCACACGCGTCCCGTAATTGGGTCACGGTTAACGGGGTTGTGTGTAGGAAATCTACGTTTCCTTCTGCTGCGGCCCTGCAGTGTGTGGTTACAGGGTTCGTGGGGGTGTGTTCTGCCTGTTCAGTCAGAGGTTGGGGTGCTTTCCTTTTCTGGGGTTTTTCTTGCATACATGTCCCATGTACGTATCTGTGGGCAGTTTCATTTAACTCCTGCCAATCGGGGCCGTTTTCCTGGTCTAACTGGGGTCCAAACTCATTCTGGACAGAAAGCAGAGATTGCAATTCTGCAATTTGCTTCCGGCACTTTGCGTGGTCTACGGAGCTCTGCCTTTGTTCCGTCGTGGAAGTGTGGAGCGCTCGTAGGGCTGCTTTTAAATCATTGCACTGTTTCTGTAATTGCTCTACCTGTTGCTCGGTTTCTTGTCTTACCAAGACCGCGCGTTACGTGTCCTGGTAGGCCTTATCGTACTGGGGTCTGAAAACTACTCAAATGGGCGAGACAAGACTGGTGTGCCCTCTTGGCATCATCCATCTCTCTGTCCCTCGCTGCTAACTGTTCTCTTAACTCCTTATTCTCCATCTCAAATTCGCTCACATCTCTCTCACTATTTCTGTCTCTCTCCTCAGTTTCTCTACGGAGTGTCCTAACGACCTCCTCTGTGCCTCGCAATTGTGCCAAGCAGGACACGATTGCCATCGGCTTGCGAGCTTTTCCCAAGCTCTTATGAATCTCTGACAGGCTCTCCCACCAAGTATGTCCTATACCCCCAGGACCTGTTTCATCATTGGCGCAGAATTCACTCCAAAGGGGCCATCCTTTCACTTTGAGATATTTTCTGATCTCTTCTTCCCAAACGGGACACTGTCCTACTCTACTGGTCACTGCGACCTCAAATTCTTGGGGGTTCATAAGGCGTTCCATTGCCTTCATTGCCATTTTCTCTCTATCTCTGGGTTCTCTACTGAATTTGGAACAGGGGGTGATAAAGTGGTGATGTAAACACGGGTACGGCTTACGCTAATTTCCGGCCTACAAAACTCCCAACAGTTTTATGTAACAAAATATCTCAGGTTTACCTTATATCCCTGTTAGTACGCATGCATTAACACACTTCCGAATATCGGAGGTTTGATCAGTATCATTCTCACACTTGTCTTTTTTCTGTTTCCAATTGGATTCCAATTCAAATTTGGGTTCTCTCGGAGTGACTCGGCCACTTCTATGTCGCGTCCCGGCGGAGTCGCCAGTAAATGTTGCTCTCTTTGGTTGGCTCTGAATATGGCGGTCAATATGGTCACCTTCCTTAAGTCTAATTACGTTTGCTCTAGAGTCGCCAGGTATCTTTCGATATCGCCACAAGGTTCAAACCCGAATACTAATCAAAGACTCGATACACCAGTTAGTTAGTTCAAAGTCAATGCTTATTTATTTACACACACAGTTAAATATACTCATGCACGAAACTCTACAGACTAAACTATCACTACTGCTAAAGCCTATACTGAGCTTCAGGCACCCACTCAGTCAGAGGAACAATGGCCGTTGTTCGGTTCTGAGGCTGCTGGCGTCGAACTGGTAAAGGGGAACAGCTAAGGTCGTCTGTCTGGTAGCGTTCATTGACCTTGGACTGACTTGCTTCTGGTGCAGCTGGTGGACAGGTCTCTCCTCGGTGAGAGGTGGGTCCAAGAGAACTATTCTCTCTTGGGGGCTCCTTCTTATACCCAAAGGAGCTTCGCACTCTTTTGCGCAGGCCTTGAACTTGGCCCCAATCAATTGGGCCGTTTCTCGATCATTCCTATTGATTTCATCCAATAAGGGCGTGGGTGCCCTGATGGCTGGGCGTGTCCTAGGTGGCCGTTGGTCTGCTTTGTTTCGGTCTCCTCTGGTGCCGGGGTGTCTGCCTTAGTATCGGTTACTCAAATGTTACTCTTTTGTTCCCGGAGATGGGCCATTAGTATGCTAATGGGCCTACAGTTTTGGTCTTGTCTGTGAGCTGCAGCTCCAATATACAAACAAGCTCTGAATCTGCTTGTTTTCTCAGCATTGTCCATTTTCCCTGCAATCTTTGCAAGGTGTCCATTTTGTAATCGGGAAGTGGCCATCCCAGATGGCTACAGTCCGAAAGGTGAGAAAAGCAGCAGCTGGGCAATCGACACGAACAGAAGTTTGGGCTATCGGGGAGTGCTGATTGTTGTGGGGGAGGAGCTTCGGAAATATGCTGTAGGAGAAAAAGTGAAAGTCTGAGGCAGGAGAGACGGGGTCTTACCTTGCGCTACTTCCAGAAACACTCCTGCTTTTCCAAATCCCACAAGAGATAGACAGAGTGATAAATGGCCAGAATACGTTAAGGACAGTTTCAAAAATACTAGAAAAGGGAGAAGGAATGTTGAAAGGTTTTGTTCAGGTACAAAAATGGTTTTGTACCTGAACGATCGGAACATTCAAAATAAAATGGATGAATTAACTGCACAGATATATGTATGCGGGTGTGTTATGGTTGGGATTACAGAGACATGGCTCCAAGGTGACCAAGGATGGGAAATAAACATTTCTATTCAGTATTCAGGAAGGACCGACAGAAAAGAAAAGGTGATGGAGTTGCATTGTTGATTAAAGAAGATGTTGATACATTATTGAGAAAAGATATTAGCACAGATGATGTGCAATCTGTACAGTCGAGTTAAGAAACACCAAGGGGCAAAAACATTTGTGGCGGTGGTATACAGACCACCAAACTGCAGTAGTAATGTTGGGAATAGCATTAGACAGGAAATCAGAGATGCATGTGATAAAGGAACATCTGTGATTATGGGTGATTTTAATCTGCATATAGATTGGATGACACAGTACAATAAGGATGAATTTCTGGAGTGCATACGGAATGGTTTTCTGGACCAATGCATTGAGGAACCAACAAGGAAACAGACCATCGAAATGGGTATTGTGCAATGAGAAATAATTAGTTGGCAATCTAGTTGTGAGGGAATCCTTGGGGATGAGTGACCATAATATGATCAAATTCTTTATCAAGGTGGATTGTGAGGTCGTTGATTCTGAGACCAAGGTCCTGAATTCGATAAAGGTAACTGTAATGGCATGAGTTGCTCTGATGGACTGAGAAACACTATTGAAAGGCAGGTCAGTGGACTAGCAATGGTTGGCATTCAAGGAGTGAATAGGGGAACTCCAAAAGATGTTTATTCCTATTTGGCGCAAGAGTGGAAAAGGAACTTTGACCAAACCATGGCTTACAAAGGAAATTAGAGATAATAGCCGAGTCAAAGTAGAAGCATACACATTGGCAAGAAAAAGCAATAAACTGAAAACAGCTTAAAATTCCGCAAAGGTGGCCAAGGCATAGAAAAAGAAGGGGGAAATAAAGTATGAAAGTAAGTTAGCAAGGAACATGGAAACCGACTGTAAAAGTATCTATAAGTATGTCAAAAGAAAAAGATAAATAAGAACGAATGTAGGCCCCTTCTAGTCAGAAACTGGGAACAAAGAAATGGCTGAGGAGCTAAGTCCGTACTTTTCTTTTGTCTTCAATTTATGTTTTGAAAAATATTTTATTAAGACATTTGTAATATAAATTTTAACAAAATAAACAACCACACATCAAACAACAACAAAACCCGGCCAACATGGCTTACATAAACAACTCCCCAATCGCAATTCCCCACCAACATTCCCCCACCTTACCCAACTGTTTTTTGGGAAATTGACAGGATTAAAGGCAGATAAATCTCCAGAGCCTGATGATCTTCATCTGAGAGTGGTTAATGAAGTGGCCCTAGAAATATTACATCCATTGTGGTCATTTTCCAAATTATTTGGACTCTAGAATGATTCCTACAGATCGGAGGGTAGCTATTGTAAGCCCGCTATTCAAAAAGGGAGGTAGAGAGAAAATAAGGAACAATAGACCAGTGAGCCTAACATCAGCAGTGGGGAGTTGCTGGAGTCCATTATCAAAGATCCCATAACACAACATTTGGAAAGCAGCGATATAATAAGACAAAGTCATCATAGATTTACGAAAGGGAAATCATGCTTGATAATTCTACTGGAAATCTTTGAGGATGTATCTAATACAGTTGACCAGGGACAACCAGACTCGATGGGCCGAGTGGCCTAATTCTGCTCCTATGTCTTATGGTCCTATGGTCTATGTGGTTTATTTAGACTTGCAGAAGGCCTTCGACATGGTCTCACATAGCAAATTACTATGTAAAGTTAAAAGCACATGGAATTGAGGGTAGTGTCATGAGATGGATAGAAAGCTGGTTAGCAGACAGGAAGCAAAGAGTTGGAATAAATGAGTCTTTTTCCAATTGGCAGACAGTAACTAGTGGGGCACCACAGGGATCAGTGCCCGAACCCCAGCTGTTCTCATTATATATTAATGATTTGGACGAGGGAACAAAGTATTATTTCCAACTTTGCAGATGTTACAAAACTGGGTGGGAGGGTGAACTGTGAGGAGGATGCAAAGATGCTTCAGCATGGTTTGGACAGGCTGAGTGAGTAGGCATATCCATGATAGATGCAGTATAATGTGGATAAATGTGAGGTTATCCACTTCGGTAGCAAAAATAGGAAGGCACATTAGTACTTGAATGGTGTAAATTGAGAGAGGTGGATACTCTTGGTGTCCTCATGCATCAGTCACTGAAAGTAAGTGCGAAGGTACAGCAGGCAGTAAAGAAGGCAAATGGTATGTTGGCCTTCATAGCGAGAGGATTTGAGTGCAGGAATAAGGATGTTTTACTGCAATTGTTCAGGGTGTTGATAAGGCCTGAAGTGAGGCCTGAAATATTGGGCGTCATTCTCCGACCCCCCAGAGGGTCGGAGAATGGCCGTTGGCCGCCGTGAATCCCGCCCCCGCCGTTGCCGAAGTCTCCGAAGGGAGAAAAGTCGGCGGGGCATTAATGTCGCCGCTGCCGCGGAGGATGTCACGGGTCTGCGCAAGGCAGCCGATTTTCGGCCTGCCGATATTCTCCCTTCCGGATGGGCCGAAGTCCCGTCGACGTGATGACCGTTCACGTCGACGTAAATTAAACCTCCTTTTCATCAGCGTGACCCTGTGCTCCAGGTTCACGCCGACCAGCGTGGAGGTGAGTGACGGCCTGGGGGATTGGCTCTGGGCAGGCGATGGCGTGGCCGCAGTCTGAATGCGTGAGGAGAGGTGTGTCTCGGGTTGTGTGTGTGTGTGTGTGTGTGCGGTGGGGGGGGGGGAGGGGTGGTTAGAGTAGGCTGGGCTCCGGGGGAGTGCCGGGAGGGGGTCCGTGCCGGGGAGGGGGATGGGGGGGGGGGGTGTCCGTGCCGGGGAGGGGGATGGGGGGGTCCGTGCTGGGGAGGGGGATGGGGGGTCTGTGTCGGGGTGGAGGTTGGGGGGTCCGTGCCGGGGTGGAGGTTGGGGGGGGGTCCGTGCCGGGGTGGAGGAGGGGGGGGGGGGGGGATGGGGGGTCCGTGCCGGGGAAGGGGATGGGGGGGTCCGTGCCGGGGAGGGGGGTGGGGGGGGTCCGTGCCGGGGTGGAGGAGGGGGATGGGGGGGGTCCGTGCCGGGGGTGGCGGTTGGGGGGTCCGTGCCGGGGAGGGGGATGGGGGGGTCCGAGCCGGGGAGGGGGATGGGGGGGGTCCGTGCCGGGGTGGAGGTTGGGGGGGGGGTCCGTGCCGGGGTGGAGGTTGGCGGGGGGGTCCGTGCCGGGGAGGGGGATGGGGGGGTCCGTGCCGGGGAGGGGGATGGGGGGGTCCGTGCCGGGGTGGAGGTTGGGGGGTCCGTGCCGGGGTGGAGGTTGGGGGGGTCCAGGCCGGGGTGGAGGAGGGGGATGGGGGGTCCGTGCGGGGTGGAGGTTGGGGGGGGGGGTCCGTGCGGGGGTGGAGGTTGGGGGGGGGGTCCGTGCCGGGGGGGGGGGGGATGGGGGGTCCGTGCCGGGGTGGAGGTTGGGGGGTCCGTGCCGGGGTGGAGGTTGGGGGGGGGGTCCGTGCCGGGGTGGAGGAGGGGGGTGGGGGGTCCGTGCCGGGGTGGAGGTTGGGGGGGGGGGTCCGTGCCGGGGTGGAGGAGGGGGTTGGGGGGTCCGTGCCGGTGTGGAGGTTGGGGGGGGGGGTCCGTGCCGAGGAGAGGGATGGGAGGGCAAGTGAGTTGGTCCACCTGGCCAGGTGCCAGCCTCAACAGTTGGACCCATGCGGGTCCATGCCACCTGGCTGGGGGGAGGAGGGTATATGGGCAATGATGACATGTTGTCGTTACCCTCCCCCCACCAGGCCGTCATGTTTTCAGATCATCCAGCGATGTTGGCCGCCGTGGCGGCAGCCGCTCATGTCTATGTTGCCTTGGATGAGGAGGAGGAGCGTGCCAGAGAGGCGGCGCAGGCTGCTGCAGAGGGGCAGGCGGCAGCCGCCCAGGCTGGAGGGACACCCGACCGACAGGACGAGGAGGGGGAGGAGGACGTCGCGGCCCCACGGCAACGGAGGCACCCGAGGGCGCCCCGTGTGTACCGGCCCAGGCAGTCATACCAGGACCTCACGGACCGGGAATGCAGGAGGAGACTCCGGATGAGCCGGGAAACCGTGGCACACATCTGCCACCTGCTGGCACACCTTTCACCGCGTGGCACTGGCGGGGGACACCCTCTCCCCGTGTCCGTCAAGGTTACGGTGGCCCTGAACTTTTATGCAATGGGGTCATTCCAGGCACCGAGTGGGGACCTGTCCGGCATATCGCCGACATCGGTGCACCGGTGCATCCGGGCAGTGACCGATGCCCTATATGCCATGGCGCACCGCTACATCTGCTTCCCCGTGGACCGGGCCGTGGGCTTCTCTGCCATGGCCGGGTTCCCCATGGTCCAGGGCGCGATCGATGGGATGCATGTCGCCGTGCGGCCACCTGCAGATAACAGGGCCGTGTTCACTAATAGGAAGGGGACCTATTCGATGAACGTACAGGTGGTCTGCGACCACCGCATGATGATCCTGCACGTCTGCGCCCGTCACCCAGGCAGTGTACACGACTCATTCGTGTTGTCGCGGTCATCCATCCCCGGCATGTACGAGGGACGCCATCCCCGGCTGAAGGGCTGGTTGCTGGGCGACAGGGGCTACCCATAGCGATCGTGGCTGATGACGCCTATACGGAGGCCACGCAATGAGGCGGAGAACCGCTACAATGATGCCCATGTAGCGACAAGGGGAGTGATAGAGAGGTGCTTTGGCGTGCTGAAGATGCGTTTCAGGTGCCTGGACCTCTCTGGGGGCGCCCTCCAGTATCGGTCAGATAGGGTCGGCCGCATCATTGTGGTGTGCTGCGTCCTGCACAACATAGCCCAACAGAGAGGCGATGTGCCGCAGGCAGAGGAGGGCGGAGTGGAGGAGCAGCAGGAAGAGGCGCAGTCCTCCCCAGATGAGGGGGGATGGGGGTAATGGTCAGGGCAGACGGGGGTAGACACAGGCGGGTGGCTGTCCACCGTTACCGGCTGGCCCCAGCGGGCATGGGACAGACTGATAGACGCCCGCTTCACTGACTAGGTGGGCATGGGAATCGGGTAGTATGGCCACAGACCGCACACCATGGCAACAGCCGACCACCCACACCCCCCACCCATCCACCCACCCAGCATCCTCACCCCCTCCCCAACCCCCCCATTGCCGATCCACCTGCGGCACAACGGGCCGGGCTCACACAGTTGCGGGTGGACGCGTGTCTATCGCAGGCCATGGAGGAGGATGACAACCCACCCTGCGGTGAGCTCCTGGCTCTACATCGTTGGACTATGTCTGACCCATGGCCACAGTACCACCATCCACCCGGACCATCCCTGCATGCGGCTGTGACACTGCAGCGCACGGTCCCGTCCTCTGCCCGGGGGATGTTGATGGCGGCCCAGGGGGAAGGGGGCAGACTCACCTGGGGCTGAAGTAAGACCACCCCTCACACACACACTTGCGCTCAACGTACATGACACCCCCGCACACTTTGGACAGAGCACAAAGGCAGCTTCTGTAGGTGTAACATTGACTTTAATAACCAAAGGAGTTCATGCACGTGCCCTAGCCCCTAAAACTCATCTGTGCCCTGCAACCGTGCCAACTTACTCAGTGTCTAATTGTTTGGCCTTACGGGCCCTTTGACTACGTCTACGTGGTTCCCCAGACGGTACAGCAGAACTGGAGGTGGACTCCTGTGATTCCTGCCCTCTGACACTGGATCCCTTTGGCGGCCGTTTCCTGGGGCGTCCTGGCCTAGATGGGCCAGGCTGCGGCCCGGGCGACTGGGATGGCGAGCTGCCAGCCTGTCCTGCCCGTTGCCCACCCGATGCACCTGGGATGGAAGGGGGGAGTCCGAGGTGTCGCGGTGTACCGGGACCTCCCCTACAGAGGGAGCCGGGACGGACCACACCACCTCCTCCTCCCTCGGGGTGCCCGATGGCCCCCAGGCCTCTACATGGGTGGGGGATGCGAACGGACTGGCCATCCGACGCCCCCCCGACATCTGGCGCTGCCAGTCCTGGAGGTCCGTGCTGGTATCGACAGGGGTCTGCAGGTTTGCAGCCATGGAGCCCAGGGGGTTGGCAAACCCTGTCTGTGACAGTGCGACGCCGGCTCGCACATGGCCACTGGCGCCGATGCCCTCAGCGATGGCCTGCAGAGACTGGGCCATGGCCTGCAGAGACTGGGCTATGGCCTGCTGAGACTGGGCCATGGCCTGCAGAGACTGGGCCATGGCCTGCAGAGACTGGGCCATGGCCTGCAGAGACTGGGCCATGGCCTGCAGAGACTGGGCCATGGCCTGCAGAGACTGGGCCATGGCCTGCAGAGACTGGGCCATGGCCTGCAGTGACTGGGCCATGGCCTGCAGAGACTGGGCTATGGCGTTGAGCGCCTCTGCCATCTGGCGCTGGCACTGGCTCATGGCCTCCTGTGAGAGGGCAGCCATTTCCTGGGCCACAGATGCCGCCTGCACGGAAAGCCCCAGGCCTCGCAAACCGTTCCCCATGTCTGACACCGTCGCACCCATTGCCTCCACCGCGGACGCCACCTGTGCGGTGTCGGCCTGGGTGGCACGCATGACCGGCACCACTCCCAGCTCCTGGACGCGGGTGGACTCCTCCACCTGCGACCGCAGCCGCCGCAAGCCGCCCGTCACCCTCTTTGCTCGTCTCCGGGTCGGTGGTTGCATCGGATCTATGTGTGGGTGTGGTAACTCCAGGAACCCGGGATCCATCTGGGCGGCAGATGTTCGCTTGGGCTGGGCTGCCCTCCGACCGCCCGGCCCCTCTGCTGCTGCTTCCTCCACCTGCTGTACCGAGACGGCTGTGTTGTGCGCACCAGTGAGTGTACCAGACGCCTCATCACTAAAGTGCCCAACCGAGGTGAGTGTTTCTGCGATGGTGGAGGGTGTTGGTGACAGCAGTGGCGTTGTGTCGTGCTCTTCGTCCCACTCTGAGTCCATGGCACTTTGGGGTGGGGGTTCGTCTCCACCCATCCACTCTGAGTCACTGTCCGGTATTTCGTCTTCCCGGGTAGTGGTGTCCCGGGTAGTGGTGTCCCGGCTCGGATGTGACGGGGGCCTGTGGCTGCCCCCCTCATCGCTGGGTGGTCGCTCCCGCACGTGACGGGGGTGTCGTCTCCCTGTTGCTCCAGGTCTCTCCGTCTCCCGTGGTGCGCGAGGGGCATCCTGCGGGCGTCGCATGCCGGAGGGTCCGGGTGTCTCCTTCTCCCGTGGCCTCCGAGGGGCATCCTGCGGGCGTCGCATGCCGGAGGGTCCGGGTCTCTCCGTCTCCCGTGGCCTCCGAGGGGCATCCTGCGGGCGGTCTGCATCTGCGGGGATGGGTGCCTGGACGTTTGGTCCTGCGATACACAATGAAGCATGCATGGTTAGACATCAGGGAGTGATCAGGTGATATGGGGGAGGGGGATATAGGGGAGGGGGGATATGGGGACGGGCTGTCGGTGGCTCACTTGCTACTACGCCCCCGACCTCTGCATCAGCAACCTCCCGGTCCTCAGGTCCACCAGCCAGTTCCAGGGCCCTTTCCTGGTGTTCGGTCAGTGGCCTCTCATCAGCGGGGCCTCCTCTAGTCCTCACATGCTCCCTATTGTTGTGTGCGCGCTTCTCCTGTGGGGGGGGAGGGGGGGGGCGGGGTGGCAGGGGTAAAAGGCAACACTGTTAGGCAGGTATATGAATGCACGCCATCGGTTGCGTGTGCATTGCAGAGGTTAAGGTTAGGGCTGGATTCACTTGGGGATATGGGGGAGGGGGGGCATATGGGGGAGGGGGGATATGGGGGAGGGGGGGATATGGGGGAGGGGGGGATATGGGGGAGGGGGGGATATGGGGGAGGCTCACCCTGCCTGCTCTGACGAGGTCGTTCACCTTCTTGTGGCACTGGGTGCCTGTCCGTGGTGTCAGGGCCACAGCGGTGACAGCCTCTGCCACTTCCCTCCACAGACGCCGGCTGTGGCGTGGGGCAACTCTGCGGCCGTGCCCGGGATACAGGGCGTCCCTCCTCTGCTCCACCGCGTCCAGGAGCGCCTCCACATCGCGTGACTCGAACCTCGGGGCTGAGCGGCGGCCAGCCATCCAGTCGGGTGTTGCGGTCGGGTGGGGGGGAGCAGCGCGGCCTTATGAGCCGTCACGCCGTGCGGCGCGTATGACGCTGCACGGCGTGAACCACTGCGCAAGCGCGGATCCCGTTACGTCGCTGCTAACCCATTTCGGGCCGAAGACTATCGACCCATTTTTCCGACGTGACGCAAGTTGGATTTGCGCCGTTTTTTGCGCCAATCGGCGGACTTTCCGCCGATAACGGAGAATTTCGCCCATTATGTGCAATTTTGGTGCCCTTTTCTCAGGAATGATGTTCTTGCTATGGAGGGCATGCAGCAAAGGTTTACCAGGCTGATTCCTTGGATGGCAGAACTGTGATCTGAAGAGGGATTAAGTTGGTTTGGATTGAGAGGGGATCTCATAGAAACTTATAAAATTCTAACAGGATTAGACAGAGTAGATTCAGAAAAAATGTTCCCGATGGTGGGGGACTCCATAACTAGGGGTCATAGTTTGAGAATAAGAGGTAAACATTTTAGGACTGAGGTGAGGAGAAATTTCTTCACCCAAAAAGTGATGAATCTGTGGAATGCAGTAACACAAAATGTAGTTGAGGCCAAAATGTTTGATTTCAAGAAGGAAATAGATATAGCTCTTGGGGCTAAAGGGATCAAGCGATTTGGGGGTGGGCAGGGTGCAGAATCAGAGTATTAATTTGATGATCAGCCATGATCATAATGAATGGCGGAGCAGGCTCAAAGGGCTGAATTGCCTCCTGCTTCTATTTTCTATGTATGAAGGAATTGGTATAACTACGTCCTCCCAATATATGCTCAGCTAATTTAGCTTGGTAGGAAAGTCATGGTGGCTTATCCACTCAGGTCTGAGTTATAAGTTAGTATAAATGTGAGGTTTGGATTGGATTTGGGTTTATTGTCATGTGTACCGAGGTACAGTGAAAGGTATTGTTCTGCGTACAGTCCAGGCAGATCGTTCTATACATGAGAAACATACGATAGATACACAATGTAAATACATAGACACAGACATTGGGTGAAGCATACGGTTTCTGCATGCTTCTAACCAGTGTCTCAGCCATTGAACTGCAATGAGAAATTAAAATGGTAACCAGTGGGGTTCCCTTTGGAACAGAGTGTTGGGGTTTAATGCTCCCATTTTAAAGGCCACCCTGTCTCATTCCATTTGGTTTAAAACTTCTCCCCTAAACATATTTTAAATGCTGCTTGTCATCATCCTCTCTCTTTTTGCTGTAATTCCTGTTTACCTTCCTCACAGTCTTCTCACCTAGAGAGGTGGATTAACAAAACAATATGCTATTATTTGCCATGAGCATCTGTGCTGATATTTTTGGTTTTAGTCAATTTAATGATAAGACGGTAGGTATCACTCTCAACCAGCTTTCCCTGAACAAAAATTGGAAGGTCCCAATCTGCAGCACAGGAGCAAGATTTGGCGACTGAGCTAAGGTGCATTTCTAAAGCCTTTAAGATACTGGGCAAATGCAACAGGTTCTGTGTGATATTATGTCTTTCAAATGAGCTGGACAAACTCCACGGGTGTAATAAGATAAAGACCATAGCCAGAAAGTTTGCAATGGAAAAAAAAGGATGGGAAAGTAGGCTGTAGTAAGCTGTAAAATGGATATTCCTGGGGCGATTTAATTTTCAGCAGTGGGAGAAACAGGTGTCAATAAGCTGATAGTCCATTTTACACTTGGATAGAAAAGAAAAAAAGGTGTGGTGTAAAAAGGTCGGCAATTTGCTGTCAGTCTTTTGAGTTATCGCTGATAACCTGATATTTGTGAGATCATTTGCAGGAATATATGAATGCACTCCTAATCTGCTCTAGTTAAGCCACTGTGACACCTTGAATGAGTCATTTTCAGACGAGAAGAAACTACAAACCACAAAATATTTTGCAACTTATTTGTATTTTGGTGGTTTCAGTTAACAGTGTATCAGCAACACTGGATTGCTGTGACACCACTTTCTTTGGAATTCAGACAACATATCTAAAATCCTGCTGGGTGAAGAGACACACCCATATGAGGTTTTCCAATAGAGCGCTCTCAAATTCTTGTTTTATACCATTAACAAAAAAACAAAAGCAAAGGTAAAACCTTCAACAACAACAACTGGTATTTCCATAATCAGACAAAAAATTGACACCAAGCCAACAGGGATGGTCTTAAAGGTGACTCAAAGCCTAGTTTTCTTGCTGTGCCTCAATTTGGATTTCCATGTGGTATGGTGGCGTCAACATGTAACTCTGCGATTCCAAGGAATACAAACAATTTTTGTGCTTTGATTTTGACAGTGCTACTGTGTGTGTGAAGGTAACTAAGCCCAAGTGACTTCCTGATGTAAAAGAATCAACTTGATCTGTTCTTCAACATCACATAACACTTCTACAATGAATGTAGGTGAACTGTCATTTTTAGCCACCGAAAGGCTATGGGGGAGAATTAAAATGCCTTGACATTCAACTTCCCTTTAAGCCTTTTTTGTGTAAGTTACTTTGTGCAGGTGCTGCTTTGGGTTAGATTCAGACAGACGGGTGTCCATGAGCTGACTATAAAGAAAAAACCCAAAAGACTTGCATAAATATCACTACCATGTCTCAAAGCATTTCACTTACTCACTGTATTAATGTAGAAAACAGGGCAGTTAATTTGTGCACAGCAAACTCCCACAACAGTAATGTGATAATGATCTGAAAATCTGTTTTTGTGATGTTAATTAAGGGCTAAATATTGGCCAGGGCACCAGGGATAACTCCTTGCTCTTCCAAATAGTGCCATGGGACTTTTTACAGTCAACGGAGCAGCTAGATGGGGCCTCTTTTTAACAGTACCTCCGACAATGCAGCACACCCTCAGCAGTGTATTTATGTTAGCCTCGATTTTTAGGCGAGGTAGGAAGGGTGTGCAAGAGCCTGGTAGTGGGGCAGGGCCTTGATTAAATGGATATTTCTAGAGTTCTGCCCACCACCTGGCCAAATCGACTACCTATCGGAGGAGGGTGGGAACTTGACACCATGGGGCCACAATCAGGGAGCCTGCGGACAGGCCACAGCAGTTAGTGCCTGGTGAGGTTTTCCTCACCGTACTGAGAGGGGCGGCCTGAGACTTCTTTAAACTAAGCTTCGGGGGAATGCTGCGACTGGGTAATTTCCCCAAAGCTTATGGGGATTCCAGTATTGGGGTTTATCTGACAATGATGAAGATTCTGAGGGCATGGTGCTTAGGGATGAGAGAGGCCCCTTGATCTTGGGGGCTGGTTTAGCACTGGGCTAAACAGCTGGCTTGTAATGCAGAAGCGTGCCAGCAGCGCGGGTTCAATTCCCACACCGGCCTCCCTGAACAGGCAACTCCCCAGAATGTGGCAACTAGGGACTTTTCACAGTAACTTCATTGAAGCTTACTTGTGACAATAAGCTATTATTATTATCCGAGTTGGCCTGCAGGGTGTTCAGACAGGCAGTGCTTTAAAACTTACCTGGGTTGCTTCTGATCAGTTGGCTCCTCCAGCTCTGTTGTTGATGGTGGGCAGCAGAGAGCAAGGAACCTGCTCTGTATGGACTGTAAAATTTGCATTGTGCTGTCGATTACATTTTGGGTCACAACTTTGGAATCTTTTTCAAAAATATATTTTTATTGAAAACTTTTGAATTTCGACAAAAGAACATAACAATATAATATAGAATGGATGCTTCAGGTTGCAATTTAAAAAGGACACAATCAACAGTTAAGAACACATACAAACCTAACCCTCCCCCAACAATAAACTGAAAAACCCCCGTAACAACTGGAAGTGACTAGCTTTTTGAAAAAGGAAATGAATGGCTGCTATCTCGGGTATAACCCCTCTACCAAGCCTCTAATGGTGTATCTGACCGTCTCCAAATGAAACTTTTTCCATTAGGTCACCCAACCTTGCCGAGGCACTGGACAGAGTAGGAGACCTCCACCCAAGCAGAACTCCCCTTCGGGCTGTTAATGAGACATCTGTCTGCAGAAGCGGCAAGTCCAATACCCCAAAAATGCCCACTAGAGGTCAAAGCTCCAGTTTGACGTTAAGAATCTCTGACGTGTTAAAGAAGGAGACCCAAAAGCTTAACAAGTTAGGACACGACCAGGACATATGCGTATGATTGGCTGGCCCCTGAGAACACCGCTCACATCTGTCATCCACCCCCGAAAACCCCCCACTCCTCCTCGCCTTGATCAGGTGAGCCCTGCGCACGACCTTGTACTGGATCAAACTGAGCCGAGCACAGGAGGACGTGGAGCTGACCCTATGAAGAGCCTCGCTCCACACCACCTCATCCAAAACAGGATCCAATTCACCCTCCCATTATAACTTCACATCATCCAATGGGGCCGACTCTGCCGTTATGATCTGACCATAAATACTCCCCTCACCAGACACGGCCAAAGATAAAATCCTCTTCAACAGGGAGGACAGTGGTGCCAGGGGAAAAGAAAGGATCGTCTTCTGCAAAAAATCATGAATCTGGAAGAAGCTGAACAAATTGGTCCTAGGAAGTTGAAATATTTTCGACAGCTCCTCAAAATTGGCAAACCTTCCCTCCACAAACAAGTCCCCAAACCTTCCCCTCCCATTACCTTATTTGTTTGTATGTGTTTAGAGTACAGTTATTTTTTTCCCAGTTAAGGGGCAATTTAGAGGGGCCAATCCACCTACCCGGAACATCTTTTTGGGTTGTGGGGGTGAGACCCACGCAGGCTCAGCGAGAATGCGCAAACTCCACGCGGACAGTGATCCGGGACCGGGATCGAATCCGGGTCCTCAGTGGCGTGAGGCAGCAATGGAGCTAAATTTAAAAGTCTGAATTGCTTCCAGATCCGCAGGGTGGACACCACCATCGGATTTGAAGAAAATCTCCCATGAGAAAACTGAAGCAAGGCAGTTATTAAGGCACCAAACTAGAGCCTCGCCCTACAAGAACTCGCCTCCAATTGCCCCCCTGTAGAACTCTGATCACGAAGCCACCCCAGCACTTTCTCAATAAAGGCAACCCAAAAATAAAGTAACAAATAATAAACCCTCTATTGTATATCCCTCTGGGGAAACGTCGTACGAATCTTTGGGGTCTTGCCTGCCCAAATAAAAGAGGACACAAATTTGTTAACTCTAACAAAAAAGGATTTAGGGAGAACAGTGGGGAGACACTGAAAAATAAATAAAAACCTCCGAGAACATTCATTTTAATAGTCTGAACCCTGCCCGCCAAGGACACACGGAGGTTATCCCACTTCTGCAAGTCAGCTCAATTAATGGTATGGAGTTGGGGAGAGTTATAGAACAAAGAGATCTAGGAGTACAGGTTCATAGCTCCTTGAAAGTGGAATCACAGGTGGACAGGGTGGTGAAGAAGGCATTCGGCATGCTTGGTTTCATTGGTCAGAACATTGACTGCAGGAGTTGGGACATCTTGCTGAAGTTGTAAAAAAACATTAGTAAGGCCACACTGGGAATACTGTGTACAGTTCTGGTCACCCTATTATAGAAAGGATATTATTAAACAAGAAAGAGTGCAGAAAAGATTTACAAGGATGCTACCAGGACTTGATGATTTGAGTTATAAGGGGAGGCTGGAAAGACCTGGAACTTTTTTCCCTGGAGGATAGGAAGCTTACGGGTGATCTTATAGAGGTCTATAAAATAATGAGGGGCATAGATAAATTGGAAATTTAACATCTTTTCCCAAAGGGGAGACTAAAACTAGAGGGCATAGGTTTAAGGTGAGAGAGAGGGGAGATACAAAAGGGTCCAGAGAGGCAATTATTTCATACAGAGGGTGGTGAGTGTCTGGAACGAGCTGCCAGAGGCAGTAGCAGAGGCGGGTACAATTTTGTCTTTTAAAAAGCATTTAGACAGTTACATGGGAAAGCTGGGTATAGAGGGTTATGGACCAAATGCGGGCAATTGGGCTTCGTGGTAAAAACTGGGCGACATGGACAAGTTGGGCTGAAGGGCCTGTTTCCATGCTGTAAACCTCTTATGTCTATGCCAGATTTGACCCCATTCACCAGACTAGTATAATTTAATATATGGAGTGAGGCCCAATCGTGGGCCACTCTGATACCCAGATAATAAAAGCTAGATCTGGCCAGGCAAAATGTTAATAATATCCTGTTGCGGAGAAAGGTACAGCTATTCGACCTTAGTCATCCACTAATCTGACTCATCCACTCATGGGAAACCAGACAAAAGACTCTTGGAGTAAAGGACCCAGTTTTTTCAAGCTATAGCTGGGGCCTCTGGCATTCCAAGTGGGACACCAGAGAAGCCCAGATTTTTATTTATTTATTATTTTTTTATTTAGTGTACCCAATTAATTTTTCCCAATTAAGGGGCAATTTAGCATGGCCAATCCACTTAACCTGCACATCTTTGGATTGTGGGGGCAAAATCCACGCAAACACGGGGAGAATGTGCAAACTCCACACAGACAGTGACCAGAGCCAGGATTGAACCTGGGACCGTGGCGCTGTGAGGCTGCAGGGCTAACACACTGCGCCACCGTGCTACCCCCCAGATAAGCCCAGATTTAATGATAAAACAGACAGACTTCAAGATTCGATTACAAGAAATTAGCATATACTAATCATTTGTTACTAGGTATCGAAGTCCAATTAGGATTATTGATTAAGGTTACGTGATGCATAGTACATGAGAATAATTAAGCAATCACATTAAGGTCCGCATGCTTAATTAAACTATCCAATCATTACAAAGGCACATATGTTGGTTTGCAATTAGTGATATTGGTGGTCTGACATTTAGGGTGTATCCGTCGATCACCTCCCCCCTGCCGTTTTACTGGCTCCTGTCAAGGCATGGATGCCATCCATCTATCCTCCCTGCTGTTATCAGCAGACAGATTGGAGCCGCAGCAAATGGTACAGTGCCCCACATTGAACAACAAACCTTGAGAACTAACACCTGCAAATTCCACCCCTGGAACTGGCCTCTTCAGAGACAAATTGTGTCCTTGTATTATTACACTTAGCAGTCTGTTTTTAACTGTGTAACTTTGTACCTTCTCCCAGTATAATGGAACTAAAGGTTTTTAAACTGGCTTCAGTGTAATATCTGTCATCTATTGCTGCCCAAATAGCTCTCTTCAATCCCCAGATTGGCGCCAATCCCCAGGGGATTAACCGGGAAGTATTTGCTCTTATCCAGATTCAATTTATACCCAGAGGAGGAGCCAAAACTCCTAAGTAGCTTAATTATCTCATCCATAGAGAACCTGAGTCGGGAATATAAAGCAGATCATCTGCGTTCAAGGGCACCCTATGTTCCCTCCCTCCCCAATTATCCCTTTCCACCTATCGGACGATTTCAACGCTACGGCCAGTGGTTCAATCGCTAAAGTAAATAGAAGCAGAGACGGTGGACATCCCTGTCTCCTACCCCTGTTCAACAAAAAATACTCCGAATTCAGGGCATTAGTGCGGACGCTAGCCATGGGGGGCTCTTATTCAGGAGCCGAATCCAATATGAACTTCTTTCCCAAATCAAACCTCCCAAGGATCTCAGAGAGATATCCTCACTCCACCCTATCAAATGCCTTTCTGCCATCCATGGACACAACCACCTCTGGTTCAGGCACAGGAGAAGGAGAAAGAACAATATTTAACAGCAGACGATTCGTGGCCGACAATTGTTGACCCTTAACGAAGCCTGTCTGGTCTTCTATGATCACCTCTGGGAGGCAGGGCTCTAATCGCAGCGCCAACACCGTTGCAAGTAATTTAGCGTCTGCATTCAAAAGCAATATGAGTCAAAATGACACCCATTCCATAGGGTCCTTGTCCATTTTTAGGATCAGAGAAATCGAATCCTGTGTAAGTGTAACAGGCAGCGAACCTCGGGACAAGAAATCATTGAACATGTCCAATATAAACTGCATCAATTAACCCACAAACTACTTGTAGAACTCAATGGGGGGGGAGTGGGGGGGCGGGGGGAGGAGAGTGGGGAGTGGGGGGGGGGGGGGGGGGAGTGGGGAGTGGGGGGGGGGGGGGACGGTGGCACAGTGGTTAGCACTGCTGCCTCATGGCGCAGAGGACCCTATCCCGGCCCTGGGTCACTGTCTGTGGAGTTTGCACATTTTTCCCATGTCTGCGTGTGTTTCACCCCCACAACCCAAAGATGTTCAGGTAGATGGATTGGCCACACTAAATTGCCCCTTAATTGGAAAAAAAAGAACTGGGCGCTTTAAATTTATGAAAAAAAGAACTCTATGGGGAATCCATCAAGGCTGGATGCTTTACCTGTCTGCATTAAAATCTCCTCGGGGCTCAACGGCGATTCCAACTCCTCCTGCCTTCCTCTCCATCAATAGAAAGGAGAAACCATCTAAAAACTCCGCCATGACTGAACTGTCCCCCGGGGGCTCCGATCTATAAAGATCCCTATACAATGTTTTGAAAGCCGAAGTGATTTTAGATGGGGCGGAAACCAAACTGGTATCCGAGTCCCTAATCTGTATAATCTCCTGGGAGGCCGCCTCTGCCTCAGCAGAGCTAAAAGGGAAGGCGCCTTCTCCCTATATTCCCCTTTGAACTCCGCAGCTGGCTCAATGCCTTGATAACAATTCAAATTGCAGGTTTTTCCTGCTTGCAAGCAACCCTTCCGGGGTAGGGTCAAGCAAGTACTGATAGTCCATTTCAAGGATGGAGTCCACCAGCCTCTGCTGCTCCACCCACGCAGTCCTTGCCGCGTTAGCTTTGTAGGAAATTATCTCCCCCCTAATGACCACCTTAAGGGCTTCCCATGTCATAAAGGATGAGATAGACTCGCTCTTGTTAAACTTGATATATTCTTCAATGGCGGAGGATATACGTTCGCAAAATCTTTTGTCTGCTAACAACCCTGTACTCGACCTCCATAGCGGTGCTGAGAGGGACCTGACTCTAGGACCAAGTCCACAAAAGTGTGGGGCATGGTCCAAAACCACAATCGCTGATATCCCGCCCACTTCACCCAGGGGTGAAGAGACCTACCCACCGGAAAAAAAGTCAATCCGTGAATACACCTGATGGACATGGGGGTAAAAACAAAACAATCCTTATCCCTCGGGTGCAAAATGAATCTACTCCCTTACATCTGCTTCATAAAAGCCAACAAGGCCTTTGCCATCCCTGATGACTTGGGCTGAGGTCAGTCCAACTTCAGACCTAGAACAAGGTTTAAGACCCCCATCCCAGGATTAGTTGATGAGAGTCCAAGTCAAGATTGGAGGCCAGCAACCTCCTAACAAACCCGTCTCACCCCAATTTGACGTGTAGACATTGCCCGGGACCACCAAAGTGCCCGCCAAAGACCCACTGACAATCACATATCTACCATTAGGATCTGCCACGATCTTAACAGCCAAAAATAAAACCTGTTTATTCATCAAAACCCAACCCCCATATATCCCAGGTGACCATCTGAATTGGGAGCCTCCCAACCCCCTCCCCGCTCCCAAACAATACCACATCCAAATGTACGTACCAATAACAACCAAGCAAACAAAACCACCTTTCTACCAACCCTAACCCCAAACATAATGCAAACGCTAAGCTCATTATCCAAAGCCAAACTAGAATAATGAGCTACAGCTACCTCCATCACTTCATTCCCGTTAGCTAGTTAACTGTCAGCTAGCAGGGCAACATCCACCCAGGTGAAGAAAAAAAACTACTGCCCAGACTAATGACACAAAGTAGAACAAAACCCCTTCAAATATCATATTCTAACTAGGAGCTATATATTCCCCATAACAGCCATAGTACAAAGAGCAACACCCCTATAACATTAAGCCCCCCACCCACATATGAAACAATCATCCCACTCAAGAACAAAGAAATACAAACATGTATAACGAGCCCCAACAATTCTCCACACCCACTTGCCCACCCCAAAAACCTTGCAAAAAACACAATCGAATCAAGCCCATGCTTTTTTACCAAGGCGTCCGCACCCTCCTGTGCATCAAAAAAAGTATTTTGCCTCAATAGTCACTCTGAGCCTCACCACGTACACCACCCCAAACCAAACTCCACTCTTATACAGGGTGGCTTTGGGCTTGTTAAATGCCACCTGCTTCCTTTCCAGCTCCTCTCAAATGCCTCTGAAGCCTGATGGCGTGGCCTTCCCATTTATAGTCCCGATGCTCCTCAGCCCATTTCAAGACCGGTTCCTTCAGGAAGCTGCGGAACTTTACAACAACAGCCCGTGGTGGTTCGTTGGGTCGGAGCTTCTGCTGGAGTATCCGATTGCCTCGCTACAACTCGGGAGTGGATGTGAATCCACCCTCCCCCAACTTCATTTCAAACATCTTAGAAAAGAATTCAGTGGGAGTTGGGCCTTCCATACTCTCTGGCAACCCGACGATTCTGACACTCTGCCACCTGGAGCGGTTCTCCAGTTCATCTACCTTGGCTCTCAGTGCTTTGTTTTCACCGGCCATCAGAAAGATCTCCGCCTCCAGTGAGGCAATTTGGTTGCTGTGTTTCAAGAGCGCCGTCTCCAAGCTCTTAATCGCCACACCATGGGCATTAACCGTTTTTCTAACTTCGATCGAATGAGAGCCAGGGCATTATCTATCGACTTACGGAAATCCCCGGACACAACCCTCCATTGCTTCTCAAATTCCACCACTGAGACATCTGCAGGTATCTTGGCCGTTTTTGGAGTGGCCGGAGTTGCAGTTCCATCATTTTCTCCCCTGAGTAGCCTCGAGAAGACTATCTACAATTTTCTTTGCCCACCTGGTCCTTCTTGGCATTCCTTATGTGGACACCTTATACCATCAATCAGATGGGATTTCATGCAAAACTATCCCCAGAATCTGGACAAAAAGGGCCACAAATAAAATACCCTGGTGGGTGCCACTCGTGTGACTTGTCGCCACCTGCGCCGGGCTACGAGGGACGCAAAGGCCACAACATCGGCCGCTTTCGCCTCCTGCACTCCCGGCTCTTCCGCAACTCCAAATAGAGCTAACCCCCAGCCTGGTTTGACCCGGGCCTTCACCACCTGCAAAATCACTCCCGTCACTCCCTTCCAATACCCTTCCAGTGCCGGGCACGCCCAAAACATATGTGCGTGGTTTGCCGGGCTCCCGCCACACCTCCCACATTTGTCCTCCGCTCCAAAGAACCTGCTCAATCTTGCCCCCGTTATGTGTGCTCTATGTAGCACCTTAAATTGAATCAGGCTAAGCCTGGCGCATGAGGAAGAGGAATTTACCCTGCTTAGGACATCCGCCCACATACCCTCCTCTATCTCCTCCCCTAATTCTTCTTCCCACTTTCTTTTTAGTTCGCCCACCGACTCCTCCCCCTCTTCCCTCATCTCTCTATAAATCTCTGACACCTTGCCCTCTCCGACCCACACCCCTGAAAGCACCCTGTCCTGTATCCCCTGTGTCGGGAGCCGCGGAAATTCCCTCACCTGGTGTCTAGTAAACGCCCTCACCTGCATATATCTCAAGAAATTCCCCCGGGGTAACTTATACTTTTCCTCCAGTGCTCCCAAGCTCGCAAAAGTCCCATCTATGAATAAATCTCCCACCTTCCTAATTCCCAACTGGTACCAGCTCTGAAATCCTCCATCCATTCTTCCTGGGGCGAACCTATGGTTGTTCCTGATAGGGGACCCCACCAGGGCTCCCCGCACCCCTCTCTGTCGCCTCCACTGTCCCCATATGTTCAGTGTTGCCGCCACCACCGGGTTCGTGGTGTACTTTTTCGGTGAGAACGGTAGCGGCGCCGTCACCAGCGCCTCTAGACTCGTCCCTTTACAGGACCTTCTCTCCAGCCTTTTCCACCCCGCTCCCTCACCCTCCATCATCCATCTGCGTATCATTGCCACATTGGCGGCCCAATAATAATCTCCCAAGTTCGGTAGTGCCAGTCCTCCTCTGTCCCTACTGCGCTGAAGGAACCCCCTCCTTACTCTCGGAACTTTCCCTGCCCACACAAAGCTCGTAATGCTCCTATCTATTTTATTCAAAAAGGTCCTGGTGATTAAAATAGGGAGACATTGAAATACAAATAAGAACCTCGGGAGGACCATCATCTTAATTGCTTGCACCCTGCCCGCCAGCGATAAAGGCTGCATGTCCCACCTCTTAAAGTCCTCCTCCATTTGTTCTACCAGCCGTGTCAGATTAAGTCTGTGCAAGGTTCCCCAGCTCCTAGCGATCTGAATCCCCAAGTATCGGAAGTTTCTTTCCACTTTCCTTAGAGGTAAGCCTTCTATCTCTCTACTCTGGTCCCCTGGATGTATCACAAATAATTCACTCTTCCCCATGTTTAGCCTATTCCCCGAGAATTCCCCGAACCTCCTCAAAATTCGCATAACCTCTATCATCCCCCCCGCTGGGTCCGACACGTATAGCAATAGGTCATCCGCGTATAACGAGACTCGGTGTTCTTCTCCCCCTCTAGTCACCCCTCTCCATTTCCTGGAGTCTCTCAGCGCCATGGCCAGAGGTTCAATTGCCAGCGCAAACAACAATGGAGACAGCGGGCATCCCTGTCTTGTTCCCCTATATAATCGGAAATACTCCGATCTATGTCGACCTGTAACTACGATGGCCGTTGGTGCCCCATAAAGTAGTCTAACCCAGCGAATAAATCCGTTCCCAAACCCAAACCTCCTTAACACTTCCCATAAATACTCCCACTCCACCCTATCAAATGCCTTCTCTGCATCCATTGCCGCCACTATCTCTGCATCCCCCTCCACTGAGGGCATCATTATCACCCCTAATAGCCGTCGCACGTTAACATTCAATTGTCTCCCTTTTACGAACCCTGTCTGGTCTTCGTGCACCACCCCTGGGACACAGTCCTCTATCCTCGATGCCAGCACCTTTGCTAGCAGTTTGGCGTCCACGTTCAATAGTGAAATAGGTCTATAGGACCCACACTGCATCGGATCTTTGTCCCTCTTCAGAATTAGCGATATCGTCGCCTCCGACATTGTCGGGGGTAGTGTCCCCCCTTCCCTGGCCTCATTGAACGTCCTCGCCAACAACGGGGCCAACAAATCCACATATTTTCTGTAGAATTCCACCGGGAACCCGTCCGGCCCCGGGGCCTTCCCTGCTTGCATGCTTCCCAGTCCCTTAATAACCTCGTCCACCTCAATCGGCGCCCCCAGGCCTGCCACCGCCTGCTCCTTCACTTTCGGGAACCTCAACTGGTCCAGGAACTGCCGCATCCCCTCCTCTCCCTCTGGGGGCTGAGACCTATACAGTTCTTCATAAAAGGTCTTAAACACCTCATTTATCTTTCCTGCCCTTCGCACAGTGTCTCCCCTTTCATCCCTAATTCCTCCTATCTCCCTCGCTGCTGCCCTCTTTCGCAGTTGGTGCGCCAACAGACGACTAGCCTTTTCCCCATATTCATACCTCCTCCCCTGTGCCTTCCTCCACAGTACCTCCGCCTTTCTGGTGGTCAGAAGGTCAAACTCGGCCTGGAGTCGTCTCCTCTCCCTGTACAGCTCCTCCTCCGGGGTCTCTGCAAATTCCCTGTCCACCCTTAAAATCTCCCCACGTAATCTATCCCTTTCCTTGGCCTCTGTTTTCCTTTTGTGGGCCCCAATAGAAATCAGCTCTCCTCTGACCACCGCTTTTAGTGCTTCCCAGACCACTCCCACAGGGACCTCGCCGTCGTCATTGACCTCCAGGTATCTCTCGATACACCCCCTCACTCTTGCACACACTCCCTCATCCGCCATCAGTCCCACATCTAATCGCCAGAGTGTTCTCTGCCCCCTGTCCTCTCCTACTTCCAGGTCCACCCAATGTGGGGCATGATCCGAAACCGCTATGGCTGAGTATTCAGCTTCTTCCACCCTAGAGATCAACAACCTTCCTAAAACAAAAAAATCTATCCGGGAGTACACTTTATGGACGTGGGAGAAGAAGGAATACTCCCTAGCCCTGGGTCTAAGAAATCGCCATGGATCCACTCCCCACATTTGGTCCATAAACCCCTTAAGTACCTTGGCCGCTGCCGGCCTTCTTCCAGTCCTTGAGCTGGATCTATCTAGCCCCGGGTCCAGCACCGTATTGAAGTCCCCTCCTAAAATCAAATTTCCTGCCTCCAGGTCCGGAATACGCCCCAGCATCCGTCTCATGAACCCCGCATCGTCCCAATTTGGGGCATACACATTAACCAACACGACCTCCATTCCCTCCAGCCTACCACTCACCATTACATATCTACCTCCACTATCTGCTACGATGTTCTTTGCTTCAAATGCTACCCGTTTCCCCACCAAAATGGCCACCCCTCTGTTCTTTGTGTCCAGTCCTGAGTGGAACACCTGTCCCACCCATCCTTTCCTTAGCCTAACTTGGTCCGCCACCTTTAGGTGCGTCTCTTGGAGCATAACCACGTCAGCCCTTAGTCCTTTCAAATGCGCGAGCGCTCAGGCCCTTTTTATCGGTCCATTTAGGCTTCTCACGTTCCACGTGATCAGCCTCACTGGGGGGCTACCTGCCCCCCTCCCGTGTCGACTAGCCATTACCTTCTCTAGGCCAGTCCCATATCCCGCCTCCGCGCTCCCGCTCGCTCCCCCGGCGTCGCATTCCGCCCCCGACCACCCTCTCTTTAGCCATTTCCTTTTGGATTTCCGCAGCAGCAACCCAGTTGTTGTCGTCCACCCCCCCCCCCCCCCCCCCCCCCCACCCCCAGATCCCTATCTAGCTTGATTGCTCCCCCCATATCACTTCCGTAAGTCAGCTGACTTCAACTGACCCCGGCTACTCCTGCTCGCTCCTCGACCCCCCCCGGTGTGAGGGAACTCCCATCCGCCTTGCGCCTGTTTTCCCGCCTTATTCTTTCTGGCGCGGGAACATCCCTTTACCTGACCCGCCTCTTATGGCGCAGCTCCCTTCCCCTCCCCCTCTCCTTCCCCATTCTCCGACTATGTCCCACCTCTCCCCCCTCACCGGCGCCCACATTTCCCCAGTGTCCCCCCCCTTCCCTGTTTACTTCTCGATTAACTTTCACCATCCCATTAACAAAAACAATAATAACAACAATAACAGTTCCCTGCAGCATCAGTCCCTCAGTTCCGGTCCAGTTTCTCTTCATTGATGAAGGACCATGCTTCCTCCGCCGTCTCGAAATAATAGTGTCTCTCCTGATGCGTGACCCATAGTCTTGTCGGCTGCAGCATCCCAAACTTCACCTTCCTTTTGTGCAAAACCTCTTTGGCTCGGTTGAAGCTCGCCCTCCTTCTCGCCACCTCCGCACTCCAATCCTGATAGATCCTTACCACCGCATTCTCCCATCTGCTACTCCGCACCCTTTTAGCCCATCCCAGGACCTCTTCTCTGTCCTTAAGGCGGTAGAATCGCACGATTATCACCCTCGGTGGTTCTCCCGCTTTTGGTCTTCTCGCCGGGATCCGATTTGCCCACTCCACCTCCATGAAGCCCGCAGGGGCCTCAGCACCCATCAGTGAGCTCAGCATCTTACTTGCGTACGCTCCACAGTCCACTCCTTCCACACCCTCCGGGAGACCTAGTATCCTAAGGTTCTTCCTTCGCGCTCCATTTTCAAGGGCCTCAATCCTGTCAGCACACTTTTTATGAAGTGCCTTGTGCGTCTGAGTCTTGACCGCCAGGCCCAGGACCTCGTCCTCAATACCTGACACCTTCTGCTCCACCACGCGAAGTTCCGTCTCCTGGGTCTTTAAAGTCTCCTTAAGCCCCTCAATTGCCTGTAACAACGGGGTCATTACCTCCTTCTTCAGCAGGTCCACGCACCGTCTCACCACCTCGTCCTGCTCAGGCCCCCATGTCACCTGTGGTTTCTCCGCCGCCATTTTGTTCCACTCCCTCTGACCTTCTGGTTGCAGATTCTTCGGGCTGCAGCCGCCGCCGCCGGTTTTTCCCTCCGTCGTTCGGGGGGGACTCCCTTCCCTCGCACCTCGCACCGGGTTTTCCGGCCGTCAAAGTCCCCGTTGGGGCTCTTAAAAGAGCCCGAAGTTCCGTCGGAGCTGGAGCCGCCGAAACGTGCGGCTAGCTCATCCCTGCCGCAACCGGAAGTCCAGCCTCAATTTTCAGGCTGGTGAGAGAAGTTCAGGTGTGCGGGTATGCCCAGAATGTGACCCGCACAAGCCTCAGATGGGAAAGGAGATGCACCTCCCTGAACAGCCTCCCTTCACCTCCATGCACCCCACACACCTACCCCCACCAAGGTCTGTCCTCTGTAGGCACTCTTTTCCCACTACCTCCTCTCCCATGGCTTCTTGACCAATATGTCCAGCCCCTGGGCCTTACCACCCCTCCCTGCTCTGAGACCCCCACATTTACCTGGTCCTGGACTCCCTTGCAGTCCAAATTCTGGCACTGCTGGGACTAGGGATGTCCAGGTCAGTCAGATTGGCCTGAGCACTCTACGGCAGGACGTCCTCTGGACTGAGGGGCAAAACTCCCATCTCCAGCCAATTAATCTCCTTGGAGTCTTAAATAAATGTGACGTGTTGGTTGTGGGATGGCAGGATTTCCCTTCCCCTCTCGAAGAGTGGGGTTTTAAAAAAGCAGACTCTTTTACACTCACCTATTCTGTCATAAGGTCATAGGTCTGGAAAGTTAATTCTTGATTCTGTGCCCACTGATGCTACCTGACCTGCTGAGTATTTCCAGCATTTTTGTTTTCATTGCAGATTTCCAGTGTCCTTAATATTTTGTTTTTGTCGCTCGTCTGTCATCTGGGCTTCACTGCTTTTCCATATTTTCACATCTGTAACAGGGTGGCCAACAGTTGCAGAGAAGATTAAGGGACCATCTGTCACGGGGGCCCATATGGTTGATGGAGGTGTTGTCAGAGTTATGGGAAGGGAGGATTCTGCCAGAGCAGTGACAAGATGGGCGCTAGCGGAATTCAGCAAGCGAGGGCCAGAGCTATGAGAGCAGAATGACTAGGTGCAGGGTGGGAGGTGTTCTGCCAGAGCGAAGAAAGCTGGCAGAGGTAAGGGGTTTGCGCCAGCACTTTGAGAGCAGATGGCAGCCAGAGCTGTGGTTGGGGGGGGGGGGGGGGGGGGGGTCCAGCCACAGCTGTGAGAACACAGAAATGGGGAGACCAGGTACAAAGCTTAATAGTTTGAATTACAAGACAAACACCTTCCTGACATCATACAACATGGGACTCAAATACAGGACAATGTGACCTAAAAGTCAATACCATTAAAGATAGCTTGTTCCTACTATCAGTTCATCTGCACAGACGGTGACCAGTAGTGCTGCTGGTATCATTTGGTATTGGTTTGCCACTCTACAGGGTGGCACGATGGCGCAGTGGTTAGCACTGCTGCCTCATGGCGCCGACAACCCGGGTTTCATCCTGGCCTCGGGTCACTGTCCATGTGGAGTTTGCTCATTCTCTCTGTGTTGCGGGGATCTCAACCCCAGAACCCAAAGATGTGCAGGCTAGGTGGATTGGCCATGCTAAAGTGCCCCATAATTGGAAAATATATACTTGGGATACTCTTTAAAAAAAATTTTTTTTTTAATTTTAAGACTTTTTGCTTTATTAGTCTGAACTGATACTCCCCAATATTGGATCCACAGAACTGTCACACAGCGCAGTTAATGCCATGAATTACCTTTCTCTGAACATGTACATGTGCGATTTACCACTTTTGCTGAAAGTGCCGATCAAAGAGTCAAAAATAGGAATAAATAAATTAGCGGATAAATGGTCATCTGTATGTAACTAAATTTATGCTGTCGTAAATGAACTCCTAAATGTTTCCATTTTAATCCTTTTGCAAAGTGGCTGTGTGGTGAAGTGAACCAGGATTTTTAATTTTAATTTACAGGCTCATGCAGTGTTCACTGTCAGGGAGCGGCATTCCATACTTCAACTGGAAAGACCAGTTTGTCTTGGATTGTTGCAAAATGCAAGTTTTGGGTGGAGATGGACTGTGCGAATGGGTGGGTCCCTAGGTGTGTGTCCCTGGATCCCAGTCCACACAAATGATGTGAAAGCACCAAAGGAATATGTTCTGGCAAGGTGCAGATTTGTGCAGTGGAAGCCTGTGGTAAAACTAATAAGACCTCCGGAGGGTGAACAGACAGCTGCACCATGTTGCCTCTACCCTTGTGAGATTAAGTTGTCAAATTGCTCTCCAGCACTATTGAAATATTATGGTAAAATTAGGTTGCACTTGTGTCCACATCCTGGCTAACATGTTATTGTGGATATGCCAAGTTGCTTGTATTTGTGTTATATGTCAATTGCCCATGGACAGTCAGTGATAGTCGGTGTGTCTGTGCATTTCCAGCTGAAAATCAAGCTCCTCATGTAGTCTCCTCGCCCCATACCTCGTTGTAGCTTCCACCACTGCTGCTACTACTACTCTGAAATATGGGACTGCTGCAGGCTGGATGGAAATACTTGAGATAAGCCTCGCAAGATCAGGAATTCCCATCCACAACATGCAACAGGGTTCCTGGAGCAGTGGTGCTTTCAGGTGAAAATAAGAGCAACTCGATGTAATTTTTGTTGCAATCTTCTGTGTATTCAAGAATTGGTATTTTTGAGTATGCCTGAAGCTTAAGTTGTGGCAAGCCTGTCCCCCACTTCACTATGTCAGATACCTATACTCGGGGCCTTTTCTTTTAGTTGCCAGCTTTCTGAGAGCTATTGTTCAACATCTGGAAGTTTTCTTGGTTATTTTGTGCATCATTTGAAATCTCCCTGTGGCAGCCAGTTTTGTCTTTGTGAAACTACGTTTCAATAAATTGAGGTAAAACCGCTCCAATTAAATAAAGCACTGTAAATGTCTTTGTTCAGATTTCTGTTTGAAGCAGCACAAGTTTCAACTCGTTGAGCTTTTACTCCTCAGCAAGGAACTTAACCAAATGCAAGATCGAATCGACGAAATTTCATCTGTTGGACAATTACACAATGTCATCTCAAACAACTTGGCTTGGGACAGGGGACAAACGTTTGTGTTTGACCCAGACTGGACATAAAAGAATTTGAATGTAGTAAAGAGAAGTACCTGCTGGAATATAAGGCATTATAGCTATTAGGAGCTACTACAAGTTACACATGCAGTAACCTGTATGGAAAGCCACATCTTCACAGGGGTGTGGAGAAGGCTACAGCTGCAGTACTGTGTGCAGTTCTGGTCACCGCACTATAGGAAGGATGTGATTGCACTGGAGAATATGCAGAGGAGATTCACCAGGATGTTGCCTGGGATGGAGCATTTTAGCTGTGAAGAGAGGCTGAATAGGCTCAGATTGTTTTCTTTAGAGCAAAGAAGGCTAAGGGGGACGTGATTGAGGTGTATAAAATTATGAGGTGCATGGACAGGGTAGATAGAAAGCAGCTGTTCCCCTTCGTTGAAGGGTCAGTAAGAAGGGGGCATCATTTGAAGGTGAGGGCAGGTGGTTTAGAGGGGATTTGAGGAAAATGTTTTTCACCAGAGGTGCTAATGGTCTGGAATGCACTGCCTGGGAAATCTCACAACCTTTAAATGGTATGTCGATGAGCACTTGAAATGTCATAACATCCGTGGCTATGGGCCAAGCGCTGAAAAGTGGGATTAGTGTAGATTTAGCGTAGTTTTGTCGGTGCAGACTTGATGGGCTGAAGAGCCTCTTCCGTACTGTGTGACTCTATGACTATGTATTTAATGTGCAACAGGTTTGATATTTATAGCCAGAATTCAAGACAATTTCCACAGAAGATTGGGGTACGGGGAGGAGGAGTTTTAAAATATTGAGTGCCAGGAGCAAAATTTATTTACCCAAGTTTAGAAAAAAGAGACAATATATATTTAATATGCTATTAGGCTGAGATTGAAGATGTTTCCCCAAAGGCTGTAAAAGATTACAGTTTGTTAGCTGATCTCTTGTAATTATGAAACACCTCTTTCCCACTGTACTATGATGTGTTTGATCCCAGGGACTCAGCAGTGGTTTGTCTGGCAGGCCTTCCCTTTTGTCTGTGCAAAGTGTTAAGGCAGTGAACAGTCGTCAGGCAAAGGAAGAAGCTGGAGTCGGTCTGTTTTCAACATAGGTTTGCTCACAAAACTCAGTGTAGTGTAAGTGCAGACTACTGCTCCCTCCCACATAGGTGGATGTTGTAGATGTGCCCTAACCTTTCCCCAATTAGAATCAACTGCTCTTAATCACAACTAGAACATGCACCCAATTGCCACAACATTTGCAACGCTAACATATTAACAAGGATGAAATGGACACTTTTAGCCTGAACGTTTGTGGGAAACGTTGGTCACGTTCTTAAGAATCATAGAATTCATAGAATTTACAGTGCAGAAGGAAGCCATTCGGCCCATCGAGTCTGCACCGGCCCTTACAAAGAGCACCCTACTCAAGCCCACATCTCTACCATATCCCTGTAACCCAGCAACCCCCTATTAACCTTTTTGGACACTATGGGCAATTTAGCATGGCCAATCCACCTAACCCGCACATCTTTGGACTGTGGGAGGAAACCGGAGCACCCGGAGGAAACCCACGCAGACACTGGGAGAACGTGCAGGCTCCGCACAGACAGTGACCCAAGCTGGGAATTGAACCTGGGACCCTGGAGCTGTGAAGCAACTGTGCTAACCACTATGCTACCGTGCTGCCCACTGGAGAATGCAGGAGGTTAGTTATTTGTTTACGCCAAGCAAGGCAAAACACCAATGTGGGGAAATGTAGTGTGTTCAATATTTTACATTACAGCACAATTGTGCCAATTTGGATTAAGTGAGTTTGATAATATCGGTTGCTCACTATGTTCGTGTGCTATGGAATAAAGCAGCTTAAAGATTGGTATTAAGCTTTACCATAGCAAGGGTATTCTCAGTCCGCCTTCAAAAAATTGGAGAAAGATGGGGAGGCATGCAGTAGACTTTGCCATTGAGTTTATATCACAAGGAGGTGTGTATCCCTTTTACAACCCTTGGTTATGCTATTGTCCAAACAGATTTCAGGCCGTGACACTTGACTCCAAAATGACATAGAGTCTGCTCACAGGAGCAACTGACGATATTGAACCCAAGAAGGTAACAACAGCAGACCCAAATTTATCACAGGAATATGGAGGAAAGGCTGAAGTTTGATCTGTATAAGAGACTGTTTAATTTATCTAGCCATGAAAGTCCTGTAGTTTTGCATTCTGTTCCCTGGATGAAGTATTTGTTCAATCAGTTTTCTCTTTTTAAATGTACTGCAAAACTAGCATTTGTTTTCTCTGTGGGATTGGAACAACTGTTGTTGCAACAATAGAGCAGGATATCTGGTTGTATAGAATCACAGTGTTAATGAATTTCAACTGACCTTTTGGAACACACTGTTTTGAGTTGCTGCTTTTTTGTTTTCCAATTTTTAAAAAACTAGTTTGATTCTGGATTGTTGATTAAAAAACTTATCAAATTTTGATTTGCATCTGAGATTCCAGAGATGGTTTAAATATATAATTATTGCATTGAAAGTAAAAGGTGAATATGATTATCATCCTGTTAGTTTCAGAGCACACCATGAATCATGCTAACAACAAAGTCCTTTTTGAGGTTTCACTAACCTTGCTCTTTATACTCTGTTGAAGCAAAAGGCTTATTTTGTGGGGAATCAACATAAGTCTAACTATATTCTAGTGTGTATATGTGTGTTTTCTACTGTTTGATATGCAAGTATAACTATTGACAATAGACAGAATTCTCCCAGCTGGGACTAAGTCTCCCGTAGCTGGAGCGGGAACGGGGAACGTGTTGCGGAGGCTGGGGGAAACCCTGCCATATCTTCCAGCCCCGACCTCATAATGTGCGCAGGGGTTTACCACCGTATTCTGTGGCAGGGTGGGCATGATGGTGTGCATGCCACCATCATACCTGTGTGCCTTATTTAAAAGATGCCCAACATCACTGATTCCCTGTTGAAGAAAGAAGATGGACATCCTGAAAATGAGGATGGATGTCCAGGAACACCCTTGAGGCTGGAGATGGACCTCCTCAATGACACTGAATCTGCAACATCCACCTGTACATGCTCTCTCCATCTACTGCTGTCGTGGGTCCAGGGTTGCTGGCGACCTCCATCCTGAACTCCAGAAGCAGCCTCCGGCATTGTTCAGGTAAGTCCCAACTTCTGCGCACCATGTTGTTCCAGATGTTTTCCCGCTGGTGTCTCGGAGAATCGGACGTGGATGGAAGATTTCAGTTGGACCTTCATCTGCATCCTATTAGTGAGATGCAAATCAGTTTCACACTGGCCTCCAGTGGGTTTCCTGATCTGCGATGGTGGGTATCAGCCAAAGATCCCGTGGGAAATTCACCCCGGCGTAAAACTGAATTTTAGACTCCCACCAAACTCTCCTCCCCCTTGCCTGCCATTGAACCCACCGGTGGGAGCATGGGAGAATTCCACCCGATGACTTTATCTCCTCCAATACCAATGCCTCAGATATTCCATTATATGAGTTATGCTCTGCTAGTGATGCAAGCAACCTGGGACCCTGGAGCTGTGAAGCAACAGTGCTACCGTGCTTCCCACTCATATATAATATACTCAGCCATCCCTTCCACCGTGCCGTCTCATGTGATCTCATTATTTCAATTGTAGCAGTCACGGATAAGACCGTCTCGGATCATTTCCTTGTGTCAGTCTCCACTCATTAACCTCGCCCCTCCTAACCTGACCATCCTCTGTGTCCGATTCTTGGGGGGAAAAAAACTCTTCCAACTGACTAACAAATAAATGTATAAGATTCCATGGCCTAGCCCTCCATTGCAGTTATCAATCTGCAAAACTACACCCTCGCCACCTGCTTTGATGACTAATCGTCATAAAAACATCTTATCCTGGTCATTTCCCCTAGTAGGATGCTCACCTGCACTCCCTTAAGTCCAAAGGATGCAGACTTGAATGGATATGGTGGACAACTGGTTTAGCCAATCATTGCCAGATCTGGCTGGGCCACATAAAACGCGAATGGGTGCCACTCTGGTCTGCAAACAATCCTCACTGTTGCAGGATTATCCTGGAATGCAAAGGTAACCCGCAGCTTATTTTCTTGATGTAAACTGTATTCATACACCCCCCACCCCCCTCTTCCACCACACTCCCCTTCAGACACAGGCATGAGGACCCCATGGACTTCTTTATCACTAAGATATGGCCATCTGTTCAGCTGGCTCTACCACTTCCTCCCTTCCGTGGCCCACTAGACTAAACTTACTTGAAAGCTTCCTCCGTTCTAGGCTTGAACTCCCATATCCTATTTCCAGTGATGCCACTTCCCCATTTGTTTTGTTGATGAGTCCCATCTCCTCCTCCCTTAACTCTATTTACACTAAATTGCTGATCACCCAATCCCATTTCTCTCCCTGGCCCCTCGTCAGGTACTGTCCTCCTCCCCTTCAAATCTGGCTTCATCACCCTTCAAAAAAAAAAACCTGTGACCCCCTTCATCCTTAAAAACTGCCACCCCATCTCCAGCCTTTTGTTTCCTCTCATGTCCTTGAGAGTGTTGTCACCTTCCAAACCTGTGCCCATCTTTCTCTGAAACTAACTTGTTTGAACCAGGTCATGGAGAGTGAAAGATAGGAAGCCAGTCAGGAGTGCAGTGGATGAGTTCAGTTGAGGTTTCAGTAACAATCAGGTTTCCATCCCTATTCTCATGGCCTTTATCAAACTTACAGATGACATCCTTTGTGACTGTAACCACAGTTAACTATCTTTCCTTATGCTTCTCAACCATCTGCAGTCTTCAATATAGTTAAGTCCTCGAATGCCTCTCCTCCATTGTTTTTCTGGATGGGACTGCACGAACCTGGTTCCATTCTTATCTATTAAGACAAACCATAGAATCACTCGGTCAAATTTTTTTTTTTAGAAAATATTTCATTGAGGCATTTATAATTTTAACAACTTAACATTTTAAACTACTGAGAGATCCAACACATGCAAAAACCCCACAATAACATACCCAACTCCCCCAGCCTCGGACATGCCCAAAACATATGTACATGGTTCGCAGGGCTTCCACCACACTGCCCACACCTTTCCTCCATCTCCCCCAAAAAACCTACTCATCTGGGCCACTGTCATATGAGCCCTGTGGATCACCTTGAACTGGATCAGGCTGAGCCTGGCACACAACGAGGATGCAATGACTCTCCTCGGGGCCTTCTCCCATAACCCGACTTCCAACTCCCCTCCCAGCTCTTCCTCCCACTGGTCAAATTTAGTTTGATAATGCACCTGTAAATGTGCCTTGTGACATTTAACTGCATTAAATGTGCTACATAAATGAAAGCTGTTGTTAGTAGTAGCCAGTCTCAGTTTTAAGAATTCAGGTCACTGCCTCTATTCTTTTAATATGGTCGCCGCCTTTTTTTTCCCCAAGTTCGGGGGGCCAAAGGGATCATTGGGGCCAAAGGGACCCAAAACCATTTCCTCCATTTTTGTCAGCAACAAACAAGGTAAGAGAAAATGGTGGGTCGCGAAGGTCGGCCGGAGTGGGCCGCGAAGGTCGGTCGGGTGGGTCGCGAAGGTCGGATGGCGTGGGTCCCGAAGGTTGGCCGGTTGGTAAAAATGAGTCCCTGGAAAAGAAGTTTGAAGAACACTGCATTATTGCATTGCTTATTCCATCACGTGTCTCGCCTGCCCTGTACGGTTCAGTGGCCGCATTGCGCTCAAGCAAGAGTGTGACGAGGCTGTTGAATAGCAGGAGAGAAGGGCGGCATGTGGCACAGTGGATTGCACTGGGACTGCGGCATTGAGGACGTGGGTTCGAATCCCGGCCCTGAGTCACTGTCCGTGTGGCGTTTGCACATTCTCCCCATGTCTGCATGGGTTTCACCCCCACAACCCAAAGATGTGCAGGGTAGGTGGATTGGCCATGCTAAATTGCCCCTTAATTGGAAAAGAAATAATTGGGCACTTTAAATTTATCAAAAAAAAATAGTAGGAGAGGCCAAAAACGAGAACCACATCAGGGGCCAATCCGTTTGAGATCCAAATGGCCACCTCCCGTAGGCAAAATTGGGATCCCGCTGTAGCAGGGCGAGAAACCAATAATCACCACTGAAGCCCAATCTCCATACAATTAACGGGAGCTATCCCCATTCAACAGCCTCCCGTGATCCAATTGCCCCAGCAAGTAGTCATGCGGGCTCCTATTAGTACGCTTTTTTTTTTACAAGCGTGAAGCTGGTGGAGGGGCTGTTGAGGGGACATGAGGAGGTGAGTAGCCATCTTCGCTCCCGAGCAACGAGCCTGGGGGAACGGGGTTTGCTGCCCTTTGCTCGGAGGTAGGTGAGGGGGTCAACTGTGGCTAACGGGGGATTCAGCGTTGGTTGGGGTGGGCTATCGAAGCAGAGGGTCTCGGCTGGGGTGGAGCAACCGCGCGTGGGTCTGCCATACTAACCCCTTGGATCGTGTATACCCATTCCGGGGGCAGCCATGTGGCTGAAGGCTATTGCTTTTTTTTAACAAAATATTTTATTGAAGCATTTGTAATTTTCACAGTTTAACACATTAACATTTCTTAAACAACTGCGCGGGCCGACACACACAAAACACCTTAAAAAAAAAAAAAAGCAAACAACGTCCCCTACTATCCCCGCCCTATCCCCTAATTACCCCTATACTAAGTTCCCTGCCTCCTGTTTACCTTCCCCCCCCCCCCCCCCCCCCCCCCCCCCCCCCGCTGCTGACGTTCAATTTTCCTTGAAGAAATTGATGATCTCCGGGCAAACCCCTGAATTGATCCTCACGAGGCGAACTTGTTTTTTCCAGACTGAGAAATCCTGCCATATCGTTGACCCACACTCCTGATTTTGGGGGCTCCGAGTCCCTCCATCCCAGCAAAATCCATCTCCGGGCCACCAGGGAGGAGAAGGACAGGATATTGCCCCCCCCCCCTCACACCCTTGGCCCCGGATCTTCCGATACTCCAAATATTGCCAGTTCTGGACTCGGAGATCCCTCCCTTCCAGGACTTCTGACATAACGTCTGCAAATCCCTGCCAGAATCCCCTCAATTTCGGACATGCTCAAAACCTTTGTACATGGTTCGCCGGGCTACCCCCACACCGCCCACATCTGTCCTCCACTTCCTCAAAGAACCTGCTCATCCGGGCAACCATCATGTGGGCCCAGTGGACCACCTTGAACTGGAGCAAACTAAGTCTGGCACACGACGAGGATGAAGTGACTCACTTCAAGGCTTTTTCCCACAGTTCCATTTCCAGCTCTCCTCCCAGCTCCTCTTCCCACTTCCTCTTCACCTCCCTGATAGGGGGCCCTTCCCACTCCATCAACTCCTTGTATATCTCCGAAACTCTCCCCTCTCCAACCCTGTTTTTTGACACCACCTGCCCAACAGGATGCCTGGGCAGCTGGATTTGCCATCATTGATGGGTTGCCCAAGGTCCAGGGGCTCATAGATGACACGCATGTCGCCTTGCATGCACATGTCTGGAAGGAATATGTGGCCACCTCCGAGGAGGAAGACGAGGAAACACCGGTCTAGGAGTGGCTGCAGGACGATCCTGGGGAGGAACCGGAAGGCCAGCTGGAGGACGGGCAGCAACGGTGAAGGTCTATCATACCCGGAGGTCCAGGGGGGCCTCATCATCGCCCGCTTCACATAGGAAGTGATCTCTTCCGTCATCGCACACTCTTTCCCCATCCTCCCCTCATCCCTCTGCACCATCCACTCCCCCCATTTTCCACCCTCCCAGGGTCTGTGTTATATCAATCCTGGGTGGTGAGACTATGTTGGCACCGTCAGCGGTCACTGTAGAGGGCAGGGGGGTTGATAACCTACAGAGAGCAGAGTGCTGGTTTTCCTCAATCTATGCCTATCGGTTGAGTGCTTGCTCAGACCCATAACCTGCGCGGGTTGGGCAGGGGCCGGGGGGGGGGGGGGGGGGCGGTGCCGGGTACAGGGACCCCTATGTGTTTGGGGAGATGGGGCATGGGATTGGTGGTCAGCCCGCATTGTGGAAGAAAGTGGCAGTGGTGTTCTACTGGCTGTGGTGAAGGTTTTTTAATGTCTCTCACAATATTGTCCACCACTGCCCACTCTCCCAATGGTGCTGTCCCACTCTTTCTTCCCCCCCCGCCCCCCCCCCCAACCCTCCTCCACCCATCCCCCCTCTCCCCTCCGCCCTCTCAATGATCCTCTTCCGTGTTCTACCGCTGCGTATAGGTGTATCCGCAGGATGCACATCAGAGGTGGAGGCAGGCAGCTGCTATATTAAGTCCCATGGTCTTTGATGCCCCTGGTGGGCGTTCTCTGGGGGCTCTGGGCCCGGGGGGGTCCCAGCACATTTGCCGGGGCACATGCACAGCCATGCCGCCCTGCTGTGGGTGCTGACTGTGCGACAGGGCGTCATCAGAGGGGTGGAAATTGGAAAGCTGGTGGCCACCATCACCACTCCATCGGACAGGTCCGGGTTTGCATTCAGCGCCCCCTCATCCCGGTCGGTGCCCATAGGGCCTTAGGGTTCACCTTGGGACAGACGGCCAGCTGGTTCGAGCCCAGCTGCCCCTGCAGCATCTGGCTCTACCAGCCTGGTGGCTCCCTAATGTCTGCAGCACAGTGTCAATGTCCTTGGTGACGCACCTCTGGGACTGGGACATGCTCTGGATCGCAGCGACAATGTCCACCTATGACTGGGACAAGCTCCGCAGTGTCTTGGCTATACCTGACTTGGACATG
Source organism: Scyliorhinus torazame (assembly GCF_047496885.1). Classification (NCBI taxonomy): domain Eukaryota; kingdom Metazoa; phylum Chordata; class Chondrichthyes; order Carcharhiniformes; family Scyliorhinidae; genus Scyliorhinus; species Scyliorhinus torazame. The sequence continues at coordinate 101,192,651 of NC_092709.1, forward strand.
CCCCGCAGCACCTCGGCTATGCCTATCTGAGACTGGGACATATCCCACAGCACCTCATCAAGGTCCGCCTGGTACTGGGTCACGTCCCTCAGCGAGTCGGACATTCTGCTGAAGTCCTCAGCCATGGCTGTCACTGACTGAGCCACGCCTTGGACACATCCACTCAAGCTGCTGACGTTGTGCACCAGGTTCTCCACTGTTGTTGCCACCCTAGCAGTGATGGCCTCGATGCCATGCATTGCCGGCGCCAACTCCAGCACCCATAGCCTTGAGAACCCCTCCAATTGGTTATGGACTTGCTGGAGGGTCACTGACATCCCCCTCTAAATATCACGGCTGCACCCTATCGTCTGCATCAGCTCCGGGTGAACCTGTTCCAGAGGCTCAGCATCTATCTGGGAGCCAGCTGGGTCCAGGGGTCCAGCATCCCTCTGACTGCTGTCTCGCATGGGCGTTCTTGCCTCCACCGGATATACATCAGCAACTGTGTGGTGCTCACCAGAATGTGCCTCAGAACCCTGCCCATTACCGGTGCCCACCGATGTGTGTGTCTCTGCGCTGGTGGAGAGTGGCGATGACAGCAGTGCTGCGTCTTCGGTGGCATCCTAGGAGTTCTCCTCCAAGGTGTTCTCCTGGGTAGCCGGGGGGGGGTCATCCCAGATGGGCCAGGGCTGGTGCCATGGGCTGGAGGTCCTGCGGGAGACTGGACATGTGGTCAGTGAGAGGGATGGGTCATTCTGTATGGCATTACCAACTCACGTTTCACAGTTCTTCTGGTGGATATTCACCTCTGCGCCATGTGTCAATCTCAACGTTGGTGACCGCTCTGACCTCGGCTACCCATGTCACCTCCAGGGCCCGTTCCTCAAACGTGGTGAAGTTTCATATGTCCGCCACCCAGTCATCTGTCTGGGCCCTCTCTCGACGATTGTGGGACAACAACTTCTGTGGGGACACAGAGAGGGCATCGCTAGCTGCACATGTGGTTCACAGCAGGCGGGGGTTGGTTGGTGTGAGGAAGATTTTGAGGGGGAGGCATTGGTGGGCCAGGTCACGGCATGGTATTGGGTGGGGGTAGTGCCCTTGATGGGGTGGAGGGGTCCGGTGATAACTTATCCGTGCAACCCGGTGTAGGTCGTTGACCTCCTTGCAGCACTGAGTGCCGGTCCTCCTGGTCATCTTGTCCGAGCTGACGGCCGCTGCCACTTCCTCCTAGGTGGCACTGGCTGACCCTTGGGGACCAACAGGGGAAACTTGACATCCTTTCTGGCCTCAGCTGCCTTAAGGAGCCTCCCCCAGGTCTGCAACCCCAAATCGTGGGGCCGGTTGTCTTGGCACCATGGCTGCGAGCTGAATGGGGTTGGCTGTGCATGTGCTGTTTAAGTGCTGCTCTAACTTGTTAGCGCGGGGCTGGCGGGTGCAGTGCCGGCGAATCGGCTGGCGAGCCATGATTTGTGGCATGAAGCCTATGGAGCCTTCTTAAGATTACATAGATACATACAGAGAAGATATGAGCAGGAGGAGGCCTTTTGGCCCTTCGAGCCTGCTCTGCCATTCATCACGATCATTGCTGATCATCCAACTCAAAAGCCTAATCCTGCTTTCTCCCCATAGCCTTTGGTCCCATTCTCCCCAAGTACTATATCTGGCCGCCTCTTGAATATATTCAAAGTTTTAGCATCAACTCCTTCCTGTGGCAATGAATTTCACAGGCTCACCACTCTTTGTGTGAAGAAATGTCTCCTTATATCTGTCCGAAATGGTTTACCCTGAATCCTCAGGCTGTGACCCCTGGTTCTGGACACATCCATCATTGGCAACACCTTCCCTGCATCTACCTTGTCCAGACCTGTTAAAATTTTATAAGTCTCTCTGAGATCCCCCCTCATTCTTCTGAACTCCAGCGAGAACATCCCTACCTAGTCAATCTCTCCTCATATGACAGCCCTGTCATCAGTCTGGTATACCTTCGCTGCACTCCCTCGAGAGCAAGAACATCCTTCCTCAGAGAAGGAGACCAAAACTGCACACACTACTCCAGGTGTAGTGCTGTATAATTGCAGCAACACATCCTTGCTTCTATACTCGAAACCTCTCACAATGAAGGCCAACATACCATTCGCCTTCTTTACCGCCTGCTGTACCTGCATGCTTACCTTCAGCGACTGGTGCACAAAGACACCAAGGTCCCGCTGCACACTCCCCTCTCCCAATTTATAACCATTCAGGTAGTAATCTGCCTTCCTGTTTTTGCTTCCAAAGTGAATAACCTCACATTTATCCAAATTATACTGCATCTGCCATTGATTTGCCCACTCGCACAACCTGTCCAGATCATGCTGTAGGAACCCTGCACCCTCGTCACATTTCGCCCTCCCAGCTAACTTGGTATCATCTGCAAACTTTGAGATGTTACATTTTGCTCCCTCATCTAAATCATTAATATATATTGTGAATAGCTGGGGTCCCAGCACTGATTCCTGTGGTACCCCACTAGTTACTGCCTGCCAATTTACAAAGGACCCATTAATTCCTACTCTTTGCTTCCTCTCAGCCAACCAGTTTTCTATCCGCCTCAATACATTTCCCCAATCCCATGCGCTTTAACTTTGCACAATAATCTCTTATGCGGGACTTTGTCAAACACCTTCTGAAAGTCCAAATATACCTCATCGACAAGATTGAATTGCGGTGACGGCCTCGCCGGCTCGCGGCAGTTCCCGCTCGCTCCCACAATACAAAACTTTTTCATTCAATTGGGACCCATATATTTCATTCTACCTCACCTTCTAAATCACTAACACTGGATCACCATTACACGGCCTGAGTTGGATGGTGTATTACTGTGCAGTGCCTAAAATGGTTTTGATTTGGATCCTCTGCTTGCACAAGGTAGCTAACCTGGAGTAAATCACATGTGAGGCGAGGAATCATTTCTTAAGTGTTCACCAGTGGTTACTTGGGTTTGGAAAGGTTCAGAGTGTGAAACATGACCAAGGTTGAAAAAAATGAGAGCCATATGAGGTGAATTAGGAAGGAGTGACGATTATGTGGTTTTAAAAGCTTGAAAAAATTAAGAGGAAGGAAAGACTAAAGGAAGTAAGAAATTCCAGTGCTCTGAAAGTTAATTAGAACAGGAGATTGTGGGATGAATCCAATAGGCAGGATGTGGGGAGGAGCAAGAGCATTGTAAGAGGATGTGTGTTTGGAGCTTGGCAAAGATGAGAAACAAAAGTTTGGTGGGACACGGAGAATTTAATTCTGCTCTGCTGGAACTGGGAGGTGTATATATTTTGGAACAAGGCTGCCACATCTGACAGTTGAGAGCGCTTGTGCAGATCAGAGATGGAGACTATAGGCCAGGCTCGCAGAGGGAAGAGGTCAAACTAAGGAGGAGAATGGTAAGGAGAGCAAGCAGCCGGCTGCTCAGCTGGCAAACCAAGACAGAGGTCAGTTGACTGGTTGGAATGCTGCAGAAAGTAACAAGTTGGTAAAACTGGAAAGTAGAACGATGAGATGAAGATAGCTGGGTTGATACTTGGGTGAGATGTGTTTTGAAATGTGGTGAAAGTATGACTTGTTCTGCAGCAACGCCATATTTATTCTGAGTGAAAATTGTGCACAAAGATGGATGACCAATTGACTTATTACCATGCGTATCGTCTAAATGCCTGACACTTAAACAGATAATTTAATGAACCCTTGAAGTAAATGCTGTAACCTTAAATGTTAAGTTCCAGTCATGAACAGTTCTCTTCCTTTTGTGTTTTATATGATGTATCAAGCAGTAAACTGTGTGTGTGAGAGAAAGAGTTCCAAATTTTCTTTGCTGAATTGACATTTCGAGAAGGGCTATTGCCTCACGATTAATACCTGTGTTTACACACTGTGGCAGGCTGTAGGGAAATTCCACACTGGTGTCGCAGCGAGTGCTGCCTTCATAGTTGGTCGGAATCCCAGATGGCAGAACAGCATTCTCCCTGTCCTGAGTTGGTGCAAACATTTGTAGCCTTCCGCAGCTGTTTTGCTGTTTCATGAGCGTCATTCTGTTCCAGGATTCAGAACTAACCGTGTGCCAAGAGAAGTGTGTGGTGATGAAAAACTGAGCCATTTAGTTTGGTTATTCAAATGGAATTTGTTCTTTGGCAGGAAGAATGAGTAAGATTAGAAGGCAATTAGAAAATATATATGTAATAATGACATTCTGATCAGTAAGTTGGAATCAGGACAGCAATAACACTGCTCTGGATAAGGCAACCTTAATATACTAACCCAAAACAAGCTGCAATGTCAAAGTGTGAAATGGTATTCCGTTTAGATACTAGTGCAGAAGGCTTACAACTTTTGCAATAAAATAATCAACGGTTAATGGGTTAATGTGGGACAGTATTAATTCCCAGTTGAGCAGTAGAGTTCATCCAAACCGCCTGTGACATGTTGATTTAAAAAAAAATAATAAACCAGTTCATCCTTAAATGCTCCTTGGTTTCTTCTTATTGCTGTTGGTTTCTCTGCATTATTCAAAGTGTTAACCCTTTTTATAGACACATGCTGAACCCAAGTGAAATATTACACCATATTGAATGTTTCCGTCTTTTCACGTACTCGCACACAGATTGGGAAGCAAGTACATTGTACTGGCATTATGGGTACGCTCTCCTCAGTAGGGGGAAATTCGGCAGAGGATTAGTGAAAGGTGCAGGAAAGCGGTGTAAGCCGCCACTTTCCTTTTTACAAAAAATAAATTTAGAGTACCCAATTCATTTTTTCCAATTAAGGTGCAATTTAGCGTGGCCAATCCACCTAGCCTGCAGATCTTTGGGTTGTGGGGGCAAAACCCACGCAAACACGGGGAGAATGTGCAAACTCCACACGGACAGTGACCCAGAGTCGGGATCGAATCTGGGACCTCAGTGCCGTGAGGCAACGGGGCTAATCCACTGTGCCACCGCGCGGCCCGAGCCGTCACTTTCCTGACCCTTTCGTCAAAATTAGTGATCAGGGAACCTGGGGGGGGAGGGGCGTGTGGGGGAGGGGGGGGGTTGTTTACACCTTGTGTCATGCAGTGGGAACGCTTGCATTTTTGTACTGAGCTCCTCATCTGGGGAAGGCATAGTTAAATGTGTTCGTGACTCACGGGTAAATGCTCTCCAACATCAACATGCTGACTTTCCATCAGGGATCACTAAATGGATAAGGGAACACCGAAGCAAATTTTAGTGATCCACGATCCACCCTCCTTTGGCAGCAATCAGTTAGGTCAGTGTAGGGGTCAAACTGGGACCCTTAAGTTATAGTGTCCCACACTACTATATTATTGAATCATTGGGCAAATTATGCTAAACCCCAGTTTCTTTTAAGTGATTAATTCACTTCCTTTTAAGTTTATTTTTCCCTCCATGCCCCATAATTATTGCAAGAGGCACAGAGAAGAATTCTACTTGGGTGTGAAGCACCAAGAGGGAGTGGTGTATTATGAAGCCCTGTCCAACTGATTGCATTTTACAGGACTTTAGTAAACTCGATTAATCACAACTGGGCCAGTGAAATTCTGTATTGTCCTATTTTCTTTTACTCTAGGCGTGATGTAACCAAAAATAATCAGAGTCCATTCTGGGTGGGATTAGCAGGGTCGTTCCCGGTGCTGCTATGTAACGACACTTTGTTGCCATTTAGGGCCCCAATGCGGATTGCACCCCCCCATCCCCACTTTGTGGGGACCAGTGCTAAACGGCGCTCAGCGAGGCCGATGGATCCCGGGTGGTTGTTCCATCTGGCGCGAGCATAGTTAAAAGTGCTTTAAAGCTCTTTTTTTAATAATCTTTATTAGTGTCACATGTAGGCTTACATTAACACTGCAATGAAGTTACTGTGAAAAGCCCGTAGTCACTACATTCCGGCACCTGTTCGGGTACACAGAGGGAGAATTCAGAATGTCCAACTCGCCTAACAAGCACGTCTTTGGGACTTGTGGGAGAAAACCGGTGCGCCCGGAGGAAACCCACGGGGAGAAGTGCAGACTCCGCACAGACAGTGACTCAGCCGGGAATCAAACCTCGGATGTTAGCACTGTGAAGCAACAGTGCTAACCACTGTGCCACCGTGCTGCCCATAATTAATTATGTGAGTCCGGGTCCCGCCAGATCGCAACGTCCCGCCAGATCTGGTTAGATCTTGCAAGGTGTAAGGACTGTCGGGAATCCCAGGAGAGGCTTCTCCTGGGATCTACTGGCCGTGTCCTACCCTCATTTTAGTGGGTCGCGGATGGGTAGCTCGTGCTATTTGTCTTTCATTCATTAATAAATGTGCGGTTGTATTTTGTTTTTTCATTACCTTAAATTGAGATAGGAAATGGAAATTAGTTTTATAGGAGTAATTTACGTAAAATTAATAATGTGATGCAAATGTATGTCCAAATGACTGAACATTTGTGATTTTTTTTTAAACAGCCACGGACCATTATCTACATTAAGGGCAGCTATCAAGAGAAGTAAGTAAACAGCACCTTTTAATGTATTCTAGCTTGCATAACAGCAGGTGCAACTGGAGGGGACTGCAGTGAGGTCAGACTTCTCATTACACTGGTGATTCTTGGCAGTTCTAAACAGTTTGCAGAACACTGTGATGCCAAGGAGGAGAGCCCAGACTCTTTCAACAGCCACGCAAATGATTTGACAATCTCTCGCGTAGCAAGGGACGAATTCTGTGCTTTCACTTTTGGGCAAATTCTCCGAGGGAGGGAGTTACCGCCCCCAGGTTTTGGCAGGCGGGAATGGTGGAGGGGGTGGAGAATCCATTGGGAGTCTCAAAACAGCATTTACATTGGCGTGAGTTCCCGTTGACATTGTCCCCAAGCCCCTGCCAATGAAGTAATGGGTTTCCTACCATAAATGCCCGAGAACTCCTTTAGCAAACATTCCCAGACACTTAGCGGGCATCCCTGCTATATCAATCCCCCCCCTCCCCCCCCCCCCCCCCCCAATGGGGGCAGGGGTTCCAAGGCAGCTGGCGGGCTGCCCTCTGCTTTTCCCACTGAGGGCAACAACTTGGGGGAAAAATTTCACCTACTGTGTCCGGGTGAGATTCAAAAATAGGAGAGGCTTCTATATGGATGTTCCATGACAGACTGAGATGGAATGCTGATTTACCGACCAACCCGGAGGCGGCCCGCCAACGGGATTTACCGGTCTGGCCATTGTCAACGGGATTTCCTGTTGACTGCACCCCTCGTTGCCGGGAAACCCGTGCACTGGTGTGCGACCGGAATATGCTGCCGGTGTGAACAGTCACAGTGCAAGAAACTCTCAAGTTCCTAACGCAACTATGGAGTTTTGTCTTTGTCATGTTGAAATAATTAGAACATCGTTTAGTTTAACCCTTTAAGCCTTGTTTTATGTATCCCTTCTTGAAATTTATATTTGTAATTTTCTGAGGCTGAAGCATAAGAATGTATGGAATTGGGGGAAAGAAACTATTTTGGTCCATCTGGTCAGTCCCAGAATTCAAAAATAAAATGCAGAGCTCACTACCAATATCACTCAGGAGATTTTATTTTCACTAAATGCCTGTTCAACTCTCTTTAAAGCTTCTGATGTTATCTGCCTCAGCAGTTCATTCCAAACATTCACCACTTACTGTATGAAGCGATTATGTCTGATCAATCCATTCAGCTTTGTCTCATTCTGTATCCATGGATTATGTTCTGTGCGCCATAGTAAACATGTTTCGGAGCTCAACCTACTGATGCACATACCCACCTTGAATACCTCAGTAAAATCCCCTCCCAATCTTCCTGAGTGTAAATGTTGAATTAGTGAAGTGTTGTTTGCTGCTTATTAAGGTGAGGAATATCCCTGTTGAGGCACAACATTTATCTTTAAACTTCTGTCATCTAATATCCACATCTAACATAGCCAACTCAGATTCCTCTATTTAGCAATGTAGTTTAATCCGAATCTTAAAAAGGTACCCAAAACTACACTAAGGTGATGTTTCCAATTTCATATATCAACTTTCTAGCCTCTGAATGTGGCCTTCAAACGTTGGAAGTTTGTTGCAGTTTTGTATCCCTGAGAACTGGCTGATATTACTTCAACCTATTTCATAATAGACCCTTGCAATCTTTCACTCCAAATGAATATGGCTAAATCTCAGAGACAAAAGGGTAGTGTGTCAATCATTGCACCATCCAGTCACAATTTGCACTGTTGCTATTTAAGTGCATCAATGTTACTGCAATCTCCCAACAAGCTAAATAGTTTGAATCTGAGAAAACAGTGGTGTGCAAGTGTCGTAAAGATGCAGCGAGTATCAGTGAGCAATTCCAGGACTGAGGGTTAACTCATTTTCACTGACTCACTAATCGGAATTACTTGCGAGGCCACAGTAACTCTGGAAATCTGATGTAAATCTATGCCCAAGATGCTAATTCGTGAGTATATCACTGTCCTGCCAGAAAACAAATCACTGGGTCCATTTGTTCCTGCTAAACAGATTCTGTTGATTGAATGAATGTTCCCATTAACACTTCCCTGCTGTAGCAGCAAATTAGTGCTTTATCAGTCCTGTTCAGATTCTTTGTTTTCTCCTGATTCTGTTATTTAGCATCAGTTCGCACATCGTCGCAGAGTGAACCGCGGAGAGAAAGAAGGTATGGAAGCTCATTTTTGTCTGTTTAAAATTGATATTGCCCTTATTTTCTTTAATCTTTTCTCCCTCTAATCCTGCTCACACACTTACTGTGGCTTGGGCAGGTGGTTGTATGTGTCCCCATATTCTGGCAGCGATACTGCAAGCCAGGAATAGTGGAATGGGTAGCATTCCTTCCAATTTTCTATTCCATGAGCAGAAGCCAAGTGCTTCTCCAAAGCTTTCTGGCTAATATTGGGTATTCAGGTAGGACCAAATCTACTACCTACCAAACGCCCTTTACTGTTTCAAGGGATGGTTCACGGTTGCACAGTTTTGTTTTGCAGACATGTGGTGCACTTCACTAAATGGTGAGCAAAGTATTGAATTGGTGGATCTGTTTCCTTTGTTCAGTGATGGTCAGATCTTCATTGGATGCCTGTTTTTCCAGCCTTGATCATTCAAACATCCAATCAATATTGAAAAGTGACTTGATTTAAAATATATGTATTTTATACTTCGATACAATGGGCTGGATTCTCCAATTGCCGACACAAAATCACGTTTGGCGATTGGCTGGAGAATCCGTTTTAACGCTGAAATCAGGGGCGGTGCTGTGTTTCAGTCGCTCCGCCCCCTCAAAAACAGCAGAATCGCTGAGTACGCCGCACGCCGCTGGGACAGCCTCGGGACGTCACTTGAGGCCCTCCCCGATGCTCCGCCCCAATGGTCCGACTTCCCGACGGCGTCGGTCGCGTGTCCTGTCGCCTTTCGGGGGCCACAGTTGGGGTGGGGGAGGGGGTGGAGCAGCCCGTTCCGCTGGCAAGGGGGGGGCTTCGGCAGGGGCTGGATGGAGAGGGGGTACTGGTGGGGGACTGGCCCGGGGGTGGAGACGGAGGTCACGGGGGGCACTATCTGGCAGGCTGGGTCCGCGCGCGGCCGCTGCCATGTTGTATGGTACAGTCGCCGCAGGTCGCCACCATGGACCCGGCCATTCTCCGTCCGTATCTTCAGGGGCTTTATGTGGCCCGGCTGCTAGCCCCCCACCTGGAGGAGTATTGTGCGGTGGTGTGCCGACCTTTTGGTCGTAAGACCAGACCTTCCTCCAGCCATAGCCGCAAAATCAGAGAATCCAGCCCAATATGTATGGCCAATAACAGCATGTGATGAGTTGTACCTCAAGTATGTAGAATACAGAATTTATTCAACATATAAAATGAAACAGTCACTCGAACAAAAGTGCTAACAACCAAACTACAGGCAGTTTTGTCCTTGTCCATTGACCGGACTTGCACTCTACAGCAGAGCGTAGGATCAGGGGGGGGAACTTTAGTTCTTTTCCTTATGTCTCAGGGTACAGATACAAATTATTATGACCGATGCATTCATGGGTGAGATCAATGAATTGGGCACAGACAGCAGAACTGCATTTTAAGATTTGCATATTGATTTGTCCAGCTTTTTCCATTTTTGTAAATGCCTATGGAGCAAGTAAGGGGATGCATTATTATCGTTCACAACTATGTGGTGTGGTGTTTTGTCTTAATTTAACTAAATATGGCCTCAGTTTGTGTGTCGAGAGACATGTGCCTTTAGTGCTACATTCCTGGGTCACTGAAAGAATGTTTCCATCTTCACTCAGGCGCCCAGACATTACAGTCATCGCTGCGGAACCCATAGGACCAAGCCCTTGGTATCCGGGTTCATCAGGGAACTGTGTGACTTCTGCTGGCTTGGGACTTCCATATCCCCGGACTCTCTGGAGAATCGACGAACCTGTTGCAGCAGAAGTAAGAAATTAGTTTGTAAAAAGAGTTTGATCTTATTTCAGAATTCGTTTTGCTGAGATTATGTTGATAGGATGTTCATTTTCCAAACATTGGTTGCAGCCTCCACCTTCCTATGAACAGGTGATTAGAGAAATTAATCAGCAGCCGGTGCCCAGACAACCTGCCCCAAAGCGTTCAACAACTACCACATCAACACAGACTGAATTTGACCAGGACATTGAGGATATAGAGACAAGGAGCGCAGATGCTGATTTTACAAGTTTGAGAGGGATCACTCCTGTGACAGGTAGGGAAGCACCCTGTTCATAACACCGCATGGAAGTAAAGGGCAGAATATGACTCCTGCTTGCACTGACTACAATCAGTATCTATTGGCAGGACGGTGGCACAGTGGTTAGCATTGCTGCCTCACAGTGCCAGGGACCCAGGTTCAATTTTAGCCTTGGGTGACTGGGTGGAGTCTGCGCATTCTCCCTGTGTCTGTGTGGGTTTCCTCCAGGTGCTAGTACAGTACAAAGATGTGCAGATTAAGTGGATTGGCCATGCTAAATTGTCTCTTCGTGTCCAAAGATGTTGCGGGAATAGGGTGGGGGGAGTGGGCCGAGGTAGGGTGCTCTTTCAGACGGTCAGCAGACCCGATTGGCCGAATAGCATTCTTCTGCACTGCAGGTATATGAGCGTAGGGCAACAGGAGGTGGAGGTACAGGTAGGCTTGCTGTGAAGATTAATGTGACAGAGGATGCATAGGTATCAGGTGTAACATGTTTTAATAGTGAATATTCAACATTTCTATATCCTCTAGATACACATAGTGACCCACCATCCCCAGTGTCCCCCAGTGCCCACTCAGAGATCCTCTTTCTTCTTGCTCTTATGTGGGTTACTGCTACATCTAGGTGTGTGCACAGGATGGAGGCAGTCTGCTGCTTTCTGTGCCCTGTGGCCTTTGATGCCCTTGGCAGACATCTGCTGGAGTGCCTGGAGATGGAGGGCCCCGGCTAACTGACTGTGTCACAGGCGTCACCGTGCCACCCTGTTCTGCTTGCTGCCCTTGAGATGCACCGGTGTCAGGAGGGGGCATTCAGAAGGACTGGATGCAGCCATTGTCTCCTTGGTGGCATGCCCTGGGTTGACTTCCCAGTCCTCCTCCCTGAGGGTGATCATAGGACCCGGGGAGACTGTGGGACGGAGGGGTAGTTGGAGTGAGTTCCAGAGGCCTCTGCAACATCTGCTTCCACCAGTCCTGGAGGCTCCCCATTGTCCACACCATGGTGTCGACACCCTCACCGATGGTCCTCAGTGACTGGCTGGGCCATGCTCTGCAGCGCCTTGGCAATGTCAAGCTGCGTCTGGGACTTGTCCTTCAGTGACTGGGACCTGATGTCAAGGCCCTCAACCATGGTCGCCACAGACTGATCCATGCCTTGGACACCGTCACTCAAGACGCTGACCTCTTGCGCCAGCACGGCTGTGTCCTATCACCTGCACCAGCTCTGGGATAGCCCAGAGTCTTGGCCTCTGACTGGGATCAGCTGAGTCCTGGGACCCAGCAGACCCCAGACTGCTGTCTCCTTTGGATGTTCCTGCCTCCACCTGATGTGCATCAGCAACTGTCTGGTGATCACCAGATTGTGCCCCAGAAGCCTGTCCACTAATGTCGCCCACCGAGGTGCTTGTCTTTGTGCTGGTGGAAGGTGGGTATGATAGCTGTGACGTCTTGATGATGATGTCCTCAGAGCTCTTCTCTGAGGTGGTCTCTTGTCTGTGGTGGGAGAATGATTCCAGATGGCCCAGCCCCACCAGATGGAGAACCTGCGAGACAGTGGACATGTGGTCTGTGAGAGGAAAGGGTCATTTTGTCTGACATGAACAACGCACCTGACGCAGGTCATCTGGGTGAAGGGGCAGTGGAACCTCGCCTCTGTGGCGCAGGCCAACCTCGCTGTCAGAGACTGTTCTCTCCTCGGACAACCCCACGATCTCCAGGGCCCGTTCCTCATAGGCGATGAGGACTCAGATCTCTGGTACTCCGAACCTTGCCTTGGCCCTTCCCTGCTCATTATGGGCTATCTTCTCCTGGTGGGTGGGGGGGACAAAAAGAAGGCACTGTGAGCCAGGCACTTGATGGGTCGGGGGGGGTCTATGGCAGGTGGCATATGCGGGCACCGCATCTGGACATAAAGGGTTTGTGCTGGTGGATGCCAGGGGTTGCTGAGGAACAAGCATGAAGATCGGATGTGGGGAGGGTGCAAGGTGTCAGCCTGTGATTTGTGGTTCAGGGAGGTTTGGAAATTTGAGGGGCGGCAGGTGGAACTGATGCCAGGAAAGAGATGGTAACTTACCTTTGCAGCTCGGTGGAGGTTGTTGTTGTTCTTCCAACATTGGACCATGGTCCTCCTGGTCATGCTGACCGCACTGACAGCCGCTGCCACCACCTCCCAGGCAGTTTTGGTGGCTCTGCTGCTGGTCTTCCGACCTCAGGGGTAACGAGATGTCCCGTCTCTCATCGACAGCTGAGGCGCGAGTCTGGCAAATCAGACAGCAAGACGGCCAGTAATGGCGACAAACTCATAGGGGCTCATTTCCGGCACAGAATGCGATTAAATACAGGTCACAGTCTTGCCAATGTGGCCGTTGAGAAACACCCTGCCAATCACACCCAAAAATGACACTTTAGAAATGTTTCCTTTCAATCGCGCCCCATGTTTGATAAACCAATTGACGTTTTTTGAGGATGTCATTTGTAGCATAGGTAAAGGAGAACCTGGCTATGGAGTTTATTTCGATTTTCAGAAGGCTTTTGATATGATTCCGCACAGGAGGATAGTAAATAAAATTAGAGCACATGGGTTGAGAATAATATATTGATATGGATGAGCTGAATAGCCTGCTCCTGTTCCTTATGATCTTGTGTTCTTGTGAGTCCTCACTGATCAAGATTGTTGGTAGGTGAATAATGGGGGGTGTAGTGAATTGATATGTGGATGAAGTTAGTGGTAGTTTTGATAGACATTTGAAGATGTGTTCACAGACCATGGCAACTTGTATAAAATCATTGAGGGCGGAACGGTGACCCAGTGGTTAGCACTGCGATCCCGACCCCGGGTTACTGTCCGTGTGGGGTCTGCACATTCTCCCTGTGTCTGCATGGGTCTCACCCCTACAACCTAACGATGTGCAGGTTAGGTGGACTGGCCCCGCTAAATTGCCTCTTAATAGAAAAAAACTTATATAAAGTCATTAAACTTATTCTGCATCCAGTTCCTTGGGACTCGATTCCTGGTACTGAACTCTGCCATTATCTCTTGTCACTGGGCAGCCATTATTTGGTCTTCCGCAGCCTAATACTTAGAATGACCTCGGTGCCATGAACAGTCACAATGCATACCCTTTAGGAATCATAGAATTTACAGTGTAGAAAGAGGGCCATTCAGCCATTCGGCCCATTGGGTCTGCACCGGCCCATGGAAAGAGTAGTCGGGATCGAACCCGGGTCCTCAGTGCCGTGAGGCAGCAGTGCTAACCACTGGGCTAACGTAAACTCATGCCTTCACCCTATCCCCGTAACCCAGTAACCCCACCTAACCTTTTGGACACTTAAGGGGCAATTTAGCATGGCCAATCCACCCAACCTGCACATCTTTGACTGTGGGAGGAAACCGGAGCACCCAGAGAAAACCCATGCAGAGACGGGAGAACGGGCACGGGGAGAACGTGCAAACTCAAGACAAACAGTCACGCAAAGCCGGAATTGGACCCGGGTCCCTGGAGCTGTGAGGCAGCAGTGCTAACGACTGTGCCACTGTGCCACCCATTAGGTGCAGTCTAACCTTTAGTAGTGCTGGAACGAAATTATTTGGCCACTACTAATGTGTGTAGCCAATAAAGAAAACAGGACATATTGGCTGCATGCAGCAATCATGGAAATGAGCAGTCAGCATAAAATTGCCATCTTGCCCAATCATTGGGTATGGGCTCATCGGATCCTTGCTCCTATTTCTGGGATTGTCCAATTTAAGTCTAAACCAGGAAGGGTAAATTAAAATATTTCATGATATATAAAATTGTGTACAGAATATGAATTAAAAAGAGATGAGATGAAGAAAAAGATGCAGGAGACAGGAAAAAAAGGATAAAAATATCTAAATATTTAATTATTTTGTAATCTCCAACAGTGTTTACATTTTGAAAGAACGAGACTTGCATGTGGGCCAGCCTGGCTTTCAGAGCCAGTGAATTACTTGGCAGTAATTAAGATTTATCATGCTCTTAAAAATGTGTTTACTCCTGAATGCATCAGTCCTAACTTTTTCTTGAGTTTGTAATGAGTAACTGGTGGGGAAGTATTGCAACATTATGCTCTTTTGTGATGAATCTATATCAGAGATACTGATGTAGCAAAGCCTATGGAAGGACAAAGTTTCAGACAACAACTTTTAGATTTCTGTGTTTACTGTGTGGGTTCCAGATGTTGCTGTCCAATCTACCCCATAACAATGAGCACTAATGGCTAAAGCATTTTTGTACCGCAATATCAAAATGATTGTAAAATATTCATGCTAGCAGAGGATTAGAGTTGTGAATTTAAGCAAACCACTTGAGCATCATTGTTAGGTGCCAAGGTCATAACACATGTCAATCGGATTGTAATCTACATGCTTTTATGTTGCCTTTAATATGCTTTGTGATTTTTAATTTCTCCCCTATTAGCCTGAACATCTAACCTTTCGGCATAACCTGATTGCAATGTGTACTACCTGTAGCAACTATCCAAACTTCCTTGGCAGCACCCTCCAAACCTGTAAACTCCACGAGCTCAAAGGACCAGGACAGCAGGTGCATGGGAACACCATCACCTCAGAGGTCCTCTCCAAGCAGCATACCAACCTGACTTGACCATATAGCACTGTACCTTCAAAATCCTGAAACTCGCTACCGAATGGAACCGTGGAGGGTTTCAG
Organism: Scyliorhinus torazame; assembly: GCF_047496885.1. NCBI lineage: Eukaryota > Metazoa > Chordata > Chondrichthyes > Carcharhiniformes > Scyliorhinidae > Scyliorhinus > Scyliorhinus torazame. Next base: position 101,208,030 of record NC_092709.1, read on the forward strand.
GGCACAGGCTGCAGTTGTTTAAGAAGGAAGCCCACCGCTACCTGAAAGGCTACTAGGAATGGGCAATAGATGACAACCTTGCCAATATCATCCAAATCCCTAAAGAGACTTTTAAAAAAAATGATGTTCATGTTTGTCTATTCTTTACGTAGCTTATTTTATTTTATGTCTCTTTTGTTCTAGTTCAGAGACCAGTGAAACCTTGCAGACCAGCTGTGTGTCTCATTCCTATTAGACCTGTGGAAAGTGAACCTTTGATTTCAATAGAAAGTAATTCCAGTCGGGAACAAAGTGTCCAAACAAACACTAATGTTGTGGAGCGACCCATACCAAAACCCAGGTCCTTAACTAACTTCAAGATATTTTTTGAAGAACTTCAAAGTGAGACATCTGAGGGAGAAGGTAAAGAAAGTGGTGTTCTACGTGAGTTAACATTGTGCCAAAATCCATTGATGGAAGATAAATTTGCCAACCAGGAAATAATGGGAGATAACGGTGGACACAGCTTCCTTGCCAGAATAAAGGCATTTGAAACACAAACTGATTCTGAGAATTCTGCTGGGAACACCAGACCATCAAAAAGACCAGAAGTTGCTCCACGATATTTTGGGCCAAAGCCTGCGGCGATCCACGGGAAACCCACTGTAGCTCCCAAACCTCCTGTGGCTGACAGGAATTCAGGAGGATCTGATAAGGTGGCAGAAACAAAACCTGTAGCAGCAGAGAGGCATGGGCCAATCCTCCTTCCAAAACCACCAAAGACGTCTGCAGCTGCTAAATCCAAGCCAGAGCCACCCAAGAAACCAAAACCTAGTATCTCTGCAGAGTCAAAACAGAACAATGGGAGTAACAGTAGTTTAGGTCCTGGGGAGGAAGCGCATTCAGCTACTGTCACCCCTCAGAGCGAAAGACCTACAGATAAAAGGAATCAAGTTCCTGTTCCAGCACCAAGGCCGACAGTGGCAAAAAAGACCATTTCTGAAAACTGTGAAGCATCTTCTACAGCGCTGAAACCTCCTGCTTCTCGGCCTTCAATGTTACCCATAGCAAAGGTCTCCCTGGTGAAGGTCGAAGGATCTTCAACCAACAAACATGCAGCTTCTCCAGATATGATTGCAAGCTTGCAAGATCTGATAAGTTTTGATGATGATGATGTTGTACCTGCTGTTCCAACAGGAGATAATGTGACCTCCCTAGTGACAGTAGGTAATGAAATGTTGGCTTCAGTTTTCTCTAGACTGCACTATAAGGCTGTACAGAAAGAAGGTAATATTTGAACCCTGAGGATTATTTTCTTTTCAATTGTCTGCCCCTCTGTTCTAAAATGGCTGATTATCCACAGATACCAGCAGCCTCCTGGCACCTTATGCATATCATCATGCGAGGCCAGCCAATGAGTACTAGAATGTTATTTGACCATGGTGAGCATTATGGTGAAGGTTCTGTCCTCACCCTACATCAATATTTACACATACCTGTCGAGGTGTGTCCGACAGCAGTTAGGATCAGGAACTCCAGTCAAATTCTTTACTTTGTCTCAACTCCCACGCTCTACCCTCTCCCCAAGAGCTCAACGATCAATTATAGCATCCGCAATGCTTCTCTAACTAACCCAACACAGACCACACACAGACACGCACTCACACACAGACACGCACTCACACACAGACACGCACTCACACACAGACACGCACTCACACACAGACACGCACTCACACACAGACACGCACTCACACACACACACGCACTCACACACTCACACACACATTCACACACTCACACACACATTCACACACTCACACACACATTCACACACTCACACACACATTCACACACACATTCACACACTCACACACACAGAACCACTCCGACACACACACGCACACAGTTAAGTCAGAACAGGCTGAGAATGAAACCTGGGACGTTTTAGTTTGTTATTCTAGTGTGGATGCCAGTACCTACAAGGGTCCTGGGAAGAACCGATATCTGAGACTTGAAGATGATAATTCAAAAATTTGCTAGAGAATTATATTGAATCGGTGTTTTCTGTATCAATTACTTTCAGGTGATTCTTCCCTTGAATAAATGACTTGATCTTTTCCTCCAATTGTCAGCAGTTACCTCCTTCACTCGCTGGTGGGAGGGGTGGAGGGGAGAACAGTTACACTTGGTCACAAATAGTGGAACAGTCTGTCTATTAAGACTGTTTATTTCTCGGCAGCACAGTGGCGCGGTGGGTTAGCACTGCTGCCTCACGGCGTCGAGGTCCCAGGGTCGATCCTGGCTCTGGGTCACTGTCCGTGTGGAGTTTGCACATTCTCCCCAAGTTTGCGTGGGTTTTGCCCCCACAAGCCAAAGTTGTGCAGGCTAGTGGATTGGCCACACTAAATTGCCCCTTAATTGGAAAAAATGAATTGGATACTCTAAATTTAGTTTTAAAAAAAGACTGTTTATTTCTCCATCATTCCAATTGATGAGATTTCTAATTTACAAAAGCACAGTATTCTTACAGCACAGAAGGAGGCTATTCAGCCCATTGTGTCTGCACCGGTTCTCCTTAGGAACAAGTTACCTAGTCTCACTCTCCTACCTCCTCCCCCTAGCCCTACACATTCCTCCTTTTCCGATAACTATCTAATTTCCTCTGGAATGCCTCGATCGATCCTGCCTCCACCACACTCTCAGACAGTGTATTCCAGATCCTAACCACTCGCTGCGTGAAAAAGATTTTCCTCTAGTCATCATAGCTTTTTTTGCTTATTAGCTTAAAACTGTGTCCTCTGGTTCCTGATTCTTCCACTAGGGAGAATAGTTTCTCCCTATCTAGCTTATCCAGACCCCTCATGATTTGGAATATCTCTATCAAATCTCATCTGGAAAGTCTCTTCGCCAAGGAAAACTGTCCCAACTTCTCCAATCTATCTATATAACTGAAGTTCCTCTTCCCAGAGACCGGTCTTGTGAATCGTTTCTGCACTCTCTCTAATCACATCTTTCCTAAAGTGCAGCATCCAGAACTGCGCACAACACTGTAATAATAATAAGAATCTTTATTGTCACAAGTAGGCTTACATTACACTGCAATGAAGTTACTGTGAAAATCCACTTGTCGCTACATTCCGGCGCATGTTTGGGTACACAGAGAGAATTCAGAATGTCCAATTCACCTAACAGCACGTCTTTCGGACTTGTGGGAGGAAACCGGAGTACCCGGAGGAAACCCACGCAGCCACGGGGAGAACATGCAGACTCCGCACAGACAGTGACCCAAGCCGGGAATCAAACCCAGGTCCCTGGCATTGTGAAGCAACAGTGCTAGCCACTGTGCCACCATGCCACCCGAGTAGTTGAGGCTGAACCAGTGTCTTGTATAGGTTTCATTTAACTCCCTTGCTTTTATGCCCTGTGTCCCTCTTAATAAAGCTTAGGATGGCATACTTTCTTAACCATTCTCTCAATCTGTGTTGCCACCTTCAGTGATTTAAGCACATATACACCCAGATTCCACTGCTCCCTTTAGAATTGTACTCTTTACTTTCTATTGTCTCTCTGCATTATTCTGACAAATTAATCTCTTCACACTACTCTGCATTAAATTTCATTTACCACTTGTTTTCCCACTCCATGAACCTGTCTGTCTTTTTGAAGTTCTGCTCTATCTTCTTAATAGTTCAAAATACGTCCAAGTTTTTTATTATCCCCAAGTTGTGAAATTATTTCATGTATGACCAGGCTTAGGTTATTAATAGATGCCATAGATGTTTACAGCATGGAAATAGGCCCTTTGGCCCAGCTTGACCATGTCGCCCAGTTTTTATCACAAGGCTAGTCCCACTTGCCCGCATTTTGGCCCATATCCCTCTATACCCACCCTGCCCATGTAACTGTCTAACTTTTTTAAAGGAAAAAATTGTACCCGCCTCTACCACTGCCTCTGGCAGTTCATTCGAGATGCTCACCACCCTCTGTGTAAAGAAATTTCCCCTCTGGTCTCTTTTGTATCTCTCCCCTCTCACCTTAAACCTATGCCCTCTAGTTCTAGACTCCGCTACCTTTGGGAAAAGATGTGACTATCTACCTTATCTATGCCCCTCATTATTTTATAGACCTCTATAAGATCACCCCTAAGCCTCCTATGCTCCAGGGAAAAAAGTCCCAGCCTACCCAGCCTCTCCTTATAGCTCAGACCATCAAGTCCTGGTAGCATCCTCGTAAATCTCTTCTGCACTCTTTCTAGTTTAACAATATCGTTCGTATAATAGGATGACCAGAACTGAACACAGTATTCCATGTGTGGTCTTAGTAATATCTTGTACAACTTCAACAAGACGTTCCAACTCCCGTATTCAATATTCTGACCAATAAAACCTAGCATGCTGAATGTCTTCACCACCCTGTCCGCCTGCGACTCCACCTTCAATGAGCTATGAACCTGTACCCCTAGATCGCCTTGTTCTGTAACTCTCCCCAACTCCCTACCATTAACTGAGTAGGTCCTGCCCTGATTTGATCTACCAAAATGCATCACCTCACGTTTATCCAAATTAAACTCCATCTGCCGTTCATCGGCTCACTGGCCTAATTGGTCAAGATCCTGTTGCAATCTTATATAACCTTCTTCACTATCCACCATGCCACCAATCTTGGTGTCATCTGCAAACTTACTAATCATGCCTCCTACATTCTCATCCAAATCATTAATATATACATTCTCATCCAAATCATTAATATATACAACAAATAACAGTGGATCCAGCACCGATCCATGAGGCACACCACTGGTCACAGGCCTCCAGTTTGAAAAACAACCTTCCACAACCACGCTTTGGCTTTGGTCGCCAAGCCAATTTTGTATCCAATTGGCTATCTCACCCTGGATTCCGTGAGATTTAACCTTGTGCAACAACCTAACAGAAAGAGCAAGGATTCCAACATTTACTCCATGGGGCACTCCACTACAAACCATTCTCCAGTGAGAAAAACTTCATTAACCACTAATCTCTGTTTCCTGTCTCTCCACTATTTTTGTGTCCATGTTGGTCCTGTCCCTTTTATTCCATGAGCTATAACTTTGCCCACAATTTTAGGACCCATGGCTTGAAGATAGATGAGGGTGACCCAAGCTGATTTCTTCAAATTTCCGTCCCCCTCTCACTTGAGATTAACTACCTGATTTCAACTTGATTTCCACTTCATGAAGAACTTTATGGAGAATGTTAAACTCTGCTATACCCAATTCCATTAATCGCTTAGCATTTATTATATAATAGCCTCGAAATTCCCTTTCTTTACCTGGTCTTCACACTTCCTGATCCCCTTAGCCATCTGAGAGCTGGTGCTGGTGTTGTATCAACACAATCTTCTATTCCACTTTGCCAGTGAGCTGCCTGTTAATATTTGTAGCACATCTGATCGATGATGGTGATGAGGCCTGAGGTCTAATATTGCACCTCTGGTCTCACTATACAAGCGCAAGAATTGTTCCCAACGTCACTGCCCCAAACCTCATGCCCCCCCACCCCACACGCCCAAATGTCCAGGTCTGTATTGGAGAAGTAACTGACAAAAGTTTTGAACAGTTAATTATTTTTAAATTATTCATGTGTTTAAAGACTTGCACTTGCTGGAAATAAAGAAGTAATGATGTCCAAACAACCCCATTCCATAAATTGAGCACGTAAACCAGGCTGATACTTCAAGAGCATAAACTGAATGGCATATGTCTGTTAGGATGGATATAAATGTTGCCACAGTCCTGGCCAACATTTATCCTTCAGTAAATACCACTAACGCAAGGAATTAGATTATTTATCTCTCAGCCACACAAAGCCCTGTTTAGACTATACCTGCAGTTCTGGGCACCACACCTTAGGAAAGATATATTGGCCTTGGAGGGAGAGCAATGTAGATTAACCAACCAATGAAGAGCAATTACAAACTAACATTGTGTTCCCTTGTGTTAGAAGATTAAGGGTAATTTGATCAAAGTTTTTGAGATATCGAGCAGAACAGATAGGATTGATAGAAACTATTTCTGCTGGTTGCCGAGTCCAGGACGAGCGGGCATGGTCTAAAGTTTAGAGATGGGCTGTTCAGGGCTGAAGTTGGGAAACATTTCTACTTGCTAAGTGTGGAAGTGGTTTGGAACTTTCTTCTCACAAAGCAATTGATATGAGGTCAATTGTTAATTTAAAAGCTAAGATTGATACGTTTTTATTAAGCAAAAGAATTAAGGTACAGGTGGCAAAGATGAGTATATGGAAGCAGGTCTCAGATCAGCCATGATTCATTCAAGGGTGGACCAGGCTTTAGAGGCTAAATTGTCCACTCTTGTTCTATGCTGCTATTGCTATTGACCTTGCTTGGTGGAAGTGGCAGTTGCATTTTCCTACGTTAAATACTAACTACATTTGCATAAGTAATTCACAGATAGTAAAGACCTTTGAGACATCACAAGAATGTGAAGGGCTCCATATAAGTCTATTATTTATTCTTTTACTTTCCCTTGTCTTTCTTTCACTTTTTCTTTCTCTAGTTTTTTCTTCCCATTTCTCGTTCTGCTCACTTTCTTTCTCTTCTTTTCTTTCATTCTCTCTGCAATGAGCTACCGTTCCACAAGATGCTTGCTGTATTCATCCAATAATTATTCCAGTTTATCTCCAGCACAATAACACTTACTACTAGTAAAAGGTGCATGATCAGCGCTGGGTGACTGGTAACGGGCACATTCGATATATAAATTGAAACATTATCCCAATTTTATTTTCTGTCCTAACAGATCCTTTTCAGACTTTACCTAGAGGTCAGAAGGCACCCACAGATAGTACATCAAGTCGGCCACCTTTATTGCGAAAACCAACAGTAATTCGCATACCCAATAAACTAGATAAAAGTAAGTGTTCTTTGTTTGTTAACGTGTTCAAGATTTTTTATGTTCTCTTCCTCTCCAGAAGTTTTATGTGGGAAATTTAGGATTGGCACTTTTTGCCAAATCCAAGTCGTGCAACAACAATCAGGAATGCAAGTGGTTGGAAAGAATTGAGAATTACATAATTTCTTTGGGAAAATGAGATATTGTTAGATATTCTGGATAAGACCATAAGACATAGGCGCAGAATTAGGCCACTTGGCCCATCAAGTCTGCTCCGCCATTCAATCATGGCTGATATTTTTCTCATCCCCATTCTCCTGCCTTCTCCCTATAAGCCCTGATCCCCTTATTAATCAAGAACCTATCCACCTCTGTCTTAAAGACACTCCGTGATTTGGCTTCCACAGCCTTCTGCGGCAATGAGTTCCACAGATTCACCAGCCCCTGGCTGAAGAAATTCCTCCTCATCTCTGTTTTGAAGGATCGTCCCTTCAGTCTGAGATTGTGTCCTCTGGTTCTCGTTGTCCCGACAAGTGGAAACATCCTCTCCACGTCTACTCTATCCAGGCCTCGCAGTATCTTGTAAGTTTTAATAAGATCCCCCCCCCCCCCCCATCCTTCTAAACTCCCAATGAGCATAGACCCAGAGTCCTCAACCGTTCAACCATGAGCTGAAATTTTGTAGCATTTCTGTGTCTATATCATTTAAGTTTTAACCTGGCCTGCAAGATGTGTATGCTGACTGTCCTTTCTCGTTCCTTTCACCAGCATCTTCTGAAGACATTGAAAGTCCACCCCCTCTCCCTGTGGAGACTCCTGTTAGCAATTTAATTGCACAGAAGCGTAGCATTGTGCCCAAGACTGCCATTGGGGTAAGATACACATTTCCTACAGGGGGTTTTATAGGCAGTTATAAATATGCATTATGGATATAATCTAAATTGATCTGAGTATTAATAGTACTATGAATAGTTGGTGATTTGCCAGCTTTTACCTTTTTAAAAAAAAAAAAATTCTAACTCTTTGGGTACCTGGAACAATTCTATGACCATCAGTTGCTGTTCTGCAGCCTCTCTGAACCGCTGCTCTTCATTCAGGAGCTCAGTTAGTGTGTGTGAGCAGTCTTCTCAGGCATGTAGGGCATCAAAACTCTCCCCAGTCCAGTGTTTTACTCATGTCCCACCCTCCTTTACAAGAAGGAGGCATAGAACAATGTTTGTGGTGTTATTGCATATTCAGTATGGTCCTTTTCTAACCTGATCATCTGCCTACCTCCAGTAGGGGTCACTGCATTGCAGATGATGGCCTAGAAATCCACGAGAGTTCTCCCAGTCTCCTCATGAAACTTCAGTCGGAGACCAGTATAATTCATGGCGAGCAGGTACAATGGGCTGAAACAACCACTTGATTCATTTTTAGGGGCTTCCATTGAACAGCCATTGATGAATTTCCAGACCAGTGTCATGAGTGCAGATGGATGGCATAATGATTAAAAACAAAACCTGTGACCATTCATTATAACCTCGTGGGTAAATGTGCATGCAATATTGAGGATGACGGTGTTGAACTTGGTAGTGAAGCCTCCCATAGTCAAATTTCCTATCAATACCCCTACATAAAGCATAGCTGCTCGGACGTGGTCCTGGAGAACCGATGAGAAAACCCATGGGTGGAGGTGAAAATATGGATATGGTTCTTAATGAATACTTTGAATTTGTTTTCAAGAAATAGGACAATGGGGCCGACATTGCAGTTAAGGAGGAAACTTGGAGAAAGAGGAACTAATAAGGGGTTTAGTGTCCTTGAACGTAGAGAAATCATCAGGCCCAGATTAAATATATCACAGATTGCTAAGAAAAGCAAGGGAAGAAACAGCACAGGCTCTGACCATCATTTTCCAATGCTCTCTGGCTACAGGTCAAATTACCTCCTTCTGTGCCATAAATTTTCTTTTGGTTTTTTTTCGCTCTGACTCAAACTCCACCTAAAATTCACTAATACATTCTATGTCTTTCACCTTGGGAAACCTCTGCCCAGTTGCTATTCCACTGCTGTTTCCTGCTGCCCCACTTAATGGCCATGATTTAATGGCTGCGCTGTGCTTAAGTGAGAGTGCAACAAGGCCGGTAAATCGCGGGAGAGGCCAAAATCAAAAACTGCGCCGGGCGCCAATCTGTTTGCGATCTGACCAGTCCGCTCCTGTTGCAAAATCACGCCTCTATTGTGTCCAGTAATCTGCCCAGGTTGCCATCCGCTAATCGTGGGGCTGGTCTTTTCGGCAGCATGGCTATGAGCTGAGTGTGGTTGACTGTGCAGGATCGGTTTAAGTGTTGCTCTCCCTTGCTCGCGGGGGGTGGGGCTGGTGAGTGCAGTCCCGGTGAATCAGCCGGCGGGACCATGATTTGTGGCGTGAAGCCCATGGGCCTCTTCAATGGACCTGCTAACGTTTTATAGCGATGGTGGCCTCGCCAGGCCAAGCATCAGGAAGCTCATGGCCGTTCCTGGTCGCTACCCCGCTTAGAAACGTTTTGGTTAAATCGCGCCCAGTATTTCTTGAGTAGCTACTAATCTTCCACTAATCATTCCCCCATTCCTTCCTCAATACCACTTCTCTTCCTGCTCAACACCAACCTCTACCTTTCATGCATTGGATTGTACTCTTACTCACACATGGCTGATGCTGCAACAAATGGAATGAGGGACATTAGTTATAAGAGAGACTAGTAAAACTGTGTCCTCCTTAGACAAGAAATTTCATAGCCAATATCAAGACTGCAGAGTTTTAAAATAAAGTCAATAAGGAGAAACTGTTTCTATTGGCAGGTGGGTCAATGACCAAAGGGCACAGATTTAAGATAATTGAAAGAACCAGAAGGGAAGTGGGGATAATTTTGTTTTACACAATACATTCTCATCATCTGGAACACTCTGCCCGAAAGAGGAGAAGCATATTTAATAATAGCTTTCATAGGGGATTTTAATAAATAATTGAAAAGGATGCATTTAGGGCAGCACGGTGGCGCAAGTGGTTAGCATGGTTGGCTCACGGCGCCGAGGTCCCAGGTTCGATCCGGGCTCTGGGTCACTGTCCGTGTGGAGTTTGCACATTCTTCCCATGTTTGCGAAGGATTCAGCCCCACAACCCAAAAGATGTGCAGGGTAGGTGGATTGGCCTTGCTAAATTGCCCCTTAATTGGAAAAAATTAGTTGGATACTCTAAATTTAAAAAAAAAAGAAAAGGATACATTTGCTGGGTTCTGGGGAAAGAGTGGGGGGGGGGGGGGGACACACATTGTGATTCCAGTTTAACAATGGGGTGGCGGGGGGGGGGGGATATTGATTCCAGTTTATGGGGGTTTTGTTAAGTCTACAAAACGAACAAGTAACTCATCAGCTGGTCAAGACAACCATAGCATTACACCACTTGAAGATACTGGCTGCAGGTAACTGGGGAATATTACACAGAAGAGAGTGACAGCCTCAGGAGCCCAGCAGTAAAGACTAAGCAGAAGGAGAGATTGAAGACCAATGAAAGCCCCAGACAGCTGTTCGCCAGGGCCATCCGTACCTGATCACGGCTGGGACTGTCCCATGTCATGAATCATATCTACTTCATATCTCAAAACTTTAGGCTGACACCACAATGCAGTACTGAAGCAGTGCTGAATTACTATGGGTGCTGTCTTTCAGCTGAGCTATTAAATCACCTGCTGAGTTTCCTTTATTACATGAGTAATGAAGAGTCCTGGCACAAGAAATCAAAACTAGGAGCAAGAGTAGACCATGTGGCCCATCGAGCCATTTAACACGGTCATGGCTGATCTCGGGCTTCAACTCACTTCCCTGCCCATTCTCCATATCCCGTGTTTCTCTGAGAGACCAAACGTATGTCTGTACCAGCGTTGAATGTATTAAATGACGGAGCATCCACAACTCTCTGGGACAGAGAATTTCCAAGATTCACAGCCCTTTGAGCAAAGTAACTTGCCCTCATCTCAGCCCTAAATGACTGCCCCCCTTATCCTGCGACTGTGCCCATGCATTTGATATTTCCCCAACCACCAGAAGTAGTCTCTTAATTTCTCCCCTACCAAGCCCATTCAGAATGTTGTACATTTCAATGAGGTTGCCTTTTCTAAACGCCAGAGAAAATAAACTAATGTGTTCAATCTTTCATCGCAGCGTAGGATGTAGGACCAATTTAGGGACGTTTTGCCATCCCATCCCCAATGCAAGTATATCTTGAATGTGGAGATCAAAACTGCATGCACTATTGCAGGTGTGGTTTCACCAAAACCCTGCAGAACTCCAGCAAGAATTATTTATTCCTGTGCTCCAATCCCCTTGCAATAAAAGCCAACATGCTATTTGCCTTCCTAATTGTTTGTTCTACCTGCATGTTAACGTTTTGCATTCTGTATACAAGCGCACCCAAGTCAGTTTGAACAACATTTACAAGTTTCTCACCTTTTAGAAAATATTCAGCTTTTCTATTCCTACGACAAAAGTAGATAACTTCACTCTTCCCCACATTATGATCCACTTGTCATCTTGTTGCCCACTCACTTAACCTCTATACCTCATTGCAGCCTCTCGGTGACCTTGCTTACCTTTCTACCTATCTTGGTATTATCTGCAAATTTAGATGTGTCATTCTCTAAGTCATTAATATAGATTGTAAATAGCTGAGGCTCCAGCACTGATGCTTGTGGTACTCTACTCTTCACTACCTGGCAACTTGGAAAACGTCCCAATCATGCCGACTCTCTACTTATTTGTTAACCAATCCTCCATCTATGCTATTATTTTACCTCCAACTCTATGTGCACTTATCATGTCCATTAAACTTTGGTGTGGCACCTTATCAATAGCCTTTTGGAAATCCAGATATACTGGGCGGGTTTCTCCGGTCGGCGACACCGAAATAGTGTTCAGCAATTGGCCGGTGAATCCCCATTTGCGCTGAAAGTGGGGGGGGGGGCGCAGCCGTGCGCATGTGCAGCCACGGACCTGGCAATTCTCTGGCTGTATCCGCAGGTAAAGCCGGGGGATTTATGCTGCGCGGCTGCTGCCCCCCCCCCACCAAACAGAGGATCGGTACAGCTTTTGCACCATTTTTTCTGGTGTAAAACGCCGGCATCAGAATTTAGTCTGCAAATCGGAGAATCCAGCCCACTATATCTACTGGTTTCCCCTTTATGTACCCTACTATTTAAATCCTCGAAAAACTCCAGTAATGTGTGAAATGGGAGTTCCCTTTAGTAAACTATGCTTTTTGAAGATCCAGTATGTTCCTGTCAACTGATGTTAGACTAACTAGCCTGTAGTTCCCTGTTTTCTCCCTTCCTCCTTCCTTGAAAAATGGTCTTAATATTTTAAAACTTCCAATCCAATGCGTCCATTCTAAATCCAATGAATTCTGGAAAATCGCAGCCAGTGCAGCCACTATCTCTGCAGCTATCTCCTTTAGAACCTGAGGGCGGCGGTCATCAGGCCCCGGGGATGTGTTGCATTTTAATCCCTTGCGTTTCTCCACCATCTTTTCTCTGTTGATATTAATTTCCTCGCATTTTTTAGCCCCTAGTTAACCGTTCATTTCTGGAATGAACCATGTGTCTTCTACTGTTCTTCTGGTTCTAACAGACCAATGTTAACACTAGCGGCTCTCTTCCTCTTTATATACTTAAAAAAGCTCTTACAACCGTATGCCAAATTAGGTTATTATTTGCGTCCATTTACTGCATCCTTTATAATCGATTCTAGCATTTCTCTGGTTTACTCTCTATTCTTTTCTTTTCATCAACATTTTGGTTGCCCTTTGGCTTGTAAAGCACTCTCAATCCTCATATATGTTACTGTTTCTTGCAAATAGGTGGATTGGCCATGCTGAATTGCCCTTAGTGTCCAAAATTGCCCTTAGTATTGGGTGGGGTTACTGGGTTATGGGGATAGGGTGGGGGTGTTGACCTTGGGTAGGGTGCTCTTTCCAAGAGCCGGTGCAGACTCGACGGGCTGAATGGCCTCCTTCTGCACTGTAAATTCTATGATCTATGAATATAATAAGCCTCTTTTAATCAAATACTATCCCTAATTTTCTGAGTGAGCCATAGGAACAAGGGAGCAGGTGAAGGCCATTCAGCCCATTGACCCTGATCAGCTACTCAGTATGATCATGGATGATCATCCATCTCAGTGCCTTTTCTCCACATTATCCCCACACTATTCCCATATCCCTTTACATCATTGGTATTTATAAATCTGTCAATCTCTACTTTAAACATACTCGACGACTGTGCATCCAGAGTCCTCTGGGGTAGAGAATTTTAAAAATTCACAACTCTTGAGTAAAAAAGAAATTCTCCTCTCATCATAGGACAATCCCTTCATAGCAGGGACCAATTTAGTGCAACTTCACTGTACTGCTGCCAATGAATTTATACAATGCCTTGTTCAACTTCAGGAAGTCCAAAAGAAGTTTGCAGCTAATGAAGTACTTTTTGAAGGTAGAACCCATCTTGGTCCTAAGTGGCTTCCCCTTATATCCCCTGGTCCCCAACTGGGGAAACATCTTACCTGCATCTACCCGGTCTACCCCTTTAAGTATTGTGTGCATTTCAGTGAGATCACCTCTCATTCTTTGAAAATACAGGCCCAGTTTACCCAATCTCTCTTCAAGGACCGGTCTGCCATCCCAGGAATAAGTCTGGTGAACTTACATTGCACTCCTCTATAGTGATAATATTCTCCCTGAGGTAAGGGGACCAAACTGCATTTCCAATCCATAATCCATGCCAGTATATTATCTCCTATCCTATATGCTTAATTGTGTTGATCAATCTTATGTGTGGGACTTTATCAAAAGCTTCTGAAAGTCCAAGTATACTACATCCAGCGACTTCCTTTTATCACTTCTGCTAGTAACATCCACAAATAAACTCCAACAGATTTGTCAAACATGATTTCCCGTACGTAAATCCATGTTGAATATGCCAAATTAGATTATTATTTCCATCCATTTACTGCATCCTTTATAATCTATTCTAGCATCTCCCTACCACTGATGTATGGTTAACAGGTCTGTAGTTCCCTGTTTTCTCTCTCCTTCCCTACTTAAATAGTGGAATGACATTTGCTATCTCTATAGAATCATAGAATCCCTACAGTGCAGAAGGAGGCCCATCGAGTCTGCACCAACCCTCTGAAAGAGTATTCCACCCAAGCTCATTTCCCCGCCCTATCTCTTAACCTAACCTACACATCTTTTTTGGACACTGAGGGAGAATTCAGAATGTCCAGATTACCTACAGCATGCCTTTCGGGACTTGTGGGAGCAAACCATAGCGCCCGGAGGAAACTCAAGCCGACACAGGGAGAACGTGCAAACTCCGCACGTACAGTGACCCAAGCCAGGAATCGAACCTGGGATCCTGGTGCTGTGAAGCAACAGTGCTAACCACTGTGCTACCGTGCTATCCCTGGAATATTTATTTTTCAACCTTGATCACCTTGTATCTATACCTTTATAATGGTGATTTGATCTAAATTATTTACTCAATTTGTGCCACTAGTTCATCTATTTGCAGATGTTTTGTGTACTCGGGTAAAGGACTTGTAACTTCTATTCCCTGCAGTGACCCGATTCGCTGATGTACAATTCTTGTTAAACTCTATGTCCCTTTCTCTCTCTTTTTTCCACGTTCCCCCCCTTCATCACACACGAGAAGATGTCTTTAACCCTGGCACTGGGCGGGCAGACAACACAATGTTCAGAGCTCATAGTTGCAGCTGCAGAGAGCAGTACCTAGACTACACTGCCTCCAATCACAACCATATTCTTATCTGCTCCCCCCACCCTCTCAATCTTCTAAACTTCAGTGAATATAATCCAAACCAATTTAGGCTCTCCTCATACGACAGCCTTGCACTCCCTCTATAGCAAGAAAATCCTTTCTCAGATAAGACACCAGAATTGCATACAATCGGCAAGATCTTACTCGTCCAGCAATTGGAAATTCCCGCCCGAGGTCAATCGAACTTTGCGTGGTCCACGTCCCGCCCGTGGCGATCTTGCAGCGGGCACAGCTGAAAATTCCAGCCCAATATTCCAAGGGTGGCCTTACCAATGCCCTGTACAATTACAGTAAAAATCCGTACAATTACAGCTCAAATCCTCTTGCTATGAAGGCTAACATACCTTCTTTACTGCCTTCTTTACTGCCTGCTGTACCTGTGCGCTTACTTTCAGCGACTAATCTACTAGGACACCAAGGTCTCGCTGAATATCCACCTTTCTCAATTTACAGCCATTCAAAAACCTGCCTTCCTATTTTTGCTACCGATGTGGATAACCTCACATTTATCCACATTATACTGCATCTGCCATGCATATGCCCACTCATTCAGTCTGTCCAAATCACGCTGAAGCATCTTTGCATACTCCTCACAGTTCATTCTCCGACCCAGTATTGTATCATCTGCAAATTTGGAGATAATACACTTAATTCCCTCATCCAAATCATTAATATATGATGTGAACAGCTGGGGTCCTAGCACTGATCCCTGTGGTACCCCACTAGTCACAGCCTGCCATTCGGAAAAAGACCCATTTATTCCAACTCTTTGCATCCTGTCTGCTAACCAGCATTCTATCCATATCAAGTCACTACCTGCAATTCCAAGTGCTTTAACTTTACATATTTTTTTTTTAATAAAATATTTTATTGAAAATTTTTGGTCAACCAACACAGTACATTGTGCATCCTTTACACAATATTATAACAACACAAATAACAATGACCTATTTTATAAACAGAAAGTGAATAAATAATAGATAACAAAAATGAAAACTAACCCTAATTGGCAACTGCCTTATCACAAGTAACACTCTCCAAAAATATAATTTAACAGTCCAATATATAATTATCTGTAGCAACGACCTATACATATTATACAGTATATATTAACAACCCTGAGAGTCCTTCTGGTTCCTTCCCCCCCCCCCCGATCCTGGCCTGCTGCTGCTGCCTTCTTTTTTCCATTCCATCTATCTTTCTGCGAGGTATTCGACGAACGGTTGCCACCGCCTGGTGAACCCTTGAGCCGACCCCCTTAGAACGAACTTAATCCGCTCTAGCTTTATAAACCCTGCCATGTCATTTATCCAGGTCTCCACCCCCGGGGGCTTGGCTTCTTTCCACATTAGCAATATCCTGCACCGGGCTACTAGGGACGCAAAGGCCAAAACATCGGCCTCTCTCGCCTCCTGCACTCCCGGCTCTTGTGCAACCCCAAATATAGCCAACCCCCAGCTTGGTTCGACCCGGACCCCCACTACTTTTGAAAGCACCTTTGTCACCCCCATCCAAAACCCCTGTAGTGCCGGGCATGACCAAAACATATGGGTATGATTCGCTGGGCTTCTCGAGCACCTCACACACCTATCCTCCACCCCAAAAAATTTACTGAGCCGTGCTCCAGTCATATGCGCCCTGTGTAATACCTTAAACTGAATCAGGCTTAGCCTGGCACACGAGGACGACGAGTTTACCCTGCTTAGGGCATCTGCCCACCGCCCCTCCTCGATCTCCTCCCCCAGCTCTTCTTCCCATTTCCCTTTTAGTTCATCTACCATAGTCTCCCCTTCGTCCCTCATTTCCCTATATATATATCTGACACCTTACCATCCCCCACCCATGTCTTTGAGATCACTCTGTCCTGCACCTCTTGTATCGGGAGCTGCGGGAATTCCCTCACCTGTTGCCTCGCAAAAGCCCTCAGTTGCATGTACCTGAATGCATTCCCTTGGGGCAACCCATATTTCTCGGTCAGCGCTCCCAGACTCGCGAACTTCCCATCACAAACAGATCTTTCAGTTGCGTTATTCCTGCTCTTTGCCACATTCCATATCCCCCATCCATTCCCCCCGGGGCAAACCTACGGTTTTTTCTTATCGGGGACCCCCCCCCAAGGCTCCAGTCTTTCCCCTATGCCGTCTCCACTGTCCCCAAATCTTCAGTGTAGCCACCACCACCGGGCTTGTGGTGTAGTTCCTCGGTGAGAACGGCAATGGGGCTGTCACCATAGCCTGTAGGCTAGTCCCCCTACAGGACGCCCTCTCTAATCTCTTCCACGCCGCTCCCTCCTCCTCTCCCATCCACTTACTCACCATTGAAATATTAGCGGCCCAATAATACTCACTTAGGCTCGGTAGTGCCAGCCCCCCCCTATCCCTGCTACGCTGTAAGAATCCCTTCCTCACTCTCGGGGTCTTCCCGGCCCACACAAAACCCATGATGCTCTTTTCAATCCTTTTAAAAAAAGCCTTCGTGATCACCACCGGGAGGCACTGAAACACAAAGAGGAATCTCGGGAGAACCACCATCTTAACCGCCTGCACCCTCCCTGCCAGTGACAGGGATACCATATCCCATCTCTTGAAATCCTCCTCCATTTGTTCCACCAACCGCGTTAAATTTAACCTATGCAATGTGCCCCAATTCTTGGCTATCTGGAGCCCCAGGTAACGAAAGTCCCTTGTTACCTTCCTCAACGGTAGGTCCTCTATTTCTCTACTCTGCTCCCCTGGATGCACCACAAACAACTCACTTTTCCCCATGTTCAATTTATACCCTGAAAAATCCCCAAACTCCCCAAGTATCCGCATTATTTCTGGCATCCCCTCCGCCGGGTCTGCCACATATAGTAACAAATCGTCCGCATACAAAGATACCCGGTGTTCTTCTCCTCCTCTAGGTACTCCCCTCCACTTCTTGGAACCCCTCAACGCTATCGCCAGGGGCTCAATCGCCAGTGCAAACAATAATGGGGACAGAGGGCATCCCTGCCTTGTCCCTCTATGGAGCCGAAAGTATGCAGATCCCCGTCCATTCGTGACCACGCTCGCCATCGGGGCCCTATACAACAGCTGCACCCATCTAACATACCCCTCTCCAAAACCAAATCTCCTCAACACCTCCCACAAATAATCCCACTCCACTCTATCAAATGCTTTCTCGGCATCCATCGCCACTACTATCTCCGTTTCCCCCTCTGGTGGGGGCATCATCATTACCCCTAACAGCCTCCGTATATTCGTGTTCAGCTGTCTCCCCTACACAAACCCAGTTTGGTCCTCGTGGACCACCCCCGGGACACATTCCTCTATTCTCATTGCCATTACCTTGGCCAGGATCTTGGCATCTACATTTAGGAGGGAAATAGGTCTATAGGACCCGCATTGTAGCGGGTCCTTTTCCTTCTTTAAGAGGAGCGATATCGTTGCTTCAGACATAGTCGGGGGCAGTTGTCCCCTTTCCTTTGCCTCATTAAAGGTCCTCGTCAATACCGGGGCGAGCAAGTCCACATGTTTTCTATAGAATTCGACTGGGAATCCATCCGGTCCCGGGGCCTTTCCTGCCTGCATGCTCCTAATTCCTTTCACCACTTCTTCTACCTCGATCTGTGCTCCCATTCCCACCCTTTCCTGCTCTTCCACCTTGGGAAATTCCAGCCGATCCAAAAAGCCCATCATTCTCTCCCTCCCATCCGGGGGTTGAGCTTCATATAATTTTTTATAAAATGTCTTGAACACTCCATTCACTCTCTCCGCTCCCCGCTCCATCTCTCCTTCCTCATCCCTCACTCCCCCTATTTCCCTCGCTGCTCCCCTTTTCCTCAATTGGTGTGCCAGCAACCTGCTCGCCTTCTCCCCATATTCGTACTGTACACCCTGTGCCTTCCTCCATTGTGCCTCTGCAGTGCCCGTAGTCAGCAAGTCAAATTCTACATGTAGCCTTTGCCTTTCCCTGTACAGTCCCTCCTCCGGTGCTTCCGCATATTGTCTGTCCACCCTCAAAAGTTCTTGCAGCAACCGCTCCCGTTCCTTACTCTCCTGCTTCCCTTTATGTGCCCTTATTGATATCAGCTCCCCTCTAACCACCGCCTTCAGCGCCTCCCAGACCACTCCCACTTGGACCTCCCCATTATCATTGAGTTCCAAGTACTTTTCAATGCACCCCCTCACCCTTAGACACACCCCCTCATCTGCCATTAGTCCCATGTCCATTCTCCAGGGTGGGCGCCCTCCTGTTTCCTCCCCTATCTCCAAGTCTACCCAGTGTGGAGCGTGATCTGAAATGGCTATAGCCGTATACTCTGTTCCCCTCACCTTCGGGATCAACGTCCTTCCCAGCACAAAAAAGTCTATTCGCGAGTAGACTTTATGGACATAGGAGAAAAACGAGAACTCCTTACTCCTAGGTCTGCTAAATCTCCACTGGTCTACACCTCCCATCTGCTCCATAAAATCTTTAAGTACCTTGGCTGCTGCCGGCCTCCTTCCAGTCCTGGACTTCGACCTATCCAGCCCTGGTTCCAACACCGTATTAAAATCTCCCCCCATTATCAGCTTTCCCATCTCTAGGTCCGGAATGCGTCCTAGCATCCGCCTCATAAAATTGGCATCATCCCAGTTCGGGGCATATACGTTTACCAAAACCACCGTCTCCCCCTGTAGTTTGCCACTCACCATCACGTATCTGGCCCCGTTATCCGCCACTATAGTCTTTGCCTCGAACATTACCCGCTTCCCCACTAATATAGCCACCCCCCTGTTTTTCGCATCTAGCCCCGAATGGAACACCTGCCCCACCCATCCTTTGCGTAGCCTAACCTGGTCTATCAGTTTCAGGTGCGTTTCCTGTAACATAACCACATCTGCCTTAAGTTTCTTAAGGTGTGCGAGTACCCGTGCCCTCTTTATCGGCCCGTTCAGCCCTCTCACGTTCCACGTGATCAGCCGGGTTGGGGGGCTTCCTACCCCCCCCCCCCTTGTCGATTAGCCATCCCCTTTTTCCAGCTCCTCACCCGGTTCCCACGCAGCTGTATCTCCCCCAGGCGGTGCCCCCCCGCCCATCCCCTCCCATACCAACTCCCCCCTCTCCCCAGCAGCAGCAACCCAGTAATTCCCCCCTCCCACCCCCCCCCCCCCCCGCTAGATACCCCGCTAGCGTAATTACTCCCCCCATGTTGCTCCCAGAAGTCAGCAAACTCTGGCCGACCTCGGCTTCCCCCCGTGACCTCGGCTCGCACCGTGCGACGCCCCCTCCTTCCTGCTTCTCTATTCCCGCCATGATTATCATAGCACGGGAACCAAGCCCGCGCTTCTCCCTTGGCCCCGCCCCCAATGGCCAACGCCCCATCTCCTCCACCTCCCCTCCTCCCCCATTACCACCTGTGGAAGAGAGAAAAGTTACCACATCGCAGGATTAGTACATAAAACTCCTCTTTCCCCCCTTTTTAACCCTCCTCTTCGCCCCCCACATTCGCCCCACCACTTTGTTCAAACGTTCTTTTTAATAACCCGCTCATTCCAGTTTTTCTTCCACAGTAAAAGTCCACGCTTCATCCGCCGTCTCAAAGTAGTGGTGCCTCCCTCGATATGTGACCCACAGTCTTGCCGGTTGCAGCATTCCAAATTTTATCATCTTTTTATGAAGCACCGCCTTGGCCCGATTAAAGCTCGTCCTCCTTCTCGCCACCTCCGCACTCCAGTCTTGATAAACGCGGATCACCGCGTTCTCCCATTTACTGCTCCGAGTTTTCTTTGCCCATCTAAGGACCATTTCTCTATCCTTAAAACGGAGGAATCTCACCACTATGGCTCTGGGAATTTCTCCTGCTCTCGGTCCTCGCGCCATCACTCGGTATGCTCCCTCTACCTCCAACGGACCCGCCGGGGCCTCCGCTCCCATTAACGAGTGCAGCATCGTGCTCACATATGCCCCGATGTCCGCTCCCTCCGCACCTTCAGGAAGACCAAGAATCCTCAGGTTGTTCCTCCTTGCGTTGTTCTCCAGTGCCTCCAACCTTTCCACACATCGTTTCTGATGTGCCTCATGCATCTCCGTCTTCACCACCAGGCCCTGTATGTCGTCCTCATTCTCGGCTGCCTTTGCCTTCACGACCCGAAGTTCCCGCTCCTGGGTCTTTTGTTCCTCCTTTAGCCCTTCGATCGTCTGTAGTATCGGGGCCAACAGCTCTTTCTTCATTTCCTTTTTGAGCTCTTCCACACAGCATTTCAAGAACTCTTGTTGTTCAGGGCCCCATGTTAAACTGCCACCTTCCGACGCCATCTTGGTTTTTGCTTGCCTTCCTTGCCGCTGTTCTAAAGGATCCACTGCAATCCGGCCACTTTCTCCTTTTTCCATCCGTATCCAGGGGGGATTCCCTTCTGGTTTACTGCACAGTGTTTTTAGCCGTCAAAATTGCTGTTGGGGCTCCTATCAAGAGCCCAAAAGTCCGTTTCACCGGGAGCTGCCGAAACGTGCGACTTAGCTGGTCATCGCCGCACCCGGAAGTCTTAACTTTACATATTAATCTGCTATGTGAGACTATGTCAAAGGCCTTCTGAAAGTCTAAATAAACCACATCAACTGTTTGTCCCTGGTCAACTCTACTAGTTGCGTCCTCAAAGAATTCCAGTAGAGTTGTCAAGGATTGATATCCCTTTCGTAAATCCATGCTCACTTTGTCTTGTTATACTGCTGCGTTCCAAATGCTGTACTATGGAATCCTTGATAATGGACTCTAGCAGTTTCCCCACTACCGATCTTAGGCTCAATGGTCTTTAGTTCCCTGTTTTCTCTCTACCTCGCTTTTTGAATAGTGGGCTTACATGAGCTACCATCCGATCTGTCGGAACCATTCAAAGTCCAGAGAATTTTGCAAAATGACCACCAATGGAATGGATCTATTATTTCTGGACCACTTCCTTAAGTACTCTTGGGTGAATATTATCAGGCCCTGGAGATTAATCAGCCTTTAATCCATCGATTTCCCCCAAACCATTTTCTCACCAAAACTTGTGTTTCTCAGAACTTCTGGTACATTATTTATGTCCTCCTTTGTGAAGACAGAAGCAAATGGTATTGAGCTTCTTGAGTGTTGTTGGAGCTGCACTCGTCAAGGCAAATTGAGAGTATTCCATCACACTCCTGACTTGTGCCCTCTGTCATGTCCACATATCCGTCCTTGGACTGCTGCAATGTTCCGGTGAAGCCCAGTGCAAACTGGCATTATACAACCTTCTGGACTTAATATTGTGTTCAACAACTTCATATTGTGAACTCTATTCTCCACTTTCACCCCATTTTTATTTCCATCAATTAATTTTCATTTCTTCCATCGATCCGTCTTTCCATCACCATTGTGCCCTCCCTCTCCCCACCCAACCCCACCCCACTTGAGCCATCTGTTCGCTGTTCCCAGTTGTCCTTTCACACACTGCTTTTGTTCTGCCATTAAAAAAATATGATCTCTTATTGTGCCACTATCAGCACCTTCTTAGCTTCGATCACCGCAATTTACATTCCCTTTGTCTTTCTATCCATAGCGTCTTTGTCAATCTGCACCTATCGTTGGCCCTTTATCCAGCCTCACTGCTCCACTCCCCCTCCACAACAGTATAATTCTGACCCCATTTCCAGTTCTCTCCAGCTTTGACAAAAGTCACCCAGAATCAAAACATTAGCTCCCTTCTCCACAGATGATAATATTTAGATGCTGTCAGACCCACTGAGATTGCCCAGTATTCTAGCATCCGCAGTAATTTGCTTTTTTCTTTCAATGCCTTTGTTTTAGCTTGTCATTTTCTGAAGTTAAAGAGTTGCTCATCTGTGCTGAATCTAACCTTGACTCTGAGATTGAAAGCTACAAGAAACATCACAGTGAATGAAATGCTGAAGAATTATTGTGTGAGGGCGGATCCTTGCTTACTATCATTTATAACAGCCTTAACTAGTAATTAGGATCATCTTCCACCAGTCTAAGTCATTGTGCCATTATGGAGTTGGTGGACCATCACAGTGAATTTGTTTGGACAACCAAATCTGATGTGGGTTTCCCAGAGACCTTTTCTACCGACAATGTCAAATGCCTTTGTTAGGTCAACAAAGTAAAGGTCTTCAATTTGCTCTCTGCAGATTTCTTGGGGCTGTCTGGATGATTAATTCATTCAGTGTTGGGAAGATCAAAGATACCATATGTGGATCTTTGACTCTATATCCTTGCCCCCAGCTTGACCTCGCTGTCTGGCTCGTTCCTTGACTGAACCACTTACTTGAATTTAGTGTCCTATTTGACCTCAAACAAAATTTGGAATTCACGTTGTTTCCATTATAATGCCTGCTCACTTCCAACTCCACAGAAATTCCCCTCCTTGCTGTTTCTTGCCGCTGCCACTGAAGCCCTTATTCACATTTCTGCCACCTTCACCTTTAACATCTGCACTTTCACAGGCTTTCCCTAACTTCACCGTAGAAAAACTCTGATGAGTACAAACTCTAAACCCAACAACCTGAACGCACTAAATTCTTCTACTTTATCAGACAGTATTTAGTTTCCTATCCCCTCGTGCAATGAATTCCAAATCCTTCCATGGCCACATCTCTCTAGGACTGCAGCATCCAACAGTCCTTCCTATACTACATTCCAGTTGGGGATTGGGAGAGGTGACAACTTAATTCCCACCCAATCCCATCATCATCCTCAACCTTGTACATTGCATTTGGTAAAGGGCCATTTGTGCAGTCTGGATTTCATTTAGCTATATACTGTTCAGACTATTAGCAGACTGAGAATCATTTGTATGCAGTCAGGCAAGACCGTAGCACAAACATTTTATGCTTTTGCTGATCTTACCTTCCCACTGTTCCTGAGAGTAGCAACTTTATAGCTACAATTTGTCAACAAGCTGACAAGACCACGTGATGCCGATCAGTTCATGTAATGGGCAACAGAGTTCAAGCCATTTCTGGATCATACACAGAGCCACCTATTTTGTTAATACATTAGTTTGGTAGTGAAAGCTCCAAAATGGTTTAAAAAAATCAAAATACTGTTGATGCTTGGAAATTTGAAGCACAATGTACTTGTGGACAGAGCAGAGGAGTTAACATTCTGGATGTAAATCCTCACAATATTTTGTAGTCTTTACAGGAAACATGTCTGTTATATTCACAGATGCTGGCCTGTGTGTTTCCAGTTATTTATGTTTGTTAATTCTGAAAACAAGGTGAAGTCTTTGTGAAATTCTATTTTCCAAAGACTGTAGGAAGATCCTATAAAGTCACACGATGGATGTAGTGTGAAAGATTGTTTTTTCCACTGGCACATTACTTGGTAAATTGATGCCCTTTGATGGTTGAAAATTATAGCTAGTAATACTGGTGCTTTTCTTTTTAAAGTCTCCTGTTTTGGTCACCACAGGACACTGTGCTCCCAATGACCAACTGTCCCAAAATGTATCCATGCTGGTAAAAGTTTTCAAACATCATGTTCCCTCCCAAACCTGAAGTTTAAATATGAACATTCTTTAGGTGAATTGTGATTTTTCAGCTTGCTTTCATGAAACATTTCTTCTTGTGTGTGGGCGATAACAGGTGTCACTTGTTCAGCAACACCCGGTTTGACTCCTGCTTTTCAATTGGCCTCCCAACTCTCTTCGGGAGTGGCTATGTGCAAAAACCCCATGGAGGGAATTAGGATGAAAAACCAAGGGAAGGGAGGGAGGTAACCATGTCTTTTCACTGAAGGCAGTGGCCATGCTAATCGTGCTCATGTGCCAATTAATTTTAGCGCTGCCATATTTGGATCATTGAATTGAATTGATGAAAGAGAGTCAACACTGGGAGGGTAACATCATGTGATCTGGTCATAGATGGCTCCTTGCTCATCTTGAGGAGTGGAATGGCATACTTTGTAGGACATATGGGATAAAAATAAACATAGGGAATTTTTATAAATAATTACAAAAAAATCTCACCTCTGCAATCTTATCTTTTGGCTGCCAGAAACAGGCACTTCCTGAATAAAAGCACACAAGTCTAAAAGGATTTAATAAAATAAAGTACTCAAAAGGGAGTAACAACATGTGTTTGCATTGACTCCCAAGTTCTGAAGATCTGCTCTGAAGGGAATTGTTTCTGTCTTGTGTACCCTCTCTCTTCAACTTGCAGAAAAGTTTTTTTGGATATAATTCGCCCATATTCGCAGCTCCAGCTCTCTGCTGATCTAACTGTTACTCAATCATAGGTTCTGTCTCAGGGGGAACACCAAAGAACTGGAGGGAGGGAATCTGTGATTAGAGGAGATGAGAAGCGAGCATGGGATTCTTCCCCCCGCCATGCCCCATTTCTGCCTCGACCCGCTGGCGGGATTCTCTGTTACGTCGGCCGGTCAATGGGGTTTCCCATTGTGGGGCAATCCCACGCCGTCGGGAAACCCCCGTGCACTGGCAAAAACGAGAATCCTGCCAGCGGAGAATCCAGCCCAGAATCTGTGATTGGAGGAGCTCCTTGCAGATTCTATCCCTCCCCTACCCGCTGCTCCTATTAGAGTAAAATATTGGCCAGAATTTTCCATTTGGGAGACTGTGGACTGGATTTTCTGATTCCGGCGAGGGAATGGTGGCGTTATACGACTGAAAAATTGGTGCAAAACGGCTATCGATCCTCCATTTGGCTGGGGGCTAGCATGCAGGCAGCGTAGAGCACCCTGCTCTAGCTGCCGATATGGCCGGAGAATTGCCGGGTCCATGGCCCCACATGCGCACAGCGGCGGCCTGCAGCGGCTGCGTCGTGCAACATGGCGTGGCCACGCGCGGACCTGACCTGTCAAATAGGGCCCCCTCTTTGGCCAGGCTCACGACCCCCAGACCAACCCCCACCAGTGCCCCAGCCCCTGCCAACGTCCACCCTGCCCGTGGATTGGCTCTCCCCCGACTGTGGCAGCGCTGGACTGAGTCCGCAGCTGCCATGCTGAGTTCCCGACAATGAATAGCACATGCGACCAACGCCGTAGGGAACTCGGCTGGTCGGGGGTGAAGCATCAGGGGGAGCACCTCGGGTAACGTCCTGAGGCCGTCCATATGGCGTGCGGCGTACTCCTAGAGTACGCCGCTTTGGAGGGGGTGGAACATCGCCAAAGTGACGCCGCCTCCGATTCCGTCGCAAACGGGGATTCTCCGGCCGATTGCAGAACCCCATTTCGGTGTCGGTGAATCCCGCCCTGTGTTCCTGCCGGGACTGAATAGTATGTGATTCGTGTTTCCGTTCGGGGTGCTATTTCGTAAACGAGTCAGGACAGGACATGCAAATGAGCCAACACTCTGCTGCCGCTAATTGAGAGAAATTCCTGTCCCAGTGGGCATTGTAACCGCCGGGGCTGGAATTAGCGCCAAAGAAACTGACAGCTGGAACTGTTCTTAAGCATTCCACACACTCAATGCAGCCACAAAGATGTCTCAGAGAAGACCTGATGCCGAGTTCAGGATTGCGATGTAGACCCACAGCTCCATGTCAGTGAGGAGAGGAGGAACAGTCGCTTTCCCAGGGTGTGCCGCAGACTAAAGCCCACCCTCCTGAACAGCACCTGGGAGGTGGTGGAAGAGGTAGTCATCGCTGTCAGGCTCACCAGAAGGAGACAGCTCGTGATCCTGAAAGGTGGGAATACTGGTGAGGCCTCTGCTTTGCGAGGGACAGAGAACCAGGGAGGGTTCCAAAGGCCATGGTGCAGGTGGCCTTTGGGTGGGGCGAGCTTGGCTAATCCCCTGCGTCCTCTGCAGTGGGGCAGCGCTTCTGATGCGTGCCAACACCTGGTGAGCCATTGATTGAGCTTGGCCACGCCCATCTCCTTGATACAACAGGGGTATGAGGGTGTCTAGAGGAGTGGCCTGGATAGGCTCCCAAGTGACGAGAGGCTCTCTGAGCATCCACAACACAGAATGAGCAGTCAGGAGCCTGTAAGAGCAGAGGGGTACGTCTACTGCAGCAATGGCAGTCTGAGCCAGGCTACTCTGACCCCGAGGGAGACACCCAGAGTCAATGGACCTGGCACCAAGTCATTTCCCGTAACCAGCCCCCAGCAAGCCTGACATTGTTTGAGGCTCCCTTCCACAGCCATGGCGCCCAGGCCCCGTCTCTAGCTCAGTGGTAAGCACTGCTGCCTCACAGCGCCAGGGACCCAGGTTCAATTCTGGCCTCGTGTGCATTTGTGTGTGGAGTTTGCACTTTCTCCCTATATCTGCGTGGGTTTCCTCCGGATTCTCTGGTTTCCTCCCACAGTCCAAAGATGTGCAGGTTGGGTGGATTGGCCATGCTAGGTTGTCCCTTAGTGTACAAAAAGGCTGGGTGGGGATGGGGTCGGGGTGTGGTCCTGGGTGGGGTGCTGTTTCCAAGGGTCGGTGCAGACCCAATGGGTCGAATGGCCTCCTCCTGCAATGTAGAGATTCTGTACTATTCTATGAAATACTTGCACTAATTCACGCCCACGAGACCGCCACCTAAGTAAACGTGGTACATCACTGAGAGGTAGAGCATGAAGTGTCCAAGCCTTTAATGAGATTAAAATCCATGCAAATTATAGTTTTGCACAGATCCGCAAACCCCGATATTGCCACCAGTGAGGGCCGGAGCATGGCGGCAGATTTGGTGCCGGGCGCAAAACAGATTTTTAAAATTTTGTGCGATTCTCCGCCCGATTGTGACTCTCACTTCTGCCGTCACGAAGTGGCGAATCCAGCCCTTTGTATTATTTTCCCATCCACAGTGAGACATCAGTGCCTGCATTTGTTCAGCCCGGTTTCGACTGTGGAAACGCCATATTTAGAGGTAATATGGGTTATCTTTTTTGAATTTTTTCAGTCCTGGCTTTGGTTTTTTTTTGGTGAGGTTTTGAGGGCAAATTCACCCACCGCCACTGTTTGTTTTGAATGTTGGTTTGGGGTCTAGATTCCTGAAGACACAATTACAAATGAAGAGAGGTGGGTGAGGCATGGTGGCGAATACGCATTGCACCAGAGTCAGAGGAATGTCAGGTTCATGACTTAGTTAACTGGGTCTCAGCATTCACGCATCCGTAACCAGTCTGTACACAAAATTTATTGTGTCAAAATGCTCCCACACAGCTCTTTGGCTATTTTCTCTAATTTACTGCTTATGTGTAATGTTAGCCTTTTTCTGCTTGGGTTGCTGCCACCTCCTCCCTTATAGCATTCGGGTCCTTGCATCTAATTACTTGTGTATTTTATACCCCAGATGGCTGAATTTGGTACATTTATTCTTTCCGTTTCCAGTCGCTAGAAGGGAGGCAGCCGAGTGATTGGTAGCCACATGGCCAGAAAGAGCTGGAAATGTTATTGGGAAAAATACTTAGCCACCAGGAAGAGCTGAAAATGACACATACCACTGTCCTCGGTGACCTCTGAGCTTCAAATATAGATTTCCAAACCTCCACTCAAACTGTGAAACAAGATTTTTCACTCTGAATAGTTTGACCTCGGTACTCGTGCCTGAACCTTGTCGTTCCGTGTGACTCCGCATTCCTAACTTACCTGTGAGAACAGCATACTCAGCATGTGTCAGCGAATGCCCCAGTGCTTTCAGTTGAACATAGGATCATAGAATGTACAGTGCAGAAGGAGGCTATTCGGCCCATTGAGTCTGCACCGGCCATTACAAAGAGCACCCCACTCAAGCCCACGTATCTACCCTATCCCCGTAACCCAGTAACCCCCACTTAACCTTTTTGGACACTAAGGGCAATTTAGGATGGCCAATCCACCTAACCCGCACATCTTTGGACTGTGGGAGGAAACCGGGGCAATCGGAGGAAACCCACGCACACACGGGGAGAACGTGCAGACTCCCCACAGGCAGTGACCCAGCCAGGAATCGAACCTGGGACCCTGGAGCTGTGAAGCAACTGTGCTAAGCACTATGCTACCGTGCTGCCCGTGAACATCTCCAAAACAGCTTTCACGGGTCATGTAATCACCTATACCTCTGCCAAAAAGCACAACTGCTGTGCTGACAAAGTGATCTTGAGCAGTGAATATTGAATTTGGAAACGAGCAAGAAAGATAATACAGAATGGACTCGAGGCTAGAAGGGAGTTCGATAATCTGCTACCCATTGCAGAGAAACCATTAAATTTGCAGACTAAAATAATAAGCTAAAAAACTTATAATAACACAACATACTGTTCAGTGGTGGTCAATCAAAGTGGCAGCAAGATTATCTGCTTGGTGCCATTGGCAATGCTGCCGTCACAATAGCCCTTAAGCTGGACTCCCTACAGGATCCACCTTCACCCTAACCCATTCTACCCCTTCTCATTCCCACCATCGTCTCACCTTCTCCACGTTCGCCGCTCAATAATAATGTAGCAGGTTCGGCAACGCCAACCCTCTCTGCTGCCTCTGTAACAGGGTCCTCTTAACCCTTGGCACCTTGCCTGCCCATACAAAGTCTGAAATAATCGTGTCTAGTTTTGGAAAGAAGGCCTTCGATATAAAGATCGGGAGTGTTTGGAATATGAACAGGAACCTCGGCAGAATGTACATCTTCATCACTTGGACCCTCCCTGCCAAAGTCCAGTGCAGTGCATCCCACCTCTTGAGATCCTCCCTAGCCTCCTCCATCAGTTCTGTTAAATTCCATTTGTGCACCATTGCCCATTCCCTCGCTACCTGAGTTCCCAGGTATCTGAAATTGTCTCTGCCCAGCTTAAATGGCAACCACTGTTAAATTGGCTCATTCACCGGGAACACTTCGCTTTTTCCTACATTTGACTTGTATCTCGAGAACAGCCCAAACTTCCCCAACAGGCCCATGATCCTCTCCATGCCCTCCAGCAGGTCCGAAACATACGATAATAGGTCATCCGCATATAGCAACACCCGATGCTCCCTTTGTCCCTTCATAATCCCTCGCCACTGGAACGACGGAGGTTGAACATAGAACATAGAAAATACAGCACAGAACAGGCCCTTCGGCCCACGATGTTGTGCCGAACCTTTGTCCTAGATTAATCATAGATTATCATTGAATTTACAGTGCAGAAGGAGGCCATTCGGCCCATTGAGTCTGCACCGGCTCTTGGAAAGAGCACCCTACCCAAACTCAACACCTCCACCCAACACCAAGGGCAATTTGGACATTAAGGGCAATTTAGCATTGGCCAATTCACCTAACCCGCACATCTTTGGACTGTGGGAGGAAACCGGAGCACCCGGAGGAAACCCACGCAGACACGGGGAGGACGTGCAGACTCCGCACAGACAGTGACCCAAGCCGGAATCGAACCTGGGACCCTGGAGCTGTGAAGCAATTGTGCTATCCACAATGCTACCGTGCTGCCCTTGAGAACAAATAAATCTACATTATATCATTTTACCGTAATCCATGTACCTATCTAATAGCTGCTTGAAGGTCCCTAATGTTTCCGACTCAACTACTTCCACAGGCAGTGCATTCCATGCCCCCACTACTCTCTGGGTAAAGAACCTACCTCTGATATCCCTCCTATATCTTCCACCTTTCACCTTAAATTTATGTCCCCTTGTAATGGTTTGTTCCACCCGGGGAAAAAGTCTCTGACTGTCTACTCTATCTATTCCCCTGATCATCTTATAAACCTCTATCAAGTCGCCCCTCATCCTTCTCCATTCTAATGAGAAAAGGCCTAGCACCCTCAACCTTTCCTCGTAAGACCTACTCTCCATTCCAGGCAACATCCTGGTAAATCTTCTTTGCACCTTTTCCAAAGCTTCCACATCCTTCCTAAAATGAGGCAACCAAAACTGTACACAGTACTCCAAATGTGGCCTTACCAAAGTTTTGTACAGCTGCATCATCACCTCACGGATCTTAAATTCAATCCCTCTGTTAATGAACGCGAGCACACCATAGGCCTTCTTCACAGCTCTATCCACTTGAGTGGCAACTTTCAAAGATGTATGAACATAGACCCCAAGATCTCTCTGCTCCTCCACATTGCCAAGAACTCTACCGTTAACCCTGTATTCCGCATTCATATTTGTCTTTCCAAAATGGACAACCTCACACTTTTCAGGGTTAAACTCCATCTGCCACTTCTCAGCCCAGCTCTGCATCCTATCTATGTCTCTTTGCAGCCGACAACAGCCCTCCTTACTAACCACAACTCCACCAATCTTCGTATCATCTGCAAATTTACTGACCCACCCTTCAACTCCCTCATCCAAGTCATTAATGAAAATCACAAACAGCAGAGGACCCAGAACTGATCCCTGCGGTACGCCCTGGTAACTCAGCTCCAGGCTGAATATTTGCCACCCACCACCACTCTCTGACTTCTATCGGTTAGCCAGTTCGTTATCCAACTGGCCAAATTTCCCACTATCCCATGCCTCCTTACTTTCTGCATAAGCCTACCATGGGGAACTTTATCAAATGCCTTACTAAAATCCATGTACACTACATCCACTGCTTTACCTTCATCCACATGCTTTGGTCACCTCCTCAAAGAATTCAATAAGACTTGTAAGGCAAGACCTACCCCTCACAAATCCGTGCTGACTATCCCTAATCAAGCAATGGCTTTCCAGATGCTCAGAAATCCTATCCTTCAGTACCCTTTCCATTACTTTGCCTACCACCGAAGTAAGACTAACTGGCCTGTAATTCCCAGGGTTATCCCTAGTCCCTTTTTTGAACAGGGGCACAACATTCGCCACTCTCCAATCCCCTGGTACCACCCCTGTTGACAGTGAGGACGAAAAGATCATTGCCAACGGCTCTGCAATTTCATCTCTTGCTTCCCATAGAATCCTTGGATATATCCCGTCAGGCCTGGGGGACTTGTCTATCCTCAAGTTTTTCAAAATGCCCAACACATCTTCCTTCCTAACAAGTATTTCCTCGAGCTTACCAATCTGTTTCACACTGTCCTCTCCAACAATATCGCCCCTCTCATTTGTAAATACAGAAGAAAAGTACTCGTTCAAGACCTCTCCTATCTCTTCAGACTCCATACACAATCTCCCGCTACTGTCCTTGATCGGACCTACCCTCGCTCTAGTCATTCTCATATTTCTCACATGTGTAAAAGGTTTTCCTTGATCCTACCCGCCAAAGATTGTTCATGCCCTCTCTTAGCTCTCCTAATCCCTTTCTTCAGTTCTCTCCTGGCTATCTTGTATCCCTCCAATGCCCTGTCTGAACCTTGTTTCCTCAGCCTTACATAAGTCACCTTTTTCCTCGTTGAGGGTCGACCTGATAGAGGTCTACAAAATTATGAGGGGCATAGACAGAGTGGATAGTCAGAGGCTTTTCTCCAGGGTAAAGGGGACAAATTTTACGCAGAGGGTAGTGGGTGCCTGGAACTCGCTGCCGGAGGAGGTAGTGGAAGCAGGGACGATAGGGACATTTAAGGGGCATCTTGACAAATATATGAATAGGATGGGAATAGAAGGATACGGACCCAGGAAGTGTAGAAGATTGTAGTTTAGTCGGGCAGTATGGTCGGCACGGGCTTAGAGGGCCGAAGGGCCTGTTCCTGTGCTGTACATTTCTTTGTTCTTTGTTCTTTGTACTAGGGGGCATAGGTTTAAGGTGCGAGGGGCAAGGTTTACAGGAGATGTGCGAGGCAAGTTTTTTTTTTTACACCGAGGGTAGTGTGTGCCTGGAACTCGCTGTCGGAGGTGGTGGTGGAAGCAGGGACGATAGTGACATTTACGGGGCATCTTGACAAATATATGAATAGGATGGGAATAGAGGGATACGGACCCAGGAAGTGTAGAAGATTGTAGTTTAGTCGGGCAGCATGGTCGGCACAGGCTTGGAGGGCCGAAGGGCCTGTTCCTGTGCTGTACTTTTCTTTGTTCTTTGTTCTTTTGTTCACTCTGCCGATCCCCTAAGAGCCATTGCCAGAGGCTCTATAGGCAGTGCAAATAGATCAAAGTCCCGTGAACCCATGTTATTGGTCTGCACTCTCGCCCTCAGTGCCACATATAACAGGCACACCCATGCGACAAACCTCAGCCCAAACCCAAACCTTCCCAGGACCTCAAACAGGCACTGCCATTCCACTGGCCGAATGTCTTCTCCGCATCCATGGACACCACCACCTCCGGTACCTGAGCTCTCTACGGGGTCATCATCACATTTAACAGCCTCTTTATATTGCTAGAAAGCTGCCTGCCCTTCATGAAGCCTGTTTGACCCTCCGCAACCACCCCCGGGACACAACCATCCATCCATCCTTCAGCCACCAACTAAGCCAGCACTTTCACGTCTGTATTTAACAGCAATATTTAACATACGACCTACATTCCTAAGGGTCCTTCCCCTTTTTCGGTATTAATGTGATCGCTGCCTGCGTCATTGTCTCCGGCCACTCCCCCTTCGCCAACGCCTCATTAAACGTTCCCAAGACATGTGGTGCCAGGTCCATCGCAAACTCCTTATAAAATTCCGCCGGGTAGCCATCGGGCCCCGGAGACTTCCCCGACTTCATACCCCTTATACTGTCCAGTATCTCCCTCAGCCCCAGGGGTTCCTCTCGCGCCTGCCTCTTCCCTTCCTCCAACTGTGGAAACTCCAGTTCGTCTTCGAACCAACCCATCTCTCCCTCTTCATCCTCCGGGTCCGCCCTGTACAGCTCCTTATAATAATCCCTGAACGTCTCGTTTATATTTCCCCGGCTCCCACACCACATCCCCTGCCCCAGTCCGTATCTTGAATAATTCCCTGGACGCGGCCTGCCTCCATGGGTGATGCGCAAACATTCAACTCGCCTTCTCCGTATTCGTACTGCACCTCTCTTTTGCGACACAGCGGTCCTACCGCCCTCTTCGTTGTCAGCCTATCAAATTGCCCCTGTAATTTTTTCTTCCTCGCCAATCCCTCCGTGGTGGGCACCCTCAAGTACCCCCACTGTCACGCTCATTAGCCGTTCATATTCCTCCCTCCTTTCCCTATCCACACGTGCCTTGAACAAGATAATCTCCCCTCGGACCACCACTTTTAGCGCTTCCCAAAAAGTGGCCACCAACACCTCCCCATTTTGGTTCAATTCTACATAATCTTTAATCATAGCCCGCACTTTGTCAGAAAACCTCTATCTGCCAACAACCCCGAATCGAGTCTCTACCCCGGCCTCTGCTCATGCCCCAATCTAAGCCGAATCTCCAGCCAATAAGGCGCATGGTCCAAGATTACTATCCGCACGTACTCTGCCCCCTCCACCCCAACCAAAACCTCCCAGCTCACCAGAAAAAAGTCAATTCTGGAATACTCCCTTCCCCCTGGTTTCTTGAAGCACCACAGGTCCACCATACCCATCTTTTCCATAAGCCCACCCAGCTCCTTTGCCATACGTATCTATCCATTGACCTGGGGCTCGATCTATCTACTCTCGGCTCTGGGACACAATTAAAATCTCCACCCATAATCAACTGGTGTGTGGCCAAGTCCGGGATTGCTGGCAGCAACCCCCTCATAAAACCTACATCGTCCCAATTCGGTGCATGCACATTCACCAACACCACCAGCGTTCCTTCTAATAGCCCACTCACAATCACATATCTCCCACCCGGGTCCCTCACTTCCTTTGCGCTCACAAACCCTGTTTTCTTACTCATCAAAATTGCCCCGCGACTTTGAGTGGAAAACCTGACCAACCCACCCCTTCCTTAGCCTAACCTGGTACTTCATGCGGAGGTGCGTCTCCTGCAGAAAGAATGCTTTGTCCAGAGCTACAACAATACCAGATAACAATTCCATGGGGGAAGATGTGCAAGTTCATGTAGATATGATCATGGGAACACTACCAGTGTCAGATGCAAAGTCTAAACTGATTATTGAAGAAACAGAGAAAGATTAAGTATTACAAATGGTGATACACAATCTCAACAATGGATGACTGAAAGGTTCATGTTCTAAGTATCATCACATACGATCAGAGCTAAGTGTAGCAAATGTTTTGTTACTAAGGCAAGAGAGAATCATAATACCACAGTCTCTGCACAAGGAAATACGGCAGAAGATTCAATGGGGTCATCTTGGAATCGAGAAATGCAAGAGAAGAGCGCGAGATACTGTAAAGTGGCCAGGAATAAATAAAGACATACAGAACATAGTGGAAAAGTGCACCACTTGTCACCAATATCAATATCGACAAGGAAAGGAACCGATGGAAATGGACGAGATTGTATCGGTTCCTTGGCAAAAGGTTGGGATAGACTTATTCTACCTTGATGCCAAAGAATATTTGCTGGTAGTGGACTACTATTCAAATTATCCAGAAGTAGCACAATTGTCTAGCTCATCAACAAATTCTGTTATCATTCACACAAAAGCAATGGAATACCTGAGGTAGTAATGAGTGACAATGGACAGTGTTTCAAATGTAAAGAATGGAAGACATTTGCACAGTACTATGACTGCAGGCATGTAACATCAAGTCCATTGTACCCGCAATCAAATGGCAAAGCGGAAAAAGGAGTTCAGATAGTCAAGCAATTACTGAAAAAGGCTATGGACAATCAAGATGATCCATATTTAGCACTGCTAAGTTATCGAACATCTCCATTAAGTTGTGGTTTGCCCTCATCAGAACTGTTGTCGAAAGCTTTGAACAATTCTGTGATGCCATACCAAACAACAAGTAACTGAGAAGATAAGGGATCAGTTGCAATCTCAAAAAAAGAAGCAGAAGATGTATTACGACAAGCCTACAAGGACTCTGAAACCTTTGAAACCGAATGACGTGGTGAGAGTGGAAGATCCTGACGGCTGGTCAAAATGTACAACGGTATTCCAGAAAATAGGTCCAAGATCCTATACTGTAGTAACTGAGCAAGGACAGGTTCTAAGGAGAGTAGACGAGCACTCCTAAAAGTGAAACAACCTGTTGCTCAACTGCCAGCTGAAGATGTATATGAAAACTTACATAGTGGCCGAATCAAATGTCATTGTACAGACTGAAGTTCCGAACAGTGATATGGTCAGATCAGCTGTACCTACAGAAGTTCAGAACTATCAAACAGGTTCACCAGATCTACCAAAGTTGAGAAGATCAGCAAGACACAGAAAGAAACCTGAACGATTGGATCTGTGAATGGACAGTGTAACTGTACATGATGCAAAATACCTTGTTATGCATTTCATATGTGATATTTATTGAAATACTGTATAATATGTTTTATTCAAAATCTCAAGGAAAGGGGATGTAGTGAAATGCATAAGCAATTGTATATGTAAATATGCTTAGCCCTTGACCACTAGGTGTCAGGCAAGTAATAGCACGTGACACTGTAATCTAGGGGGAGTCTGAAGGAGAATTTGTCGTGGATAGTTGTGTTTGTATTTGTTCCAGTTTATTAGCATTAGTTTCCAACCCACAGTTTGTTATACAATAATAAATTTGATTAGTCTAGAACTAGATGGTACGCCGACTCCGTGATTGTCTCTGTACAAAAACATAACATCGGAGCGTGTTAAAATCTCATTGTGGCGAATGCATAGCTGAGCACTATCCCAGCACTGTGCCTTCAAATGCTTAAGAGCTGGTAAGTAGTGGTGCAATTGCAGTTCTGTGTGTGAGACAGCACGTCAAGAGGACCAGCACCAGGTTAGCTCAGTTGGAAAAGGTGAGTAAGCAGGGTATGAGTTAGATCATTAGTGAGTTAGGGAGAGTCAAACAAAGCTGTAATAAAGAAGGGCCAGAGAGATTGCGAATATAATTTTTAACAAATAATTTTTATTGTCACAAGTAGGCTTACATGAACACTGCAATGAAGTTACTGTGAAAAGCCCCTAGTCGCCACATTCCGGCACCAGTTCGGCTACACAGAGGGAGAATTCAGAATGTCCAAATTACCTAACAGTACATCTTTCAGGACTTGTGGGAGGAAACCAGAGCACCCGGAGGAACCCCATGCAGATACAGGGAGAACGTGCAGACTCTGCTCAGACAGTGACCCAAGCCAGGAATCGATCCTGGGTCCCTGGCATTATGAAGCAACAGTGCTAACCACTGTGCTACCGTGCCGCCCAAGATCTTTTACATCCATCTGAAAAGGCAGCAAGGCTTCCGCTTAATCTCTCATCTGAATGACAACACCTCCGTCAAATGCAGTTCTTCTGTACCAAGAAATATCATCTTGACTATATACTCAAATCTAGATGTTATAATTCTGTCTTCATACATTTATTTGCTCCACAAACATCCTTGCTGAGGAAATTGTTGAGAACAGATGTGTCTTTCCTGTGGCACAAAGACCAACAATATCTCTTAGAGGCAGAGATACAGTCATTATCAGAAGCATCAACATTGCAATTTTACGATCCTAGGGAGACAACTACCTTGGAGATAGATACCTCACAGAAAGGTCTGTGAGAATGCAGCAGAAAGGCAAACCACTTGCATTTGCTTCAAAATCTCTGTAATCTAACTTCTCAACATGAGCAGGAAACATTAGATTTAATGTTTGGAATCATGCATTTTAATACTTATTCATTTGGCAAAAGATTTGTGGTAGAGACTGACCACAGGCCACTGAAGATCATTGGGTGAAAACCATTAATCAGTGCAGTGCCAAGATTGCAACTTCTCCTTGATA
Source organism: Scyliorhinus torazame (assembly GCF_047496885.1). Lineage (NCBI taxonomy): Eukaryota > Metazoa > Chordata > Chondrichthyes > Carcharhiniformes > Scyliorhinidae > Scyliorhinus > Scyliorhinus torazame. The sequence continues at coordinate 101,245,343 of NC_092709.1, forward strand.
AAGATTCAAGGTTATGATTGTGAGATTAGGTAAAAGCCAGGTAACTTGATGGTCACATCGGATACAATTAGCAGATTGCCTAACCCAACGAAAACGGAAGGTATACAAGATCTTAGATCTGCAAGTTGACTTCATTGAACGTGACGCTATTCTCCAAATTGATCTGGCACATTTTGCGCAAGGCAAATGCCAGCAGCTACAACAGGAAACGGTGAAAGATTCCACAGAAAACCACAATCGAAAAATGGCCTGGTTCAATTCCGCATATAATCCCTACAGTGCTGAAGGAGGCTATTCGACCATCACGTTCTCCACCAATCCACTCCTCCCTCCAAAATAGCACCCTGCCTAGGCCCACTCCCTTGCCATATCCCCATAAACCCACCTAACCTGCACATCTTTGGATTGTTGGAGGAAACTGGAGCACCCGGAAGAAACTCTCGGGGGGGGGGGGGGGGATACATGCAAATTCCACACAGTCACTCAAGGACAGAATTTAACCCGGGTCTCTGGCGCAGTGAGGCAACAGTGCTAACCACTGTCCCACCGTGCCGCATGCCCATGAACACTTGAGATCATTTTGGCCTTACTGGGATAAGTTAGGCATCTCCTGGGAAATCATTTTGAAAGCAAGCAGATCATCATACTGGAATCTTTACGACCTGATATCTTCAACAACTTCATCACTCAAACATGGGCATAAATTAAATGAGAAGACTCACAAGTGAGACAGCGGAATATCGATCACACTGCTTCTCCTCATTGCCTTAGATCTAATGTTCTAGCTGAACAAATGGCACGCACTGTGAGCCCTAATTCTCAAATATGTACAGATCAAGCAAGGTCTAGACGTTGCAATACTACATTTGAGAGCAACATCTTGAAGTGTAACTAGTCCATCACTGACAGAGCTCATATTTGGCAGATCAGTTTATCTATTCTTACTCTCAGAAACAAGAGAACAACTTCTAAAACCACAAGAGAAGATGGCACGATAAAAATGCTGATACCGAATTGCCAAGTTTACAGTTCAGACAAGTTTGTATTCAGTATATAAGCTCCTGAGCTGTATTGACATCATGGAAGTTGAAGGGATGTTTCCTCTTGTGGGCGAGCCCAGAACTACGGCACTGTTTAAAAATTAGGGGTTGCCCTGAAAGGACAGAGATGAGATTTTTTTTTTCTCTGAGGGTTGGGTGACTTTGGAACTTTCTGCCTCAGAAGGTGTTGGAAGCGGGAATACTGAAAATTTTCAAGGCAGAGGTCGATAGATGCTTATTGAGCAAGGGAATCAAAATTTATCGGGGGTAGATGGGAATGTGGAACTCGACACAAAGATTAGCCATGATCTTATTGAATGATGTAGCAGACTCGAGGGGTGAAATGTCCTATTTCTGCTCCTACTTCACATGTTCATATCCCACAGAAAGTACTTGCTGACCAGGATTTGTTCTGAATCGGGTCTTATGAGGTCATTACACACAGAGGCACAATGGTGAGTCGTAACTGAGGACAAATCAGATCCATTCTCTTTTTTAAAAAATATATTTTATTAAAGTTTTTCGATCAACCAAGAATTTTCCATTTTTACAACTTTGTAACAATATATCCATTGATCGCTTTTAAAATAATATATTAACTAACGGCAAGTGCCAACACAAATAAAAAGAAAAACGAAAAGAAATAGTAACATTGAGAAGATAACTATGAACAACAAATATGTAACAACACACAAAAAAACCCCAAAGACCCGAATGCAACCCCCCCCACCCCCCCAGGGTTGCTGCTGTTGTCTTTCCTATTTTCCCTTATCGCCCCTTATCGCTCTGCGAGATAGTCGAGGAACGGTTGCCACCGCCTGGTGAACCCCTGAGCCGAACCTCTTAGTGCGTATTGTACTTTATCCGCTCCAATTTTATAAACCCTGCCATATCGTTTATCCAGGCCTCCACGCCCGGGGGTTTAGCTTCTTTCCACACAAGTAGAATCCTTCGCCGGGCTACTAGGGACGCAAAGGCCAAAACATCGGCCTCTCTCGCCTCCTGCACTCCCGGCTCATCTACAACCCCGAATATAGCCAACCCCCAGTTTGGTTCGACCCGGACCCCCACCACCTTTGAAATTACTTTTGCCACACCCACCCAGAACCCGTGCAATACCGGACATGACCAAAACATGTGGGTGTGGTTCGCAGGGCTTCCCGCGCACCTCCCGCACCTATCCTCCACCCCAAAAAACCTGCTCAATCTTGCTCCCGTCATATGCGCCCTGTGTAGTACCTTGAATTGGATCAGGCTGAGCCTGGCACACGAGGACGAGGAATTTACCCTACTTAGGGCATCTGCCCACAGCTCTTCCTCAATCTCTTCCCCCAGCTCCTCCTCCCATTTTCCCTTCAGTTCCTCTATCATCGTCTCCCCCTCGTCTCTCATTTCCCTGTATATATCGGACACCTTACCATCACCCACCCATGCCCCCAAAATCACTCTGTCCTGGATCCCTTGCGCCGGGAGCTGCGGAAATTCCCTCATCTGTTGCCTCACAAATGCCCTCACTTGCATATAACGAAATGCATTCCCAGGTGGCAACCCGTATTTTTCTGTCAGTGCTCCCAGACTCGCGAACGTCCCGTCCAAGAACAAGTCCTTCAGTTGCGCAATTCCTGCTCGCTGCCAAGATTGAAATCCCCTGTCTATCCTTCCCGGGTCGAACCTGTGGTTGTTCCTTATCGGGGACCACACGGAGGCCCCCGTCACTCCCCTATGTCGTCTCTATTGCCCCCAAATCTTCAGAGTCGCCACCACCACTGGGTTTGTGGTGTACCTTTTCGGGGAGAACGGCAGCGGCACCGTTGCCAGTGCTTTTAAGCTAGTTCCCCTACAGGACGCCATCTCCAGTCTTTTCCACGACGCTTCCTTCCCCTTCCCTCATCCACTTACATATTGACACGTTAGCGGCCCAATAATAATCACTCAGACTCGGCAGTGCCAATCCCCCTCTATCTCTACTGCGCTGCAGGAACCCCCTCTTTACCCTTGGGGTCTTTCCGGCCCACACAAAGCTCATGATGCTCCTGTCCACCTTCTTAAAAAAGGTCTTTGTAATCAGTATGGGGAGGCACTGAAACACAAAAAGAAACCTCGGGAGGACCACCATTTTAACCGCCTGCACCCTGCCCGCCAATGACAGGGGCACCATGTCCCACCTCTTAAAGTCCTCCTCCATCTGCACTACCAGTCGTGTCAAGTTAAGCTTATGCAAGGTTCCCCAGTCCCTGGCCACCTGGATCCCTAAATACCGGAAATCTCTTGTTACCCTCCTCAGCGGCAGCTCGTCTATTCCCCTGCCCTGTTCCTCGGGGTGCATCACAAACAGTTCACTCTTCCCCATATTCAGTTTGTATCCCGAAAACTCTCCAAACTCCCTGAGTGTCTGCATTATCTCAGGCATCCCTTCCACTGGGTCCGCGACATATAACAGCAGATCATCCGCGTATAATGACACCCGATGCTCTTCTCCTCCTCTAAGTACCCCTCTCCACTTCCTAGAGCCCCTCAGCGCTATGGCCAATGGCTCAATTGCCAACGCAAACAGTAACGGGGACAGGGGGCACCACTGTCTTGTGCCCCTATATAGTCGGATGTAGTCGGATCGTTGCCTGTTCGTAATCACACTTGCCACCGGAGCCCCGTATAGGAGCCGAACCCATCTAATGAACCCCTCTCCAAATCCAAATCTCTTCAGTGCCTCCCACAGGTAGTCCCACTCCACTCTATCAAATGCCTTCACTGCATCCATAGCCACCACTATCTCCGCCTCCCCCTCCGGTGGGGGCATCATCATCACCCCCAACAACCTCCGTATATTGGTATTCAATTGCCTCCCTTTAACAAATCCTGTTTGGTCACCATGCACCACCCCAGGGACACAGTCCTCTATCCTTGTCGCCATCACTTTGGCCAATAACTTGGCATCTACGTTCAGGAGGGAGATGGGCCTGTATGACCCGCACTGCAGCGGGTCTTTGTCTCTTTTCAGGATCAGCGATATCGTCGGGGGTAGTGATCCCCTTTCCTTAGCCTCATTGAAGGTTCTCGTCAAGAGTGGGGCCAGCAGGTCCACATATTTCCTATAGAATTCCACCAGGAACCCATCTGGTCCCAGGGCCTTCCCTGCCTGCATGTTCCCGATTCCTTTTACCACCTCCTCTACCTCAATCTGCGCTCCCAGTCCTGTCCTCTCCTGCTCCTCAACCTTCGGGAACTCCAACTGGTCTAGGAAATGCATCATTCCCTCTTTCCCTTCCGGGGGTTGGGCCTTGTACAACCTCTCGTAGAATACCTTAAATACCCCGTTCACCCTCTCCGCTCTCTGTTCCATCCTTCCCTCCTCGTCTCTAACTCCTCCGATCTCTCTCGCCGCCCCCCTCTTCCTAAGTTGTTAGGCCAGCCACTATGGTCTTCGCCTCAAACGATACCCGTTTCCCCACCAGTATTGCCACCCCTCTATTTTTTGCATCCAAGCCCGAGTGGAATACCTGTCCCACCCATCCTTTTCTTAATCTGACCTGATCCACCAGTTTCAGGTGCGTCTCCTGAAGCATAACCACGTCTGCCTTTAGCTTCTTTAGGTGCGCAAGTACCCTTGCCCTCTTAATCGGCCCATTCAACCCTCTCGCGTTCCACGTGATCAACCGGGTTGGGGGGCTCTTTACCCCCCCCCTCGTCGACTAGCCATCCCCTTTTTTAAACCAGCTCCTCACCCGGTTCCCACGCAACCGCTTGTCCCCCAGACAGCACCCTCCCGTCCCGACCATCCCATCCCGTAACAGCTCCCTCTTCCCCTTATCAGCAGCAACCCAGTTAATCCCCCCCCCGCTAGATCCCGCTCCAGCTTGATTGCACCCCCCATATTGCTTCCCGGAGTCAGCAAACTCTGGCTGACCTCGGCTTCCCCCGTTTATCCTTAGCCTCCCTGCGTGTGAGGCCCCCTCGTTCCTACGACCCCTTTTCCCGCCACAATTTCCATATCGCGGGAACAGAGCCCGCGCTTCCCTCTCGGCCCCGCCCCTAATGGCGCAGCTCCCTCTCTCCTTCCCCATCCCCTTCCCCACCGGCGCCCCCATTTCTTCGTGTCCCCCTCCTTCGAGGGGAAAAAATTCCCCCATCTGATATACAATTTCTTGCCACCACCTCGCTACTTCATTCCAAACATCCTTTCCCAAATCTAGTCCAACTTCTCCTCTTGAATGAATGTCCACGCCTCCTCTGCCGTCTCGAAGTAGTGGTGTTTGCCCTGGTGTGTAACCCACAGTCTTGCCGGCTGCAACATTCCGAATTTCACTTTCTTCCTGTGGAGCACCACCTTGGCCCGATTGAAACTCGCCCTCCTTCTCGCCACCTCTGCACTCCAATCTTGGTAGACGCGGATCACCGCGTTCTCCCATCTGCTGCTCCGTGTCATCTTAGCCCATCTCAGGACTATCTCCCTGTCCTTGTAGCAGTGGAATCTCACCACTATTGCTCGCGGTGTTTCCCCTGCCTTTGGTCTTCTCACGAGGACCACCGGTACGCTCCCTCCACTTCCAGGGGGCCCGTCGGGGCCTCGGCTCCCATTAAGGTATGGAGCATCACACTCACGTACGCCCCAATGTCCGCTCCCCCTGCCCCTTCGGGAACCCAAAATCCTTAAGTTCTTCCTCCTCGAGCTATTTTCCAGGGCTTCCAATCTCTCCATACACCTCTTGTGTAGCGCCTCGTGTGTCTCCGTCTTCACCACCAAGCCCTGTATCTCGTCCTCATTTTCGGCAGCTTTTGCCTTCACTCCACGGAGCTCCAACTCTTGGGTCTTTTGCGTCTCCTTCAGCCCCTCAATCGCCTGCAGCATCGGCGCCAGCACCTCCTTCTTGAGCTCCTCCACACATCGCCGGAGGAACTCCTGCTGTTCCAGGCCCCATACCAACTGGGCTCCCTCAGCCGCCATCTTGCTTCTCCCTTCCCTTCTCTGCCACTGCTCCAGAGGATCCTCCACAATCTGGCCACTACTATCACTTCTTTTCATCCACACCTGGGGGGACTCCTTCCTATGTCGCCTCACACTGGGTTTAGCCTTTGAAAATTTCCGTTGGGGCTCCCGTTAAGAGCCCAAAAGTCCGTTAAAACGGGAGGTGCCGAAACATGCGACTTAGCTAGTCATCGCCGCACCCGGAAGTCTCCGATCCATTCTCAACCACCATACAGCACTATTCCCCGCTGGGTTACTGTCTGTGCGGAGTCTGCACATTCTCCCCGTGTCTGCGTGGGTTTCCTCCGTGTGCTCCGATTTCCTCCCACAGCCCAAGTCGTGCAGGTTAGGTGAATTGGCCATGGTAAATTGCCCTTGGTGACCAAAAAGGTTTGGAAGTGTTATTGGGTTACGGGGATAGGGTGGAAGTGAGGGATTAAGTGGGTCGGTGCAGACCCGATGGGCCGAATGGCCTCCTTCTGCACACTATGTTCTGTTGCATCGAGGACAAGTTCCCAAATACAACGAGGAACAATATCCCAAAAATGATAATCTCACAGATCACTGAGCAATTAAAGAAACCTACACACAAGGTTAACATTACAAGATCTGGGTGTACCAGCAGATTACTTTTACACTTCAAGAGACTCCTAGATTCACCAGTTATATACACTTCTGTAATGGTAACTAAATATAAACATGTATTATAAAATTACACCACTCTGAAGTTGGTGGAGAGGGGGTGGGGGGGGGAAGGCGGCAGCAGCATGCTGTCACTAAGGGATAGTAGCATGCCGTCACTAGAAGGGAAGTGGTTTTGGGTGTGATTTTTACAGGGAGTTTAAGGATTTGCTGATTGAACCATTGCTGGGTATGTACTGTCACTTTTTTCAGGCAGGGCCGCTATCACCTGATTTTGAAGATGAGTAAATATCCAAAGGGAGATGCCCCTTGGAGGCAATCTCCTTTTTAAATGTTGACTTTAAATTACAGTCTAAGGTCATGGCGAAATGACTGGAGGGTATTCTTCCGACGATTGTTCGGAGAATCAGGCCGGGTTTATTAAGGACAGGTTTAGTAATGATGCTAGGAGATTGTTGAATGTGATTCAGGTCTTTCAGAATGGGGCTCTGGATGGTTGATGATCTCCTTGGATGCAAAAAAAGCCTTTGATTTGGTTGAATGGAATTATTTGGGGTGCACATTGCAGAGATTTGGGCAAGTGAGGACCTTGTTGAATGGATTATGGTGTTGTATCATAGGCATGTAGTGGTGATGCTTTAGATCTGAATGTAGTGTGACGCCAAAGGCAGAAGGCATCACTCAGAGGGATACTAAGCCACCAACAAAGGAAAGGGAGAGGGGACGGGGGGAGGGAGGCAGATGGGGGAAACCACATGTAAAAAGCTGCATAAATAAGAAACAACTTTACTTGTAAATATCAGACACACTTCAGGCGTTACTCTAAAAACTGGAAAATACCAATAAAAACACTAAGGATGGTACTGCAAAATGTGATAATCCTATTATTATCAATACTCTTAGAGCGTGACGATTGGTCTGCTTATTAGAAGGGAGATGGAAACTAACTTCCACTCCCTCTTCCATCCAGGGCAGCCTAAACTTCCCACCATGTCTTATGGACCATGGACTTGACACATGGAGGGATAGAGGCATTTGTAAGTTGCGAGACATGTTCAGAGATGCTTCCTTGACATCCATTGAGCAGCTGTTCCAACAATTAGATATCCCAAGATGTTCCATTTTCAAGTATTTACAGCTTAGAGACTTTATCCTGAATAAGACTTTACATCTTGACTCCATTTCCCTAGTAAAGAAATCCTGAATTTTGTGGATCCTAAACCGTTAATTAGTAAGTTCTATGACACCCTAGGCGGAATTTATTGGCTGTTCATGCCAGTGGGATATTCGGAAATCGCGTTGATAACGGCGGACCCGAAGATCCCGCTGGCGGACCTCCTCCACAGTCGAAAAACATGCGGCGGGTTGTGCAGAAAGTCCCACCTCTTCTGTTAGTACATCGGAGTCTTGGGGGAGAAAAAGACTTTGGGGGGGGGGGGGGGTGGAGCTAGCATTGATGAAGCGACATGGGGTATTGTGTGGGATTATGACAATAAAATGTCTGTTTTCAATAAAAAAGGGAGACTCAATTTAAGATACTGCTCCGCTTATATATTATGCCTAAATGTCAGATCTCTTATTTTATCTTCTAATTAGAGTCAATTGTTCGGTTGATTGGAGGTGTCCAAAATACAACTTTAATGATAATTATTCACTTTAATACACTTGCATATGAACTAAATCAAAACTTAGAAATGAATTATCAAAATATGCATGAGTTGGTCAAATACATGGCAAAGGAAATCATTAATCATAAAAGCATAAAGAAATCACTTTTTAAAATAAACAAATAGGATGATTCAAGAATTCAGGAAGGCAGGGATTTAAGAATGAGTCCTTGACCACGAGGTCTTACTTTTAAGGGAATCTTTATCTATTGTCTAATCCCTCATTTACTCTCATTTGTTTTTAATTCTCAGCTGAGACCTCCTGATTTGTTCAAATAGATGTCTGTTGCTTAGAGGACAGCTTATTAATCAAACATTGGCCATCACTTAAGATTGACTGGTAACCATCAGGAATGATTCCGTGTCTGTGTGCGTTGCCTCATGAGAATAGGCTTCTCGCGCCACTGCTGCCCATAAATCTTGCTGTAACTAATGATTTGGTACATTCTTATTATTAAATGTACTGATATACAATGCTCTATTCATTATATGAAACATTTGTTGAAACAGTGTCTGAATTTCTAGACAAGATTCTAAAGTCCAATGACTAATTTTTCACAGCCATGGCATTTTGAATAACTACATTCTTTAGCCATGCACTCAATCAGTACCTAAAGACATCAGTGAATCAATAATTGATTATTCCCCCCTTTTGATTATTCTAAACCAAATAGAATTAATGAATTAAAGCAAAGCAAAAAGAAAAATGAAAAAAGAAATAAAAGCTAAAAGAAATATATTCACGGTTGTCTTTGATAGTCTCTTTGTTCAGGAACAACCTTCAACACTGGACTGAGCAATTCTTAAAAGTGTTTTGCCAACTCAGTAATCTCTTTGGAGTTATCTGGAGTATAAGTACAACATTCTGATCCAATGAGGGCACATGACCCTCCTTTCTCGGCGAGAATATAATCAAGAGCCATTCGATTTTGCAAGGCCACAGTACAGATAGCTCGCATTTCAGCGGAAATCTTGAACGGGGCTATGGAGGTGTCATTAACTACCTTTTCTATGACGACTGTCATCTTATTAAACTCTATGGTTACCTTGGCATCCCAAGAAAAAGGAATGAACTGAGCAAGAAATCTATCTCGTGTAGTGACGGCATGTTTACCTCTTACCCCGTTACCTCCAATAGAGAAGGGAAATGACGAATAGAGGGTATCACATACCCCAGAGAACATGATCCTGACCAAAAACGGGGAACCAAGGATACGCCCTGTGGTTACAAACAAAATAAGCACCATTATAGGAAATAAAGTGAGCAACATCTTCTGGGTACCAGCGGTCTGATAAATCCCCACTGCCGGTAGAATTGTGTAGGCCTGACAATAGGGAGGAACCAAGAGTGACCAAAATTAATAATGAAGTACATTTGTAAGCCCTCATTAAAATAATGAGTGCAATTACTGTATCCCATTTCCAGTCCCTTCGGGTGATAAGATGTCAAAAATACTGTTCTTTCCTGATTGAAGGTGGTTGGGAGGTTTATATGGGGAAGATTCTGGCCTCTGTCGTAATTGGGTTGGTACCACCCGGAAAAGGTAGTCAGCAGGTAACATGCAGGCCTCAAGAACGGAACCCTCTTTCTCAGGTAAACCCTAGATTTGGTTCCGCTATATTTTCAGGTCCGGTCCGCGGTGTGAGTCTGACATGTCGCACGGGGCGGCCGCTGAAGGCCGCCGCCGTGCGCATGCGTGGAATCCCGACCAGAAGTGCAGGGCCCCGTATCAGCAGCCAGAGCTGTGAGGAGTACTCCAGAGCCCTGCTAATTCCCTTCAGGTCGGAGAGTCACTCTGGACTTGATAGATTTACTGGGCTTGCCTTTTGGAAATGGAGGTTCGGGGCTTCCAAAGCTGTTTCCATTTGGTCCACCTGGCAGAGGTGACTTGTGTGACTCTATCCATTGCAAGTAACGCATGAACTGTATGAGGGCATTTAATGGTCAACTTTGGGTCTAGGACAATGCCTGCAATAACGTTACAGCTTTACATGCAGCCTCTACGGCTCTTAGGCAACTTCCCTATCCAAGGGCTGCTGTGTCCAGTTTTCCCGAATAGTACCCAATTGGTCTCTGTTGGTCTCATGTTCCTGTGCTAGCATTGCTGTCATGTATCCTTTTTTCTCATGAACAAATAAGGTCAATGGTTTCTCGTTATTTGGAATTCCTGGAGGTGGTGCTGAGCACAAGGCCTGTTTCAGATTCACAAAGGCTTTTCTCTGTTCTGTTGTAAGGATGATTTCCTCTTTTGATTTCCAATTTCCCTTTAAGAGGTCATTCAATGGTTGTGCTAACTGAATCAATCCAGTTTATATTAAAGTTACACAAACCCAAAAAAGATCTCAGTCCTTGGACAGTGGGGGGCTCTTTTGCAGCCCGAATTGCCTCTGTTCTATCTTTGGTAAGTTCCCTTTTACCTTTTGAAATCTTCGGACCTAAATAGATAACTTCATGTTGAGCAAGTTGTGCTTTGGCCACGCTGGCTTTATGTCCCCTCTGGCTGAGATGATCCAGAAGAACACACACACCTTTCTCATGATCCTCTTCTTTAATGGTGGCTAACAGAATGTCATTTACATACTGTATAATGCTGGAGAGCAACTCGGGCAATTCCCTTAAATGTGAAATACAGTAGGACTATTATGAAAACCATGTGGTAGTCTTGTCCAGGTTTACCGTTGTTGTTGAATGGTAAAGGCAAAGCATGGTTGTCCCTTGGTTGTCTCTTCTGTGCTATTGGTACCGACCAAAAGCCATTGCCCATGTTTATAACTGAAACCCATTCAATTTCTGGTGTTAGAGCATTAAAAATGGTGGAAGGGTCAGCCATCAAAGGAGTTTCTTATCAATATACAGGTTCACCTTTCTGTAGTCGACGGTCAGGCGCCATGTGCCATTTGTGTTTCGTCCAGGCCAAACTGGGCTATTCGGTGAGCTGTGGGTTTTAATCAATACCCCCCCCCCCTTTCCTCTAGTTTCTTTACTATAGGGAGTATTCCTTCAATTGAGGAATTGATGGGATATTGTTTGATACATGATGGGGCAATTCCAGTGAATGATGCTGGTTCCATATGTAATAGGTCACAATCATTCTTATCTTTGGCCCAAATTGGATTTTCATAAAGCTGATCTTTCCTGAAGGTTCTAATTGACCATATTACTTTTCCATTTTTAAAGTTTAAAGAAGAATTTAATTGGGCTACAATATCCAGACCCAGAATGGCCTGGTCCACTGGGCCTATCCAGACTGGAGAAATCAATTCATGTGGGCTGAATTCTTTTGATAGTCAATGTATCGCCCCCCCTATACCATGGGCTACAGTTATTTTGTGATCCAAAAGAAACAATTTTGCATACTCAAGAGGAAAGCATGTTAACTCTGCTCCTGTATCAAAAAGACAGTCTACTTCTTTACCGCCCACCCTGAGTAATACATGTAATCCATCCCCCCTGTTGTCAATCAAGGCGTGAAGCGAGGCAGGGACGGGGTTGATTGAGGGTGGGCTTTTCTCGTTTTTTTGACACTCCTTCAATGCAGCCTGATGTTATGGTGACATTTTCTTTTTTAAAAAATATCTTTTATTACAGACATGTATCAAAACACATTACAACCCATAAACACCCTGGGAAACATACTTCCCAGCAATCAACTATACAGTCTACAAATGTTTGGAGGAGCAGAGATGGGTGGAGGCGGAGGCAGATACATTTCTCTATATGGCCCTTGCTAATACATCTCTCTGGGGTGGTGGCAGTGGGCCAGACCTGTAAGTTTCCCCGTAAGGAGCCACTGGGCGGGGCCCGTACGCTTCTCTATATGGCTCTCAGTACGCGACGTCATATCCCTGACTCCCCTGTTGTTTAGCCCGGCACGACCTAGCCCAATGCCCTTCCTTCCCACTATGGTGACATTTTCCCCGTATCGGTTTTGGCTCCCGTGCAGCATTTGAATTAGGTAAAGCATTATTTGTTGACTGAAATGATACACCTTTAGGCTGTACCTCAGTCTGGAGAGCATGAACCGTATCATCCATATTTCGGTCAATTTGAATACATCGATCTATTAATATCGCGTATGTTGTCGGTCGCACTCTACATTTCCCAGATCAGCTCACTCAGCCTAAACCAGTTTTATTTGGTGATATCAATCAAGGAACAATGACAAATGGCTATTTTGTGTTCCACGTTTTGCAATGGCACTGAATTCCGGCGATTGCGCTCGCCCTGAGCGCAGGGAGGCATTTAATCCCGGAAATTGAACTTTTTTGTCCCCATGGTTGATGACGATTCAAAAATGGATTAGAATCCTCTGTCAATACCCTACCTCCCTGGGGCAGGACGGTGGCGCAGTGGTTAGCATTGCTGCCTCACGGCGCTGAGGTCCCTGGTTCGATCCCGGCTCTGGGTCACTGTCCGTGTGGAGTTTGCACATTCTCCCCGTGTTTGAATGGGTTTTGCCCCTGTTGCTCTGTTTATTTGATTATAAATATGGTGGTCAATATGGTCGCCTTCCTTGATCCTAATTATGTTTACTTTCAGAGTCGCCAGGTATCTCTCGATACCGCCACAAGGTTCAACCCGAATACCGATCAAAGAGTCAATACACCAGTTAGTTAGTTCAAAGACAATACTATTTATTTACACAGACAGTAAGATCTACTCATGCACAACAGTACTACAAACTAAACTATCTCTAACGCTAACGCCTATACTTAACTTCAGGTGCCCACTTAGTCAGAGGAACAATGGCCAATTCGTTGTTCGAATCTGAGGCTGTTGGGTTCGAAGAGATACAGGAGAACAGCTAAAGTCGTCCGTCTGGTAGCGAGCCTTGATCTTGAATTTACTTGCTTCTGGTGATGCTGGTGGATGGGTCTCTCTGCTTGAGAGCCAAATCCAAAAGAGCAAATCTCTCGTGAGGGTTCCTCCTTATACTTGGAGGGGTTTCGCGCGCTTTTAGGCGGGCCTTAAACTTGGTCCCAATGAATTGGGCAGCTTCTCGATCATTGTTATCAATCTTAAATAAAAAGGGATGGGTGCCCTGATGGCTGGGCGTGTCTTAGGTGGCCATTGGCCTTGCTTTGTTTGTGGTGTTCGGCTGGGGTGCTGGCGCCAGGATGTCTGCGACAGTATCAACTACCTGAGTGTTAGTCCTTTGTTCCTCGGAGATGGGCCATCAATATGTTAATCGACCCAGAGTGTCGATTCCGTCTGGTAACTGCTTCCCAAATATACATTCAGGCTCTGTGCCTGCTTGTTGTCTAGTATTGTCCACATTTCCCTACATTGTCTGTGAGTGTCCATTTTGTGTTCTGGAAGTGGCCATCCCAGATGGCTACACCCCCACAACCCAAAGATGCACAGGGTAGGTGGATTGGCCATGCTAAATTGCCCCTTAATTGGCAAAAATGAATTGGTCATTCTAAATTTTTTTTTTTCTTTTTTTAAATACCCTACCTCCCCAACAGATGCCAATGGCTGCGTCTTTTTGCATACCCGCTCAACATGGATGGCAAGGCCCATTTTCATCCCTTTTTTTGCCATGGCCATAGAACCAAATGAGAGATTCAAATTTCTGTTGGGCTTGTTAAATTACTGAATATTTATGGTTATTTATCCCTTGTTTTTAAAAATAATTATTTTCACTTTTTCAGGATCTTGGCGAAGTGCAACGACCAGCTGCTGGCCAGCCTTTGTAAGTATTTGTAGATCTGAAGCAAATTATAGTACAAAATGCAATGAACTACTTTCGGCCTCCCCAAAAGCGAAGCTTCAGACTCCATGGAAATTCTGGACAGCTGTTTACCTTGGCAGCCTGCATAGAACATAACTGATGAAAATAAGAAGTAGAAAGGGGAAAATAGCTCACTGGGCTAAATCGCTGGCTTTTAAAGCCGACCAAGGCAGGCCAGCGGCACGGTTCAATTCCCGTACCAGCCTCCCCAAACAGGTGCCGGAATGTGGCGACTAGGGGCTTTTCACAGTAACTTCATTGAAGCCTACTCGTGACAATAAGCGATTTTCTTTTCATTTCATTTCAATTTGAAACAAACTAGAAAATGCAAAAAATACACAGCAGGTCCGTCAGCATATGTGGAGAAGAAACATGGACCACCATTCAGGCCCTTCAGTTCCGACAAAGGGTCCAGCTTGAAACTTTTAACCTGTTTATTCTGGTCTCGTACACTAAATAACACGTGTGTTCAAATGTCAAGGCCCAGACCTTTGCACCCAGGTCAGGTGCGCAGAAATGGGAGAATTGTTCTCTATTGGAGCAAAAGTCTCATCTGATTTTCTTTTGGCTTACCAGAAGGGATAATATATGTTCACTCTCCTAGAAGGATTCAATAGTTTGTTACAACTGTTTCAAGGAATGGCCAGTGTGTTACTGTTTGCGAACATTTGTTGCAAATGTCCAAAATATATCAGGTACAGGCCTCATTTGTGGGGAGAAAGATGTGCAGTTAGCATTACAGGCTGCTGACCTCCGGTTAGTTAGATGTTAAATGAGTGACCTAACCTAGATACCCCACACACATGTCAAGTTATTGTGAAGTATTTCCTGTATCCCACATCACAAGTTAAAAGTACTTTATATAAGTTGTATTGTACAGTGGATTTGTCCATGAAACTCTGAAGTCAATAGTTATTGAATTCACCATTCCATATAATTAAAGTTCTAAAATTGTGTTTGGGTAATGATGGTGGATTCCAATTGTTCAGTAAGTTTAATCCAATATGTAACTGTGATATACAGATCAGATACAGAACAGAAATGCTTCAACCGTGATCAATGCTAAGTTTGCTGATCCCAGCCAGTTAAATGGGTACATGGAAACTAATCCAATCCCACCATGAATAAGTCCTACCTCCAGTTTAATCGGGGTGGGTTTGGGGTCAGATAAGTAACCTGCCATGGATAGGCACCCGAGAGACAATGTTCTAATGAGGCTGCCTTCTTCAGTCTTATGCAGCTATTTAAATTGAACCGCTGTTGCCCAGGTTTCCTGAAATTCAGACAACCAGATAGCTGAAAGGAGATGGGAGCTGCCAGGTCCAGCAGGTCGGCCCCTGCCCTGCAAACTACTCCACCGATTGCGACCCCTCCCTCTGCCCCACAATCCTGCATTCCCATCCCGGCGTGCATTCCTCCCCACGATCTCTGCCCCTCGCTTCCCCGCATTGCCCCTCCACCCCATGAAACCCATCATCTTGTGTTCCTCCCTCACTCTTTCCTGTCCATCGCCACCTCTTTCCTTTCCCTCATCATCTTTTCCCCCAGCCCGTCTACCCCTGCCACTAGGGTGTCTGGTACGTGCATACTGCAGCAAGAAATCAACTGCTTTAGGAGAGGTGAATTATCTGATGTGTTCCACCAGTCTCAGTTGTATTTGTTGTGCAAATTGAAGACTAAAATTCTCCCCTTCAAGTTTACCAGTGCATCTGTTCCTCTGTACCAATAAGATACGAGACTTCCAGCTGTGTGAAATTACTTAGATCATTTTTTAATATGCAAATTTTAAACCAGAGCCTCTCCGAGCGTGTGAATTTTTACTATACGGTACATTCGCTATGCGAACATTGATGTGAACCTACCATCCCAGCAATAGTATTTAAATAAGAAGGCCAGGAAGTTAATTAACAAACTGCAGTCTGCAGGGTTTTGCTTGATTTTTCTAAATCACTTTGATGAATTAATATTTTAATTTGTTAGCCCAGTTTGTTATTTTAATTTTTTGCAGATTCATGGGTCTGAGTTTGATTTTCAAAGTCATACTCCAGCAGAGTCAAAATGAACTCCCTTGATCTTAGTAGTACAATAGTAGTACAATATTTTTAAAAACCTGTTATTACCAACTATGATTAATGGTCATTGTTCTCAAGACTGTTTATCGGATTTTCTATTGGTGTTTGTAATGGAAAATGTGTAGGTTAATTTAAGAGAGGTCTTCAAGCAACACCTCGTTTGAAATGTAAAACCTAATTCTGATGAATTTTCAAGTTTGTATAGAACTTTATGTTAACATAAGTTACAGTCGGCTTCTAGATGGTATAACTTCAATCAACCTGTAGGCAGTCTCTTCAGACCATGTGACTGAAGCTTCTTTATATTCCAGGACAGTTACAGGCAAAGTCCCTCCTGCACGTCCTCCCCCAGTGAAAGCTGGCCCAGCTCGGCCTCCTCCCCCAAAGGGTTCTGCTGCACCACGCCAACTCCGCCGTTCTTCATCTGAACTGGGAATAAACAGCACTGCAGGAAAAAGCAGCCCACGTGCCCACACCAAGATTCGCCCCAAAAGTCAAGTGTTTCAGAAAAAACGCCCTGAACTTCCACCTCGACCAGCTCCTGGGCACCCACTCTACAATAAGTACACGGTAATCAACGGGCAGAGAGATTGTTATGTTTTGAGAATATCAGAAGTCTAAAATGATGTGTTGGGTGTTCTGGATCACAAACAGGTCACCAACATTTGAAGTGGTGCAACTCCATTTTATTATAATGTTAACTATATTAACATACTTGAACTATGGGTAAATGCAATACCAGCTTTAACTGTTGACCCTTGCCTAGTCCTAACCAGGTGATGCACTCAGCACATGGTGAATGTCTGTGTGAAGGCTGCGAGCTGTGCTCCGAGCTGGCTGCTACTAGAATGAGCGGGAACTCTCCTGTCCCGTCTTTATAGTGCTTGTGCTCTCACTGGTGATTGGCTGCGGTGTTGTGTATGCTGATTGGTCCCACTGCATGTCCATCAGTGTGTGTGTGTCTGCACCATAATATACTGGTGTATATTATGGCATAGAAGTGCAGCATGAAGTCCTTCATTTATGTAATTTATTCTTATGAAGGCTCACATACAGTTCCAAGATACAGCCTCAAAAGGGAGTGTTGGAAAACTATATGACTAAAGAGATAATTTCAGGCCAGTTTCATCTTGCCCAATGTCCAGATACAGCCACTGGATAGTGATGAGGAACATGATTTTTTTCCCCCCTCCTCACTATGTTGAGGCCCATTGAGGCTACCGTCTCCAGTTGACATCAACCCACTCAGCATTGACCATGAAAAGAAACTCAAACACTGAGAGCTGATTTAAAGCTAATTACAATTGCACCTATTTTTATTTAGGTTGTAGGTGCTGGTTCTTTTCTTTTATATAAAAAAAATAGACTTTGAAATGACAAGTTTGAAATGTTTTAAATTTAAAAATGGTAAATTAGAAAAAGTACCTTTTTCCCACAGACCCAACACTACTTGCCCTCTTGTATTGTTGAATTAATTGAGTTTTGGACTTCTGGTTGCGGCTATGCCTAGGTAGGTCGCACGTTCGGCAGCTCCCGCCAAGAACGGACTTTTGGGCTCATTAGAGGGGCCCCAACGGCAATTGTTCGACGGCTTCCAATGTGGGAAGGTGACAGCAAGGTCCCCCCCGGCAGTATATGGATTGGACCAGGAGTGGAGCGGTTAAAAAAGTGATCTTGGAGCAGCGGAAAGTGAGAGGGAGAAAAAGCAAGATGGCGGCGGGTGGAGACCAAGCAGCATGGGCGCTGTGGTCGCAGGAGCAGCAGGGGTTTCTCAGACGCTGCTTTGAGGAGCTGAAAACCGAAATGCTAGCGCCAATGAAGGTTGCGATTGAGAAACTAGTGGAGACCCAGAAGGCCCAGGGGGCGGTGATCCGGGAGGTGCGTCAAAAAGCTTCGGAGAACGAGGATGAGATCTTGGGCCTGGCGGTGAAGGTGGAGGCGCACGAGGCGCTGCACAAGAGGTGGGCGGAAAGATTTGAGGACCTGGAGAATAGATCGAGGAGGAAGAATCTTTGGATTCTGGGTCTCCCTGAAGGAGTTGAGGGGTCCGATACCGGGACATATGTGAGCATGATGCTCAATTCGCTGATGGGTGCGGGAGCCTTCCCGAGCCCCCTGGAGCTAGATGGGGCTCACCGGGTCCTGGCGAGGAGACCCAAGGCCAACGAGCCACCAAGGGCTGTAGTGGTGAGGTTTCACCGCTTCATGGACAGAGAGTGTGTTTTGCGATGGGCCAAGAAAGAGCACCCCAATCCGGCTGATAACTTGGAATGTGAGGGGCCTGAATGGGCCGATCAAGTGGGCCCGGGTGTTCGCGCACTTAAAAGGACTGAAGGCAGATGTGGTCATGCGTCAGGAGACACTTTTGAAGGTGGCAGACCAGGTTAGGTTGAGAAAGGGATGAGTAGGACAGGTATTCCACTCGGGGCTGGACGCGAAGAACAGAGGGGTTGCAATACTGGTGGGGAAGCAGGTGTCGTTTGAGGCCAAGAATATTGTAGTGGAATAATGGAAGTCGATACGTGATGGTGAGCGGTAGGTTGCAGGGGGTGTGGGTGGTACTGGTAAATGTATATGCCCCGAACTGGGATGATGCCGGATTTATGAAGCGCATGCTGGGTCGGATTCCGGACCTGGAGGCAGGAAGCTTGATAATGGGGGGGGGGGGGGGGGGAGGGACCAGCGCCCATTGTGGCGTCTTGATGTGGGATTACTGGCGGATGAGGTGGTGTGCGGAAGGGTGCGGGGGTGCATTGAGAGATACTTGGAGGCCAACGACAACGGGGAGGTGCAAGTGGGGTAGTCTGGGAGGCATTTAAGGCGGTGGTCAGGGGAGAGTTAATCTCCATTAGGGCCCACGGAGAAGAGAGAGGGCAGGGAGAGGGAGAGGCTGATGGGGGAGATCTTAAGAGTGGACAGGAGATATGCAGAGGCCCCGAGGAGGGGCTACTTAGGGAGCGGCGAAGCCTCCAGGCGGAGTTTGATCTGCTGACCACAGGGAAAGCAGAGGCACAGTGGAGGAAAGCACAGGGGGCGACATACGAGTATGGGGAGAAGGTGAGCCGGATGCTGGCACACCAGCTTCGTAAGAGGGTGGCAGCGAGGGAGATAGGTGGAGTTAAGGATAGCAGGGGAAATACAGTGCGGAGTGCGGCGAGAGTGAATGAGATATTTAAGGACTTCTATGAGGAGCTGTATAGATCTGAGCCCCCAGTGGGGGAAGAGGGGATGCGACGATGTTTGGATCAACTGAGGTTCCCGAAGGTGGAGGAGCAGGAGGTGGCTGGTTTAGGGGTGCCAATTGGGTTGGAGGAGCTGATTAAAGGATTGGGGAACATGCAGGCGGGGAAGGCCCCGGGGCCTGATGGGTTCCCGGTTGAGTTTTATAGGAAGTATGTGAACCTGCTAGGCCCGTTGTTAATAAGGACTTTCAATGAGGCGAGGGAGGGGGGGACCCTGCCCCCGACAATGTCCGAGGCGCTGATCTTGCTGATTTTGAAGAGGGAGAAGGACCCACTGCAATGTGGGTCGTACAGACCGATCTCGCTCCTCAATGTGGATGCTAAGTTGCTGGCAAATGTGCTGGCCACGAGAATTGAGGACTGTGTCCCTGGAGTGATCCATGAGGACCAGACAGGATTTGGGCAGCTAAACACCAATGTGCGGAGGCTCCTCAACGTGATAATGATGCCATCGGTGGAGGGAGAGGCGGAGGTAGTGGCAGCTATGGACGCGGAGAAGGCCTTCGACCGGGTGGAGTGGGAGTATCTGTGGGAAGTGTTGTGGAGGTTTGGGTTCAGGGAGGGGTTTATCAGGTGGGTCAGGCTCCTATATAGAGCCCTGGTGGCGAGTGTGGCTACGAATCGGCGGAGGTCAGAGTACTTTCGACTATACCGAGGGACGAGGCATGGGTGCCCCCTGTCCCCCTTGTTGTTCGCGTTGGCAATCGAACCTTTGGCCATGGCACTAAGGGAGTCCAGGAAATGGAGGGGGTTGGTTCGAGAGGGTGAGGAACATCGGATGTCGCTGTATGCGGACGACCTGTTGCTGTACGTGGCAGATCCAGTGGAGGGGATGGTGGAGGTCATGCAGATCCTAAGGGAGTTTGGGGACTTTTTGGGCTATAAGCTTAACGTAGGGAAAAGCGAACTCTTTGTGGTGCACCCAGGGGACCAGGGAAGGGGGATAGATGATCTACCATTGAAGAGGGCGGAAAGGAACTTTCGGTACTTAGGGATTCAGGTGGCGGGGAGCTGGGGGCCACTGCACAAACTCAATTTGACGCGGTTGGTGGAGCAGATGGAGGAGGATTTCAAAAGATGGGATGTGCTGCCACTCTCGTTAGCGGGCAGGGTACAGTCGGTAAAAATGATGGTCCTCCCAAGGTTTCTTTTTGTGTTCCAGTGCCTTCCCATTATGATTACCAAGGCCTTTTTCAAACGGGTAGGTAGGAGCATCATGGGTTTCGTGTGGGCAAATAAGACCCCGAGGGTAAAGAGGGTCTTTCTGGAGCGTAGCAGGGACACGAAGGGCTGGCGCTGCCGAATCTGTGTGGCTACTACTGGGCAGCCAACGTGGCGATGATCCGTAAGTGGGTAACAGAGGGAGAGAGGGCGGCGTGGAAGAGGTTGGGGATGGCGTCCTGCAGGGGCACGAGCTTGAGGGCGCTGGTGACGGCACCGCTGCCGCTCTCGCCAACAAGGTACACCACGAGCCCGGTGGTGGCGGCAACGTTGAAGATCTGAGGGCAGTGGAGACTGCTCAGGGGCGGGATGGGAGCCTCGGTCTGGTCCCCGATTAGGGAGAACCATCGGTTCGTCCCGGGAAAGATGGATGGGGGGTTTCGGAGCTGGCATAGGGCAGGGATCAGAAGAATGGGGGACCTGTTTATAGACGGGACGTTTGCGAGCCTAGGGGCGCTGGAGGAGAAGTTTGGGTTACCCCCGGGAAATGCATTCAGGTACATGCAAGTGAGGGCGTTTGTGAGGCGGCAGGTGAGGGAATTCCCGTTGCACCCGGCACAGAGGATTCAGGACAGGGTGATTTTGGGTGTATGGGTTGGAGAGGGCAGGGTCTCGGCGATCTACCAGGAGCTGAAAGAAGAGGAGGAGGCCGTGGTAGAGGAGCTAAATGGCAAGTGGGAAGAGGAGCTTGGGGAGAAGATTGATGAGGGTCTGTGGGCTGATGCCCTGAGTAGGGTTAATTCTTCCTCCTCTTGCGCCAGGCTCAGCCTAATACAATTCAAGGTTGTTCACAGAGCGCATATGACACGGGCGAGGATGAGTAGGTTCTTTGGGGTGGAGGACAGGTGTGGTAGGTGCTCAGGGAGTCCGGCAAATCACGTCCACATGTTCTGGTCGTGCCCGGCACTGGAGGGGGTTTGGCGGGGTCTTGCGAGGGCTATGTCCAAGGTGTTGAAAGTCCAGGTCAAGCCGAGCTGGGGGTTGGCATTATTTGGGGTAGCGGATGAGCCGGGAGTGCAGGAGGCGAAAGAGGCCGGTATCCTGGCCTTTGTGTCCCTGGTAGCCCGGCGGAGGATCTTGTTATTATGGAAGGATGCGAAGCCCCCCCCAGCGTGGAAGCCTGGATAAATGACAAGGCAGAGTTCATTAAATTGGAGAGGATAAAGTTTGCCTTACGAGGGTCTGTGCAGGGGTTCTTCAGGCGGTGGCAACCGTTCCTAGACGATCTCGCGGAGGGTTAGGAGGAGGTCAGCAGCAGCAGCAACCCGGGGGGGGGGGGGGGGTGGGGGGAATGCCTCTCTCGGGGGGGGGGGGGGAATGCCTCTCTCGGGGGGGGGGGGGTTATTTTTGAATGTGAGGTTTGTGTTCTTTCTTCCTTTTGTTATGGGGGGGGGGTTGTTTGTTAATAAAAATTGTTGGAAAAATTTGAATAAAAATATTTTAAAAAAAAAAAGAATTAATTGAGGTTTTTTAAATTGAATTTGTTGTTCATCCCCATTTTGTCTGTGCCATTCTTTGGTTCAAAGAGCAATAGGTCATACCTGGGTCGCTCTGCAAGTGGTAGAGATCAGACATCGCAGTGTGTTAGACTTCCTACCCTCTTAACAAACATAGTGATAAATCAGTGAAGTTCCAGATTCTTTCCAACCTTCCTGAGATTATTATGCTGTCAGAATGCAGAAATGTACATATAGTCCATATTGCCTGTTTTACACACTAAGTCAGTTCATCGAATCATAGAATTTACAGTGCAGAGGAGGCTATTCAGCCCATTGAATCTGTACTGGCCCTTAGAAAGAGCACCCTACTTAAGCCCACATTTCCACCCTATCCCCGTAACCCAGTAACCCCACCTAACCGTTGGAAACGAATGGGCAATTTAGCATGGCCAATCCATCTAATCTGCACATTTTTGGATTGTGGGAGAAAACCGGAGCACCCGGAGGAAACCCATGCAGACACAGGGAGAAAGTGCAAACTCCACACAGACAGTCATTCGAGGCTGGAATTAAACCCGGGACCCTGGAGCTGCGAGGAGCAGTGTGCCATCGTGCCGCCCAGTTAAGATTGCCCCACTTCCTTTTAATACTCTAATTCTTGTAATGTTATTCTCAACTTAATTCCAAGAATCATTGTTACATGTTAACAGAATGCAAGAGAGCTTGTCAGATAGAAATGGAGAACAACCACAAACACTGAATCTAATTGCAAAATGTTAATATACAAAATTAATTTAGGAGTACAGAACATAATTGCTGAAAAGAGACATTTTGTCAAAGCTTGTCATTGTGCTCTCGTAGGACAATTGCAAGAATACACTGTCAGTCGTTATTTCCCTGATATTGGATATTCTTGTGATTGTCCTAATGAGTGCAAGTTGAAAAGCTTCGACAAGAGGTGCGGGATTCTCCCCTACCCGGCGGGGCGGGGAATCCCCCGCACCTTTAGGGGCAAGGCCCGCATCTTTAGGGGCTAGGCCCGCCCCGGAGTGGTTAGCGTCCGCTGGCTGACGTGGAAGGCCTTTGGCACCACGCCAGCTGGGGCCGAGGAACTCCGCCGGCCTGCATGAGTCCGCGCATGCGCGGGAGCATCAGCGGCTGCTGACGTCATCCCCGCCCATGTGCAGGGGGGCCACCTACGCGTCAGCCATGGCGGAGGCTGATTGTCGGTGCGTAGGAAAAGAGTGCCCCCACGGCACAGGCCCGCCCACGGAAAGGTGGGCCCCGATCGCGGGCCAGGCCACCGTGGGGGCACCCCCGGGGCCAGATCGCCCGCGCCACCAGGTCCTGCCGGTAAGGGACCTGGTTCAATTTACGCTGGCGGGACGGGCATAGAAGCAGCGGGACTTCGGCCCATCGCGGACCGGAGAATCGCCGGGGGGGGGGCCTGCCGACTGGCGCGATTCTCGCCCCTGCCAAATCTCCGGTGCCGGAGAATTCGGCGGCCGGTGGGGGCGGGATTCAGGCCGCGCCCTGGCGATTCTCCGACCCGGTGGGGGGTCGGAGAATCCCGCCCAATGTCTTTTTCAGCAAGAAAGAAAAATGTTGGAAATGCACACTCAGCAGCTGAAATAAGATCCTCCCTTAGTTTTTCATTCTGACAGAACTGCACTTTCAGACTTTCACTTTTTAATCTGAATCTAATTGGAATCGGTTTTCATCTTCTGTCTTCATAGCATTGTGCTTGTAAAATTGACATCCTAGTATCTATGTGAGTTTATTCAAACAGGAATTTACAAAATGTTCATGAGTCCTCATCCCGTTGCCCTGGATGATAAATGTTTCATAATGAACATAGCAACGGGCAGCACAGTGGTGCAGTGGTTAGCATTGCTGCCTCACGGCGCCCGAGGTCCCAGGTTCAATCCTGGCTCTGGGTCACTGTCCATGTGGAGTTTGCACTTTCTCCCCGTGTTCGTGTGGGTTTCGCTCCCACAACTCAAGACCCAAAAACCAGGGGCTGGTTTAGCACAGGGCTAAATCGCTGGCTTTGAAAGCAGAGCAAGGCAAGCCAGCAGCACGGTTCAATTCCCGTACCAGCCTCCCCGAATAGGCGTCGGAATGTGGCGACTAGGGGCTTTTCACAGTAACTTCATTTGAAGCCTACTTGTGAAAGCCAGTGAAAATCAAATAGATTCTTGCTATTAGAAACCTTGCAGTTCAAACAGCCCCCCCATTGTCACAGCTCTTACCACCGCACCCCTGAAGGCTACCATGCAGGCGCAGCTAGCTATGAAGGCTAATGCAATGTTACCCTTCATCGCAAAGAGGACTAGAGTACAGGAGTAGTGAACTCTAGCTTCAATTGTATATGAGCTTGGTTAGACCGTACCTGGAGTTCTGTGTGAAGTTTTGGTTCCCTTAACTCAGGAAGGATATTATTGCCATAGAGGGAGTGCAACAAAGGTTCAACAGACTTGTTCTGGGGGTGGCGGGACTATTTTATGAAGAGAGGTTGAGCAAACTGGGCCTATATTCCTTATAGAGTATCGAAGAATGAGAGGTGATCTCATTGAAATGTACAAAATATTTAAAGGAATAGACAGGGTAGATGCAGATGTTTCCCTTGGTTGGGGAGTCAAGAACCAGGGACACCATTTCAAAATAAGAGGAATGCCACTTCGGACCGAGAAGTGGAGAAATTTCTTTACACAGAAGATTGTGAATCTTGGGAATTCTCTCCCTCAGAGAACTGTGGAAGCTCAGACATTCAGCTTGTTTAAGCTCGAGATTGATAGATTTTTGATTAACAATAACAAAGGATGATGGGGATAGTGGGTGTAAAATGTATTAAAGTGTCCGATCAGCCATGATAGTATTAAATGACGAAACAGACTCAATGGGCTGAATAGCTAACTCTTGTTCCTATGCTCTCTCAGCCCTTCATTCCCTTCCTGAACTCTCAATGCTCTATGCACTCACCTGGCTCATGGTAACATTCAAGCCCCAAAATGAGGTTGCAACAGGAAAAGGTTTGGAAGCGCTGATCCAGGCTGACACCTTAGTACTGAGAGCCCCATCAAACCTCAGGTGCATGTAAATGATCCTGTAGCACTTTTCAACCAACATCACCAAAAACTGCTTAACTGGTCAATCATCTCATTGCTGTGAGCAAATTGGCTGCTGCACTTGCCTACAAAATAGTTTGAGCACTTTGAAATAGATCATTGGCTTTGGGAATATTTTGAAGGTGTAGGAAGTGGATATTTACAATTAGGTTGCAGATGTTAAGTAATAGAGACATTCCAATTAGTTGTCTCATTTAATGTAAGCATCCATTAATTGACACTGATATGTAAAGGGGCGTCAGGTGGCCTTTGTGTCAGGTGATGTGATGTTAGAGTTTTGAACAGAGTCTGTTAAAGTGAAATAAAGGTGTTGGTGAAAAGGAGCAGAACTTTTGACTCTTTTTACAACAGCAGCTAAACGTCTAACAAATGGTAGCAGAGGATGGCTGCTGTGCAAATGTGAAGGGTTGGAAGATCCAACTTTTCCAGACCAAACCAAGGAATGAGTGAGAAGAAACAAAAAGGAAGATATATGGCTGAACCTAGGATAAAGATGGCCAGATATGACTACCCCCCTTATTTTCTGAAAGGGGATCGTACGACCAATGGAGAAGTGCAGTCGTTATGTGGACGAAGGTAACTGCCTTGGGAAAGAGAAAACAAGGTATGGCATTGGCTCTTTCTCTACCTTATGACAGTAAAATCTGGAGCAAAGTGTTTTTTCTGAGCTGGAATTGGAAGAGTTAGACTCAGAAGAAGATCTGCAGACTCTATTATGTGTTATGGATGAGATTTATAAGAGGATGACTTGTTAGGTGCATATGAAGCATGGTCGGATTTTGATAGGTTCCGGAAAATGGAAGATTTCTCCATTGAAGACTATATAATGGAATTTGGCAGACTATATAAACGGCTGCAGAAACACAACCTGGAATTTCCACAGTCTGTGTTGGCTTTTAAATTACTTGACTGTGCTGGAGTGAACAACATGGATAGGCTCCTGGTTTTGACAGGAGTTCAGTTTACTGATAAGGATACCTTATTCGAACAGATGACAGAAGCTTTAAAAAAGTTTCTGGGGAAACATTCGATTCCGATGGCTCTGATGACCCAAATAGGTCAGCCTGCAATAAGGCAGAATATGGAAGATACACTGCTAACAGGATGGCGAAATCGCACGGCTACAAACCGGTTCCAAGACTATAGAAGAAGATCGGGACCCAGAAATTATGAAGACAGAAACCCAGTTAGAACCTACAATAGGAAGATGAACCCCAGAAATGCCCGGGGTATGATAAATCGATGTTCTCGATGTGACTCTCAATACCATTATGCTTTCAACTGTCCAACATGTTATAATAGAGTGTTTGAAGCGGCACATGACAATGAAGAGTCAAAAGAGGAAGTAGATAGTGACCAGAAAGAAGACAATGTCCTATTAACAAGCAGTTTTACGCTGTTGCTCGTTTATTTGCTCTAATTCTGTCACCTTTGTTCTTGAGTCGCCAGGTATCTTTCTGATACCGCCACGCTGTTCAAGTCCGAGTAATGATTAATAATCCAACACTCCGCTTAGTAAGAGTTAAATCAACGCTCATTTATTATATACAGCAATTAATACTTATACATTAATTCTACTTCTAAGCTACTTCCTACAACTAACAGGCCAATACTTAACTTTGGAAATGGCCCACCAGGTCAGGGAAACAAATGGCCTTTTGAATGGGTTCTGAGCCTGCGGGATTCAAAAGCTGGTACAAGTCGATAGTCAGGAGTGCCTATTTGGTAGCGATCGTTGGAGTAAAACCTACGTTCTCTTGCAGAAGGATGCGGAGCGGAGAAGAAGGGTGCAGCCGGGAGGAGAAGAAGGGTCGATTTGAACTTGGCCCCTATTCTTATAGTCCCCAGGGGCTTCCCGCCTCTCGGGGCGGACCTTGTACCTGGTTCCAAGTGATTGGACTTGGTCCCAATCACTTGGTTTGATATTCTCCAATGCTGGAGCGATTCCTTGATCGAGGGGTGGTCGTTTACCTCTCTTTGTGTCAACTCCTGCTGGCGCCGAAAGGTCTGGGTTGGCTTTGTGTGTCTATTTTGTATCAATTGTTCCCGGGGATTGCTGATTAGTATGCAGATTGCTGGGGTGTTGTTATGTTGATGGCTGCAGGTATCGGTTTGGTCTGGCTTCCCCAGAGGCGAATACACTGTTTTACCTGCAGCTGTCTGTTTGAGTCCTGTTAGCTGATTTTCCCATCAGCCTCTTCCGTTTGCCGTTTTAAATCGGGGTTTGGCCATTCGAATCAGGAGTCAGCCATTTTACATGGCTATAACACTGGTAATGAGGCTGTTGGTTGCAGAATCATTCAATTGTGCTGTATTGGACAGTGGCTGCACATCTACTGTGTGTGGAATTGACTGGTTAAAATATTACCTGGACTCTTTGAATGCTGAAAATTGTAACAAGGTTAAGGAACACAAGTTTTGGGTTTGGGGATGATAATACTCTGAAGTCGCTGAAAAGAGTGGTGTTCCCTTGCAATATTGCCGGAGTGAATCACTTCATTAGCACGGATGTTGTACCAAGTGAGATACCTTTGCTTCTGAGCAGACCGTCGAAGAAGAAAGCACACATGAAACTGGATATGGACCAGGATAAGGCAACAGTTTTGGAAAGACGGTGGACTTACAATTTACACAGTCGGGACACTATTATATTCCATTCCTAATAAATAATATTTCAAGTAGAGTTGTTAAGGGTGTGTTAATGGCAGTTAAAAATGGGACTTTAGCCGATAAAAAGCTTGTTGTATTAAACTGCATAGGCAATTTGCGCATCCGTCTCCTCGGAGGCTGAAAAATTTATTAAAGGATGCAGGGGTAAGGGATGAAGACTATACTAAACTGATAGAACAGGTTAGTGATCGCTGTGAAGTTTGTAGGAAGTACAGAAGGACACCAGCACGACCGATAGTAACCCTACCTTTGGCCAGGGATTTTAACAACATTGTGGCCATGGACCTTAAGATCTGGGATAAAGCCAATAATATATTTATTTTGCATTTTGTAGATTTAGCAACCAGATTTAGTCAATCAACGATTGTACGAAGTAAAGAAAAGAGAGTAATTCTGGATCAAATCATGGAAAAATTGATAGGGACAGGAATGGGCCCACTGGCAAAATTCCTTACGGACAATGGGGGAGAATTTGCTAATGATCAGTGTAGGGATATGTGTGAAAACGTGAACATCACAGTTATAAATACGGCTGCGGAAAGCCCATTTAGTAATGGTGTTTGTGAAAGAAAACATGCTGTAATCGATGACATGCTCCGGAAAATTTTGGCAGATAGATCGAATTGCAGGCTGACTTCAACTTTAGCATGGGCGGTATATGCAAAGAATTCATTGCAGATGGTTGGGGGCTATAATCTCTATCAATTAATGTTTGGTAGAAATCCTAAAACTCCGTCCATTTTAGATGACCAGCCTCCAGCTTGGGAAAGGACTACAATTAGCTCTGCCTTTGCTGAGCAGTTACATGCATTACATAGCAGTAGAAAAGCCTTTTTGGAAGCAGAAGTTTTTTTTTTAATTCGTGGCGCTTTAAGACATAATGTACAGCCATCAAATACCGTTTTTCAGCAAGGAGACATAGTATACTATAAGAGAGACAATTTTAATGAATGGAAAGGCCCAATGAAGATCATAGGCATAGATGGCAAAATAATTATTTTGCAACATGGCAATCAAACTGTTAGGGTACATTCATCAAGGATAATGGGTACAGACTACAAATGTTCAAATTTAGACAGAGCAGACAGACATGACGAGGAACCAGGGTCATCTGGTACGCAAGTGGTACAGAACTATGAGGACCAGTTAACTGACATAGACAGGGTTTCTGTAGAGGAACGCAACACTTCTGATGAATTAGAACAGGCCATTTTGCCAAAAGGACAACTGCCAAAAATTGGTACAAAAGTGACATACTTGCCTGAAGGGTCTAGTCAATGGAAGGATGCAACTGTTATTAGTAGAGCAGGGAACGCCACTGGAAAGTATAACCATTGGTTGAATGTACAGCATTCAGCAGAAGGAGTCAAGACACTGGATTGGGAAAACAAAGTTCAAAAAGGGAGGGCACAGAAACGCAGTGCCAGTTCAGATAGTACATCGGACAGTGAACAGGTCTGCAGGAAAAGGTCGAGAACTATTGAAAGGACATCCCACAGCAGAAGGGAAAGATTAAGCAGTAGAAGTACAGAACGAGATACCAGGCGGGAGAGGGGACGTAGTTTATTAAGCTCTCGGTGCATGAGTACGACTACGAATACTAATAGGAGTAGAAGCCCACATTCACGTGAGATTTTGGTGGCGTCCAATAAATTAGCTGAAAAAGTTAGCAAAGATGCCAAACAGCAAGAACAGGTGGAGTGAATGTGGGGTATACACAGAAGTACCGGATAGGGGACAAAGAGCTCTATCCCACCGATGGATTTGCATGGAAAAGGTTCTTCCAGATGGAACTTATAAGGCAAAGGCCAGGCTTGTGGCAAGGGGATTTGAAGAAAACTTAGAAGATCAGGATTTAAGGGTAGATTCACCTACGGCAGGAAAGGTTATTTTAAAGATCTTCTTGGCTCTATTAGCCACAAAGGCATGGGAATGCAAATCTATAGATATAAAAGCTGCTTTTTTGCAGGGGCATCAGCTCCAGAGAGACATTTTTCTCCATCCACACAATCAGCTAACACAGAAGGGGTACTCTGGAAGTTGAATAAATGTGTATATGGATTAAATAATACGTCTAGAGTCTGGTATTTTTCGGTAAGGTCAGTTTTGTTAAAGTTAGGCTGTTGTCAGTTGAAAACAAATCTGGCACTATAAAGGAAATCTTTCTGGCATCTTTATGATGCATGTCGATGATTGATTTTTTGTGGGGTGGGACTAGTGATTTCGAAGCTATTGTAATCTCTGGTTTGAGGAAAGAATTCAGGGTTGGAAGTCAGGCTTCCGGTGCATTTAAATATATTGGACTGGAAATCGGACAGACTAAGTTAGGGGCAACTTTACGTCAGCAATCCTATTTGGAAAGCATCAGCCCAATAACAATTAGCCGTGGCCGGTTTTCACAAAAAGATGCAATGGTTTCAAAGATGGAAAAAGAGCAACTGCGAAGTTTAATTGGGCAACTGAATTGGTTAGGTAGACAGACTAGACCGGACGTGAGTTTTGATGTCTTAGAATTGAGTACAAAAATGAATGATCCCAAAGTGGAAGACATAATAAGAGCAAGTAAAGCGTTGGTCAAACTAAAAATGCAGGAGTTTGTTTTGAGGTTCCTGGTTTTAGGTGACCTTAGGCACTTGAAACTCATAGTTTATAGTGATGCGTCCTATGCAAATTTATATGATGGGGTTTCAAGCGCAGGAGGTTTTATAATTTTCCTTTTTGGGGAACAATGGTAAATGTTACCCTCTTGTGTGGGAAACAAAGAAAATAAGGAGAGTGGTCAAAAGCAATTTGGCTGCTGCGACGTTAAGCCTTGTGGAGGCGGTGGATATGGCCTTTTACATATCTCAGATATTGACAGAAATTTTGGGATTAGGGCATTTGGGTAATATACCTATTGAATGTCACATTGACAATAAATCCCTGTGGGAAAACGTGCACTCTACAAAAAGTGTCAATGAAAAAAGGTTAAGGATAGACATTGCAAGTTTGAAGCAGATGTTGGACAGAGGGGAAATAGCAAAAATTAAATGTGTCGACAGGAGCTATCAATTGTCAGACTGTTTTACAAAAAGAGGGGCTAGTTCACAGGAACTTTTGGATATTAATGAAGGACGCCTGTTTCTGTGACTTTTTTTTCTTCCAAAAATGGAAAAAGAAAAGAAGGGGGGAAATTGTGTTTGTGTTTTTGAGTTTCTTTTAATTTTGTTTTCACCTAATTTCTTTCTCCGAGGAAGGGGAGACTGTTAAGTAATGGGTTAAGAGACGACTTCCGGTTGCGGTGATGCCTTGCTAGCCGCACGTTTTGGCGGCTCCAGCTCCGACGGACCTTCGGGCTCTTTTAAGAGCCCCAACGGGAAAATTTTGGGCGCGCAACCCGGTGTGGGGTGAGTGAGAAGGGAGTCCCCCTCCCCCAACGAAGGAGGAAAATACCGGCGGCTGCAGCGCGAGGAATCGTCGACCAAAGAGACAGAAAGGGAGAAGCACAAGATGGCGACGGAGAAAGCGCAGGCGACATGGGGGCCCGAGCAGGACGAACTTTTGAGACGGTGCGTGGAGCTACTAAAGAGGGAGGTGCTGACCCCGATGCTACAGGCAATTGAGGGGCTCAAGGAGACACAAAAGACCCAGGAGACAGAGCTCTGCGTGGTGGAGCAGAAGGTGACGGATAATGAGGACGAGATCCTGGGCCTGGCGGTCAAAACTCAGACGCACGAGGCACTTCATAAAAAGTGTACTGAAAGGATCGAGGCCCTAGAAAACGGAGCGCGAAGGAAGAACCTTCGGATACTGGGTCTCCCTGAGGGTGTGGAAGGAGTGGACTGTGGAGCTTATGCAAGTACGATGCTGAGCTCACTGATGGGTGCTGAGGCCCCTACGGGCCCCTTGGAGGTGGAGTGGGCACATCGGATCCCGGCGAGAAGACCAAAAGCGGGAGAACCACTAAGGGCGATAATCGTGCGATTTCACCGCCTTAAGGATAGAGAAGAGGTCCTGAGATGGGCTAAAAAGGTGCGGAATAGCAGATGGGAGAATGCAGTGGTACGGGTGTACCAGGATTGGAGTGCGGAGGTGGCGAGAGGAGGGCGAGTTTTAACCGAGCCAAGGAGGTGTTGCATAAAAAGGTGAAGTTCGGGATGCTGCAGCCGGCAAGACTACGGGTCACGTATCAGGAGAGACACCGTTATTTCGAGACGGCGGAGGAAGCATGGACCTTTATTAAAGAGGAGAAATTGGATCGGAATTGAGGGACTGATACTGCAGGAAATGTTATTGTTAATGTTATGGTTGATGTTAATAGAGAAGTAAATTGGGAAGGGGGGAGACATTGGGAAATGTGGGCGCTGATGAGGGGGGAAAGACGGGACATAGATGGAGAATGAGGAAGGGGAGGGGGAGGGGAAAGGGAGCTGCGCCACAAGAGGCGGGTCAGGTAAAGGGATGTTCCCGCGCCAGAAAGAATATGGCGGGAAGACAGGCGCAAGGCGGATGGGAGTTCCCCACACGGGGGGGGTCGAGGAGTGAGCAGGAGTAGCCAGGGTCAGTTGAAGTCAGCTGACTTACGGAAGTAATATGGGGGAGCAATAATGCTAGAAAGAGATCTAGTGGGGGGGGGGGGGGACACAACTGGTTTGCTGCTGCGGAAATCCAAAAGGAAATGGATAAAGAGTGGGTGGACGGGGATGGTATGCGACGCTGGGGGAGCGAGTGGGAGCGCGGAGGCGGGATATGGGACTGGCCTAGAGAAGGTCATGGCTAGTCGACACGGGAGGGGGGCAGGTAGCCCCCTAGTGAGGCTGATCATGTGAGAGGCCTGAACGGACCGATAAAAAGGGCCCGAGTGCTCGCGCATTTGAAAGGACTAAGGGCAGACGTGGTTATGCTCCAAGAGACGCACCTAAAAGTGGCGGACCAAGTTAGGTTAAGGAAAGGTTGGGTGGGATAGGTGTTCCACTCAGGACTAGACGCAAAGAACAGAGGGGTGGCCATTTTGGTGGGGAAACGGGTAGCATTTGAAGCGAAGAACATCGTAGCAGATAGCGGAGGTAGATATGTAATGGGGTGTGGCAGGCTGGAGGGAATGGAGGTCGTGTTGGTTAATGTGTATGCCCCAAACTGGGACGATGCGGGATTTATGAGACGGATGCTGGGGCGTATACCGGACCTGGAGGTAGGAAACTTGATTTTAGGAGGGGACTTTAATACTGTGCTGGACCCGGGGCTAGATAGATCCAGCTCAAAGACCGGAAGAAGGCCGGCAGCGGCCAAGGTGCTTAAGGGGTTTATGGACCAAATGGGGGGAGTGGATCCATGGCGATTTCTTAGACCTAGGGCTAGGGAGTTCTCCTTCTTCTCCCATGTCCATAAAGCCCCACATTGGGTGGACCTGGAATTAGGAGAGGAAAGGGAGCAGAGAGCACTCTGGCGATTAGATGTGGGATTAATGGCGGATGAGGGAGTGTGTGCAAGAGTGCGGGGGTGTATCGAGAGATACCTGGAGGTCAATGACGACGGCGAGGTCCCTGTGGGAGTGGTATGGGAAGCACTAAAAGCGGTGGTCAGAGGAGAGCTGATCTCCATTGGGGCCCACAAAAGGAAAACAGAGGCCAAGGAAAGGGAAAGATTACTGGGGGAGATTTTAAGGGTGGATAGGGAATTTGCAGAGACCCCGGAGGAGGGACTGTACAGGGAGAGGAGACGACTCCAGACGGAGTTTGACCTTCTGACCACCAGAAAGGCGGAGGTGCTGTGGAGGAAGGCACAGGGGAGGAGGTATGAATATGGGGAAAAGGCTAGTCGCCTGCTGGCTCATCAATTGCGAAAGAGGACAGCTGCGAGGGAGATAGGAGGAATTAGAGACGAAAAGGGAGACACGGTGCGAAGAGCAGGAAAGATAAATGAGGTGTTCAAGACCTTTTATGAGGGACTGTATAGGTCTCAACCCCCAGAGGGAGAGGAGGGGATGCGGCAGTTCCTGGATCAATTGAGGTTCCCGAGGGTGGAGGAGCAGGAGGTGGTAGGCCTGGGGGCACCGATTGGGGTGGACGAGGTTATTAAGGGACTGGGGAGCATGCAAGCAGGGAAGGCTCCGGGACCAGACGGGTTCCCTGTGGAATTTTACAGAAAATATGTGGACTTGTTGGCCCCGTTGATGGTGAGGACGTTCAATGAGGCCAGGGAAGGAGGGACTTTACCTCCGACAATGTCGGAGGCGACGATATCGCTAATTTTGAAGAGGGATAAAGTTCCGTTGCAGTGCGGGTCCTATAGACCCATTTCATTATTGAACGTGGACGCCAAATTGCTGGCAAAGGTACTGCCATCGAGGGTAGAGGGCTGTGTCCCGGGGGTGGTGCACGAAGACCAGACAGGGTTCGTAAAAGGGAGACAACTGAATGTGAACGTGCGACGACTATTAGGGGTGATGATGATGCCCCCAGTGGAGGTGGAGGCAGGGATAGTGGCGGCAGTGGATGCAGAGAAGGCATTTGATATGGTGGAGTGGGAGTATTTATGGGAAGTGTTAAGGAGGTTTGGGTTCGGGAACGGGTTTATTAGCTGGGTCAAACTTCTTTATGGGGCCCCAACGGCAAGTGTAGTTACGGGTCGACAAAGATCGGAGTATTTCCGACTATATAGGGGAACAAGACAGGGATGCCCGCTGTCTCCATTGTTGTTCGCGTT
This sequence comes from Scyliorhinus torazame, assembly GCF_047496885.1. NCBI lineage: Eukaryota > Metazoa > Chordata > Chondrichthyes > Carcharhiniformes > Scyliorhinidae > Scyliorhinus > Scyliorhinus torazame. The sequence continues at coordinate 101,279,846 of NC_092709.1, forward strand.
GGCAATTGAACCTCTTGCCATGGCGTTGAGAGACTCCAGGAAATGGAGAGGGGTGATTAGAGGGGGAGAGGAACACCGAGTCTCGCTATACGCAGATGACCTATTGTTATACGTGTCGGACCCAGCGGGGGGGATGATAGAGGTTATGCGAATGTTGAGGGAGTTCGGGGATTTCTCGGGGTATAGGCTAAACATGGGGAAGAGTGAATTATTTGTGATACATCCAGGGGACCAGAGTAGAGAGATAGAAGGCCTGCCTCTAAGGAAAGTGGAAAGAAACTTCTGATACCTGGGGATTCAGATCGCTAGGAGCTGGGGAACCTTGCACAGACTTAATCTGACACGGCTGGTAGAACAAATGGAGGAGGACTTCAAAAGGTGGGACATGCAGCCTCTGTCGCTGGCGGGCAGGGTGCAGGCAATTAAGATGATGGTCCTCCCGAGGTTCTTATTTGTATTTCAATGTCTCCCTATACTAATCACTAAGACCTTTTACAATAAAATAGACAGGAGCATCACGAGCTTCGTGTGGGCAGGGAAAGTTCCGAGAGTGAGGAGGGGGTTCCTTCAGCGTAGCAGGGACAGAGGAGGATTGGCACTACCGAATTTGGGCGATTACTATTGGGCCGCCAATGTGGCAATGATACGTAAATGGATGATGGAGGGTGAGGGAGCGGCGTGGAAAAGACTGGAGAGAAAGTCCTGTAAAGGGACGAGTTTAGAGGCGCTGGTGACGGCGCCGCTACCGTTCTCACCAAAAAGTAGCCCGGCGTAGGATCCTACTCATGTGGAAGGAGGCGAAACCCCCCAGACTGGAGGCCTGGGTAAACGATATGGCAGGGTTCATTAAACTGGAGCAGATAAAGTTTGCCCTGAGAGGATCGGCTCAAGGGTTCACCAGGCGGTGGCAGCCATTTCTCGACTACGTAGGGGAACGTTAGAGGGAAGACAGATGACCAGCAGCAGCAACCCAGGGGGGAGGGGGGAGGGGGGGTTTAGTTTAGTTTATGTCAAACGATTATGGGGTTTAGTTATTTGTGTATTGTTAAAATTTCTTCACTGTTACGTTTGCTTTGTAAGAGGGAAAAAATTGTTGTTTGGGAAAAAAATTTCAATAAAATATATTTTTTTTTAAAAAGTAATGGGTTAAGAGACATTCCAATTAGTTGTCTCATTTATGTTAAGTATCCAATAATTGACACTAATATATAAAGGGGTTTCAGGTGGCCTTTGTGTCAGGTGATGTGATGTTAGAGTTTTGAGCGGAGTCTGTTAAAGTGAAATAAAGGTGTTGGTGAAAAGGAGCAGAATTTTTGACTCTTTATACAACAGCAGCTAAATGTCTAACAGCAGATCAGGCATGATGTCACTCAATGTCACTTTAAGGGCAGCATGGTAGCACAAGTGGATAGCACTGTGGCTTCACAGCGCCACTGTTCTAGGTTTGATTCCCCGCTGGGTCACTGTCTGTGCGGAGTTTGTACGTTCTCCCCGTGTCTGCGTGGGTTTGCTCCGGTTTCCTCCCACAGTCCAAAGATGTGCAGGTTAGGTGGATTGACCATGATAAATTGCCCTTAGTGTCCAAAAAGGTTAGGCAGGGTTATTGGGTCACGGGGATAGGGTGGAAGTGAGGGCTTAAGTGGGCCGGTGCAGACTCGATGAGCCGAATGGCCTCCTTCAACACTGTATGTTCTATGTTCTAATGGCAGAACAGTTTCGATGGGCTAAATGGTCTACTCCCGATCCTGTGTCTACATTCCTCTGAGTGGATGTTGCTGCTTCCTTTTTCTAAATCTCAGTTTTATATTTTTAAAACAATGTATTTCCAGCTGCCTGTGCCGCATGGAATTGCTGAATGTGATGTGAACTCCAGGATCCCAGGAGAATTGTCATTCCAGGTGAGAAGGACCTCCATTTAGACATTCTATATTGTACACTCATTTAGACATTCTATATTGTACAGAGGTATTGGAAGCAATGACCCTGATAGTTTGAAGCAATTGTGTGGACACATGTAGCGGCAACTTGAGCCGCATCATTTAATTTTAATATTGCCAAAACTATTTCTCAACAGGAATTGCTAAGCTTAAGGGTTCTAATGATTCCTTCATTTGATGTTCCTTCAAGTAACAAAGCATTTTTGTTGCTGATAAGGGAAAATATTCAGAGTTGCTCAGCCTTTTGAGGAACTGTTTGAAAAAACCGGCCAGCAATTGACTGATTCCAAATTATGATTTTTTTTTTTTCTGTCTCTGCTTTTTCTTGAATCACTGATGGTGTGTTTTTCTTTGGTCTTGTGGTAAGGAATGGGTTGCATTGATACATTTTTGACTTGTGGCTACCTGTGGAAGAGTGGATTATGGACTGGAATTGAATGGAAGAACGGGGAAAATAGTTCTGTTAAATGTAACTAATATTAAAGTTCCATTTTTGTCTTTATTCTCTCTGCCTCAACAGCGAGGTGAAGTCCTAATTCTCCAGCAACAGATGGAGCAGTCTTTCCAATGCCAAAAGGGGCTTGATACTGGCAAAGTTCCTTTGTCTCATTTGAAGATAATTACTCCACTGGATGAGGAGGTAGTGAAAGGGACTGGCAAGGTCAGTGTGGACACTGCATTTGCAGTTTTACCTGGTGGAATAACTATGTCAAATTTTGTTTTAAAATATTATGAGTAGCAATGGTCTTTGCACTGGTATGTAAGAAAGTATGCTATTTGCACCCAATTTTCCAAAGGAATTCATTATTCTGTTTCCAATTGGCCCCAGTTGTAGATGAGGTAGTGTGCAAGGGGCATATGAGTGGTAGGAATTTAAAGGGATCAGATAATCAAATGGGACTGTCACAATAGGCTTTGGAAAGGCTCAAAAAGGTATTTCAACACATTAACAGCCTTTGCCAACATTTCTGGTGAGGAGAGTAAGAAGTGATGAGCCAAAATGTAGTGAAAGGAAGCCCATGATGCAGAGATGAGTCTGAAGGGTCAGACGATTCCTCTTGTTGATGGATGCACAGTAAGTAGCGCTGCATAAAGTAGTTGAGTTGCCCTCTGTGCCATTCCATGCCATCATCTCTAGTAGCCTATGATTGCAGCATGCCTGGAAGCACGTTTGCCAGGTTTCAGGCTAAAACTGATCATTACTCCCAGTAGGTATTCCAGTGCAATGCAGCATGGTAGCTGAAAGTGTCCTTGTAGCAGTAAGATACAAGGCTGCATCTGATTCCATAGCTTGGTGGGTTCAGCTAATCAGGCTGTTAGCCAACTTATATTGACACTGCTGCAGACCAGGAAGTCACTGCAGTTTGTGGGCAGGGTATAGATAGAAAACTCTGCAGATTTCATTGTCATGTTTGGCTCTCTCCAGATCAATTATGTGTAGCTTATTTCACCTCGCTGCACATGTTTTGGGTGTGTTTATGAGTCTATGGGGTGTTGCCCTGCACTATTGTGCTTGGCTGTTTAACTAGGTTTCCAAATTAAAACAATGATTTACTGCTAAACCATCAATTCAGTGGGTTTCTGAAGCATACCAGCTGTGTCAATACGATTAATTTGCTATATACCAGGGTATTCGGGGTGATTTATATTGATAGTGTTAAGATCAGTGAGGACGTGTGTCAGAACTCGGCCTTTCTTTCCCACTCCTTGATAGATCATAACAGGGTTTGTTGTAATTTGTCAAGACAAAGGTATTCATTCAGTATCTATTTAACCATTTACATGTTCTTGGCAAATAATTCAGTCTGACAGGCTTTCTTGAGTTTAAACACAGAAGTTAGTCTTTATTGAGTGAAAAATCCACTCGGGGAAAGATATAAAGATATTTAAAAAGACATACCCACATCCTGACCTTTGCATCATACACACAAGCATGCTAAAATGTAAAAAAAAAAAAAATAGAGTTTGTTGGTATTTGTGACTAAAGCAGATTTTTCCCATGATGGTATTGACATTTGGGTGAGGTTCAAGCTGATGTGACCTGCAGTTGCTTTTTTTAAAAACATAATCACGTCTTTACCAAATGTTTGTTACTTACAATGGAAATTCTCTATCTCTGTGATGGATTCTAAACTGTAACAGAGTCTTGAACTTGAGAGAGATGATGTTACTGCTCCATTGAAAGGTTTTTACTAGACTGCCATTTTAGCAGCTTATGTGCTCTGGTAAAAGACATTTCAATTTGGTTATTCTGGCTGCATGACCTCTCCCCATACTGAGGGGCTTTACACAATAACTTCATTGTAGTGTTAATATAAGCCTACTTGTGACAATAAAGATTATTATTATTGTTTCAGTTGTAATTGATTAACTCAAGGCTACTTTTATGACCCAATTGATTTGTTTCTTTATCACTTCTGAATGGACCATTCTTCCCTGTGATGAGCGAGAAAAAACACCTCTAAAGCCAGGTAGCCTTTTTGTCACTACGAAAGGTAGTTTTATAGAAATTCAAATGATGAGAGCCTGTACAGATTCAGTTCAAGTAATTCTTGACATCAGCCGGTGTGAAATTCCATAGGCGGTTTTCTTGACATGTCTTGATTGTAATGCAAACTTGAAAATTCCAGAAGCTGGCCAACTTGTTAAACTAGATGTATCAAGTGACCTGTGGCCGCCGTCTTAAGTCAGTATCTTTGCTTGCAGTTTTAAAAGTCACTTGAAAGCAGTTCAAGCTGTTAAAATTAAAGATTAATATCGCACATGTCACATCATCTTGATAGTACAGTTACCAATTTGGTGCAAAATTCTGATTCACATAATTAATCAGAGGAGAATCGACCTACAGGCCAGTCATTTTAATGTTGGTGATACAGAAGCTTTTAGAAATAATAATCAAGGAGAACATTAACAGCCATTTAGACAAGCATAAACTAATAACCAAAATCCAGCACAGATTTATTATGGGCAAATTCTGTTTGACTAACTTAATTTGAGATTTTGATAAGGTGATTGAGTGGGTAGATGAGGGCAGTGCAGCTGGTGATGTGTATATGGACTTCCAAAAGTGTTTGACAAAGTAGCTCATGATAGATTTGTTAGAAAATTGGGATAGAAGGAGAAATAGCAACATGAATTGCTTAATGGTAAGTTGGTTAAGGGTTAGAAAATAGAGTTATGGTGAGTGGATGTTTATTTCAGCTGGACAGATGTGTACAGTGATGTTCCCCAGGATTCATCAGTCGGACCACTGATGTTTTTGGTACATGTTAATGACTTGGGAGTAGAAGTCAGCATTTTGAAATTTGCTAATGACATGAAACCTGAAACTCTAGGAAACAGTGAGGAAGCCAGCAATATAGTTTGAGAGGACATATCCTTGGTATAATTTTAAAAGTAGTGCAAGAATAGAGACCTGACGGCATTTGTACACACATCTTTGAAGGACAGATTAATAAACTATATAGGATTCTGGGTTTATAATTTGAGACATAAGAGTACAAAAGCCAGGAAGTTATGTTGAACCTATATACATCATTTGTTGGGCCCCATCTGATGTGTTGTGTCCAACCCTGTGCACGACACTTTAGGAAAGAAGTGAAAGATTTAGAAAGTGTATAGAAGAGATTTACTAAAATTGCTCCAGGGATGGGAGATTACAATTACATTAATAGACTGGAGAGACTGTTTTCCTTTAGAGCAGAGGACAAAGATGAGATTTGGTAGAAGTGTTTGAAATTCTGAAAAGTTTAAATAGAGCAAATAGAAACTATTTTGCATTAGTGGCTCGTTAACGAGAGGGCACAGGTTTAAAGTGATTGGCAAAAGAACCAGAGATGGCATGAGGAGAAAAGGTTAAGCACAACTAGTGGTTAGGATTTGGAATGCACCGCCTGTTAGAGTGGTGGTTACAAATTCAATAGTAGCCTGAAAAACAAATTGGAATTAAAGCAGAAATAATTGCAGGGATATGGGAAAGGGCGAGGGAGTGTGACTAACTAGATTACTCTTCCAGAAGTGTTGACGCAGATTCAGTGGGCAGATGACCTCCTGCTATGCTGTACAATGCTATGATCCTTTTAAGCTGCTTGGATCATAAGCTTCTGAGTTACATCATTTTTGTAATTTAACAATTTTGCTCTGTTTTCTTTGTGTTTAGCATTTTTTGCTTCTCCTTTTTTTACCTTCACATTGGAAAAGTGAAAAGGACACAAATTTCCATTTTCTTTGTCCCATGTTCTGTTTTCTTAGAAACCTTTCCCTTCTGAACAGCAGTTTGGAGAAAATAGTGCTCCCCATGCTATAGTGCTGCATGACTTCACTGCAGGTAAGGGACTCGGCAACTCTGGGAATGGGAAAATCCACTACTTTCATCAAAATGTTTCAGCGAGTTATCATTCGTTGCTCAATATTACACCTTTCATTATATTGACTGTGACATTAAAAATGAGCTGTTAAATGTATGGGGGCAAGCTTTCATTATGTTGATAAATAGTTCAATATATGTTTATGTGATTGTGTGGTGAGGGAATAAGTTTCAAAGGTTAGTTTAATAACAGTCAGGAGAATTTGACGGAGGCCACAGTGTGGGAAACATGGCATACAGGGTAATTTAATTAGGTGGAATATAAAGTCGATGTCGTGTTGAGCCTCACGCCAGCCCGTGGAGGGTTCATACTTGGAATATATTTGCACGTCATGAAACTCATTAGCGTAAAACATTAAAAATTACATTCAATCTTCAAGATAAAGTCACCAGTGCACAAGAATCTTACGGCCGCTGATTCACATTTGTTTAAAGGTAGCGTGCAGTTGTTGTAAATGGTTTTCTTTGTTTAACTCAATGGCACAAGGGAGGGAAGCAGGAGAATGATGCTTGCATGAAGGCCCAGGCCCGGCAAGGGTGAGTCAGTGGTGAGGAGTGGGGTGCATGTGGAATGGGATCGGGGCATAGAGGAGTGGAGGAAGGATCGAGGAGAGAACAGACGGTGGGGTTGGGGGCATGGCATAGTCCATAAGACATAGGAGCAGAATTAGGCCACTCAGCCCATCGAGTCTGCTCCGCCATTCAATCATGGCTGATATTTTCTCATCCCCATTCTCCTGCCTTCCCCCCATAACCCCTGGTCCCCTTAGTCAAGAACCTAACTATCTCTGTCTTAAAGACACTCAGTGATTTGGCCTCCACAGCCTTCTGGGGCAAAGAGTTCCACAGATTCACCACCCTCTGGCTGAAGAAATTCCTCCTGATCTCTGTTTTAAAGGATCATCCCTTTAATCTGAGATGGTGTCCTCTGGTTCTACTTTCTCCTCCAAGTGGAAACATCCTTTCCATATCCACTCTATCCAGGCCTCGCAGTATCCTGTAGGTTTCAAGTAGATCTCTCCTCCCCCCCCCCCCCCCCCCCTCATCCTTCTAAACTCCAACGAGCACAGACCAAGAGGCCTCAGCAATTCCTCATACACCAACTTCTTCATTTCAGGGATCATTCTTGTGAACCTCCTCTGGACCCTTTCCAAGGCCAGCACATCCTTCCTTAGATACGGGGCCCAAAACTGCTCACAATACTCCAAATGGGGTCTGACCAGAGCCTAATACAGCTTCAGAAGTACATCCCTGGTCTTGTATTCTAGCCCTCTTGGCATGAATGCTAACATTGCATTTGCCTTCTTAGCTGCCGACTGAACCTGCACGTTAACCTTAAGAGAATCGTGAACAAGGCCTCCCAAGTCCCTTTGTGCTTCTGATTTCCTAAGCATTTCCCCATTTAGAAAGGTCTATGCCTAAATTCCTCCTTCCAAAGTGCATAACCTCACACTTTTCCACATTGTATTTCATTTGCCACTTCATTGCCCACTCTCCTAGCTTGTCCAAATCCTTCTGCAGCCCCCTTGCTTCCTCAATACTACCTGTCCCTCTACAGATCGTTGTATCATCTGCAAACTTAGCAACAGTGCCTTCAGTTCCTTCTTCCAGATTATTAATGTATATTGTAACAGACCCCTGAGGCACACCACTAGTCACCGGCTGCCATCCTGAAAAAGACCACTTTATCCCCACTCTTTTCTGCCTTCTACCAGTCAGCCAATCCTCTATCCATGCCAGGATCTTAACCTTAACACCATGGACTTTTAACTTATTTAACAGTCTCCTGTGCGGCACCTTGTCAAAGGCCTTCTGGAAATCTAAATAAATCACTTCCACTGATTCTCCTTTGTCTAACTTCCTTGTTACCTCCTCAAAGAATTCTAACAGATTTGTCAGGCACTACCTCCCTTTGACAATGCCATGCTGACTCAGTCCTATTTTACCATGCACTTCACGATCTCATCTTTAATAACAGGCTCTAAAATCTTACCAATGACCGAAGTCAGGCTAACCGGCCTATAATTTCCCGTCTTCTGCCTCCCTCCCTTCTTAAACAGTGGTGTTACGTTAGCCACTTTCAAGTCCTCTGGAACCCTTCCTGTCTCCAGTGATTCCTCAAGATCATCACTAATGCCTCCACAATTTCCTCAGCTATCTCTTTTAGGACCCTGGGGTGTAGTCCATCCAGTCCAAGTGACTTACCCACCTTCAGATCTTTCAGTTTCCCTAGAACCTTCTCCTTAGTAATGGTCACTGAACTCACCTCTGCCCCCTGGTTCTCCTGGAGCTCTGCTATCCCACTGGTGTCTTCCACCGTGAAGACTGATGCAAAGTAACTATTCAGTTCTTCTGCCGTTTTTTTGTTTCCCATTATTACTTCTCCAGCCACATGTTCCAGTGGTCCAATGTCTATTTTTGCCTCTCTCTTACCTTTTATATATTGAAAAAAACTCTTCCTATCTTCCTTTATATTACTCGCTAGCTTCATCCTTCATACTTCATCTTCTCCTCCCTTAGTCAAGTAGGAAGGGCTTGACATCCTGGGTGTTGTCATCGAAGAGTGGGGGTGAGTTGGTGGAACAGTCAATCCAGGTAAGAAAAAAGGGGACTATAGGGCAATTAGGTTCCAATTCAAACTTTGATTTCAGTTTAAGCTAATTGCGGATTAATGTGAATTCAGCTTTGTATGTGAAGTAAATTAAATGTACCCATATGAGTGCATAATCAAAAATAAAGGGTGTCAAAACTGTCAGTTATACTTTTTATTATGACAGTGTTTGATGGTTACATGGCACCTTGAGGAAGCAATGAGCAGACCAGTTATTTATTTCTTTTCCAGATCAAAATGATGAACTGAATCTAAAGTCAGGAGATATTGTGTACTTGCTGGAGAAATTGGACAAAGATTGGTTTAGTGGAAAATGCAAGGGGCATACTGGGATTTTTCCTGCCACCTTTGTCAAAGTTATTGTAAGTTGTAGGTTGCCATTTTTCTCAATTTAAAAGTACTAATCATGATTTAGTACCAAATGTTTGCGTGAGTTTTTGGGTTTTAAATAAATCTCCTTCTTTGACTTCTCTTCCTTGAGTTTAGATCCCTTCCTTGTTTTCATCTCCTTATCTGAAGCTGACGAGTCATACCGAAATACTACTCCATAGGCAGCGGTTATTCTTTACATCTCCTACCATCTCCCCAAATTATATTTTCATGCGTGAGAACAGAAAATCTGGGGAATTTTCCTCGCCAACAGGGAGGTGGGGCATCAGGGCAGTTAAATCCCCTGAATTTTACACTGAATGTCCCAGGTTCTGAGGCCATCAGAAAACTCAATTGGATCTGTCAGGAAACTAATTAAATCAATAAAAATGGCAATTAAGAGCTTGTTTAACCCTGGCTATTGATTTCCTAGGCAGGGCACTTATTTCAAGGCCTGTCAGCAACTTACCAGTGTCACTGACACATTTGGAAGATCTTTTTCAGTGAATGTTGACAGGCTGCGGAGCCTATGATCAGTAAAACTGAAGAACTGTAGTCATGGACAAGTGAGAGGCTGCTGTTCAAAGCACTTATTTTCCAAAAGTGCTGTTACTGCTTGACAGGTGGTTACTAACGTCTTGGAAGGCACTTCACTCACCTACAGCAACACATCCTGCTGCCAGCCATTACCATGGCATGGGAGCAGCTCCACCTTGTTCCTCTCATGAATGGTAAGAGCAGAAACAGCAACAGCATTGCCAGCAGCGCAACTAACTGTCTTCTCCTCGGCCTCATGCCCCTCCAAAGGGCAGAGGGGTTGGACAATATCCTTGTGGGGAGGTTCACTTGTGTGGTTGCAAAGGGTTTAAACTAGATTTGGCAGGAATTGGACACCAGAATAAGGACGTTGATACAAGGAATAAGGTGCATTGAGAGCGAGAGTGCTGGATAGTATTAGAGAAGGAAATACTACCTCCCATGGTAGATGGAGCGGACTACAGGAATATAAAGACATGTTTAGAATGCACGTATGCAAACACACAAAATGTGATGAATGAGGTTGGTGAGTTACAAGGACAAATAGCCGAGTGGGAATAGATTGTAGTGGCAATAATGACAGGCTAAAACTTTGCAAATGCAGATGCTATACTACCCACACATGTCGTTGCAGTGTTTGAGACATCAAATCCGGTGACATCCTCGCAGTTGCAATCTCAGCCAAAACAAAGGGAGAAAGCAGTTCCAGGGTTCGCCCTGGCTGGAAAGTGCAGCGGTAGTGGCAAATGCCAGGAGCAACAGTAAGTGTTGTGAACTCTCAGGGAGCGTCTGCAAATGGAGGAAAAATTAGGGACTGCAGCTGTGGAGGGAGCTAGGCTAGTGAGGGTCTGGGAGAGGGGACAGGTGGGAGGGAGGGGGGCAGCAGCGGAAAGCTGCAGGGAGCAAGACTGATGACATAATGGGCAGACACAAGCAAGTACTGACACCAGTTAATAGGCACATATCAGTGATGTCGGCAGTGGGAAAGATTGCAGGTGCAATGGCAGACCTGGCCCATCGGCTTCGGGAATTACAGTAATAACAGAAACGTGGCTTAAAGGTGGTGAAAACTGGACACTTTATAGTAACAGATGTAACTTGTTCAGAAAAGATAGGGAAGGAAAAAGGGAGAAGGGGTGTCGCTGCCGATCAGTGACGACATCATAGTCTTGCAAAGAGATTGGGGTATTGGAATACAGAGATAAATTTCAAAATTTGCCAATGGTTCTGATTTGCCAATGGTCTGGTAAATCGTGACCAATAAACTGCAACAGGACATAGGCTGGCAGAACAGGCAGACAAGTGGCAGATGGAATTTAATGCAGGGCAGCATGGTAGCACAAGTGGATAGCACTGTGGCGTCACAGCGCCAGGGTCCCAGGTTCGATTCCCCGTTGGGTCACTGTCTGTGCGGAGTCTGCACGTTCTCCCCATGTCTGCGTGGGTTTCCTCCGGGTGCTCTGGTTTCCTCCCACAGTCCAAAGACATGCAGGTTAGGTGGATTGGCCATGATAAATTGCCCTTGGTGACCAAAAAGTTCAGATGGGGTTATTGGATAACGGGGATAGGGTGGAAGTGAGGGCTTAAGTGGGTCGGTGCAGACTCGATAGGCCGAATGGCCTCCTTCTGCACTGTATGTTCTATGTTCTAGAAGTGCGAGATGCTACATTTTGGCAGAACGGATAGGGAGAGACAATATAGACTTAATGGCACCTTTCTAAAGAGTGTGCAGGGAGCAGAGGAGGTCCAGGTAGACCCGATAGAAGCGTACAAGATTATAACAGAAGTCGACAAAGAAAACCTGTTCCCATTAGATGATGGTAACAAGGACTTGGGGACAAATCTTCGGCAAAGGAGATGGGGGAGTGGATGTAAGGACGAACCTTTTTCTCCAGTGAGTGGTAATGACCTGGAACTCCCTTCTCATGAGGGTGGTGAAAGTGGAGACATGGAACTCAATCAGTGATTTCAAAAGGAAATTGGGTAGGCACTTGCTTGAAATATACTTTCAGTACGACAGGGACAGAGTGGGAAATGGGTCTGAATGGATTGCTCTACAGTGTTCCAGCTGTGTCTCAATGGACTGAATGGCCTCCTTCTGTGCCGTAATGATTCCATGGCACTGAGGTCCAGCTGGAAGGAGGCAAGACTCTCAACAAAGGGTTACATGCTGAAGATCAACTCTCCCAATGCCTCATGAGGCTCGGTCTTTCACAGCAGGTTACTGTTGATACCTGCAGCCTACTGAAACAAGACCTCCCTCCTAATGGGCATGCATTGTCAGTGGTCAGCAAGGAACTTGCCACCGGAGGATCCCTCCTTTCCATTCAACCCCAGGCAGGTTTTTGGCAGGCCTTGCCCTGCAATCAGGACCCCCAAGGATGGAGGTCTCACCCACTCAGCAGCACCACTGGGTGAATGTGGCAGCTGCTGGAAGGACAATCTCCGGATTTCAGGGTCGTGGGGAGAAGGTGTGGTCAGCAGCAAGGGCAGAGGGATGGCTCTTTGCAGGCTACCCACTTCTTGATGTCCAGTCCATCGATCGGGTACTGATTGCCTTTGATTGAGGGCCTCCCCCTCATAAACCTACAGCTGGGTTAATACCAGCGACATGAGGCCCTTGCGTGGGCATTAATTGGCCACTTATGACCCTCAACTGGCTGTGATGAAGATCGACCATTGACGCTCCCAGCCAGTACCTAATTCTGGCAGAGGCGGGAAGGCAGCGAGGTTCTGGTACAGCACAATCCTGCTTGAATAAATGCCTTTCACACCTCCAGGCTCACCACCAACGAGAGCACAATATTGCAGCCCTATATTCCTAATTTTCTTAATCCCTCTCCCTTTCTTGGTCACCTTCTCTTTTTCCTTAGCCCTCCCCCTTCCAGTAGGTAGCACTCACAACGGGGAGTCTTGCTTGATTTTTCCTCTTTACTCTTCTTAAATACACCTGTAATATTCAAGTGACCACCACCTTCTCAAGGACAACTATGGATGGGTAATAAATGATGCCCTCGGCATCGACGCCCATATCCTGTAAAAAATTAATTTAAAAAAAAATATTGGAGAGGGATTTGGCATTCCGTGTGTAAAGTAGCAATGAAGACTCGCTCCACTTCCCATCAATATTCTTTTCCTCTCTTTCGGAAAACATTCCACTCACTAGCTTCGGAATAGTCCGCTTGAGGATTGGAACTCCCCATATGAGGAAATTATCGAAATGAATGCTCCACAATGGAGGGGCTACTAAATGTTGTAAAGTTCCCATTGTTAGTATTGCATGTGTCTGATAGCGTGTTATTCTTGAGATATGCTTCGAGTACTGATAATTACAATGTTTTAACCTGACTGAATTATTTTTGATAGGTTGATATACCGATAGATGATTCACAGGAGAGCAATGTGAAGAAAGTTACATTTAAATCGGCTTCACTTGCCAGGTAAGTCTAACTATTTCAAGAATCTTGAAGCACTGATTCGTTACTCAGTCCCTCAGCTGAACATTTATCATATTTTACCCTTTGAATTGATTGATTTCCTGATTCATTAAATTTTACTGATATGAAAATGCATAGTTTATTCTGATTTTATTTTCCATTCAGCCAAGCGCAACTAATTGCATTCATGTCAATCAGTTAGGTTATCTGTGTTCAATGGGCCTGTTTATTTGTTCACTTAATTACATTTTAAATCCATTTTGAGAAGGACAATATTATTTGTACTTTCTAGGTCCGCACAAGTAAAGCTGAATTTGTACAAGCAGTGCGACTCCGTCATGGAGTTTGCGGCAACTCTGGGATAAGTTTCAGCATCGCTGAGACTAGAGTGAATGATCTGAGCTATGTGAATGCAGACCAGTATTACCGTTGAGTAGTTCCAGTTATAACTTACCTCCTAGTTACAACTATGTAACTTAGAACCATATATATATACCATCACTCAACCTCTGTCTCATTGAATCCATGTAATGGGTACCAGGCCCCTCATTTCCAAGATCAGATAGAACCAAAATAGGTTTAAATAAATTACCCATCTTTACTTACAGTCCCAGAATATATTATCAGAGGGTAAATTATGTAGTCTTGTACTGAGTGGTACGCACCAGAAGGTCCAGGTTTAATCCTTAATTTGTACAGAATTACTACCCTTGGGCTGGGAACGGGAAACAACAAGGGTGCCCTGGTACTAAGCATTGTCCAGTTACTTTTTCTAGTGAGGAGACTGGTGTGAACTCAATTATGTCCCTGAAGTTAATGAACTTTCGAAACTCACATAAATGAACAGCTATTTTGCTGAGGTATGGAAAGGATGGCAGCAATGATGATACTTTATCCCAGCATTAGACACCACATTCAGAGAAGGAAGCAAAATCAAATTGCCTGTTACCATCAATATTAAGTTTATGTTATAAAGGAAAAGAACTTTATATAGGGCTATCTGAGTGCAATTAGGATGTGAAGCACATAAATATGAGGAGAAATCGTGTGCAATCAAACTCTGTCCATGATGCACATTTCTGGTAACTTCTTTACCAATTTATAATATGGCAGAATGGATGTAATTTGCTCACTTGATCAGGGTCTAATTCGTCCATTCATAAACATAAGTAAAACTGCATCCAGAGTTGTTAGGTAATGATGGATATGGAAGTGATTTAAAGAGACAGAGGAAGACAAAACATTGTTTGTGAAGGGAGCCTTGTAAAGGTGTTTCTACGTGTCCTTTTTATTTGCTTAGTCAATGAGAAGGCTTTGTGCCATGGGTTCTGTCACTGCAACATTTTGCCTATGTCTGTCATTCTGTCCAAATTTCAACGGTGCATTGAGAAACGTAGCGTGTTGACTACATACATATTTCTGTGCTCATTTGAACAGCAATTATTTCAACATGCAATTGGGAAAGGGGCCCGTTTTCGGCCATTATTAAGGCGGAATAGATCATGGAAATAATTTGGTATCTCCAAAAAGGGGGAGTCCACACCGAGTTGAATGAAACAATAACGATTTATTCAAAAGCCCTAGATACATCGCACTTGGCGCTACCCAACCGAGTGAGTGCCGGTCGATCCCTCACCAGCCAGCTTGAAATCAGAAGTATGCTAGTTGCCCGGTTCCCAAGGATTCTGGGAATATGAGTTGCCATGCCGTAAGTAGAATATGAATACAGGTTATGTCACCTCTTCAATCCTTCCCTCCCAAGTCTGAAGGATCCTCCACTGGCCATAGACACGGGAGGAGAAACAGAAGGATAGGTGGAGCGACGGAGTTGCTTTGGCTCCGGCAGAACATGTGCTCAAGACATTAGATCCGATGGTGAATATCGCGCCAGGAAATGACGTTTTCTACTGGAAAGCCATGGTAGGACAGTGGCAGGAAGCGGTTATGCGGCGGAGTCCACATTGGACGCCGCAGAAGACTGCGTGTTCATGTCAGAATCAGAAGACGGTATGTCCTGTGGATGCATAGCAAGTCCGCCACCCAGTGCATCAGTGGGCCTGTCAGACTGTGGGACCGGATCCACCTAGACAGAGTGCAGGTCAAGAAGCGGGCATAGAGGGAGTCAGCGCGACCAAAGGTGATCCAAATGGTGCCATAGTTGCTGGCTCCCGACCTGAACCCAGTAAGAGACCGGAGCAGCCTTGAGGAGAACAGTCCCCGAGAGCTAGCAGGCACCAATGGCATGGTTCCAAAGGAAAGTGGCGTCCTCTTGAGAAAACCTTTGGAACGGAGGAGGTGGAGCAGGGCAACATTCCTGCTGTTCCTGAGCCCGGTGTATTTTTTGCACCAATATCCGGGAACAATTAACTCAGGCAGGTAAGGTGCCGCTGGCCCATGATTAACTCTGCCGGGCCACTCCCGTCACTGCGTGCAGCGTGGTAAAGTAGGCAAACAAAATTCGAGCCAATCTCGTGTCCATTGAGCCCAAGTCTGCTTGCGGAGACCCTGCTTGAACGACTGGACGGCTTGCTCAGCCAAACCGTTAAGACGGCAGGTGGTAAGGAGCTGTCCTGACATATCGAATTCCTTTGGCCTTAATGAATGCCGCAAACTCCTCACTGGTGAAGGAAGCTCTGGTTGTCTGTAATGAGGACATCAACGGATGCCATGTGTGGAAAAGGAGAGACACAGTTTTGTTGACTGTTGCATGAGAATTTTATTTTTAAATAAACTTAGTACCCAATTCATTTTTTCCAATTAAGGGGCAATTTAGCGTAGCCATTCCACCTATCCTGTACATCTTTGGGTTGTGGGGTGTTGCCCTTTTTGGTGTTGTCTCTTAATTTGGCTCTGTTTAATTACGTTTGCTCAAGAGTCGCCAGGTATCTTTCGACACCGCCACAAGGTTCAGAACTGAATACTGATCACAGACTCGATACACCAATTAGTAAGTTCAAAAGCAATGCTCATTTATATACACACAGTCAAATCTACTCATGCATAAACTCTACAAACTAAACTATCAGTATTACTAAAGCCTATACTTAGCTTCGGGTGCCCACTCAGTCAGAGGAACAATGGCCGTTGCTCGGTTCTGAGGCTGCTGGGTTGAGCTGTTTACAGGATAGCAACTAGGAGCGTCTATCTCGTAGCGTGCGTTGACTTGGAACTTACTTGGTCTGGCGTAGCTGCTAGGCTGGTCTCTCTTCGCTGAGAGCCAAGGCCAAAGAAGAAAGATTCTCTCTTGGGGGATACGTTTTATACCCAAAAGGGCATTGCGCGCTTTTGGGCGGGCCTTGAACTTGGCCTCAATTAATTGGAACTTTCCCAATCATTCTTATTGATCTTCCTCCAATAGAGGGGTGGGTTCCTTGGTTGCTGGGCGTGTCGTAGGTGGCTGTTGGTTTGCATTGTTTGAGTTTCCTCTGGCGCCGGGGTGTCTGCCTTAACATTGTTTATCTAAATGTTTCCCTTTTGTCCCCGGAGATGGCTCATTAGTATGTAGATGGCTTAGCAGTTTCTGTCCTGTGTCATGCGAGAGTGCCTTAAGAACTGGATGTTTAAGCAATGTGCCTTTAAGAAAACAGTGATGTCATCGAGTGGGTGGAGCTCAGCTCAGGTCAGCCATTTTGCAGTCTGTGTTTTGCAGGTTTTTAGTTTCAGTTTTGAAAAGAACCTGGCTGGTTTTGCTGAGAGCATCTAAAAAAAGAACCTGGCTGGTTTGCTGAGAGCAGTTTAAAAGTGCCTGGCTGTTTTGCTGTGAGCTGATTAAAAAGTAGAAAGCCAGGTTGGAGAAAGCAGTTTGGGTGTGTCGGTGTGTGTCCAGAGAGCTGTATGAAGAAAAGCAAGGTGCTGGAGCTGAAATCAACCAAGCTAATATATCTCTGCCATTCTACAGAAAATATATATATCCTTTAACCTGATGTGATACTGTTTAAAGGTGTTAAGTCTCTTGGAAGTTTGAAGGAACATTTTAAGGAAGTATTTACTGTTGCAATATTTTGAGTTATCTTTGAAGTAAGGGGTGCTAAGAGATCCAATGTTTAGTTAAGATGTTAAGTTGAGTTCATGGAATAAACAGTGTTTTGTGTTTAAAAACACACGTGTCCATAATTGTAATCCCACACCTAGGGAAAAGCCGTGTGCTCGGAAAAGCAACAAATCCATTAAAGGGTGAGGTTGGTCGAACAGCATGATACATTTTGGGGTTCTGAAAACGCCTCGCCCATAACATCTGTCTGAGAGCCAAGGCTCTAATCAACAGACAGACCTTTCACCTGCTTGTTTTTCAGTATTGTCCAATTTTCCCTGTATTCTTTGCAAGTGTCCATTTTTTAATCGGGACGTGGCCATCCCAGATGGCTACACTCCCTCCTTGTGATCCTGAACGCGAAGCATGAAGGATCACATTACTGCGTCGTCTTCATCCTCGGACCAAACGGGGCACCCATACCTAGGCTCTACACTGTCCTATCCTCTGCAACACAATTTTACCTAAACCATTTTAAATACATTCATTATCATAAAACTCTATGGGGCGCTAAGACATTAATACATGCATTACAGAAAAGTAAAAAAACTGGAACCTCTAACCTCAATAAACTATCCTTATTCAAACAATCCAAAAATAATCTATACATCTTAACCTGTACAAAATAGCAGCACACAAATTTCTCTGGCCTGGCAGTCAGACACAGAGGTTTACATCTCTTTATTCCACAGAATACATAAAGAGAAATGGATGCACTTTAATCCGTTCCAATGGGTTCGGGGGTCTGGTGAAATCCGAAAATGGGGGACCTAAACCTGTATACCGGGGTTCGAGAGCATTATGCTCTCTTTCGCCATTCCTAACTCTAAATGTTTGCATGACACTGCAAAGTATCACCAGCACTAAGAGTGCTTTGAGTACATATGAGAGTGAGTACCAGGTGATAAACTTATCACACCAGGTCGGGGTATTGCTAGCTGTCGCGAGGCTAGTTATCTCGGAGTTCTGTGTATTGCAGGGGTGGGAATTATTCACGGCTTGTGTGGTAGTGGTCAGGGGGGTAGCGTCCGCGTGCAACTGAAGGGATCCCGCTAAGATCCATGTGAACACGAAGGCTGTCTTCATCTTTGTCGGTCTTCTTCTTTGTCTTCCTCTGGGGTTCCTGAGGTTCCGGAGTTCTGTGAATACAAGTATAATTTCTGTTATTATCTTGCTTAAGATCTCGTATGTCTGTCTGTCTGTCCTTTATTGCCAATTTCCCTAATAATTGGTCACCATCTGTGACTCCCTCATTTATTTTTTATTTTTTAAATCACATATTTGGGACAAGACATCCGAGAAAATTACTGACATACTGCGAGCTGTCTCGCAGCCTGTGTGATCTACCATCCTAGTGTTTTAGGATGTAAATAGCATACGGAAGCAACCTAAGGATTGCCAAAACCAAACAAAAGAATTTTGAATGTAACGAGCCAAAATGGGGTGCGTATGGGCCGCGGCGGGTAAGAAATGGGTGGAATCCCCGGGTAGGACTGTGATCAATGCCGTATGTGCTCTACCTGAGCGTAGCTGACCAGAGGGGGGTCCTCAGGCAGGGCAGGGACCAATGCCGTTTCTCCACTGCCTGAGCAACCGGCAAGAACGGGTAAGAATGTGGTTGTCGTGGGGGCTTCCTCTCGAATCAGGAGAGTAGCTATGAGTCGCGTTCTGTTGACAAACTAGTTCCTCTGAACGGTTGTCTGGCGACAAACTTGTACCTTTAAACTGGTTTCTGTTGACAAACTAGTTCCTCTGAACTATTGTCTGGGGACAAACTTGTTCCATTAACAGGCATTGGGCATCAAAGGAGTGGTGACATGAGGCAGTGAAAACATTCGTGTTTATGAAGAACACTTAACGTTAACACTAACGAACAAGCATACAACAAACATGGTGCAGGTTCCATCAGAAAGGACACCGTATATCTCCAGTGGTTCCTTTTTTTTTTCATCATTTGGACACCTCACTGCTCAATAGCGAACAGGGTCGCAAAGGGATTTGTTTGGTGGGAGTCAGACTCTTAAGTCATCATCTTCTCCCGGCTGCCAAACTCTTTACAGTAGTAATCGTGCTAAAGCTGCTTGGGGCGAATTTGGGTCCATCTCATCATTCCGGATGAGCCTGAACAAATTGTCTCGGTGCCAGAATCGTGTGTTGAGGTTGGCGTTACTAGGTTTCAATCCGTAATCGTCGGGCGGTGGGTCTGGGTCGGGGGCTTTGATATATGTAATCTCGAAGGGGTCAGTAGAATCATGCTCGGATTCGTTGGGAGTGGGGCCTGGTGCAGGGGTACAGTCGTAACGTGGTGTGCTGTGGCTATCGTCATCGCGATCGCTGTCGCTGCTGGTTGAGGGAAGGGAGAGGCGGAGTTGTGCCTCTGGGGACGGAGTTGAAATCGTGTCTGAGGATGGGCTGGACTGGGTGGGGGAGGGTAGGAAAACGTCATCTGTGTGCGGGCATGCTCGTCTGCTGCTGCGAGCAGGATGTGGTGTGTGTGGTTATTCTGCGAGCCATAAGCCTTGCGCTGGTTTATATGAAACCACGCAGACTTACCATTGGGATAGGTTATTTTGTGTACTGAGGGGCTGACTTTGTCCAAAATGGAGTACAGTCCGGAAAATTTTGGGGAAAGGAATGAACTGGGGTTGTAAAGGGAAAGCATAACTTGTTGCCCTACTGTAAACTCAGTGGCGTGTATTGTTTTGTCGAAACAAGCCTTGCTCTGTTTCTTCCTGGTTCCAAGTCTCACAGCTGCTGCGAGCTGGGCTGCCTTTATATTCTGGAGCATTTTTTGAACCGCATTTTCATGTGTGAGTCTGTGACTGCGGGGCTGGCCAAATCCAGTCCTAATAAATATCAAGTGCCTTTCATGGGGCGTCCGGTCATGAGGGTGTGGCGGGTGTATCCTGTGGGCGTGGATACCGTGTTTCTTACAAACATTAAAGTAAATGGGAGAACTGAATCCCAGGTGCTGTTATTCTGCTGAACCATTTTCCTGAGGGTGGCTTTTAATGTCCTATTCATCCGCTCTACAATACCACTTGGTTGAGGGTGGTATGCAATATGAAACTTTTGTCGAATGCCGAAAATCGTGAGGGCGTTTTTCATTACACGTCCGGTGAAATGGGAGCCTTGATCGGACTCTACACTGCGTGGGAGTCCCCATCTTGTAAAGATGTGGTGTGTTAATATTTTAGCCGTTGTCTTGGCCGTATTAGTTCGCGATGGAAAAGCTTCCACCCATTTTGTGAAGCTGTCTATGACCACCAACACATACTTGTAACCATTTCTGCATGGGGGTAGGGGTCGTATATAATCTATCTGGAGATTTGTCCAGGGTCCATTAACGGGGCGGGAATGACTAAGTTGAGCCTTTTTCGCATATCTGCCCGGATTGTTCTGGGCACAGATTAAGCAATTCTCTATGTAGTGCGTTACATTGGTTTTTAAATCAGGCCACCAACAGAGCGGGCTGAGGTGGGCTAGGGTGGGTTCAATACCTTGGTGTCCATGATTGTAACTGACAAATGATCTGGTTCCTGTCCTGGCTGCGAACTATATAAATGCCTTCTTTCAAAATCACACCGTCCTGTGTGGTTATTGCGTTTTTGTATTTATCAGACGGGGCTGGGAAGGTTCCCTTTAAAACTTCCCCGAGTTTCTCGTCCTCTTTCTGTGCCTTTGCTAGATCCTGAATGTTGGTCAGTGAGA
The DNA here is from genome assembly GCF_047496885.1 of Scyliorhinus torazame. Lineage (NCBI taxonomy): Eukaryota > Metazoa > Chordata > Chondrichthyes > Carcharhiniformes > Scyliorhinidae > Scyliorhinus > Scyliorhinus torazame. The sequence continues at coordinate 101,300,844 of NC_092709.1, forward strand.
CCTGAGCTGCGTGTACCGGGGTGCTTTCGGCGGGGTTCCAAAAATAACCATGCCTGGAGCCTGCCTTCGCTAGGGCGTCTGCTTTAACGTTACCAGGGGGGGAAGAACGGTGATGACTGCGAACCAATTATTCCGTATTTCCTATCCTTCGCTGTCTCTAAGATATGGCGGAGAAATGAGGCTGAGGGTAGGCGTTTACCGTCCGTGGAAACAAATCCTCTTGTTTCCCAGAGTGGTAGGAACTCTGTCAAACAATTACAGACATGCAAGCTGTCTGAATAGATGTCGGGTCGGGAACGAGTCGGGGTGGTCTACAATGTATGCAATCGCTGCCAGTTCTGCTGCCTGCGAGCCTTGGTGTCCTGGCAACTTTAATGAAATTTAATCTAGGGTGCGTCCCTGCGCGTCCTCTACGTAAATACCGCAACCGGTAATTCTCTTTCCATTTAACACTGTGGTGGAGCCATCCACATAAATCTTCAGGGGTGCGCACGTGTCTGTGGGTTGGGGTCTCTGGGGTGTACTACCTATTTTCCTGGGAGGTGTTTTGGGAATAATTGGGCCTGTGTTCTGTTTTGTGGTGATGATCTCACACGCATGAGGAGTGCCTGCATACTGCTATTATCGGCAAGGAATGTGTGGGTCTTGGTTCGTTTTACTGTGATGTCCCGTCCCTGTAAAAGAAGGGTCCAACGGGCTGCGCGGATTTGGCTGACTGTGCCACCCTTAAGTCTGGCGTCTAACAATAGCTGTGTCAGGGGGGTGTTCTGTGAAGATGGTGATGGGGTTGAGCCCTGTAATGTAGGCGGAGTATTGTACTGCCCAAAAAACTGCGAGCAGGTGCCTTTCACGGGCAAAAAAATCCTTGCTCTACGGGGTCTAACACCCGTGAGGCGTAATTGATCATGGCGTTCCTGGAGGAGTACGGCCGAAAGGGTTCGGTAGGTGCTTGCAACTTCGATTGCGTATGGGGAAAGTGGATCTTCGACCTGTAGTGCGGGGGCTGTGCCGAGTGCTCTTTTTGCATCTGTATGCTGTGGAAGCCATTCCCAATGTGCCTGCTTCTTGAGAAGTTTGGAAAGGAGCGCTGCTTTAGTGGCGAAACCGTCAATATGTTTTCGGCAGTAGCCAACCAGTCCTAAAAATGACAGGAGGGCTGAGACATTGTGGGGAAGGGCAATTTGACGATTGTGTCAATTCTCTTTTGCTCGATCTCGCGTTTACCATGTGTGATCACTGTTCCCAAGTAAATCACTTTTTCTTTCAAAATCTGGGCCTTCTTGGAGTTGACTTTACAACCAATTTCATTTAGGAGTTCGGCGAGAAGCGAAATGTGCTCTCCCTTTGTGTCTGTCTGTAGTAACAAGTCGTCTATGTACTGGACCAGACAATTGGGGTGGGAAAATTTTGCTAATCCATTTGCCAGCTGTCGGTGGAAAATGGAGAGGGAGTTGTGGAAGGCACGTCCACGTCTACTGTTGCCCTTGGAATGTAAAGACAAATTTGTACTGGCACGCTTTAGCCAATGGAATGGACTAAAGGCCGTTACTAATGTCCAAAACCGAAAAAAAATTTGATTGGAGTCCCTGTTATAGCATGGCCTCGGTACTCGTGGCTACGGTGGGGGCTGCTGCTGGGGTTACTTTGTTCAGTTCCCGGTAATCAATGGTCAGTCGCCATGATCCATCCAGTTTCCTGACGGGCCAAATTGGTGCGTTGTTTTTGGAGGCCACGCCTTGATCCAACAAACTCTCTATTACTTTGGAGATTTCTCCCTCTGCTTCCTGGGGAAATCCGTCCTGCTTCTGGGGTTTAGGGTCGGGACCTACAATGTTCACAAAGCCAGCCAATTTGCCACAGTCATGCTTGTGCTGTGCAAATGCTGCTTTATGTTCCTGCAGGACTGCTCTAACCTGTTTGTCTGCACTAATGGTTCGAGGGTCGAACCAGAAGTCTCCTACTGAGCTAATCCTGTTTACGTACTCTCCTACTGTGAGCGTGGCGGGGGATCGTGCTGCCTTTGCCATTTTCCAAACACACTTGTTAACTGGGTCAAAAGAAAGGTTATGGGAGCTCATGAAATCAATCCCAAGGATATGTTCTGCTGTCTGGGGCAGATCAACCAAAACTACGGGGTGCTTAGTTGTGATGTTCCCTATTTGTATTGCTACAGGGGCTGTGATGTGTCCCTGTTGTAAATGGCCTGTAAAACCGCTGATTGTGATGGTGTCTGTTGTGGGCCGCGTGTCTCGCTGAAACATCGTGGAGGAATTGAGTGTGGTGCGGGACCCTCCTGTGTCCCAAAGAAATTCTACGGGGTGTCCCCGAACTTTGCCTGCCACTACCGGTCTACCGGACTTGACCCAAAGGGTGTCGCAGACTCAAGTCGGGGAGCCCGAACACCGTCATTCGGTGCTGTTCATGTCTGCATTCTCTGAACGGGCGCTCAGACATAGACATAGACATAGAATTTACAGTACAGAAGGAGGCCATTCGGCCCATCGAGTCTGCACCGGCTCTTGGAAAGAGCATCCTACCCAAGGTCAACACCTCCACCCTATCCCCATAATCCCCATAGCTAATGCTATGGATCGGCTTTGCCCTATTCCTGTTTAGGGTGCCTGTCTGTTGGCTTCTCTGCTGCTTTTGGGGTGCGTTGCACTCTCGTACAAGTGTCCTAGCTGTCCACAATTGTAACATTCCTGAGCTTTGGGCTGGGGTGGGCTGTTCCTGCCCTCATTTACCCACGCGGGGTTCTGGTGCGCTTTAACTGGGTTCATGTCTGCCTGCTCTTTATCGGGTGTTATAAATGCGGTGTTGCCTGCAATTGATTGCTCCCAAGCGCGGGACAATCTCTTCAAAACCCATTTTTCATTTTGGGCCTCACCTGAGGGGTCATAATTTGCGCAAGCTTTTCGTCCTGCTTCTGTGGCGTGGGAGACTAGAATTCGGGTCCATTTGGCCATATTATCTGGGGACAAATGGGCGCGGGCTAACTCTCCGAAAACTGCTGTGAAGTGTATCCACAAGCGTCCAGAAAACGCTGTGGGGTGCTCTGTCTTCTTTTGCCTACACTTATTTAGGCCTTCTACGGGGTCTCCTCTGTTAAAGCCGATCGCATCAAGGATCGCTGTGTGCATCTCTTGGAGTGTGCCTCCTCCTACATTCTGTGGGTCGGGAAGGGCTGCCACGACTGAAGGGTCGAGGCTTAAAACTGGAGCTTCACTTGCTCCTTCTCGTCCAGGCCGTACATGGTTGGCTGCTGTTTGACTTTCGCGAAAAATTGGTGGGGGTCTGATGTGGGAAGGAACGGTGTAATTTTTCCACACGAGTCCCGTAATTGGGTCACGGTTAACGGGGTTGCATAAAGGAAATGTGCTTCTCCTTCTCCTGCGGCATGTGGTTACAGAGTTCATGGGGGTGTGTTCTGCCTGTTCGGTTGGGGGTTGGGGCGCTTTCCTTTTCTAGGGTTTTTCCTGCGTACATGTCCTGTGTACGTATCTATGGGCAGTCTCGTTCAATTCCTGCCAGTCGGAGCCGTTTTCTTGATCTAATTGTGGTCCAAATGTGCTTTGAAACCCATTTTGAACGGAAAGCAGAGATTGCAATTCTGCAATTTGCTTCCGGCACTTTGTGTGGTCTACGGAGCTCTGCCATTGTTCCGTCGTCGAAGTATGGCGTGCTCGAAGGGCTGCTTTTAAATCATTGCACTGTTTCTGCAATTTCTCCACTTGCTGTTCTGTCTCTTGTCTTACCAAGACCGCACGTTGCGTGTCTTGGTCGGCTTTATCGTATTGCGTCTGAAAACTGTTCAAATGCGCGAGACAAGACTGATGTGCCCTCTTGGCATCATCCACCTCTCTGTCCCTTGCTGTTAACTGCTCTTTTAAATCTCGATTCTCCTTCTCTACCTCGCTCACGTCTACCTCACTGCTTCTGTCTCTCACCTCTATCTCTCTATGGAGCATCCTAACGACCTCCTCTGTGCCTCGCAATTGTGCCAAACGGGACACGATTGCCATCGGCTTGCGAGCTTTCCCTAAGCTCTTCTTATGTATCTCTGACAGGTTCCCCCACCAACTATGTCCGATACTCCCGGGACCTGTTTCCTCATTAGTGCAGAATTCATTCCAAAAGGGCCATCCTTTCCCTTTGAGATATTCCCTGATCTCATCTTCCCAAACGGGACACTGTCCTACTCTACTGGTCGCTGCGACCTCGAATTCCTGAGGGTTCATAAGGCGTTCCACTTCCTTCATTGCCATTTTCTCTATCTCGGTTCTCTACTGAATTTGGAACAGGGGGTGATAAAGTGGTGATGTAAACACGGGTACGGCTTACGCTAATTTCCGGCCTACAAAACTCCAGACAGTTTTACACAACAAAATCTCTCGGGTTTACCTTATATCCCTGTTAGTACGCATTCATTAACACACTTCCGAATCTCAGAGGCTTGATCAGTACTGTTCTTACGCTTGTGGTTTTTCTGTTTTCAATTGGATTCTCAATTCAAATTTTGGGTTCTCTCGGAGTGGTTAGGCCACTTCTAAATCGAGTCCCGTCAGATGTCGCCAGTAAATGTTGCCCTTTTTGGTGTTGACTTTTAATTTGGCTCTGTTTAATTACGTTTGCTCAAGAGTCGCCAGGTATCTTTCGACACCGCCACAAGGTTCAGAACCGAATACTGATCACAGACTCGATACACCAATTAGTAAGTTCAAAAGCAATGCTCATTTATATACACACAGTCAAATCTACTCATGCATAAACTCTACAAACTAAACTATCAGTATTACTAAAGCCTATACTTAGCTTCGGGTGCCCACTCAGTCAGAGGAACAATGGCCGTTGCTCGGTTCTGTGGCTGCTGGGTTGAGCTGTTTACAGGATAGCAACTAGGAGCGTCTATCTCGTAGCGTGCGTTGACTTGGAACTTACTTGGTCTGGCGTAGCTGCTAGGCTGGTCTCTCTTCGCTGAGAGCCAAGGCCAAAGAAGAAAGATTCTCTCTTGGGGGATACGTTTTATACCCAAAAGGGCATTGCGCGCTTTTGGGCGGGCCTTGAACTTGGCCTCAATTAATTGGAACTTTCCCAATCATTCTTATTGATCTTCCTCCAATAGAGGGATGGGTTCCCTGGTTGCTGGGCGTGTCCTAGGTGGCTGTTGGTTTGCTTTGTTTGAGTCTCCTCTGGCGCCGGGTGTCTGCCTTAACATTGTTTATCTAAATGTTTAGCTTTTGTCCCCGGAGATGGCTCATTAGTATGTAGATGGCTTAGCAGTTTCTGTCCTGTCTGAGAGCCAAGGCTCTAATCAACAGACAGACCTTGCACCTGCTTGTTTTCCAGTATTGTCCAATTTTCCCTCCATTCTTTGCAAGTATCTATTTGTAATCGGGATGTGGCCATCCTAGATGGCTACAGGGGGTGAAACCCACGCAAACATGGGAAAAATGTGCAAACTCCACACGGATGTGACCCAGGGCCGGGATCGAACCTGGGACCTTGGCGTGTGAGGCAGCAGTGCTAACCACTGCCACCGTGCTGCCCTAACTGTAGCACGAGAATTGATCGTTGTAATCCGGTGGACCTCTAACCACTTCAAATAGGCATCCACCAGCAGGAGAAACATGGAACCCATGGAGGAACCAGTGAAGTCAGCGTGAACCCTGGCCCAGGGGCGGGCTGGCCATTTCCAGGGATGAAGAGGCGAAGCAGTAGGAAAATTAAGGTGTTCCTGGAAGACGGGACATTGCTGAGCCGTTCGCTCGAGATCAGAATCGATCCCCGGCCACTAAACATGGTGCCAAATATGTCCAACCTTCTCTCCCACTTCTTGCATCCCAATGTCCACTTTACCAGCCATACAACACAGTGTGATACTGGGCTGCATTATCACTCCCAACAAATTCTTTTCATGCCTCCACTATGGGGTCCCTTTCTCTTTCTTTTTGGAAAGCACTACTTTTCCATGTCTCCTTCCAGCTTTAGTACTCTAAAATATGCCCACCTGTAGGCTGTGAATGATTGTTGTGCAAATGAACTGACCAGAGAGAATTTAATGCAGTCAACACATTGCATTTCTGACTGCACCAGTGCCTAGCCATTGGCGACAGGACTGAATTGAACTTAAGACCAAAAAAATTTACCTGGATATTTTTACATTTGTTATGCGGATATTGCTGAAACCTGTTGCATGCAGATGATTTTCAATTATACCAATTGTTAACACTATTGGTGGCAATTTGAGCATGTAACATGTATTTTATTAAATGTTTCTTGTTTTTGATTGAAATGTTATTAGGAAACCCAAATTGCTGTTTATATATAGTCAGTGGATTTACAACATAAAATGTGAATGTACAAGGGTGTGATAATGATATTTACTGACCAATCACTTGTCATCCAGGGGTCCGCGATGTGTGGCTCGGTTTGACTTTGAAGGAGACCAGGCTGATGAACTCACTTTCTATGAAGGGGATGTTGTTGCACTGAAAGAGTATATGGGTGAGGAGTGGGCTCGAGGACAGCTGAAAGGCCGCTCTGGAATTTTCCCTCTAAATTTTGTCGAGATTGTTGAGGATCTACCAACCTCTGAGCAGCAGGCTGTACTGAATTCACCTCCTCCTCCAGGTGAGACTTTTTTTTTAAGTGACAAGAATTGTGAAGTGTCATAAATCTTCCGTTTTGACCTCAAAATATCGAGTCAGAGCCAGTAAAGTTACGACACATACAAAAAAAACTACAAAATGCAAATGCTATGAGATCAGTCCCGTGAAGGGCTGCCTAACTTGAATTTGCAATCCTCCAGTGTAATTCACAGTGAACTTATCGCTTTTTTCTGATTGGTTGGTTTCCTGCATTCACACGGAGCTTTATTGGTATGGTACATGGTTCTACACTCATCTGCCCATCTGAAGTTGAAGATAATGATGAGACCTTTAGAGGCACTGTGAAGATAAGAGGTAGGAAATAATTGGAGAAGAGAAAGGATTCGGAGATGACATTTGTTTTAATGAGATTCTGTTTCTTTAAAATTGCATTATCTCAAGTGGGTGACATTTCACCATGAGTTGAAGTCCTGTCGCCAATAAAACTCGCCTTCTTGATTTAATTTGGTTCTAGTTGATTTGAAAATCATAATGAAAATAGTTTGTCATGTTTGATTGAGAACGGTTGAGTAAAGGAGGATTAAAGGCTGCTGTCTCCCCATGTTTCTTTAATTGTAAATCAACTGCTAGTAGATCTATATCTGTGTCTTCCATTGATGTCAAACCATGATTCAGCAGCAGAAGGCAAAGCCAGTAGGACAAAATTCATCTTTGCATCCATACACCACTCTACCTATCCAATTTTGTCCAGTCGAACAGGTTGATTTGAGTAAAAGCAATCAAACCTAGAACCGTCTTGCTGTGCCAAATGGTGTAATTAGGGTTGCCAACTCTTGCCTTATTCTTTGAGATCTAGGGCCCAATCTCACAAAACGGGAACAGAGTCCCATAGTGAGCACGTTGAGCCGTGTGTTTCCCAGCGTTGCAGCGCCGAGGAACACAATGCTATCTAACATGACTCTGGTTAGATTATGGGACCTACGCCGGAAACCAGCGGTCAAAGCTGCACTTAGTCCCGTTTCCTGCACCAAGGAGCCCCGTTCGTCGGAACTCCTCAGTGCAGGGAGAGAAATGGCATCAGGATCTCTCGAACCCCCCACTGACATGACCCCCGAACCCCCCAAAGTCCCAACTCCCCTATAAGGAGATCCTCAAGACCTCCACATCCCACCTCATGTGCACATGACACCACCATGCCCGATCCCCATCAGTAAAAACAAAATGCCAGCTTGGCACCTTGGCAGTGACTCTGCCCTCTGACAGAGCCACCTGGGCATATTGACAATGCCAGGTTGGCACCCAAATAGCACTGCCAGGGTGTCAGGCTGGCAGTGCCAATGCCCAGATGGCCCCAGCAGTGCCAGGGTACCACCCTGCCCAGAGGACATGAACCTTGGGGTCTCCAATCCCCTGGGAGATTCCCATGAGTGCTGTTCTCTGTGGTCCCCGTTTGTGGGGCTCAATACTGAACAGCGCTTGCCCAAGGTCTCCGAGCCAAAGGGATTCGATACCCAATGCCTCGGTTACCTCGAAGAACTGCATATTAGAGTGAGATTAGCTGTCTCGCTCTAATACGCAGATTTGCCAAAAAATGATCCCACCCACAATGATCTTGTTAGATCTCGTGAGGCATGGCAAGCCGGGTAGATCCCGGGAGCGGGTTCTGCCAGCATCTACCGGTCATGTTGCGCTGCGGCGTGCTGACTTTCAGGCACAACGTGACCGGTAGATCACACCTCTGACATCTGTTTGCAGTTTACAAATGTTATTGAATGATTACCCTACATTTGCAATGCAAGCTATGCAGTTATGTTTTGCATACAATTTGTAAAACTTGATTGTAGTTTAAACTGTGTGTATGATTTCAAAACTCAACTGTTGATTATGCACGAGAGTAAATACCGGAGTCCAGCACCTGAGGTAATACATTTGTCTTTCTTAATCAGAGCAACAGTATTGTCAATTCATCAGGCTTTGAAATTTCAATGCTATGCCTAATTAGTTTCCTGATATCTACAGCTAAATTCACATTCTTGGTCATTACTTTAATAGTTAAGTGGTTGTCAAACCACTACAGAAGTGCAAAGTTACTGCAAATGAATTCTGATTGACTAGATTTCTGTTGGTTAGGCTGAAGAAATTCTTTTGTCTGGTATAAAGCAAACTCGCCCAACAGAAACTGAAGTAAGCATTTGTATTTGTTATCATTAAACAAAGTGGTGAGATTCACAACCCACATTTCTTTAAAGTGGAAATCATTCCAATAAATTGCCCTTCAAATTTCTATACAAAGGCTCTTTCAGGAATTTGGGAGGGGGGTGGGGGGCGCGGCTCTGTCACCAAGGCTATTACTATGGTATCATCAGTCACTATCAATTTTAACATTTAAATGTCACAGCACTACGATCACAGTCCAATGGGCAAATTGGCCATGCTAAATTGTCTCTTACTGTCCAAAAGGTTAGGTGGGGTTATGGGGATAGGGTGGAGGCGTGGGTCTAGAGGGTTGGTGTGGACCCAATGGGCTGAATGGCCTCATTCGGCACTGTGGGGTTTCTAGAATTCCATAAATCCCTGCTAGTTTACTCATGGAAACAATTAGTGATCGCTTGAAGAAAATTCTATTTTCCTTCTACTTTTCAGGAGTAAATTACAATGCGCCCCCCCCCCCCCCCCCTCCCCAACACACTATCACTATGGACCCTCCCATAGTGTGTTGGTGGGGGGGTTTGTGTGGGGACCCTCCCATAGTGTGTTGGGGCTTGGGGTCGGGGGGGGGGGGGGGGGTCACGTCAGGAGCCTCGGAGATCAGGACGCCATTTTTAAATAGTGTCCCGATCTCTCGCTGCACTGAGGAACTCCAGTGAGCAGATCTCCTCAGAGCACATAATGGGGCAATGTGCGGCCTCGACTGCGCGTTCCCCGCTTAGGCCCCTTATCTAAGGCAGGTGCTGTTTTATAGCCATGTATTTCTCAGCGCTGTGAGGACTGGGAAACATGCAGCTAAACGTGCTTGCTGTGGGACTTTGTTCCCTTTTAGCTGAATCGCGTCCGTTGTGTTTGGGAAACATTTAGGGAAGCAGGACAACTTGGACAGCAATTTCTGAATTTCCACATTAACTGCACATGTGTAATCACCAGCTTTGCTGTCCAATTTTCACAATAGTGCTGCTAGCTTCTTGCTACACCAGCAGATTGACTAAGATTTAAAAACTTTAAGTACATCCCTGTTGAAATTGCAATTAGTTTTAAAAGTTTAAATAGAACCATTAAATACAGACATAATGTCATTAGCCAGTTAAATGCATTGAATGCTTTCTTCTCTGAAATGCTGCCTATCATGTATCAGACTTCACTAAGTACCGACTGATTCAAAATTATTGCCAAAATGTCATTCTGAGAAATGGCCAGTTTTGACACCAGCTATCCTTCGTGAAATACCTGCCGAGTCACTGTTCAGTACTTTATCACTTTTCCACTATAAACCAGAACTTTAGGCAAATTCCAAGGCAATTTGAATCATAATGTATTTTTATCATATCATTGAGTGTATATAATACTTACAACTTACAACAGAGTAACTCATAGTCGATAATGGTGTGATTTTATGGTTGGAAACTCAAGTTGGAAATACAAATCATTTATTAAAAACAAATGTATTGAATCTTTCCTCAGGTTCTGACATATCAGCAGGTGGTAAAGCAGTTGAGACCTCTTCATGTAGTCAGGTAGGAGTCTTTTTGCAATTCATGCAATCTTGCATAAAGTTACATGCAAGTACATATACATATCAGTGAGTCATGCCCTCTCAACCTCCTCGTGGTTACTAATTGATGGTTCTACATTTGCCACTAAACTGGAGCTGTGGACGTAAATGTATTCCAATTAAGTGCAACTAGTTTAACAAAACTAATTTTTGCATCCTTTTTATAAATTCTGTATTTAAAAGTTTATATTCAGGGAAGCACAGTGACACAGTGGTTAGTACTGCTGCCTCATGGCGCCAAGGTCCCAGGTTCGATCTCGGCTATGGGTCACCGTCCATGTGGAGTTTGCACATTCTCCCCGTGTTTGTATGGGTTTCGCCCCCAAAACCTAAAGATGTGCAGGGTAGATGGATTGGCTACGCTAAATTGCCCCTTAATTGTAAAAAATGAATTGGGTACTCTAAATTTATTTTTTTAAAGTTTATATTTGCCTTGTGTCTTATTTAGAACGTGTTATTACATTACATATTGCTAGGTATTAAATGTATGCAGTTTATTTGTTCACTGTACTGATGGGTGCAGTATCCGTAAGAACAGGAAGACAAAATGTTGAGTCAGCCTGGACCAGCCTTGCAGATCTCAAACCAGCTGCTAACAGAACAGCTTGTCACAGTGGTGCCTCTCTGTCCTCCCAAGGGCTGACCTGTGATGAAAGGGATAGTTTAATTTACTTATTTTCTAATTTACTAAAACTAGACAAGGGAGTATTTGTATTGACCACTCCCATTTGGTGACAAATGAGCAATAGTGTACCCGTGGTTACCAGGATATAATAATAATTGCTTATTGTCACAAGTAGGCTTCAATGAAGTTACTGTGAAAAGCCCCTAGTCGCCACATTCCGGCGCCTGTTCGGGGAGGCCGGATATCGAGATCATTAGCAGCTCAGGGCTTCCTGTACTATCTAGATTCATTAAATTACTTTCCATGACAGACATTTACCATTTCTCCTGGTCGTCTTTTTAATTGGTTCAGTATGTGTGTTTTTATTTTCTGCTGTTGCTGAAATAAGCTGACTGGTTTTCTGTAAACTCTGTAGGTTGGAAGCTCAAACTCTCAGTGGTGTGAAGCAATTTATGATTTCAAAGCCGAATCTGCTGACGATTTGCCATTTAAACGGGGAGATCGGATCCTTATCACAGAGCAGTTGGACTCTGAGTGGTGCAAGGGGGAACTGAATGGGCGTGAAGGGACATTCCCAACTGTGTTTGTTCAAATCTGCTCAGGTACCATCACTAAGCTAAGAATCCACCACACTGAATTTGAAGGAATTGTCTTTTTATTTATTTGTTGTTCCTGGAATTTGGATACTTTAAAGTTTTTTTTTTTAATGCAATATGCTCGTAACTTTGGAACCAAAATATTGTTATAGAAAAATACTTTCTTATATTTCCTTATATGATGAGAAGTTAGGAGCTGTAGAGGAGCAGGGAGAATTAAGGCTTCACATACGTAAGTCACTAAAAGCTAGAGGACAGACACAAAAACTAAATTTCAAAGCTAGTGAAAGGCTCAATGTTATGTCAAGAAGAAGGTTGCTATTCGAGTGTGTAGATCTTTTGCTATAGTTTGGAAAAGCACTAGTTAGACTGCATCTCATGTATCAGGTTGTTCTGGGTACCGCACCCTCTGCTAGCCCTGGCAGGGGTGCAGGGCAGATTTTAACAGTATGATGCCAGATTTAAAAGAGCTTAAGTTATGAGGACAGGTTGCAAAGACTAAAATTCCCTTGAGTATTTCCCTTGAGACTTAGGGGTATATAATTGAAGTATTTAAAATGGTTAAAGGATTTGATTGGAAATGGGTAATTTTTCCCACCCTCCCCAAAAAGCTACTAAGGCTATATCAATTGAAAATTTTAAACCCGAGGTTGATACATCTTTATTAAGTAAAGGTATTAAGGGATGTGGAACCAAGGCAGGTAAGTGGAGTTAAGATGTCGATCCACCATGACCCAGTTGAATTGTGGAAATGGCCAACTCCTGTTCCGTGTAACCCTTTGAATTCTATGATTCTAGATTCTATGAATGCTCATTATTCCATTCATAGTATAATTAAAATGATTCATTGGAGGAGCGTCATCATTGAATTCAGAAAAATCAGCCAATGTGATGCATGAGAATCAGAATAAAGGCACTTTATATGACATTCCGTGAATTGTTATCCATTGGTGAAATGAAGGAACCAGGAAGGATAGAGACAGAAAGAGACTAAAAAGAACAAGGAAGGGGTGAAAGGGGAAGAGTTGTTGCTAGCCTGATGGTAAACGTAAAGGCTGGGGGGTACATTGCCAACCCATCCTCTGACATAGGACATGGGTGACCTAGAAAGGCAAAATAGGGAAGAAAAATTAGATTGTAATGTATGTGAAAATTATGAAAGAAATGGGAATGTACCACTTTAAAAAAAATGAAGCACAAATTACAGCTGTCCAGTAAATGTTGACTCCAGTGACAAAGTTATAAGTTATCCAGTCACATTGTTGCCAAGTGAAACTGCCATCAGATTTTGTGAAATTGATGAGGAATAATTTACATGGCTTGAATTTTCAGGATGGCGAGCACTCAACGCCTTCCGCCCTGAGAGTTGGCAGGGAACGGAACGCCCCCTGACTCTGACCGACCCGCCGCCATTTTCTGTTCAATTGAGAATTGACTGGCAGCAGACAGGACTTCTATCAGGCCTTGGATGGAAGTCCCACCTTGAAGAGCTGTCGGCCAATCCGATTTGCTGACAGCTCTCCAGCCCCTACAGGCACAGCACTGCAGTGGCCAGAAGAGGCACTGAAGTGCCGTGCCTTGGCCTAAACCCAGGGCCTCACCAGGCAAGTATCAGTTGTCCCGGGAGGCAGGGGTGCCCTGGGGGAGATCTCTGTGTCAGGGGGGTAGGTCAGGGTTGGAAGGGGGGAATGGAGGGCAGAGCTCCCAGGTCGCTGGAGGGGTGGGGGGGGGGGCAAATCTGAAGGGGCCTTCAAATTGAGGGCCCACCCCCACCTTACCGGTTGAGATTGAGCATTGAGACTTTTTCTGTTTGGCACCCTGGCCCAAGTGGCTGCCAACAAAAAATTGAGGCTGGGCACTATAAATGGCACAGTGCAGCCTCACAACACCAGGGACCCGGGTTCAATTCTGGCCTTGGATGACTGAAGTTTTTTATTTTTTATACATTTAGAGTACTCAATTATTTTTTGCCAATTGGGCAATTTAGCGTGGCCAATCTACTTAACCCTGCACATTTTTTTGGGTTGTGGGGGTGAGACCCACGCAGACACTGGGAGAATGTGCAAACTCCACACAGACAGTGATCCGGGGCCAGGATCGAACCCGGGTCCTCAGCGCTGTGAGGCAGCAGTGCTGTGTGGAGTTTGCATGTTCTCCCTATGTCTGCATGGGTTTCCTCCGGGTGCTCCAGTTTCCTCCCTCAGTCCAAAGATCTGCAGATTATGTGGATTGGCCATGCTAAATTGCCCCTTAGTGTCCAAAGATGTGCAGGCAAGGTGGGATTACAGGAATAGGACGGGGAGAGAGGGCCTAGTAGGGTGCATTTTCAGAGGGTGGGTGCAGACTTGATGGGCCAAATGGCCTCCTCTTGCACTGTCGGGACTCTACAGTTCTATTCTCTGGTTGTAAGGGCCTTATTAGGGGCATGACTGGGCTTCCTGACTGAGGGCCTGCCCACCCCACTCAGAAATGGCGCCTGTGTCAGTTCGGGTGGGATTCCGAAGGGAATGCCGTCAATGCAATTTTATGCTTCCCCCCCCCCCCCCCCCCCCCCCCCCCCCCCCACCCCCCCCCCACTCTGCCTCAGAAGCCGCTGGGGAGAGTGTAAAATGCTGACCCATGTACCTTACATGTGCTTTTTGATTTAGAACCTGTTGGGAGTTTGTAATTGGTTTGTAATTGATAGTTTATTATTGACGTCTGTACAATTCTTACAAAAACAATTGATTTGGATTTCATCAGTTTACATGTTTGTCCATCTGCAGTTGATAAAGGCATTCATACCAAAAAAATAAATTAAGGTGTATTGAAATTAAAAATTAGAGTGATGACGCAGGCAACGTTCATATTAATACCAAAGAATGTGGGACGTACAGGCCCATATCACTGATAAACATGGACGTAAAAGTGCTCGCCAAGTTGGTGGCGGGGAGGATGGAAGGGTGTTTCTTGGGGTGGTTGCGGAGGACCAAACGGGCTTTGTAAAGGGCAGGCAACTCTCCAGTAATATAAGGCAATTGTTGAACGTGATTATGAACCTGTTGAGAGAATTGGTACCAAATCTGAGGCAGAGTGGGGTTCGTGGATGCGGAGAAGGCATTTGATTGGGTGGAGTGGCAGGACCTGTTCGAGGTCCTGGGAAAGTTCGGGTTCGGGCCGAAGCTTGTGACGTGGGTGAGCCTGTTGTATGTGGCCCCGGTGGCAAACGTAACGAGATGAACTCACAAAGATTTGGGTTGCACAGGGGAATGAGGCAGGTGTGCCCGCTGTTGCCGCTGCTGTTCGTGCTAGCAATAGAGCACCTGGCAATGGCCCTTAGGGGGTCAGCAGTGGGGTCGGCAGTGTGGCAAGGGATTAGCAGGGGGAGCAGGGAGCACCAGGTGTCGCTATATGCAGATGACCTGTTACTGTATGTGTCGGACCCGCTGGAGAGCATGGGGAGGATTATGGGCCTAGTAGAGAGGTTTGGGATTTTCTCAGGCTACAGGCTGAACGTAGGGAAAAGTGAGGTGTTCCTGGTAAACGAGTTGGGTCTAAGAGTCAACCTAGGGGGGGCTACTATTCAAGGTAGCAAGAGACAGGTTCAGATACCTGGGGATCCAGGTAACGGGAGAGTGAATGATGTTGCATGAATGGAACTTAACAAAGCTAGTGGAGGAGATCATGGAGGATTTTAAGAGGTGGGATACGCTGCGTCTGACTCTGGCAGGGAGGGTCAAAGTGGTGAAAATGAATGTCCTGGCATGGTTCCTTCTTTATATTCCAGACCCTTTTGATTTTTGTACCAAAGGCCTTTTTCCAGAAGTTGGATACGGTTATTTCAGAGTTCATGTGAGCGGGGAAGATGCCATGGGTATGGGGGACCCTTTTACAGAGGCAGAAGGTGGTAGTTGGCGTTGCCAAACATGTTGCATTATTATGCATAGCGAATGTGGAGAGGGTGAGGCGGTGGTGGGAGGGAGAGGGGGCAGAATGGGTTATGGTGGAGGAAGAATCCTGTCGGGGGTCCAGCCTGAGGGCTATAGTGCTGCCGCCAAGGAGATATACGGAGAGCCCAGTTGTACAGTCCACAGTAAAGATCTGGAACCAGTTGAGAAGGCACTTTAGGACAGAGGGGATGTCAGTGTTAACGTTGTTGTGTGAGAACCATGGATTTGAGGTGGGGGGGAATGGACGGTATGTACAGGAAGTAGGGAGAAGGGAGGCTGGTAAGGGGGAGATTTGTACCTTTAGAGAGGCTTTCTAGTATAGAGGAGCTGAAGGAGAGGGTAGAGCTCCTGAGAAGAAGCGAGTTTAGATATTTACAGGTAAGGGACTTTGCACGGAGTGTCTGGAAAGGGTTCCCCAAGCTGCTGAAGTATGCCCTATTGGAGCGGTTGCTGCTCCTGGATGTGGAAGGGGGAGCAGGATTGGAGATATATATTAATGGTTGGGAGACCAAGAAAGGTGAGCAGGTGGTGAAGATTAAGGAGAAGTGGGAGGGGTGATAAATTGTGGAATGTGGAGCGAGGCACTACGCAGGATAAACTTGACCTCCTCGTGTGCGAGGATGAGCCTGATACAGTTTAAGGTGGTACACAGGTTGCAAATGGCTCGGGCAAGGATGAGTGGGTTCTTCCAGGAGTGGTAGATGAGTGTGAGAAGTGTGGGTGGGGACCAACAAACACACACATATTCTGGGGCTGCATGAAGTTGGAGAGATACTGGGCGGGAGTGTTGCGGCACGAACAAAGGTTGTGTGTCGGGGGGGGGGGTCAGGCCGGACCCTATGGTGGCGATATTCGGGATATTGTAGAAGCTAGACCTGATGAAGAGGGGGAAGGCCGGTATTGTGGCCTTCGCCTCTCTGATTGCCTGCCGAAGGATCTTATTGGAATGGCGGCCTGGCTAGGTGACTTATATGACTTTCTCCGTTTGGAAAAAATCAAGTATGAACTGAGGGGTTCAGTGGAGGGCTTTGAGGCAAGGTGGGGACTGGTTGTGGCCATGTTCGAGGAGCTGTTCATCACAGTGGCCGGGGGGGGGGGGGGGGGGGGGGGGGGGGGGTGAAAATGGGGAAAAACACATACAAAATGTAAAATCATCAAATGGGGAGCATGTTCCCGGACTGTTTATGTTTTGTAACTGTTTGAATAAGTTTGGAATAAAATACATTTTTTAAAACAGAAAAAAAAAGTTGTATACTGTAGATAATATTCACAATGACGTGAAGTTGTGGAGGATATCTCTGAACAAACTTCAATATTTATATTCACAAAACCATTTTTTTCAGGAGAAGCAAGCACAGCAAATCAGCAAGTTTCAGGGAATAAAAGAGGAAAAGCCAAAGCACTGTATGACTTTGTTGGGGAGAATAAAAATGAGCTTAATTTTAAGGTATGTAATGTGGCATCACATCTATTCAATCCTTTATTGTAGACACCTTTCTTAAGCCATTCAAAAAACCTTGATGTTTCCAGTAATCTTTTTGATTGATCATAGATTTCTGATGGATCAGGTAGTTGAACATGGTCAGTCCCAATAAAGAATCATGGCATTCTCCACACACACACAACAAAAAGGAGATTTTATTATGACATCTACTATGATGGAATGAAAATTATTTGCAAAAGTTGTTCTCCTGGTGTTGGGAGAGGTAGAATTGCTCTGGTTATGTGCTTTTTTGATTGTGTTTACCACACTGCTGCACATACTCTAACAGCATAATTCACCTTAGTCAATGGGATCATATTTGGACCTCTGGTACAATCCAGGCTGCAACACAAGATTAGATGATTCTGTTTGTTTGTTTTCTAATACATTTTCCATCTCCACAGTATGTAATAACTCAGTCCTGTCTGTGAATGCTGACCTGGCGTTCTGCTTTGTCGGGGATGTGACCTGTCAGTTCAGAAAAAGTGTTTTACTTGCTAACCAATAGATTACTGTTTATGTTCTATGAATAGTTGAGTGCACTTAAGACTGGTCATTCAGATCACTGACTCCTAACTTGTTAGGACTCCCGCATATTAGGACTGGCAATGTTCCAACTCCATACAAGTGAGTAATTATGCCTTGGGACTTTTCCAGATTTCCAACATTTTTTGTGTGTCATTGGCGTTATCTCTATTTCTTTCTCCATAGAGCCACCTGAACTGCCGAATGTTTACATCATTTTCTATTTCTATTTGAGATTTCCAACATTTTCAGTATTTTGCTTTGGGTTCAATTACCCTTCTCATTCAGCTTTATACACAGCAAAAAACATTCTCAAAGAATTAAAGTCACTTCACCTAAGGTCCTTGAAAAATGAAATTAAAAAATGAAAATCGCTTATTGTCACAAGCAGGCTTCAAATTAAGTTACTGTGACAAGCCCCTAGTCGCCACATTCTGGTGCCTGTTCGGGGAGGCTGGTATGGGAATTGAACCCACGCTGCTGGCCTGGCTTGGTCTGCTTTAAAAGCCAGCTATTTAGCCCTGTGCTAAACCAGCCCCTGCTGAGGAAGTGACTTGGACTGTTTCTCAATGCTTTTTGCCTGGGCCTATTGTGAAAGTTGACTCATGTTGTCAAGCCCTCACTCGGCAGGAGAGAAACACATACAAAGAAACGTAACAGAAGGTTGGCATGAAAGGGAGATGTACCAACGAACTGGGTGTAGAAGAGGATTATGATTGGAAGAGGTTAAGGAGATAGCGTGGGACATACTCATTGAGGGATGTAAAGATGGCAATATGAAATTCAATGCATTGGGATCAGGAAGTTCATGGAGGTCAGTGAAGACAAGAGTAGTAGACATACACAACTCAATATAGGACAGAATACAAGCAAATTACTGTGGATGCTGCAATCTGAAACGAAAGAGAAAATGCTGGAAAATCTCAGCACGTCTGGCAGCATCTGTAGGGAGAGAAAAGAGCTAACGTTTCGAGTCCGATGACTCTTTGTCAAAGCTGATAATAGGACAGGATACCGTCTGCTGAGATTTGGCAAGTTGAAATGTATGGAGTGTTGGGGAAGGTGTGGAAAATTGGATCAACAAGATGTATGGTTAAGACTTTCAATGGCAATGATGGATAAGTGGAAATTAGCAATATTGCAGATGTGACAATAAATGGCCATGGTGATGGAGTGTGGTGATTGATGGGTAAGCATAGCACAATTTCATTAATATGAACAGATCTATCTGGAATTAGTGTAAACTGGATTACAGTACTTCACTTATATATTTCAAAACAATAAAGATTCTGAATCATAAATAATTCTCTTAACTCAGGATTCAGAAAAGGAAAGCTTTTATGCAGGAAAGACAGCCATGAAGCCTTTGGTTTGTTTCCTACACCTACATCAGTACAACAAAGCTGGCCTATAAGGCCTCCAGGTTTGCATCATGCTGCAACAAAAGGAAGAATTTATGTTGGGGGTTTTATCTTTACAGTTAACCAAATCTGACTGTCCGGTTTTGGAGCTTGAGCAACTACTGGCATCGCTGCGATGCATCCCCCCGGCTGAGAATTTCATGGATGGCACATTTTGAGAGGTGGTTACCCCACAGCTTAAAAGCGTCAAGGCAGAGAGGGAATGAGCGACTGCCAGATGATCAAGCAGGAAGTGTACAAGTCCCTGAGTGCATCACCGTCTCTAATCAGTATTCAGTTCTGAATACTTGAGGGTGATGATTCCACCAGCGCCAAACCCTTGGCACCATGGCTGGCTCAGCTGTACAGGACGAAGATTGAGAAAGCAATAGTGATGGTGGATTTTATAGTTAGGGCATTTTTGCAGCTGCAGAGATAAATCCAACATGTGCCAAGGACAAGAGTGTCACTGCTTAACTGCAAGGTTCTCTGAAATGGAAGGGTGGTGAACAGCCAAAGGTTAAGGTTCATATCAGTACCAGCAACAAAACTATAAAGAGGGATGAGGACTTCTTTTAGATTTTAGGAAGTTTGGAATTAGATGAGCAAGCAGAATCTCAAAGGTAGTAATCTCTGTATTACGTACTACTGTTATTTGCGAGTCCACTACTGTTGCAGGCAGGGCATTCCACGCCCTTACTACTCTCTGAGTAAAGAACCTACCTCTGACACCTGTCCTATATCTATCTCCCTCAATTTAAAGCTATGTCCCCTCGTGCTAGACATCACCATCCGAGAAAGAAGGCTCTCACTGTCCACCCTACCCAATCCTCTGATCACCTTGAATGCCTCAATTAAGTCACCTCTTAACCTTCTTCTCTCTAATGAAAACAGCCTCAAGTCCCTCATCCTTTCCTCATAAGATCTTCCCTCCATACCAGGCAACATTCTGGTAAATCTCCTCTGCACCCTTTCCAATGCTTCCCGTGTAGAGTTTGCACATTCTCCCCTTGTTTGCGTGGGTTTCGCCCCACAATCCAAAAATGTACAAGCCAGGTGGATTGGCAACGCTAAATTGCCCCTTAATTGGGAAAAATGAATTGGGTACTCTAATTTTTTTTAAAAAGGAAAGAACAGGAAAGGCAGGTCCCAGATTTTCATACCTCCGACCAAGTCGGAACAGAGGTGGGAAAATCTAAAGATAGCAAACCGGAGCCGATTCCTTGATTCCCACTTCTCAGAAGAGTTGTGAGAAATTATCTGGATCCAGGACCTTTGAAAGGTAATGCTCCCTTTCCCTCTCCATGCCAACGCATGCCCCTCCACCCACACAAATGGCCCCTGATACCTTCCATGCCAACTCATGGTACTTGCATGCCTATGCACTCAGTATACACATTGTACCAAGCCAATGAATCTGGTTATAAAGTGTTTATAAAAGATGAGGAAGGAAAGAAAATGAGAGAGTGACAGCATTTATTAGGGGGAATATTACAGTGCTGGAGAGAAAGGATGTCCTAAAGGGGCCAAGGACACAATCTATTTGGTTAGAGTTAAGAAACAATACAGATACCATTAGACTGCTGGGTGTATTCTGTAGGTCACTGATTAGTGGAAAAGATGTATAGATTTGCAAGGAAATTACAGAGAAGTGCAAAATCTATTGGGCAGGATTTTCCACGCAACCCGGCAGTGGAGGCAGCCCGCCAATGGCTGCCGGCGGGATCTTCTGCACCTACCATTGTTAACGGGGTTTTCCGTTGAATGTTCCCCTAACCGAACCACCAGGAAACTCGCGGCAGGGCTGCGTCATTGGTGGAACCGGAAGATCCTATTGGCATGAACAGCCAGAAAATTCCGACCATCGAGAAGTTACAACGGGAAAATGTATCAATGTATCAATCTTCATTAAAGGGTAGACAGAGGGATGTGTTCCTGAGGAACTTCCAGATCATTATGTTTCTGACCCAACAAAGAAGGAAACATTACTGAATCCGGTTCTAGGGAATGAGATCGGTTAAATAGATCTAGTGACAGTAGGACACATTTGGGGGACTTTAATCATTGTGTCATAAGGATTAGGTTATGAAAAAGGACAAGGAGAGTAAAAATAATTAACTGGGCCAAGGCTGTTTTCAGTAGAGTAAGAATGGATCAGGCACAGGTAAATTGGAGCCAAAGATTTACAGGCCACATTGTAACATAATAATGGACTGCCTTTAAAGATTGAAAAGTGGATTTTGCATGGAAGTATATGGTATGGTTGAGGGACTAAACAAATCACTTTGCATCTGTCCACCAAGGAAAGAACTGCCAACGTCATGATCAGATCATAACTGAAGTAATGTGTTCAATCATTAAAAAGGGTGCATGGAAATGCAACAAGAATGAGTTAAACTTAGCCTATAAGCAAAAGAAGAAAAAGGAAGTAAAATAGTAAATGCCCGAGGAATTTATAAACTATATCAATCCAACAATCAATTCTAAAATAGTTTAGGCTAATAGGATCAAAGGACACAAATGATTAAGAAGTAAATCTGAACCCTGTTGTGAAGATTGTTTTACAGGGTCAGAAATTGTTGGCGATTCAGGCAGCATCTGTGGGGAGAAACAGTTAAAATTTCGGATCAGTAATGACCCTTCATCAGAACTCAAACTTCAAGAACTTACGTTCTGATAAAGGGTCAACATCAACCCAAAATGTTAACTCTATTTCTCTCCACAGTTGCTGCCTGAGCTGCTACATATTTTGTGGAGATGCTGGAAATCTGAAATATTTTACTTTGTTATAAATAGTTTGTTTTATTTTCTTGCCTGATACATTCCAAAGTCATTGCAACAAGTGAAATGTTCTACCTGGGTTAAAATAACAGTGGGGTGCACTCATCCTTGACTTCTTATAAAATTGCAGGAAACATTTAGAAATAAATAGATGTGAGCTCTGATGCTGTAAAATATAGTGGCGCTAGAGTGCATCCGAAGAATCGGGAACAAGAAAAGACCTAATGATTTTGTAGAACTTGGTTTAGGTTTTTAATCATTTCAATGATTTTGTCTCTGTTACTTTCTTGATAAATTGTATTTGAATAGAAACTTATTCACTGATACCCGTCTTAAATTCTACTTTTTACAAAATTGAACTTTTCACAAATTTCTGTTTGTCATTTTGTTTTATGCTATTGATACTTATCATATCATAGACTTATCATAGAATTTACAGTGCAGAAGGAGGCCATTCGGCCCATCGAGTCTGCACCGGCCCTTGGAAAGAGCACCCCACCCAAGGTCAACACCTCCACCCTATCCCCATAACCCAGTAACCCCACACAACACGAAGGGCAATTTTGGACACTAAGGGCAATTTATCATGGCCAATCCACCTAACCTGCACATCTTTGGACTGTGGGAGGAAACCGGAGCACCCGGAGGAAACCCACGCACACACTGGGAGGATGTGCAGACTCCGCACAGACAGTGACTCAAGCCGGAATCGAACCTGGGACCCTGGAGCTGTGAAGCAATTGTGCTATCCACAATGCTACCGTGCTGCCCAATTTTCTCTAATATTTTATGTATTTTGAAAAGTTTCTCCTGACATGCATTCTTTCTGCAGGGGATGGTAGCATAGTGATTGTGTTACTGGATTAGTAATCCAGAGGCCTGGACCAACGCTCTGAAGGCACAAATTCAATCCCACCACAGCAACTAGGGGAATTTAAATTCAATTAATTCACCTGGAACAAAAAGCTAGTCTTATTATTGATCATGAAACTACCTGATTGTCATAAAAACTCATTTGGTTTATTAATGTCCTTTAGGGAAGGAAACATATTTTGTGTAATTTTCCAGCCTCATTGCGCTCTCGCAAAAGTGGGAGAGGCCAAAAACGAGAACCGCGCCAGGCTTCAAGCGGTTTGCGATGCGACCGGCCCCTTCCCATAGGCAAAATTGGGGTCTTGACGTGGCATGGCGAGAAACCAATTATCATCATTAAACCCTTTTTCCATACAAATAACGCAAGCCACCCCATATCCAACGTCCTCCCCAGCAAGTGGCCACACTGGCGCCGATTAGTGCTTCTTTTGAAAAACAGGAACCTGGTGGAAGGGCTTCTGTGGGGAGCCGATGAGGCGAGTAACCATCTTTGCACACAGGCAAAGAGCCCGGGGGCACTGGGCTTGCCACCCTAGTGCTCTGTGGGGTGTGGGTGGGGGACCCTCAATTGGGGGTGGGGGGGGGGAGGGGGAGAGAAATCGGCTGGGGGTGGGGACCACACTTCAAACTCTTTCCGGAGAATCGCGCGCACTATCCTTAGCCCTAAACTTCAGACCCACAGCAATGTGATTGACTTTTAACTGACCTCTGAAAGGGCCTAGCAAGCCACTCAGTTGTATCAAACCGCTGCAGAAAAGTCTAATAAGACGGACCACATAGCATTGATCTCGGCACCGGATGCAACAAAGGCACATCTAGTCCAGTCAATGTCCTCCAGTGCAAAGTCCTCATCACTATGGATCTGTCCCACCAACTATTCAAGAGTCAGCCTGATGTAGTCAAACTCACCAAATCATAACTTGCAACCAATGTTCAATACACATCCATTACTATTCTTAGATGTATCCTGCCCCACCAGAGGTGGTGGCAAGGCGGTATACAGTAGGGAGGGAGTGAGCCCGAGAATCCCCAATATTGACTCCACACCCTATGTAGTCTTATGCCATGAAGCCAAGCTTGGACAAGGACACTACTGCTGATTATCACCTACTGCCTTCCCGCAACTGATGATTCAATACTCCTCCATGTTGAACATCACCGCGAAGAGGCACTGAGGGTAGCAAGATCACAGAATGTACTCTGGCAGGCAGACTTCAATACCACTACTGACTGAGCTGGCTGAAATACCATACTGGGCATTCAGCAGCTCCTGAGAGAACCAGTGCAAGGGTAAAACTTACTAAACCGCATCTTCTCTAATTTACCTGTGATAGTATTGGTAGGACTGACTGTCACACAGTCTTTGTGGCGACCGCATCCCATGCAGGCAGTAATGCTGAAAGACTTGTGCTCCAGAACTAGCTACACCTATAGTCAAATTTATTCCAGTGCAGCTACAACTGTGGCAATGCGATCAGGTGATATTTATCCACCAATAACCTGCTCACTGATGCTCAGTTTGGGTTCTGCCAGGAACACTCAGCTCCTTAGAATCCCTACAGTCCAGAAGGAGGCCATTCGGCCCAATGGGTCTGCACTAACCCTCCGAAAGAGCACTCTACCCAGGCCCCCTCCCCCACCATCTCCCCGTAATCCTTACGCGTTGATCATGGCATATCCACCTAACTTACACATCTTTGGACTCATTACAGTCTAAGCCCAAACATGGAGAAAAGAGTTGAATTCCAGAGGTGAGGTATGTGACTGCTCTTGACATCAAGGCAGCATTTGCCCAAGAAAGGCAGCAAGGGGCCTTAGTAGAATTGAAGTTAATGGGAATCGGGGCAGAAACCGTCTAAAATCATAGCTAGCACAAAGGAAGATGGTTCTGATTGGTGGAGATTGAGTGTCTCTGCCCCAGGACATTGCAGGAATTCTTTGGGTAGTGACCTAGGCCCAGCTGCTTCCATCAATGACCTTCCATCCAACATAAGGTCAGAAGTGGGGAAGTTGTCTGATTGTTCCAGTGTTCAGTTCCATTCACAACACTTCAGGTAATGAAGCAGTCCATCCCTACCTGCACCAAAATCTGAATAGAATCCAGGCTTGGGCTGATAATTAGCAAGTTACATTCATGCCACACATAGGCCAGGCAACAACATTCAATGACATGAGATCATTTAACCATCGACCATTGGCATTCAATGGCACTCTGCCATCACTGAAGCTCTAATCATCATACTAGTGTCATCATTGACCAGAAACCTAAGCAAGAGCAGGACAGAGGGTGGGAATTCTGCAGCAAGTAAATTCCCTCCTGACTCCCCAAAGTCTGTCTGCCATCTTCAAGAAACAAGCCCTTGATTGAATACTCTCCAATTACCTGGATCAGTGCAGCTCCAGCAACACCCTGAGAAACTCGACATAACCAGGACAAAGCAGCACAAGTAATTAGCACGCCATCCACCACCTTCTATTTAATCCCTCATGGGTGCACTTTGGATACACAAGAGGCCGTGCAGCAACTTGCCAAGGCTGCTTCCACCAACTCTGACCTCTACCACCTGGAAGAGCAAGTGCAGCAAGCACATGGGAACATCACCACCTGCAAGTTCTCCTTCAGGTTACAGACCATTCTGACTTGGAAATGTACAGTTCTATGTTTCTGTGTTACGATCCTGGAATGCCCTTCCTAACAGCACCATGGGTTCTACACTGCAGCGGTTCAGGACGGTGACTCACCACCACCTGAGTAATAAAGCTTTGTGGTAAACTTTTCAAGAAAAATATTTATTCTAGTTTATGTTGAATTTTGCATCAAGGGAATTAGAGATGAGTAATAAGCAGTGGCCCTGCCACTGATGCCTGCGTCTCATGAATGAATTAAAAAAAATTATTTCCAGTCTACAAAACAAAATTAAGTAATTAAAATGGTGCCAAAAATAACTTGTTTTTCAAGATCAGCTAACCGTGCCATTATTGTTATAGCAATGCAAGCTTGGGCATAATTAACTTACAGCAGCATTCCTAAAGGCATAAATATTAACAATAATATGCAACTTTTCCTCCCCAAGGTTGGAGATATGATAACCATATTCGAATCAATAGATGCTGATTGGCTGAAAGGAGAACTGCAGGGGAAGGAGGGAATATTCCCCAGCAACTTTGTCCAGATTCTTCAAGATCCATTGTGAAATTCCTTATACTGAGGAAGAGTGCGGAGCACGGAGCAGAATTGAACTTCATCAATCATTAATATGTCCCGAGGCACATCAAATACGTGGACTATGCAGATCATGACAGACTGAAACAGATTTAGTTGCTTTTGGAGAACTAATTAATCAGATTTCCATTACCTGTGAACTGAGACATACTGCCGTCACCTGAGAGCAGTAGGTGGGTTAGTGGTCAGGGTTCACACTTTGATGATGAAATGAACTACAGATTATAATTTCACTGCAAGACATTTATATGTTCGTGTTAAAATACAGATTCCAGTATTGAATCAGGAACAAAGTCAAGGCAATCTAATTACAATTTTAAACAAATCCATTGATGCCTGCATGAGCTGGTATTGACATCAGAAGGGCTGGTTTTCCCATTCTCGCTGTCATCTTTTAACTTGCATATAAATTGTAAAAACACTTTAATGTAATCTCAATAAATAATGCATAATTACATAGCATACCTTCTCTTTTGAATGCATGGCTTTTGAAGGCAACATGTTTTTAAAAAAATAAACTTTTTCAGACCAGAGCTTGGTAATACTGCTGTGGTATTATTGTTCAGCCATAACTGGACATTCGCAGTGACAAATTAGTCTATTGTGGATTCCTCACTGGTAATATTTCTGTATCGTAGCTTTGTGATAAACTTTTCAATAAAAAGTATTTATTTCAATTTATGTAGAACTTCTTTTGTTCGTGAAGAATCAATTTAAATCTTATCAGCGCTCAAACTGTCTTGCATGATTTAGCTTAGCAAATCAATTTATGTAAAATGCGGCATTATTGTGTATTATATTATTTTAGCTCATAATGCAAAACTAAAAGAACAATATTCTGGCAGCACAGTGAAAGTTGACTTTAGCAGGTTATATTGACACCTGCTGGTCAAGACCCTCGATTACCCATTACCGAACTGCTACAGAAATAAAACATACATGTGCTTGAAATCCGATCAATTCCAGTTGTGGATGGGATACACTAGAAATACTCACTTCAAAGAAAGTACTTCTCCAAAGCTCTTTGACAGTAGACAAATGATTAAGGTGAGCACTTGTGGAGTTAGGGAACAAGTAGTAGACTGAATAACATGCTGTCTGAAACAGAAAAGAATCTGGGTTAAATCTAGTTGCACAAACAGGCAAAAGGTGGTTAATGGAACCACTGCTGTTAACCATTTAATATGATTTAGACTCTAAATCAGAAGTGAAATTTCAAAACATTTGCAGGTGACATCAAGTGGAGAGGTGTGAGAAATACAGAAAAAGACAGGGGCAAAATACAGGAAGACAATACATTGATGAACAGTCATGTCATTGGTAAATGAACCTCAATATAGATAAGTTTGAGGCATTATGTATTAGAAGGAAGAATAAGGGGGGGGCACATATTCCTTGGTTAATGTGCCCTGAGTGGAGTAGAGGGGCAAAGGCATCAGGCAGTGCAGATACACAAAGCACGAAAAGTAGTGACACGTTAATAAGGTCATCAAAAAAGCAAACTGAGGGCAGCACGGTGGCGCAGTGGTTAGCACTGCTGCCTCACAGCGCCGAGGTCCCAGGTTCGATCCCGGCTCTGGGTCACTGTCCACGTGGAGTTTGCACATTCTTTTCGTGTTTGCGTGGGTTTCATCCCCCACAACCCAAATATGTGCAGGGTAGGTTGATTGGTCACGCTAAATTGCCCCTTAATTGGAAACAAATGAATTGGGCACTCTAAATTTATTTATAAAAGAAAAAAAAAAGCATAAGGGCTCATTTATAAAAGGGTAAAAAATGTAATAGAATAATACCAGAACTATAAGGTAATACACATCAGAAAAAAATTGAATAAGCATAACTATAAGGAGAGAGTGATTTATGCGAAGAACTTGCTATCCCAAGGAGTAGTTGAAGTAATTAGCATTGATGCATTTAAGAGGAAGGTGGATGTGTTAATAGAGTTAGATGAAGGAAGATGGGAGCAGGCCTACATGGAACATATGCACCATAATGAACATGGTGAGCCAAAAGTCTTGTTTCTATGCTGTCAAGGTTATGTAAAATAGTTTATAGCATTTCCCAAATTTAAGAACATTCTGCGCCTTTGTTTATCTTCACTGCATCTTCCAAGTGGTGTTCAACATGGAACGGTGTACCAAACCTTCAGCTGAAGGCAGAAGTAGATGGTAATCAGAATTTGGGTTCATCCAGACTGTATACCACTATCCAGTAGGTACAATTTACTTGTTACTTGTCAGAAGGACAATCAGAATAAGAATTATGACATTTTGGAGCAGCAGGATGTCCAAATTGGGAAGGAGGAGGAGAAGCATAATGCAGTAATTGTAGAATATTTAGTAATATGAGGGACCGATAGCATCCTTCATATGCAGGATCAAAAGTCTAATTTGATATAGTGCCCATCTGGTAGAGGGCGAGGGACACCCTGGACCTGTTTGCAAGGATATTGGAAAGGGAGGGGAATCCAGTTGTTGTGGTCCATGTCAGAGTCAACAACATAAGGAAGGACAAATAGGTAAGATGTCCTGTTTGGAGAGTGCCAATCATCAAGGGTTGTAACTCCTGGATTATGAACCAAAGCACATGCAAATTGGAATAGAAATAAGATTTAGGAGGTGAACATGTGGTTAAAGGGTGTTGCTCTTTTATTTTTTTAAAATATTTTTCTTCAAATTTTTACATATTTTCAACAAACCCTTACAGAAATAAGAAAAAACAAAAAACACATCTTATAACTATGTCACGTATTCCTCCAATATACAAGCTCCCCATTAAATGATAATAAACACAGTAGTAAAGACCCCCCCCGCCCCCCCTCCCCAATGGGTTGCTGCTGCTGCTGTCCACCTCCCAACTCTCCGCCAGAAAGTCAAGGAACGGTTGCCTGAAGAACCCTTGCACAGATCCTCTTAAGGCAAATTTTACCCTCTCCAATTTAATGAACCCTGCCATGTCGCTGATCCAGGCTTCCACGCTTGGGGGCCTCGCATCCTTCCACTGTAGCAGAATCCTCCGCCGGGCTACCAGGGACGCAAAGGCCAGAATACCGGCCTCTTTCGCCTCCTGCACTCCCGGCTCGTCCGATACCCCAAATAGTGCGAGCCCCCAACTCGGCTTAACCTGGGTGTTTACCACTTTAGACACCGTCCTCGCAACGCCCCTCCAGAACCCATACAGCGCCGGGCATGCCCAGAACATGTAGCCGTGATTTGCTGGGCTCCCCGAACATCTCACACACCTGCCCTCTACTCCAAAAAACCGACTCAGCCTTGCGCCCTGTGCAGAACCTTAAATTGTATCAGGCTAAGCCTGGCGCAAGAGGAGGAAGAATGTACCCTACCCAGGGTGTCCGCCCACGTACCCTCGTCTATCTCCTCCCCCAGCTCCTCCTTCCATTTACCTTTCAGCTCCTCCACATAGGCCCCCTCCTCCTCCTGCATCTCCTGGTAGATCGCCGAGACCTTGCCTTCCACTGGTCACATACACCGGCCTGTAGTTCCCGGGATTATCCCTGCCACCCTTCTTAAACAGAGGAACAACATTGGCTATTCTCCAGTCCTCCGGGACATCCCCTGAAGACAGCGAGGATCTTTGGATCCTCGCTGTCTTCAGGGGATGTCCCGGAGGACTGGAGAATAGCCAATGTTGTTCCTCTGTTTAAGAAGGGTGGCAGGGATAATCCCGGGAACTACAGGCCGGTGAGCCTTACTTCAGTGGTAGGGAAATTACTGGAGAGAATTCTTCGAGACAGGATCTACTCCCATTTGGAAGCAAATGGACGTATTAGTGAGAGGCAGCACGGTTATGTGAAGGGGAGGTCGTGTCTCACTAACTTGATAGAGTTTTTCGAGGAGGTCACTAAGATGATTGATGCAGGTAGGGCAGTAGATGTTGTCTATATGGACTTCAGTAAGGCCTTTGACAAGGTCCCTCATGGTAGACTAGTACAAAAGGTGAAGTCACACGGAATCAGGGGTGAACTGGCAAGGTGGATACAGAACTGGCTAGGCCATAGAAGGCAGAGGGTAGCAATGGAGGGATGCTTTTCTAATTGGAGGGCTGTGACCAGTGGTGTTCCACAGGGATCAGTGCTGGGACCTTTGCTCTTTGTAGTATATATAAATGATTTGGAGGAAAATGTAACTGGTCTGATTAGTAAGTTTGCAGACGACACAAAGGTTGGTGGAATTGCGGATAGCGATGAGGACTGTCTGAGGATACAGCAGGATTTAGATCGTCTGGAGACTTGGGCGGAGAGATGGCAGATGGAGTTTAACCTGGACAAATGTGAGGTAATGCATTTTGGAAGGGCTAATGCAGGTAGGGAATATACAGTGAATGGTAGAACCCTCAAGAGTATTGAAAGTCAAAGAGATCTAGGAGTACAGGTCCACAGATCACTGAAAGGGGCTACACAGGTGGAGAAGGTAGTCAAGAAGGCATACGGCATGCTTGCCTTCATTGGCCGGGGCATTGAGTATAAGAATTGGCAAGTCATGTTGCAGCTGTATAGAACCTTAGTTAGGCCACACTTGGAGTATAGTGTTCAATTCTGGTCGCCACACTACCAGAAGGATGTGGAGGCTTTAGAGAGGGTGCAGAAGAGATTTACCAGAATGTTGCCTGGTATGGAGGGCATAAGCTATGAGGAGCGATTGAATAAACTCGGTTTGTTCTCACTGGAACGAAGGAGGTTGAGGGGCGACCTGATAGAGGTATACAAAATTATGAGGGGCATAGACAGAGTGGATAGTCAGAGGCTTTTCCCCAGGGTAGAGGGGTCAATTACTAGGGGGCATAGGTTTAAGGTGAGAGGGGCAAAGTTTAGAGTAGATGTACGAGGCAAGTGTTTTACGCAGAGGGTAGTGGGTGCCTGGAACTCACTACCGGAGGAGGTAGTGGAGGCAGGGACGATAGGGACATTTAAGGGGCATCTTGACAAATATATGAATAGGATGGGAATAGAAGGATACGGACCCAGGAAGTGTAGAAGATTGTAGTTTAGTCGGGCAGTATGGTCGGCACGGGCTTGGAGGGCCGAAGGGCCTGTTCCTGTGCTGTACATTTCTTTGTTTCTTTGTTTGTTCTTTGTTCTCCAACCCACCCCCCCGAGAGCGGATCCTACGTGCTGGCAGCAGCGGAAATTACCTCACCTGCCGTCTTACAAACGCCCTTACCTGCATCTACCTGAAGACATTTCCAGGGGGAGCACAAATTTTTCCGCCAACGCCCCAAGGCTTGCACACGTCCCATCTATAAACAGGTCCCCCATCCTTCTAATATCTGCCCTATGCCAGCTCAGGAATCCCCCATCCATTCTCCCCGGGACAAACCGATGGTTCTCTCAGATCGGGGACCACACCGAAGCCTCTGCCTCCCCCCTATGGCGTTTCCACTGCCCCCAAATTTTGAGGGTCGCCGCCACCACTGGACTCGTGGTGTACCTTGTCGGCAGGAGCGGCAGCGGTGCCGTCACCAGCGCTCTCAGGCTCGTGCCCACACAGGACGCCATCTCCAGCCTCTTCCACCCTGCCCCCTCCCCCTCAATTACCCACATGCGTATCATCGCCACATTGGTAGCCCAGTAGTACCCACACAGATTAGGTAATGCTAGCCCTCCTCTGTCCCTGCTCCGTTCCAAAAACACCCTCGGGGTCTTTTTCGCCCATACAAACCCCATGATGCTCCTGCTGACCCGCTTAAAAAAGGCCTTAGGGATCAGGATAGGACGGCACTGGAATATAAAAAGGAACCTTGGGAGCACCATCATCTGTACCCTACCCGCCAGGGAGAGTGGCAGCATATCCCACCTTTTAAACTCCTCCTCCATCTGCTCCACCAGCCTCGTCAAGTTGAGCTTGTGTAGGGCCCCCCAGCTCCTGGCCACCTGGATCCCTAGGTACTGAAAACTCCTTTCTGCTCTCTTCAGTGAAAGCTCGTCTATCCCCCCTTCCCTGGTCTCCAGGGTGTATCATGAATAGCTCACTCTTCCCCATGTTGAGCTTATACCCGGAAAAGTCTCCAAACTCCCTGAGGATTTGCATCACCTCCGGCATCCACCCCCCCCCCCCCCCCCCCCCCCCCCCCAACCGGTTCCGCCACATACAGTAACAGGTCGTCTGCATACAGCGATACCCGGTGTTCCCCCCCCCTCCCCCCCTCCAGTTCCTGGACTCCCTCAAAGTCATCGCCAAAGGCTCAATGCAAATAGCAGGGGGGATAGGGGGCACCCCTGCCTCGTCCCCCGGTACAGCCAAAAGTATTCCGACCTCCGATTTGTGGCCACACTCGCCACCGGGGCTTCGTATAGTAACCTAACCCAACTAACGAACCCCTCCCCGAACCTCCTCAACACTTCCCACAGGTACCCCCACTCCACCCTATCAAAGGCCTTCTCCACATCCATAGCTCCGCTTCCCCCTCCACTGCAGGCATCATGATTACATTTAGGAGCCTCTGCACATTGGTGTTTATCTGCCTTCCCTTCACGAAACCCGTCTGGTCCTCATGGATCACCCCCGGGAGACAGTCCTCAATTCTGGTAGCCAACACCTTCACTAACAGCTTCGCATCCACATTGAGGAGCGAGATTGGCCTATATGACCCACACTGTAAAGGGTCCTTGTCCCGCTTCAAAATCAGCGAGATCAGCGCCCTGGACATCGTCGGGGGTAGGGCCCCCCTCCCTCGCCTCATTGAAAGTCCTCACTAGTAGTGGGCCCAACAGGTCCATATACTTCCTGTAAAATTCCACCGGGAACCCATCTGGCCCCGGTGCCTTCCCCGCCTGCATACTCCCGAGCCCCTTAGTCAGCTCCTGTGTTGCTCTTTTATAACCACAGTGTGTTTAACTCGTATACGATGGACAAATGATCACACAAGTTTGTTTAGTACAACAATAGTTCATTTGACATACACACAAGATTGTTTACTTAATTAATCACACGTCTTGCACATTGGACTATAACTAACACACTTAAATGACCTTGACTTAACTTCCAGGTGACCCGCAGATACAGAGTAGATAAGGCCTTATCTAGTTCTAGTAGTCTGGCGGAGGCTGAAGGTAGTCTGTGTTCTGTTGTCGTCCTTCGGTGCACTCGTGGCCCTTGGTCTTGGCTGATGTTGGCAGCTGTTGTACTGCAGTTGAAAGAGAGCGAGTGGTGGCTTGCACAGTTCCTTTTATCTTTCTATCTTTCTCACCCTTTTGGGCGGTCCCAAGTGAAGGTCCAAAGGATTGATAGGGTCTCGATCACTCTGATCGATCCTGACCATTGTCCATTGCTCATTGTCGTGGGAAGATCTCCAAATGCCTTTTGGCAGTGTGAGTTTCTGCATAAAGTCTGGGCTGCCGTTTGTATATTTGCAAGCTGTGTCTCAGCTTGACCATATTTCCCATCACTCTTTGCGGACGGCCATTTTAGATGGCCACAAGTGTATGACATAAGTACGCGGGCAGAAAGAAACTCTATGGTTGTGCTGGGCTGCTGCTGAACCAGGCTGGGACCAGGATTCTCATGGAAAGATTAGATAGGGTGGTCACAAGGATTTTAAACCAAAACGTGGGGATCGCAGTTCAGGTAAAGTATATATAATAGCTCCAAAACAAATGAAAGGGAACAAAGCAGAGTAACCATCGGAAATTGTGCTTCATGCACAACGGGTAAAGGAAGAACTAGAAAAATAAATGACATATTACCGTACGTACCGGTCAGGCAGGGAGGAAGGCTTAGAGCGAGGGAACCGTGGTTTACCAAAGAAGTGGAATCTCTTGTTAAGAGGAAGAAGGAGGCCTATGTGAAGATGAGGTGTGAAGTTTCAGTTGGGGCGATGGATAGTTACAAGGTAGCGAGGAAGGATCTAAAGAGAGAGCTAAGACGAGCAAGGAGGGGACATGAGAAGTATTTGGCAGGTAGGATCAAGGAAAACCCAAAAGCTTTCTATAGGTATGTCAGGAATAAGCGAATGACTAGGGTAAAAGTAGGACCAGTCAAGGACAGGGATGGGAAGTTGTGTGTGGAGTCTGAAGAGATAGGCGAGATACTAAATGAATATTTTTCGTCAGTATTCACTCGGGAAAAAGATAATGTTGTGGAGGAGAATGCTGAGACCTAGGCTATTAGAATAGATGGCATTGAGGTACGTAGGGAAGAGGTGTTGGCAATTCTGGACAGGCTGAAAATCGATAAGTCCCCGGGGCCTGATGGGATTTATCCTAGGATTCTCTGGGAGGCCAGGGAAGAGATTGCTGGACCTTTGGCTTTGATTTTTATGTCATCATTGGCTACAGGAATAGTGCCAGAGGACTGGAGGATAGCAAATGTGGTCCCTTTGTTCAAAAAGGGGAGCAGAGACAACCCCGGCAACTATAGACCGGTGAGCCTCACGTCTGTAGTGGGTAAAGTCTTGGAGGGGATTATAAGAGAAAAGATTTATAATCATCTAGATAGGAATAATATGATCAGGGATAGTCAGCATGGCTTTGTAAAGGGTAGGTCATGCCTCACAAACCATATTGAGTTCTTTGAGAAGGTGACTGAACAGGTAGACGAGGGTAGAGCAGTTGATGTGGTGTATATGGATTTCAGTAAAGCGTTTGATAAGGTTCCCCACGGTAGGCTATTGCAGAAAATACGGAGGCTGGGGATTGAGGGAGATTTAGAGATGTGGATCAGAAATTGGCTAGCTGAAAGAAGACAGAGGGTGGTGGTTGATGGGAAATGTTCAGAATGGAGTTCAGTTACAAGTGGCGTACCACAAGGATCTGTTCTGGGGCCGTTGCTGTTTGTCATTTTTATCAATGACCTAGAGGAAGGCGCAGAAGGGTGGGTGAGTAAATTTGCAGATGACACTAAAGTCGGTGGTGTTGTCGACAGTGAGGAAGGATGTAGCAGGTTACAGAGGGACATAGATAAGCTGCAGAGCTGGGCTGAGAGGTGGCAAATGGAGTTTAATGTAGAGAAGTGTGAGGTGATTCACTTTGGAAGGAATAACAGGAATGCGGAATATTTGGCTAATGGTAAAGTTCTTGGAAGTGTGGATGAGCAGAGGGATCTAGGTGTCCATGTACATAGATCCCTGAAAGTTGCCACCCAGGTTGATAGGGTTGTGAAGAAGGCCTATGGAGTGTTGGCCTTTATTGGTAGAGGGATTGAGTTCCGGAGTCAGGAGGTCATGTTGCAGCTGTACAAAACTCTGGTACGGCCGCATTTGGAGTATTGCGTACAGTTCTGGTCACCGCATTATAGGAAGGACATGGAGGCTTTGGAGCGGGTGCAGAGGAGATTTACCAGGATGTTGCCTGGTATGGAGGGAAAATCTTATGAGGAAAGGCTGATGGACTTGAGGTTGTTTTCGTTGGAGAGAAGAAGGTTAAGAGGAGACTTAATAAAGGCATACAAAATGATCAGGGGGTTAGATAGGGTGGACAGTGAGAGCCTTCTCCCGCGGATGGAAATGGCTGGCACGAGGGGACATAGCTTTAAACTGAGGGGTAATAGATATAGGACAGAGGTCAGAGGTAGGTTCTATACGCAAAGAGTGGTGAGGCCGTGGAATGCCCTACCTGCAACAGTAGTGAACTCGCCAACATTGAGGGCATTTAAAAGTTTATTGGATAAGCATATGGATGATAATGGCATAGTGTAGGTTAGATGGCTTGTGTTTCGGTGCAACATCGTGGGCCGAAGGGCCTGTACTGTGCTGTATCGTTCTATGTTCTATGTTCTATATGAGTAAACTGTCAGGGAAGAAGGACAGGTCACAGTGTGACCCAATTGAGCATTTCTTATGCAAAAGCTCAGAGTATAAAGAATAGAATTAATTGCAAGTTGCAGGAGAGTATGACATGATTTCCATTATTGAGACATGGCTGTGAGACGTTCAGGATGGGAACTAAACATGCCAGATCAAAGGGTCTACAGGAAAGATAAGGAGACTTTATTCCTAGAATTAAGAAATAGAAAATGATTTCATTGGGAGTTGTGTACAATATAGGGCCCCTGGTGGTAGCCATAGATAGTAAAACTCCAGAGGTTACGACAAGCATGTAGCAAAGACAGAGTGGTTTATGGCAGCTTGGCGAGATAATGACCTCTCGACCTCCATCAAGTTTTAACCTCATAATGCTCACGTTGGATTGTGTTCGTCTGATTGTTCAGCATCTTCTTCAAAACCAGAACTACAGTTGCAGCTAACTCAATACTCCAGTCCACGTATCATAGTTATAAAATACAAATTCACATCCAAAATTCTCCCACAAAGCAAGTCTGATCTGAACAATCTGGGAGGAGACCTGCAGACAGCATGGGCGAGGCAAGAACAAAGAACAGTAAGGGATTTCAACTTTCGTGCAGATTATAGCAGATGTCAGAATTTCTTGTGCCTGAAATAGTTTTCTTCAACAATATGTCCGAGAACCAAAAGGGGCAGGCCATGTCAGATTTACTGATGAGCCAGATTGAATTAATAGCCTAACAGTACATGAATATTTAATGGGAATCGTGCTCAGACAGGAGTTCTTGTGGAGCAATGGATGGTGTCCCTATTTCTAACTCCGGGTTTGAGTTCCACTCCAGGAGTTAATAGAAAGTGCATTTGTAACGTGGCCAAACAGGTTGATTGTCAACCTGTAAATCCTTCCAATACGCCTATGGCAGGCAGTAAGAGCAGGACAGTTTCCTGGTCAGCCATCTGGAGAAACTATTGGTGGTGATGGTGGCATAGCGGTAATGTCACTAGACTAGAAATACAGAGACCTAGGTTAATGTTCTGGGGGCAAGGTTTCAAATCACCCCCCCGCAACTGGTGGAGTTCAGTTAATTGAAAGTTAGTCTCAGAAATAATGACCATGAAACCATTGTCGAGTGTTGTAAAAACCCATTTGGTTCGCTAATGTCCTTTAGGAAAGGAAATCTGCTGTCCTTACACATGACTCCAGATCTACAACATAGGTTGATTCTTAAATGCCCTCTAAAATGGCCTAGCAAGCCACTCAGTTGTAATCACTAAAAAGTCTTAAAGGAATGAAACCGGACAGACGACCCGGCATCAACCTCGGCATCTGAAACAACAACGGAAGACCTGTCAACCCTGCAAAGTCAAATCTGGGGTTTGTGCCAAAATTGGCAGAGTGGTCTCACACAATGGTCAAGCAACAGCCTGATAGTCATACTCATGGACTCATACCCGAAAGACAATGTCCCAGACATCACCATCACCATCCCTGGGTACGTCCAGTCCCACTGGAATTTATTCCTTTGTTGCTGCCTCCTTGCTAAAGACAGATCTAAAGTATTAATTTAATACCTCAGTCATGCCCTTGGCTTCATATATAAATTCCCCTTTAGGTTCTTGATTGGTCCTTTTCCTTCTACCTTCCTTTACTATTTATATGCCTATAGAAGACTTTCGGATTCCCTTTCTGTTGGCTGCCAATCTTTTCTCCTAATGCCTCTTTGCTTCTCTAATGTGCTTTTTTTTACCCCCCTTCTGAGCCTTCTGTATTCAGCTTGGTTCTCAATTGTATTTTCTACCTGATACCCCACCTCCCCTTGCCTTGCCTGAGGCCACCGTACGGTCCATTCAGTGGATTGAGAAGCCCTCTGGTTGTAGGGCACAGTCCGGTAAAGCAGGAGTGAGCCATGTCTCCGTGAAACAGAGCACACAGCAGTCCCTTAGCTCTCTTTGAAAAGTGAGTCTGGCTTTAAGTTCGTCGAGCTTGTTTTCTAGAGATTGGACATTAGAACATAGAACATAGAAGAGTACAGCACAGAACAGGCCCTTCGGCCCTCGATGTTGTGCCAAGCTTTGTCCGAAACCAACTCCCTGTCATTCTGGTGTGCTCCATGTGCCTATCCAATAACCGCTTGAAAGTTCCTAAAGTGTCCAACTCCACTATCACAGCAGGCAGTCCATTCTACACCCTAACCACTCTCTGAGTAAAGAACCTACCTCGGACATCCCTCCTATATCTCCCACCCAGAACCTTATAGTTATGCCCCCTTGTAACATCTACATCCATCCGAGGAAATAGTCTCTGAACATCCATCTATCTATCCCCCTCATCATCTTATAAACCTCTATTAAGTTGCCTCTCATCCTCCTTCACTCCAATGAGAAAAGCCCTAGCTCCCTCAACCTTTCCTCATAAGACCTACCCTCCAATCCAGGCTACATCCTGGTAAATCTCCTTTGCACCCTTTCCAATGCTTCCACATACTTCCTATAATGAGGTGACCAGAACTGCACACAATACTCCAAATGTGGTCTCACCAGGGTCCTCTACAGTTGCAGCATAACCCCACGGCTCTTAAACTCAAGCCCCCTGTTAATAAACACTAACACACTATAGGCCTTCTCCACGGCTCTATCCACCTGAATGGCAACCTTCAGAGATCTGTGGACATGAACCCCAAGATCTCTCTGTTCTTCCACATTCCTCAGAACCCTGCCATTGACCCTGTAATCCGCATTCAAATTTGCCCTACCAAAATGAATCACCTCGCACTTATCAGGGTTAAACTCCATCTGCCATTTTTTGGCCCAGCTCTGCATCCTATCAATGTCTCTTTGCCTATAACAGCCCTCCACCTCATCCACTACTCCACCAATCTTGGTGTCATCAGCAAATTTACTGACCCACCCTTCAGCCCCCTCCAAGTCATTTATAAAAATCACAAATAGCAGAGGACCCAGCGCTGATCCCTGTGGTACACTGCTGGTAACTGGTCTCCAGTCTGAAAATGTTCCATCCACCACCACCCTCTGTCTTCTATGTGATAGCCAGTTACTTATCCAATTGGCCAGATTTTCCTCTATCCCCCACCTCCTTACGTTCTTCATGAGTCAACCATGGGGAACCTTATCAAATGCCTTACTGAAATCCATGTATACGACATCAACTGCTACACACTTAGTTACCTCCTCAAAGAATTCAATCACATTTGTGAGGCAAGACTAACCCTTCACGAATCAGTGTTGACTATCTCCGATTAAGCTGCATCTTTCCAAATGGTCATTAATCCTATCCCTCAGGACCTTTTCCATTAACTTACCTACCACCGAAGTAAGATTAACCGGCCTATACTTACCAGGGTCATTCCTATTCCCTTTCTTGAACAGAGGAACAACATTTGCCACTCTCCAGTCCTCTGGCACTATCCCCGTGGACAGTGAGGACCCAACGATCAAAGCCAAAGGCTCTGCAATCTCATCCCTTGCCTCCCAAAGAATCCTAAGATATATCCCATCTGGCCCAGGGGACTTGTCGATCCTCAGGTTTTTCAAAATTGCTAACACATCTTCCCTCAGAACATCTACCTCCTCCAGCCTACCCGCCTGTATCACACTCTCATCCTCAAAAACATAACCCCTCTCCTTGGTGAACATTGAAGAAAAGTATTCATTCAACGCCTCTCCTATCTCTTCTGACTCCATGCACAAGTTCCCACTATTGTCCTTGACCGGCCCTACCCTCACCTTGGTCATTCTTTTATTTCTCACATAAGAGTAATAAGCCTTGGGGTTTTCCTTGATCCGAGCCGCCAAGGACTTCTCATGCTTCCTCCTAGCTCTCCTAAGCCCTTTCTTTAGCTCATTCCTTGCTACCTTGTAACCCTCAAGTGACCCACAGAATCTTGTTTTCTCATCCTTACATACGCTTCCTTTTTCCTCTTGACAAGACATTCAACCTCTTTTGTGAACCATGGTTCCCTCACACGGCCATTTCCTCCCTGCCTGACAGGGACATACCAATCAAGGACACGCAGTATTTGTTCCTTGAACAAGCTCCACTTTTCATTTGTACCTTTCTCTGACAGTTTCTGTTCCCATCTTATGCGCCCTAATTCTTGCCTAATCGCATCATAATTACCCCTCCCCCAATTATAAACCTTGCCCTGCCGTATGGCCTTTTCCCTCTCCACTGCAATAGTGAAAGACACGAATTGTGGTCACGATCTCCAAAGTGCTCTCCCACAAACAAATCTAACACTTGGCCCGGTTCATTACCCAGTACCAAATCCAATGTGGGCCCACCTCTTGTCGGCCTATCCACATATTGTATCAGGAAACTCTCCTGCACACTGTAGCCACCTGGGTTGGCCAATTCCCGATGTAAAATGGAGAACAGCAAAGGCTGAAGGGAAATTCAGCCAATACAGGTAAGCATTTTGCCATTTACACATGGCCACAGTCAAAGAGGTTTAACAGGTTACAGGCAGCGGCAGGAAGGTAGTATCGATTGTCCCTTTGTTTCAGGAAATGGCGCAAGACATTCGTATTAGCATATCATTGTGTACACCTTGGCTGAAGTCAGCTTTATTCAAGTGGTGTCCTGCATTTATGTATTTCTTAATCTTCCTGTCTGGCTTCCTTTGTCCTGGATCTGTTCCAATCTGTCCTACTGGCACCCCGCTGGACATCTTCAACCTCTCTTTACAAATATCTGAGGTCCCTATCTGCTTCAAGAAGACAACCATCACCCCATGTACCAAAAAAAAGTCAAGCAGCGTGCCTTAATGACTATTGTCCAGTGGCCCTGACATCCATCATCATGAAGTGCTTTGAAAGATTAGTCATGGCATGAATCAACTCCAGCCTCCCGGATTGCCTTGATCCACTACAGTTCGCCTACCGCTGCAACAGGTCCACAGCAGACGCCATCTCCATGGCCCTGCACTCTACCCTGGAACACCTAGATAACAAAGACACCTATGTCAGACTCCTATTTATCAACTACAGCTCAGCCTTCAACACCATCATTCCTGCAAAACTCATCTCCAAACTCCGTGGCCTTGGCCTCGGCTCCTTCCTCTGCGACTGGATCCTGAACTTTCTAACCCACAGGCCACAATTAGTAAAGATAGGCAACAGCTCCTCCACGATCATCCTCAATACCGGTGCCCCACAAGGCTGTGTCCTCAGCCCCCGACTCTCCTCCTTGTACACCTATGACTGTGTGGCCAAATTCCCCTCCAACTCGATTTTAAAATTTGCTGATGACACCACCGTAGTGGGTCGGATTTCAAACAATGACGAGACAGAGTATAGGAATGAGATACAGAATCTGGTGAACTGGTGCAGGACAATAATCTCTCCCTCAATGTCAACAAAAGAGATTGTCATCGACTTCAGGAAGCGAATTGGAGAACATGCCCCTGTCTACATCAATGGGAACGTGAATGTAGCCCAGTCCATCACGCAAACCAGCCTCCCATCCATTGACTCTATCTATAATTCCCACTGCCTCAGAAAGGCAGCCAGCATTATTAAGGACCACATGCACTCCAGACCACCTTCTCCCGTCAGGAAAAATATATTAAAGTTTGAGGTCACGTACGAACCGACTCAAGAACAGCTTCTTCCCTGCTGCCATCAGACTTTTGAATGGACCGACCTCGTATTAAGTTGATCTTTTCTCTCCACCGTGCTATAACTGTAACATTATATTCTGCAGTCTCTCCTTCCCTCCCTATGTACGGTATACATTGTTTGTACAGCATGCAAGAAACAATACTTTCCACTGTAAACTAATACATGTGACAATAATAAATCAAATCAAATAATAAATCAAATCATGAACACACTTTTTCTTCTTTATTTCCATATCCCTTTTCATCTAGCAACCTTTGGATTCTTTGCCCTACCTTTCCCTATTTAGGGAATATACCTTGACTGTGCCAAATAATTTCCTTTTTGAAGGTAGCCCATGTCCAGTTACAGTTTTTCCCGCCAACCTTTCATTCCAGCCTAACTGGCCCAGCTC
Organism: Scyliorhinus torazame; assembly: GCF_047496885.1. Classification (NCBI taxonomy): domain Eukaryota; kingdom Metazoa; phylum Chordata; class Chondrichthyes; order Carcharhiniformes; family Scyliorhinidae; genus Scyliorhinus; species Scyliorhinus torazame. The sequence goes on from NC_092709.1 coordinate 101,342,422, forward strand.
TGTACTTGCCCCATTGAAGTTTTTTAAATTCTGGATTGCTTATTGTTCTTTTCTATCATCATCCTAAACCTTACAATACAATGATCACTGTCTCCTAAATGTTCCCCCACTGACAAACCTCTCTTTCCTTTTCTATCTTTCTGAACACTTGGGCGGGATTCAATGATCCTGAGGCTTAGTGTTGATGCCGTCGGAAACGCAGTCGCATTTCTCAACGGAGTCAACACGGCCTCAGGATCAGCAATTCTGGCCCCTACAGGGGGCCAGCAAGGCACTGGAGCGGTTCACGCCGCTGCAGCAGCTATCCTGGCGTGAACTGGGCGCCACGGGATCCGCGCATGCGCAGTGGCATCGGCGCAAACGCGCGCATGCAGTCGCTTCCTTTAACGCGCCAGCCCTGATGCAACATGGTGCAGGACTACAGGGGCCGGCGCGGAAGGTCGTCAGCCAGAGAGGTTGGCCTGCCAATTGGTGGGCCCGATTGCAGGCCAGGCCATATTGAATGCCCCCCCCCCCCACCCCCACTTCTTATGGTCATGAATTGATGGCTGAGGGAAATAGGACAGGAACCAGAGATACACAGTAACCCTGATTTAGATATCATGCCTTTCTTACTTGGACTCCACCTATTAATCTCTTTTCCAGTTCTATCTGTCCCTCCCAGTATTTTGTGCACCCTGATATTCCTCTCTAATATAAACTGCTGGTTCAAATACCCCTGCCGAGTTGGTCCCAACAAGACTAGCAAAACTAGAAAGGAACTCTCTTCCGGTTCTGCTTAGGTGCAACCTGTCCGGTTTCGGCAGTTGCTATCTTCCCCAGAGCCTGTCTCAGGCATCTAAAGCCTTCCCTTCTGCACTATCTTTCCAGTCACGCATTCATCTGCCTTATCCTCCTATTCTTGTACTTACTTGGACTTGGCATTGAGAGTAATCTGGAGATTACTACATTTGAGGTCCTGCTTGTTAAATTCTGGCCACAGGACCATATTATCCCTTTCTACCCAAGTCATTGGCACCAATGTCGACCACGATCTCTAGCTGTTCACTCCCCCCCCAGAAAAATGTTCCGCAGCCACTCCATGACATCCCAGACCCTGGGAAGGCAACGTACCATCCTTGAGTCACATCTACAGCTGCAGAAATGCCTTTTAGTTTCCCTAATAGATCCCCTAGCACAGTGGTTTTCAAACGTTTTTTCAGGCAACCCACTTTAACCAAATGGTTCACCCAAGTGACCCAATAATAAGATCCAGCTAAGTATAAAGCTCATCGTAGGTGCAATCAAACCATGTTGTTAAAGGCTGTGTCATAAGAATATGATATTTCATGTTTATTTCACTATTACACGGCTATGTGCCACATTCACTTACTTAATCTGATAGGTGAACCTGCTTGGTCCTCACGATCTCACTCCAATCAGGTTGACAGAATGAGAAAGTAATGTGCATATCAGGCGCAGAGTCCAGCCGGTTCCTTTGTGTTGTCTTCACCTTTGTCAAAATGGAAAATTCCACCTCACACATGACGGCCATTGTGAAGGGCAATAGTAACAAAATGCGTTTTACTCAGCACTGGATTCTCCTGGGAGATGCTAATCCAGGATAATAACCTTATAGGCGTGTTTTTAACATGCTGTCACAGGTCAGGTGCACCATCTCAGTCTCCTCACTAGGAATCAGCTTGAAGTTAATCACCGACACAATGGACGGGATTCTCCGTCTTGCTAGCCGACCAATGGGGTTTCCCATTGCGGACAGGCCTATGCTGTCTGGAAATCCCCGGGCTGCCAGCGAAATGGAGAATCCCGACAGCGGAGAATCCAGCCCTTGGTTTCTGAACTGAAAGGGAGTTTTCATCCACCTCCTCCTCTTTCAACATGTAAAGCTTCTCTGCAAAATAGTGAGGAAAAACTATCGATCAGTGCAGCCAGACGTGACTGAATAAGGCTTGTAAGTTCATTGACAGTTTCCTTACAAACATTGTTTTCTTCAATGTGATGTAACATTATAGGGAACATGTAGTTGTTGGGGCTTTTTAGTCACACTTGCCACTGTTTCAATGTCATTTGGAAAGCATCTAATTGTTCCCAGTGCCAAAAAAAAAATATTTTTTCTTGCAATTTTAGGTTCAGTTCATTTAGAATTGAAAAGATATCTGCAAGGTAAGACAGTTAAAAGCCATTTTTCATCACTAAACGAGGGGACCATTTCTCAAGGAGGAAAGCATGTATTTCATTCCAGTTCGTACACTGCCAACCACCTACTCCTTGACAGCCAATGCACCTGTGCGGAACAATAAATGTGAGCTCAGCTCCTATCTCAGAATACAGAGCTTCGAAAAGCCTGGTATTGAGTGTTACATTTAATGAAGTTCACTTTCACAACTCCTTTTAACACCCCTTCAAGATTGGATAGAATTCCTTTTGTTGCCAATGCCTCGTAGTGAATAAAACGATTCCAATCCTTCTTAACCCTTCCAACAATTCGACTTTTTTCCCAGTCAGATTGCTTGCGACTCCTTTGCAATTAGCCTAGTCAAGTCTGTACCAGATAGCTATTCAATGCTTCAAAGATCTATGCACCTGTCGTGCTGGTTGGTAATGTCAAGCAGCACAACAAATCCTCAACAAGTTCATTGTGCCAATTGGAGGGTTTCAAACATGAAGTTCCAGTAATGACCTGGGAGGCAGCAACACGTTCAAAGTCTATAGGAGGAATGAGTTTGGAGGTCGTATGGTAGTTTGCAAGGACAAGATCGTGATGGGCTATTTTTCTTGAGGGGGATGCCATATTTGCAGAGAACCATTTAAAATGATCACCTAACCTGGGGAACAGGAGGGTAAGATGGACAATTGGCAGTTTATTGGGAATAGGATCAAGTGCACAGAGGGCACTTATGATCATGAATTGATGGATGAGGGAAATAGGACAGGAACCAGAGATACAAGTTCAAACCAAGAGAAATGCTGGAAATTCTCAGCATGTCTGGCAGCGAGTTCAAAGTTAGGGTAGTCAGAACACTAAAGCAAGTTTGGTCAGGTGGGCTAGTGGAAGGACACCACAGCAGTTTCAGATAGTCTCAATCATGGTAGCAAAAATATCCACTCTTTGGACGTGTTCTAATTCCTGTAGTCCTTAGGACTGTGCTAGGTTGAGAATTCCAGGATATTCATTCAACAATGGCAATACAAATCCTATTCAGATTTCCGCATAACTTTGGAAGAAGTTCAGACAGTCTTCCGATGATTATTGCTGCTCGTCTTTTTTGAAAGTAGTTCTCATAGAAGTTGCTACAGTACAACCTTTAGATCTCCTGTACTGCAGCCAATGTTCCATTGCTGGAGGTGTATTTTGAGTGTTAACTGCCCGACTGAAGTGAACCTCACTATGTTGGATTGTGTCATGGTTCAAATACTGCAGCTGGTCAATTGAGGGTATGCCATTTATTAGATCAATATTGTCCTAAAACCGACGTCCGACAATCATCTGCAGTGATTATAGCTGGAATGTATCAGGGTACCATAACCAGTGTCTTGTGCAATGCAATCAATTGCTTAAGTCACAAGCATGTAGACATTTATTGTTGTGCTGCAAGTACTGGATTAGACTTTTAAAAATGTGTTACCAGTGGATGACTAAAGTCATAATTGACCTTGGTTAAAATGTGGGCTGTAGAACTTGATGGAAGTGTCAAAAAAGCATCTTCAAGGGAGTTATAATCACATTTTTAAATACACATAGGATAAGTTTTGATTCAGAATAAACTACAGCACAAATACTTGCTGCTAAATATTTTATTTAAATAAAGTTAAGAGTGCCCAATTCATTTTTTCCAATTAAGGGGCAATTTAGCGTGGCCAATCCACCTACCTTGTACATCTTTGGGTGTGGGGGCGGAACCCACGCAGACACAGGGAGAATGTGCAAACTCCACACGGACAGCAACCCAGAGCCGGGATCGAACCTTGGACCTCGGCGCCGTGAGGCAACAGGGCTAACCCACTGCGCCACCGTGCTGCTAAATATGACCAGTAACTCCTGACAACTGATTTTATTTAAGTGTCCCACTTGAAGAGAAATCAAAGGGTTTTTCACAGAATATTAATCGCATTTCATGCAGAAGTGAAAATATAAAATTAATTTATAAATCATCCTTGTGTACCTAAATTTTAAATTTCTAAGAAGTTATTGACCTTTTGGAGAGATCTCAGTTACAATACTGTCAACATCCCAACCAGCAAGTGAATCTTTACACACTCATCACAGCTGAAGGAGGATGGAAACTATTTGCATTGCAGATCCATAGTAGAGGCACTACGTTGTATTGATGGAACCTGGAAATTGCAAAAAGGACTACAGATAAAATGAATCGGCAACATGGGCAAATATCATTCACTGTGGAAAGTGCAAAGCCATCCACTTCAGATCAAGGAAAAATATTTGCTTAACAAGAAATATAAAAGGAGGAAAGATTTGGGTGTCCAGGTACACAAACCAAGAGCTAGTGCACATGAACAAGAGGAGAAACTATGTGTTTCCATTGCATGAAATGGTTAGAGACCAGTTAGAGTTGTTTTGGTCACTGCAATTCATCAAGTTCATATTGCCCAGGTTGAACAATATGACAGGTGGATTTAAAGGATATTAAGGAGGGTTGCATGAATTTGGTTTGCGTCAGGTGTTAAAAACTTAAAACATTTTATATTACATAACATTGAAGGACAAAATAGTCATAGAAGATGTGTTTTATTATACATATTTAGACAGTTTCCTGGACAGGGGGTTCATATCCATCAGCTCGATCTACTTTAGCACCAGTCTCTTCACCTGATGGTTTGCTTGAGCCACTTCCTCCTTCACCGTGCAGTTCCATGAGTTTTCCCACTAGAAGAAAATATTTTTTTTGTTATCTTAATTGTACATCGCAATCAGGTCAGCCAACGAACAAGTGCAAATCTCTTCTTAATGAGCTTATTTTGTAATAAAGCAATGCTTCAGTCAGAAATTTGTCCATCCCTCATGACTAAATCACAGGTGGTTACCACTATTCTAAAATTAGAAAATCTACCTCTACAAAGGAGTCAAAGGTTATTGGGGGTGGGGAAGAAGAAGAGAGAGAGAGCCAGGAAAGTGCACTTGGAAGACCACAATTTCAGGGGCCAAATAGTCTACTTCTCATATTTATGTTTTCTATTTATTAAAAATGCTTACCATCTCTAAAAAATAAGACTTTAAAGAGGGCATATGGTGTTGTATAGATTAACTTACATACAAAATAGAAGCAGGAAGCCATTCAGCCTTCAAGCCTGATTATCAAATTCAATATCCTGATCCCACCTTCACCACCCCCTCCCCAAAATCCCTTGAGCCTCAAGAGCTATATCTAATTCTGTCTTGAAATTACGCAATGTTTTGGCCTCAACTACTTTGTGTTAGTGAATTCCACAGATTCATCACTCTCTGGGTGAAGAATTTCTCCTCACCTCAGTCCTAAAAGGTTTATCCCTTATCCTCAACCTATGATCCCCAGTTCTGGACTCCCCCCCACCATCTACCCTGTCTAATATTGTTAGAATTTTAAACGTTTCAATGAGATTCCCCCTCACTCTTCTAAACTCCAATGAATATAATCCCAACTCTCTCCTCATATAGCAGTCATGCCACCCCAAGTGCCAGCCTTGTATTCATTTGCTGCACTCCCTCCATAGCAAGAACATCCTTCCTCAGATAAGGACACCTAAACTGCACCACACAATACTCCAGGTGTGGCCTCACCAATCCCCTATACAATTGCAGCTATATAAAGAATTAGTAAGACTAGTTAAATAACTGTAGGTTCCACAAACTATGAACAGACAACACTAGGCACATAACCTAGTAATTGAACATTAATTGATCATGAATCCCTTCCATTTCATTCTAGCTATTTTCTGCTTCCCAATAACTGAAATGAAAATCACTTGTCACAAGTAGGCTTCAAATGAAGTTACTGCAAAAAGCCCCTAGTCACCACTGGTCTGCATGATTCTCAAGAATGAAAATTGATGTTGCAAATAAATAAATAAGTTCCACCATCAAACTGCTCCTACGTTTGAACAGAACTATTGTTATTGCTTGATTTGGGTTCTTGTGAGTTCATGCAACTTCTGTGTAAGTACAGTCTCCTTTGGGGTGAGTTTTAACCATGTGAGATTGGGGTTCAGCCTACCTTCTCCGGCAGATGCAACAATTTGGTAGGTGAGCCTTGATGTGCACAGTATGCCAGGGCATTCTATTATTAGAGTTTGGCTGGCTCAACATTGGAATTTGGAAGGCTGCCGGTTTGTGTCCCTAATTAGTAAATAGTTTTATTGTTCTTCAGGCTAAACTTAAACTTCCAACCATATTACTTGCAGACAGTGTCCCCACACAGATATAAAAACTTTTCACTGTGTACTGGAAGGCTGAGCACAGCATAATTACATCATTGGCGCTCACTGCATGCACGAGCCAGTGCACATTTGCAGACCAGCAATTTCGCATTGGCAAGGGAGAGAAGGACCGACAAGGAAACAAGACCAGTTTACGCCATTGGTCGTGGGCAAACTCTCAAAATCTGCAATATGAGATTTAGAAATCCTTAGGATAATCAAGGATGGCCTGATTGAAATGACAAAAGTAAACACTGTTGAGAAGTATTACATTTTTGAAGAGAACACTGAATAAAGGAGATGAAGAATGCATTACATATATACAACAAATCGTTTGGTAGTACAGAACTTGAGCATTGTTGAAAAAAATACATCTTGCACTCTTCAGGGCAGCTTGCACGAATACTGACAATGGGAACAATTTATCCAGCATGAGAAAGGACCATTGATTAGTTGATCAGTGAACGGATATGTAGAGGTATGGCTCTGGAGAATGCACCAGAGAACAGTTAACTGCCAAGCTTGTTCAACAAACTGATTAGTCATGGCGCTGTCACAGGGAACAAACCAGGGAATAGCTGCTCCCCCCCCCATGCTTTGGTTTAGTTGAAAATGGCACAGTACATGGACATGCTGTTTCTTGCTGCAGAGGGCAAGGCCCCATTGTAGCCACCTGGGTTGGTCACTTCCCGACTTAAAATGGAGATCCGCAAAGGATGCAGGGAAATTCAGCCAACACAGGAGAAACAAGCAGGTGCAAAGTTTCCTGTGTATTAGAACTTGCAGAAACCCAGACAGCACTGAAACCAGCAGCCATCTGCATATTAATGAGAGCTCCCGGGCACAATTGAAACATTTAAGGTGAATAAGGCCAAGCCAGACTCCTCAGCTCCAGCAGGAGCCAAGACAAAGGAAGGCCAACGGACACTTAGGGACTGCCCAGTGATCAGGGAACCGCTCCAGTATTGGGTCTGCCCCGAACGGCGCGAAGCACCTGGGGACTAGAGTCCCCAAGTTCAAATTGTCCTTCTTGGCAGGGTCACTCAGCAACTCAAATCAACCCTTGAGAGTGAACTGCCTAAGCTGCCGCATCAACCAAGTAAGTCTCCAGTCAACGCACGCTGCGAGATAGGCGCTCGTAGCTACCAGTCCACACCAGCTTTGGAATCCTGCACTCAGATCGAACAAAATCCCATTTGTTCCCCTGACCTGGCTAAGTCCGAAGCTAAGTATAGGCCTTTTAGCGATAGAGAATAGTCTAGAAAGTAGTTTATGCATGAGTTGCGATTTACTGTGTATAATAAATGTGTTTTGATTTGATTCTTACTAATTGGTGTGTTGAGTTATTGATCAGTACATGAACTTGAACCTCGTGGCGGTATCATAAAGATACCTGGCGACTCTAGAGCAAAGGTTATAGAAACAGAGCAAATTCAGTAAAGACCCAACGGGCAACGAATTAAGAGCCAACCAAAGTTAGCAACATATTACTGGCGATTCCTGACGGGACCCGACTTAGAAGTGGCCTAACCACTCCAAAATTTGAATTAGAATCCAAATGGGAACAGAAAAGCCACAAGTGTTCAAGCAGTTCTGATCAATCCTCGTAATTTGGAAGCGGATTAATGCATGCGTAACTAACAGGGCTATAAGGTAAAACTGATAGATTTATGTTGCGAAAAAACTGTCGGGAGTTTGTATCCCGGAAAATAGTGAAAGCCTTACCCGTAATTACAGCACCGCCTTAGTACCCTTCGTTCCAAATTTGAAGAGAGTATTTAGAGAGGAAAGATGGCAATGCAACGCCTCATGAACGCTGAAGAATTTGTGGTCGCAGCGACCAGCAGCAGAGTAGGTCAGTGTCCCGTTTGGGAAGAAGAGATCAGGAAATATCTCAAAGGGAAGGGATGGCCCCTTTGGAGTAAATTCTGTGATAATAAGGTAACAGGACCCAGGAGTATAGGACATACTTGGTGGGAGAACCTGTCAGAGATCCATAAGAAAAGCTTGGGAAAAGCTCGCAAGCCGATGGCAACCGTGTCCTTTTTGGCACAATTGCGAGGCACAGAGATCGCTTGGACGCTCCGCAAAGAGATAGAGGAGACACATCGAATGAGCAAGGATGATGTTAGCGAGATCGAGAGAGAATATAGAATTAAGAAGGAAGTTGGCAGCAAAGAACGGAGAGGTGGATGATGCCAAGGGGGCACACCAGTCTTGTCTAGCGCATCTGTGCAGCTTCTAAACCCAATATTAAAAGGCCTATCAGGACACGCAACGTGCAGTCCTGGTAAGAGACAGAGAAACAGGTAGAGGCATTGCAAAGGCAGTGCAGCGATTTAAAGGCAGCGTTAAGAGCATTCCATGCTGCCACCACGGAGCACAGACCAAGCTCATTAGATCATGCGAAATGCAGGAAGCAGATTGTGGAACTCAGTCTTTGCTTTCGGTGCAAAATGGGTTTCGGAGCACCTTTGGAACCCAATTAGATGAGGAAGACGGCCCGGATTGGCAAGAATTAAATGAAACCGCGCATAGGTATGTTCAGGGAACATGTGCGCAAGGAAAGCCCCAAAGGAGAAAAGCACCCCAACCCCCCACAGAGCAGATAGATCAGGTTCCCATTAATCCAGTCACTACCCACCGCACAGACACATCGGAAGGAGACGCGGAATTCCTTTACACCACCCCCTTAACCGTGACCCAATTACGGGACGCGTGCGAAAAGATCACACCTTCCTCCCCACCTCAGACCCCCATCACTTCTTTGCTTGAGTGAAGCAGCAGGCGACCATGTACGGCCTGGATGAGCATGAGCAAGTGAAGCTCAGTTTTATGCTTAGACCCTCCGGTTGTAGCAGCCCTTCCCGACCCACAGAATGTAGGAGGAGGCACCCTTGCAGAGATGCACACGGCGATCCTAGATGCGATCGGTTATAACAGAGGTGAACCAGTAGAAGGCCCGAATAAGTGCAGGCAGAAGAAAACCCACAGCATTTGCTGGACGCCTGTGGATCCATTTTACAGCAGTTTTCGGCAACTTAGACCGTGCCCATTTGTCCCCAGACAACATGGCTAAATGGACCCGCACCCTTATCTCCCATGCCACAGAGGCAGGACAAAAAGCTTGTACTAATTACGAACCCTCGGAAGAAGCGCACAACGGAAAGTTGGTTTTAAAAAGGTTGTCCCGCACCTGGGAGCAATCTGTCCACAACAAACCCGCAATTAGGAAACCCGAAGAACAGCAGGCAGAGGCAGATATCCAAGCAGTTAAAACGCACCAGAACCCCACATGGGTAAATGAGGGCAGGAACAGCCAACCCCAGCCAAAGCCTCAAGAATGTTACAATTGTGGTCAATTGGGACATTACACACGAGAATGTCAAGCCCCTCTGAAGCAGCAAGGGAATCAGCCCACAAATGCCCCCCCGTACCAGCAACGACACCAACAACCCCGACCCCCCACCCAGGGAACCATACCCAAGGGAGCAATGCACCAGGGAGCCTGCTCAACCTTACGTGCCTCAGGGGTCATGTTACAACTGTGGGCAGCCAGGACACTTCACCCGAGATTGCAGGAGATTCCCCCCCCCACCAGCTAGACTAGCCCCTGGATATGAAAGAGAACACCACCCACAGCAGCTACATGGTCCCAGCTGCCCCATGCAAACTGTGAGCACTTACCCACCACTTCACATGGCAGTGATATCTCAGCAATGCCACTTCATTTTTGTTTCGCTCCTCCTTCCTCTTTCCTTTGGTCACACTACACTGCCTCCATATGCTAGTTACACCCCAGTCCAAATGTGATTTACGATGTCCTTTCTGACGGAACCTGCACCATGTTTGTTCGTTAGTGTTATCGTTAAGTGTTGTGTGTAAACACGGAAAGTTTTTTTCACGGCCCCACCCCCTTTTGACGGCAAATGGCTGTTAGAGGATCTAGTTTGTCCCAGACAATAGTTCAGAGGAACTAGTCTGTCGATTGAACCAGACTCATAGCTGCTCTCCTAATTCGAGAGGCAGCCCCCACGACGACCACATTCTTACCCGTTCTTGCCGGTTGCTCAGGCAGTGGAGAAACGGCATTGGTCTCCGCCCTGCCTGAGACCCCCCTCTGGTCAGCTACGCTCAGGTAGAGCACATACGGCATTCATCACCATCCTACCCGGGGACTCCATTCACCTCTTACCCGCCGCGGCCCATACGCACCCCATTTTGGCTCATTATGTTCAAAATTCTTTTGTTTGGTTTTGGCAACCTATGGTTGCTTCCCTCTGCTATTTACATCCTCAAACACTGGGATGGTAAAACACACAGGCTGCGAGACGTCTTGCAGTATGGCAGTATTCTCTTAGATGTCTAGTCCAAATATTTGGTGAAAAAAAATGAGGGAGTCACACATGGTGACCAATTATAATGGGAAATTGGCACTGAAAGACAGACATGCTAACATTCAAGATATCACACAAGATAGTAACAGATATTATGCTTGTGTCCATATAACTCCGGAACCTCAGGAATTCCAGAGGAAGAAAGAGAACAATGAAGACGTCATACGTGTTTTTCGTCATCATTGTAATTTGTATCCGGTTCCGTGCGAACGCGAACCCCCCGACCCCAAAATCATCGGCCGTTAATTATTCACTTTCCCATAGCACCCAGAGCCCAGTGACACGTAACAACACACTATCATGGTGTGATAGGTTTATAACATGGTACTCCCTTTCATACGTAATTGAATCCCTTCTAGTACTGGCGATATTCTGCAGCATCGTGCAGACTATCCGCATGAGGAAATGGCGAAGGAGAGCCTAACGCTCTCGCACCCCCGTATACAGGCTGAGATCCCCTATTTTTGGTTTTCACCAGGCCCCCGAACCCCTTGATCTACAATAAAGGACATTCGTTCGGCGTCATTTTGTGAATAAATACAACTGAGAGAATGTAAACCTCCGTGCTTGACTGCCAAGCCAGAGAAACTTGTGTTGCTGCTATTTATACATGTAAAGTGTTGTAGATTATTCTTGATTGTTTAAGTGAGTGTAGTTTATTGAGGATAGTTAGAGGTACCGTTTTTTAATGTTGATTATGTCCCTGTTGTGACATAGCGCCACTTAGAATTGTTATGGTCAGTGTAGAGGCCATGGAAGAGTGCTCGCTGGGTCAGGGAGTGAAGACAACGCAGTTATGTGATCCTTCACGCTTCGCGTTAGGGATCACAAGGAGGGAGTGTAGCCACCTGGGTTGGACACTTCCTGACTTAAAATGGAGATCCGCAAAGGATGCAGGGTAATTCAGCCAACACAGGAGAAATAAGCAGGTGCAAAGTTTCCTGTGTATTAGAACTTGCAGAAACCTAGACAGCACTGAAACCAGCAGCCATCTGCATATTAATGAGCGATCCCCGGGCACAATTGAAACATTTAAGGTGAATAAGGCCAAGCCAGACTCCTCAGCCCCAGCAGGAGCCAAGACAAAGGAAGGCCAACGGACACTTAGGGACCGCCCAGGGATCAGGGAACCGCTCCAGTATTAGAGAAATCGATCCCAGTGATCGGAACGTAGTCCAATCACTTGGAACCAGATACGGGGTCCGCCCCGAACGGCGCAAAGCCTCTGGGGACTACAAAATAAGAGTCCCCAAGTTCAAATCGTCCTTCTTGGCAGGGTCACTCAGCAACTCGAATCAACCCTTGGGAGTGAACTGCCTAAGCTGCCGCATCAACCAAATAAGTCTCCAGTCAACGCACGCTGCGAGATAGGCGCTCCTAGCTACCAGTCCATACCAGCTTTTGAATCCTGCAGACTCAGATCGAACGAAAGGCCATTTGTTCCCCTGACCTGGTGGGCCAGTTCCGAAGCTAAGTATAGGTCTTTTAGCGATAGGGAATCGTCTAGAAAGTAGAGTTTATGCATGAGTAGTGATTTACTGTGTATAATAAATGTGTTTCGATTTGAATCTTACTAATTGGTGTGTTGAGTTATTGATCAGTACTTGAACTTGAACCTCGTGGTGGTATCATAAAGATACCTGGCGACTCTAGAGCAAAGGTTATAGAAACAGAGCAAATTCAGTAAAGACCCAACGGGCAACGAATTAAGAGCCAACCAAAGTTAGCAACACCATGTGAACATATGTAGTTTCCAGCATATGCAAGTGAGCTATAGAAAGCACAACTGATTATCTTAAATTGGTTTTCTATGCAATGACGAACACACTCAGGATTGCTTAGCAAATGTGAGCCAATCGTGGAATCACATCTAATGCTGGACACTATGGTTTGGAGTTCTGTAAGCATGGCTGGTCAGGTACTGTTCTTTGCCTGTTGTGAGCGGCCGAAGGGACATGCTGTTTGATATGATCCACTAGTCTTTGGGAAAACCTACATACCTAGTATCAGGTTGGCATTGGAATTCATACACTACAGTACTCATTTGTGTGGTAGGCCTTTTGGCTTGACAGTAGCATCCTGTTAGTGGAGAATACACTTCTGTTGTTACTGTACAGTAACAGTTGTAAGGATCCTCCTGTTAAACCTGGTTTCCCTTGAGTATTTCCTTTATTTTCTGTTATTCTTTGCTTTGACTACTTGTGTGCCTGGACAGTTACTGGGATTTATGCATTTCAGATGGTCAGCATCCAATTTTAAAAACAAACGGGACACCCCCGGCTGATGTGCTATTTGGACTGACCTCAGGAATCTCCCCCGGTGAGATGTGCTGCTTGGTTTAGTCCAGTGATGCCACATCTTGATGGACTTAGCTGACAGCCAACCAGCTATATTAAATTCCTGGGACTCAACAGATCCTTGATGCGGATCCCCTTGCTGTGTGAGTCTGTGTTTGTTTCAGTTTCAATTGGAACTCAGAGCTGAACAGAACTCTTTTAAATGTCTCTCCCAGAAAGGGCAGAACTCTCTCCCTCTCGTACCTTGGCCGGGGCTCACTCCAGGTAGAGCAGACAATTTTTTTTTCTCTCTATCCAGCTGGTGAATGTTTAAAACCTGAAGCCAGAGAGCTGGGGGGGAACTTTCCGGATTCCTCTCCCTGCATGGTTATCAGATCACTCTAAGGCCTCTCTGATAATCTTGAGGCTGTTGATCAGTCTGCTGGAGTGGGGAACAAATAAGAAATTGAACAGACCAGAAGTGCATCGCCTGTGTGAAGACCCAGGTTAACATGAGTTGAAATGACTCCCTAGAGAGGATCCCACAGTCTGAGATTCAGCCTGGACATTCCAGCCAGAAGGTCCAAACCAACAACCTCAATATTAGCAACAAGAACACTTAGCTCTCTTTTTCTATTTTAACCCCAATCATTTTAGTGCCGGGGACCTGGGTTCGATCCCCGGCTTGGGTCATTGTCTGTGCAGTGTCTGCACGATCTCCCAGTGTCTGCGTGGGTTTCCTCTGGATGCTCCGGTTTCCTCCCACAAGACCCAAAAGACATGCTTGTTAGGAAATTGGACATTCTGAATTCTCCCTGTGTACCTGTTGCGACTAGGGGTTTTCACAGTAAATTCATGGCAGCGTTAATGTAAGCCTACTTATTTTTTTAAATATGAGTACCCAATTCAATTTTTCCAATTAAGGGGCAATCTAGCGTGGCCAATTCACCAACCCTGCACACCTTTGGGTTGTGGGGGCGAAATCCACGCAAACACAGGGAGAATGCGCCAACTCCACACGGACAGTGACCCAGAGCCAAGATCGAACCTGTGCTACCCACTGCGTCACCGTGCTGCCCCTAAGCCTACTTGTGACACTAATAAAGATTATTAACCCCTTTCCTGTGAGTGTGTGTCTATCTGGCTTGCATGTTTGGGCAGAGGGTGGTGGTGTGGGGAAAGAGAGAAGAGTAACAGATTAGCTGCAGGATATTCTATGATAATCGCATGTCTGATCTCTATTGATGTTACAAATAAACGTTTTTGATGTTTCACTTACAAATCTGGTGTCTGCAAGTGATTGGAACAATCAAGGGTCAAAATTCTAAGAAGCTATCTACAAAGTAATGGTTAATTCATTTGTGTTGGGACTCCAGGGCCGGTGGGGCTGGAATTGACCGTGCACTAACCCAGCGTATGGGTTTACAACAATGTAAAACAATGTAAAACAGCTATCTTCACCTGTTGCTCAAATTGGAGATATCATGGCCTTTCAGGGTATTTGGAGGCAGCACTTTTTCGGGACTGAAGATGGCGGCCGGAAGCCCATACATGAGCTTGAGCAATAGACAGCGTGCACTGATCAGATCAGAGTAAACATTATCCCACAGAATTGCTTTTGAGGCACTTGATTTCAGCTGCATGCTTGCACGGTGAGCAAATGGCTTGTTTAAAAGTCGGCCCATAAGGCCAAACTTATAGTATGTGTAACTAGGAATCCCAATGCATGTGAAGTTAGGCTTGCAGTAGACAGTAGTAGTGAACCCACTGACTAATTTCTCAACCAACATATCGGGGAAAGGGAGTTTACTTGACTGTTCCATGTCAAAATCGAATTGGAGTGTAGTTTGGAGCCCATTAAGGTTATGTAGCAAAGTTCTTGCATGCAGCTGCGGATTCAAATTTAGCAAATGTAGATACTGTTCCAAAATCGCTCATCTTCCTGTCCCGACTGCTGTAAACCCACATTTGTGCACATCTCAAAGTATTCTGTCCTGCCTGTCCGTCACTCCCACCCTCATCCACATAGGTTATCCAATAAATGGAAACTTTTTTGCAGTTCCACCATTAGTGACAGAACTTTCAACTCCCCAGGTCCTGTTGCCAAATCTCCTCCATCTCCAAAAAGATGGAAAATTCACAATTCCATCCAACTTTCAGTAACACCTCTTTGCATACTTGTTCTTTTGCTCCTTCCCACTTCACACACCCACCTTAAAGTATCTCTGCATTAAAAGGTGCTGAATAAATCCAAACCAGTTACTTTTTTCATAGAAGATTGGTATCTAGAAAAAACTTCCACCCAATGTTTTAAATACTATATGCCTGAAATGGGCAGATGTTCATTCTCCAGATCTAATTGGTCCATTCTAGATTTCCACAGACATAACTATTTGTCTTTTAGTTTTGTTTCATGTTATTCATGATCTGATGTGCTTGTACGGTCGGAAGCACATTACTTCTGATAGAAAAAGACACAAGTCAGCCATACTTACATTCAAACTTGGGCTTCTTTAACATCTTGACTTTTCGAACATACACATCATGGAGAGGGTAAATGGACTGGCAAGCTTTCTCAATGTCCTTACCAATGCTGTCTGGGATCCTAAAAGCAAGCAATCAGACTGCTAAGAACATTACAGGAATTATCAACATTCACGTTAAAGCTACTTATTCCTAAATTACATTACGTGCAGGTCAAATGGTCTCTTTCAGATTTTACATTTCTCTATACTAGAAACTCTAGTAAACAAAGCTTGGTGAGTACTAGCCTCGTCCACACATTTGTACATTCCAGAATTCAATCAAGATAAAGGTTATTTGGAGGATACTAGGAAGTAAGTTTATAAAAGCAGGATTACAAATTAAATATCAAAGTCTGTGGCTATTGACAAGTGCACCACTCGGGAGGGATGATTTGAAATCTGAATTGCACTGAATTCTATGGTCATGTCAGACAGGGCACAAACTGAGCAGAGTCTCAGAAACATTGCTGGAAAGCAGGCGGGCTTTAGAACAGAATGGGGTAGAACTGTGATGCACCAAGCTTATCTTTGTCAAAACAGCCAGACAACACAACTGTACGCTCGCATCTCTATTCAAAATACCCATTTATGTAGGGAAATGGGTTTTGTTTTAGTATTTAGAAAAGGTTAATACACCCCCCACCCCAAATTTGTACGGCATTTCTGCTATCTAAAAAAAATACATTTATTAGATTTGTAACAAGAGCCTGAGAGATTTACATGAGCAAGATCAAAGCTGGCACAAGTTTGGGACACAAAAACAAGCAACAATCTTTTTGACTGGAGGCTCAATTTTTACTTTCCTACAATTCCAAATAATGTATTTCAAAGCTCAGCAAGAGAAGCGCTGGAGTAAATGCATGCCATATTTCACAAAACATGGAAAAGACCTAATAGATTGTTGTACTTTGCCTCACTATTCCATGGCCCATTTCCAACCGGCCATTAAGAATGTGGTAGAAATGTGCTATGGAACTATACCCCAGTAAAGGGGAGGCTCAAGGAAGAATATTTGCATTGGGAGAGTATCTGGAAGTGAGTGTAGGCTGAATGGACACTCAGCAAAGCAATCACCCATTCTGTGTTTCCCAAATTGAATAGTGCCTCAGACCATCACATCGTCGGCAGCCAAAACAGTACATTGGGAACAGATCCTTTGGAGCGTCAGATGGGAAGATGCATTTGGTGGTGACATTGCTCTGGAAATAGCGGAGAATGAGCACTGCATGTGGAGGCTGGGACGGTGGATGATACGAGTGCAGCCTATCCCCAGAAACAGAGATCAAGAGAAGAGAACTGTCAGAGATGGTCCATTGAAGGCGATAGAGGGGTGGAATTTGGAAGTAAAATTAATAAATTTTTCCAGGTCCAGACAGGAACATGAGGTCGCACGGAAACGGTTGCTGATGTACCGAATAGACAGGTTAAAGGAAAGATTGTTCAGTGAGAGGTCAAGTTCAGCCAGACGGAGGAGAGTGCTGGTGAATGGAGACTGTTCAGGCCTCTGTTTGAAGAAGTGGAGAGCTCTCAGACCCTCCTGGTGGGGAATGGAGGTATAGAGGGACTGGACATCCATGGTAAAGAGGTGGTGGTTAGTGCCGGGGAACAGGAAGCCGAGGAATCTCAGAGGAATCAAGGATGTAGGTGGGAGGGGATTGGACAAGAGGAGAGAATAAGAGTCACGATAGGAAGAAAGGAGGTCAGTGGCAGGAACAGGCTGACACAGTGGGCCTCCCTGGGCAGTAGTGGTAGAAGCGGGCTATCCGTGGTTGGGAGACTATGAGGTTGGAAGCTGTGGAGGGAAAATCTCCAGAGAAGATGAGATCAGTAACAGCCCAGGAAACAATGGCTTGCTGCTTGGTGATGGGGCCATGGTCCAGAGGGAAGTAGACAGAAGCGTCTGAGAATTTTCACTCAGCCTATGTGGGGTAGAGGTCAGTACCCCCAGACAACAATAGCCCCAACCTTATCGGCGGGTTTGAAGACAAAGTCAGGGGTGGACCTGAAAGAGCAGAGTGTAGCAACTTCAGAAGGAGACAGGTTAGAATGGGTGAGAAGAACAGAGAAATTAAAGACAGTCAGTGTCACACCAACAGTTCTCAATGAAAAGATCAAGAGCAGGTAAGTGGCCAGAAGAGAGGGTCCAGTTAGAATACTGAAGGTGGGTAAAAGGATCTGTTGAAGGGAGGAGGACCCCTCCCTAAAAAGGTGAGCGCAGAGACGAAGGAGGCGGAAGAAGAGTGGTGGGAATGGAGGCATCAAGGAACTGAATGTCCATGCCGAAAAGGAGACAATGAAAGTCAGGAAGGAAATGGGTGATGTGATCTCTAGCTTTGTGGATATAGGTTGGAAGAGATTGGACCAGAGAAGCAGAAATTTCCTACTCAATGCTGGGAACACCCAGCCATTCCTTTATTTCTCACAAGATCTACTCAGTAGACAGACTTCACACCTCTTCCTGCCAACTGTTTGAGACTCAAATAGTTTGTAACCTCGATATCATACTCAATTCACAGATGAACTTGACTATATATACCTGCCATCACAGAAACCACGTATTTCCACCTCTGGAATATCTCCCATCTTCACCCTTGCTTTAGATCATCTGGTGCTGAAACTCTAAACCATGCTTATACTTCTAGACTTGCCTATTGCAGTACATTCCTGGCCAGCTTGCATTTTCCACCCTTCATAAATGTGGTCATCTAAAACTCTGTCTACCCAGTAACTTGTTTGAACCTCTCTAAGCAGGTTCCATACCCATGGCAGTCCAAAACAACTGAAACCAAAGTCAAAAAAGATACTGGTATGATGATGGCACATTATCTCGCCCTTTTTCAGCTCTCTCCAGCCTTTGACATGATCCGATTATAATCTCTTCTTTTAATGTCTCATCCCTACAGCTCCCCACACAACGATCAAATCCTAACTAGGGGATTTCTAGAAATAGCTTTTTAGTCAAGTTACCAAACCCAGAACTTCAGTGCCTCTTGGTGTTATCATCTGAAATGGGTTAGCTGCCACAGGTTTGTTAATAATCAACTTCCACCAATCATCTTAACCGGTTGTAGGCCCACCTTGTGAAATTGCTTACTCAACATCCAATCCTGTAATTTCTGCCAGCTTTGCAACCTCACCATAAAAACATCATCATACAGCACAGGTGGCGGCCATTTGGCCTGTCACGTCCATGCCAGTCTTCTGCAAAAGCAACGCAGCAAGTCCCAATCTCCTATCCAGCCTGGAATTCTCATGATTTTGAACACACATCAAATCTCCTAATATTGTCGAAGGAATTTCTCAACTGAAGACCTTCACCCATGGAGCGGTTCTTGTATATCTCTTTGCATCCTTGAAAAGCCTTCACATCCTTCTTAAAGTGTAATACCCAGATTAGACAGAGTATGCCAGTTGAGGCAAAACCAAAGTTTTATAAAGGTCCAAAATAACTTCCATGCTTTTGTACTCTGTCGTGATTTATAAAGTTTATAAATGCCTATTAAAGCATTTTTGCAATCAACCCTGTTATTACAACAATTTGTGCATAGACCCCCAGGTTTGTTCCTGGACCCTCGAACTGTATGTTTTACTAGTTTTTTTTCTGAAGCCATACAGACACAAAACGTTAGCTTTCTCTCTTCACAGAGACTTGAGATTTTCCAATGTTTCCTGGTTTTGCTCCAAACTTCCAGCAGCTGCAGTATTTTCATAGAATTAGACATACCATTTACAGTGCAGAAGGCCATTTGGCCCACTGAGTCGACACCAGCCCTTGGAAAGAGCACCTTACTTTAGCCGACAACTCCACCCCATCCCCGTAACACCACCTAACCATGGGACTATGGGAGCACCCAGAGGAAACCCACGCAGGCACGGACGGGGAGAAAGTGCAAATTCCATATAGACAGTCACCCGAGGCCAGAACTGAACCCAGGACCCTGGAGCTGTGAGGCAGCAGTGCTAACCACTGTGCCACCGTCCTATTGTTTTTCCTTTCGTTTTATATTGCCTCTCATTCATCCTATCAAAACCTATCGCATTAAACTTCTCAGCATTAAATTTAATCTTCCAGTTGTCTAGCCATACCACCAGCCTATGTCCTCTTCAAGTCCATCACTACCTTCCTCCCAGTACGTAACACTTTGCAAGTTGTGTCATTCATAAATTTTGCAATTGTGCCCTATAGATCCAAGTCTAGGTCATTAAGACAGAGTAAAACAGTGGTTTTAGTACTGACCACTGTGAAATCCACTGCATATCATTACTCTCATCCAAAAACCAACCATTCACTGCTGTTTCCTGTCAGTCAGCCACCTTCATATCCAAGCTGCCACTTTCCCTTTTTTTCCCATGGGCTTCAGCTTTGTTGGCAACTCCATTAAATGACACTTCACCACACTCCTTTTGGAAGTCCACATACACATCAACCACCACACCCTCTTGAACCATCTCGTTACCTCAAAAATCTCAATCAAATTAGTGAAACATGATTGGTCCTTAACATACACGCTGGCACTCCATAATTTACTGTTCTGGATTATTGGTTCTAAAAGCCTCCCTACCACTAAGGTTCAACTGACAGAGTTTGTTGCTGGGGTTAACCATTAGCTTTTCAAACAAGCTTGCAATATTTGCAGTTCTCTGGCACCACACCCCATTTCAGGAGGATTGGAAGATTATGGATCGTACCTCCATAGCTCGTGCCCTTATTTCCTTCAGCATCGTCCGATACATCCTATCTGGTCCTGGGATGACTCACCAACCTTTAGCGTAGCTAACCTGTTGATACTTCCTCTTTATCTATTGTTACCCAGAATACAGCGCAGAAGAGGTCATTTGGCTCATCGGGTCTGCACCAACACATGAAAAACACCTGACCCCGTCTATGTAATCCCATTTGCCAGCCCTTGGCCCATAGCCTTCAATCTTATGACGGGCCAAGTGCTCACCCAGGTACTTTTTAAAGGATGTGACACAACCCGCCTCTACCATCCAGGCAGTGCATTCCAGACTATCACCACACTCCAGGTTAAAAAAAAAAGGTTTTTCCTCAAGCCGCACCCCCCAAAAAACCCTCACCTTGAACTTGTGTCACCTCATAACGAAGGGGAACAGCTGCTCCCTATCCACTCTGTCCATGCACCTCAATCTTGTACCCCTCGATTAGGTCGCCCCTCAATCTTCTCTACTCCAGCGAAAACAAACCAAGCCTATCCAACCTCTATTCATTACTTGTCCATCCCAGGCGAATCCTGGTGAATCGCCTCTGCACGCCCTCCAGTAATATCCTTCCTATAATGTGGCAGCCAGTAAAGCGCACAGTACTCCAGCTGTTCACCAAAGTTCAATACAACCCCATCCTATCTTGTCTTTCACTGTCTTTGACAACAGCTTCTTTCTTGGTAAAAACATATGCAAAGTGGGGATTTGGTACAAATAAAAGCAAAATACAGTGGATGGAAATCTGAAATAAAAAACAGAACATGCTGGATAAACTCAGCAGGTCTTTCATTATCTATGCAGAGAGAAAGAGAGTTAATGTCTCGAGTTCATTTGGCTCCTAAAGAACTGCTCTACAGAAGAGTCATAGGGACTCAAAAGGTTAACTCTAGGTGCTCCGGTTTCTTCCCACAGTGCAAAGATGAGGTTAAGTGGGTTGGCCATTCTTAATTGTCCCTTAAGTGTCCAAAATTTAGATGGGGCTATGGGATTACAAGGATAGGGTGGGGGAGTGGGCATAGGCAGGATGCTCTTTCAGAGGGTTGGTGTAGACTCAATCGGCCAAATGGCCTCCTTCTGTACTATAAGGCTTCTGTGATTAGGGATTTAGTACCCCAGCCATGCACCAACACTCCATCGCATTAGACCGTGGTAATCAACATGGTAGTTGTATTAGCCCATGAGTCAGAACAGTTGTTTCAATTCAATTTCCAAAATCAAGTGTCCAACATCCAGAAATAGTTCTGCAGCTAACAACCCACGCTGAAGTGGCTTCAGGGTTGCAAATGCCCAGATTCTAAATTCACAACTTGTACAACAATGGTATGTTAGATTACTCACAACTTGTTGACAATCTCCTTGAGATCATTGGTTTGCACTTCACGAGTCATGATCTCCACCATCTTCTTGCGGATCGTGCGGACCTGCTGGTGTTGCGCGTAGGAGGTTTTACGAATCTGGTTGGTGCGCTTCTTGGTGAAACCTACACAAAATAGGCGGAGCAAGTATCCATCTGTGGTTTTGACATCAATATGGGCTTCGATCATGGTCTACAATTAGAATAAATTAAGAAATGTCATCAGTACATTCACTGTCTGATTCACAAAACCTTAGAACATTACTTCCAATACATACAACAGAGACCATCCCCGCAAATCACATTCATATGTTTTGGCCCTGCCCAAAACTGGAGGTTTAATGAAACAAAGTCTTTAGGGTAATCTTAAGGGTGCATGAAAGACTCAAATCAGGTCCCCTAGGAGCCATATTTGGGGTCAGATCAACCGGGGCTGGAAGTGGGCGCGGAGGCAGATGTCTTGGCCTTCGCCTCGCTGATTGCCCAAAGGCGGGTCATGTTGGGGTGAAGGTCGGGTTCTCCGCCCTGTGCCTTGGCGTGGCGGGGGGGACCTGCTGGAGTTCCTAACACTCGAGAAAGTAAAGTCGAGTTGAGAGGGAGAATGGAAGGGTTCTACAACTCATGGGCCTTGTTCATCATACATTTTCACGAATTGGATGGCATCGAACATTAGGGAGCGGGTTAAATTAATGATGATTGTTTCCCCCGGTATTTTGGATTCAAAATGTTGGGAGCTGTTTGAGGGGATGGGATGAGGGGATTGTTGGCTAGGGGATTGCCATTGTATTTGTTGTTGTTGTTAATTATTTGTTGTAAATATGAAAATGTGAAAAAGAAGAATAAAAATATTTACACAAAACAAAATACAACAGAGACTATACTTCAAAAAGCCATCAAGGATGTTTGTATTTATATGTATACATATACAAGTCTCCAATCAACTTCAAGCCTAAACCAGAATCTGAATTCAGTTGTGGGCAATCAAGACGCACCAATAGCGGCATGGTAGCACAAGCACAGTTGCTTCACAGCACCAGAGACCCAGGGTCGATTCACGGCTTGGGTCACTGCCTGTACGGAGTCTGCACATTCTCCCCGTGTCTACGTGGGTTTCCCCTGGATGCTCCGGTTTCCTCCCACAAGTCCCAAAAGACGTGCCTGTTAGTGATTTGGACATTCTGAATTCTTCCTCAGTGTACCCGAACAGGCACCAGAGTGTGGCAACTAGGGGATTTTCACAGTAACTTCATTGCAGTGTAATGTAAGCCTACTTGTGACACTAATAACAATTATTATTATAGTGGATGTAGAATTATCCTCACTGCCACCAATGTTGGGGGAAGAGGTAAGAAAGTTAATGAGTGCCACTACAAGTGCAGACACCATTACAATATTGGAAATGCAGCATCTATCTTCATATGTAAGATCCCAGGTCATTGGTTTCCTCAAATGAGGGTTAAATATTGGCCGAAAGACCCGAAAACTGCCCACCCCTTCAAATTGGGCCTTCAGATCCTTTATTTTCACTTCACAGGGAAGCAACGTAATCTTCACTTACAGGACACCTCCAAATAGTAACTCAGTACTCACTCACGTGTCAACCTAGATTGATCTCTGCATCAGGGCCTTAATGCACAATTGAATCAGACAAGGGAGCGATCACTGAATAAATGTTGTACTCATGAAAAAACAAGGCTTCATTTTTGATCCTGCTGGAAGACGTATGCAAATGGTAGGAATTTAATACCCGCCCACAATGCAAATTTGGAGGCCCATGGACATCCTTCCTACTTGGATGCTAAATGAGGGTATCAAGTGGACATTGCCGACTTCAGGATTTCATCCTGCTGCTGCTGGTATGAAACCAGTGGCAAGCAAGGGACACGGAGGGGGGGGGGGGGGAGGGGGAGAAAGAGAGACGCCACGTGGGAAGTCATAATAGCAAACCCTGTGGGCAACCAGGTGCAGTGTTTGCCCCGCATACAAACAGTGTCTGATAGAGGGTCCTGACATCAGAATGGGATCAGGGAATCGAAAGGCACTTCTATGCCCATGTCTCGGATCTCCGCTCACCTCCTTCAACTGAACTTCCACCCTGTGACCCTCAGCCTGCCCTCACACATTGGCCTCAGGTCCCTCAGATGTGGGTGCAGACTGGAACAGTCGCTTTGGTCTTGCAGCTGTATCATATTAATTACATCACATATCTGAATCAATTTGGTTAAATTGGCACAATAGAATCTAAAGCAGCGATTTAGGCCCCTCAAAGTCCTTAATTCCAGGAAGGTCCAATGGTAACTACATTGAGAGGCCATGCTGGGCTCTTTGGTGGGCAAGACCCTTATTGCTTGGATCAAATCCCTCCCAAGCTAACAGTGGCATTTGGATGGGAAGGCTGCCAAGGGCACACAATGTCCAAGTGTTCACTTTAGGTTCAAATAAAGAGAGACCACCATGGCAAACAAAGTATTTGAGTGAGAGCAATTATGTGTTGCAGCAGCACAAAGCCCATAGGGGAGTGGCAGAAAAGAGGTATAAAACACTTCAGAAGAACATTAGTTATGAAAAGTTCAAACCAAGCCAAATTTGTCCCATTCAAATCTAGCATTTTCATGGAACTAAACATATATTAAAAATATAATGTGGAAATGCTGGTGTTGGACTGGGATGGGCATAGTAAAATGTCTTGCAACACCGGCAGCACGGTAGCATTGTGGATAGCACAATTGCTTCACAGTTCCAGGGTCCCAGGTTCGATTCTGGCTTGGGTCACTGTCTGTGCGGAGTCTGCACTTCCTCCCAGTGTGTGCGTGGGTTTCCTCCGGGTGCTCCGGTTTCCTCCCACAGTCCAATGATGTGCGGGTTAGGTGGATTGGCCATGATAAATTACCCTTAGTGTCCAAAGTTTCCCTTAGTGTTGGTTGGGGTGACTGGGTTATGGGGATAGGGTGGAGGTGTTGACCTTGGGTAGGGTGCTCTTTACAAGAGCCAGTGCAGACTCGATGGGCCGAATGGCCTCCTTGTGCACTGTAAATTCTATGATAAAAAGGTTAAAGTCCAACAGGATTTTTCAAATCAGTAGCTTTCCGAGCATAGCTCCTTCATCAGGTGAGTCAAAAATATAGGTCATTTAGTTACTGGAACAGTCGCTTTGGTCTTGCAGCTGTATCATATTAATTACATCACGTGTCTGAATTAATTTGGTTAAATTGGCACGAAAGAATCTAAAGCAGCGAAATTCATAACTCCAATCCTGGATATGCAAATTAATAAACTTACCTGCCATTTTTTAACCATAGAGCACATTTTATCACGTGTTAGGTCCATGCCATGAAAGTTGGTCAGGCAGTTTTTGCCCTGAACGTCCTCCACGATCAGCTTAAATTTGCGGAAGGCCACTTCATCATTCTGCAAATCAGCAAGACTCACCTCAAATACACGGCCTTTCAAGCCTTCTGAGGCAATCTCTACATGACAAAGAAAACAAGGCAAATGAGGATATTGGAGAATAAAAGCTTCAACATCTACCTGGCGGCACTTTTTTCAAAAATAATTTTGCAGATACTGATGAGAATATCAGGACGGACTCAATAATTGTCAGGTCACCCAGGGCTTAAATGAGAAGTGTATTTCTATTACCGTCCGTAACTGAATATCCCCTCCTAGCCTTTTTGGCCACTAAGGGCAATTTATCATGGCCAATCCACCTACCCTGCAGGTCTTTGGACTGTGGGAGGAAAACTGAGCACCCGGAGGAAACCCACGCAGACACGGGGAGAACGTGCAGACTCCGCACAGACAGTGACCCAGCAGGGAATCAAACCTGGGACCCTGGCGCTATGAAGCCACAGTGCTATCCACTTGTGCTACCCTAAGATTTAGATGTTTTAGACTTCCACCCACAAAATTATCAGGTCTTCATTCTAGTGCAGAAATTCTAACTACTAATGAACTTCATGTCTTCAGGAATTATTTAACAAATCCAAGTCAAAGAGTTAATATTTTCTGAATGCTTAAATTTGCCCAGGAAATAAAATCATTATGTCACTCTTAGGGAATTAAGTTTTATAATTCATTTTCAGGATGCAGGCATCACCGGCTAGGCCGGCATTTATCATCAATCCATGGTTCCGTGAACCGCTGCAATCCATGAGGTGCAAGTACACCGACGGCACTGTTAGGAAGGGTGGTCTAGGATTTTGACTCAGCCAGTGATATATTTCAAAGGATGTGAGTAACTTGGGAGGGAAACTTGAACGTGGTGGGTTTTCCCATACACCAGCTGCCCTTGGCCTTCTAGATGGTAGCAGTCGTGTGTTTGGAAGCTGCTGCCTTGGTGAGTTCCTGCAGTGCATCTTGTGGATGGAACACATTACTGTCACTATTCGTCAGTGGATGGAGGGAGTAAATGTCTGTAGGTAGGGTACCAATCAAGCAGGCTGCTTTGACTTGATGCTGTCAAGCTTCTCGAGTGTTGGGAGCTGCACCCATCCAGGCAAATGGAGAGCATGCCATCACACTCCTGATCTGACCTGCTCTTGCAGCAGCAGTATATACGTGGCTAGTCCAGTTCGGTTTCTGGTCAATGGTAACCCTCGGGGCGTTAAGAATGGGAGATTCAGTGATGGCAATGCCACTAAATGTCAAATACTTACTAGTTCCTTGTGTCCTGGTAACCAAGGTTTTACCCAGGTTCCTGATGTTAAACATCGCTGGGGCCTTAACATCGTACCAATCCTTCTTGGAGAAGGGGTCCACGCTATAAAGAGACGGTGAAATAAGAACAGTATGGTAGTTCCCGGATTCAGTCACAATTGACTCTCAATTGAACGTGCGCGTCCTGCGACGTGGAAACCCCGAGGTGCAGGCGCACCTGGCCAGAGTTCTCCAAACGATGCCAGGAAGATAGAGACCAACTCTTGCACCGGGACTCCATATCCTGCTCCGGGAGCCCGGGCCCTCTCAATTCCGAACTTTAAAACAGCCCAGACTCGGTTACAGGGGATATTGTATTTTAATTTCCGCGCGATACCTAACCGCCACACGCGGCAGCACGGGCGTCCATTTGTGATTATAAGGCAGGTCCATCAGAGCCTCGTAGCTCAGGCCCGGCGGCCTCGTCTCCTCTCACTCCCCACACTCACCATCACCACAATCCCCTAAATATCAGCGCCATCCCCCGGATTATCCCCCATTTCGCGCAAGATCCCTGTTGAAGGGAAACAGCGGATGGCCGGCCAGCCGATTTTGCCTCACTTACATCTTCTTCTTGGCACCTTTTTTGCCTCCTTTGGTCAGCCTCTTGTTTTTGCCGACCGCCATGTTGCTCGGGGAGCTGGGAAGAGGAAAAGGAGGAGTTCAATTCGCCGCGCGAGACGTTTGCTGGGTCACGGGGCCAAGTGCGGGAAACCTCGCGAGAACTGGGAGATACAGAGATGATCCAATAGGGAAGCGCTGGCCGCGCCTGCGCTGTGCAGTGACAGTGAGCGCGGCGCTGGGATAAATGCTGTACCTGTGAAACGTTCTTCACTGCAGGATGTCGCAAAGTGTGTGGAAGTCTTTGGTCACCTTTGTAATGGAAAACCAGAGCACAGCAAGATGAAGCAATCCGATAACCCATTGTCAGGCGACTACATTGTAGGAACTGATTAATGTTGTGAAAGAATGAGGAAATTATGGTATAATTTAAATGTCAATCTATAATTCACCTTGATACCGTGGTATCTTATGTCACTGTTGTCCATAGTTAAGTTAATTATTATAGTTCCTGGCATATAAATTGTTATTTTATTTTAGATTAATTGCCAGTTTTCACATTGTTTCCACCATAGAACCATGGAAATGTTACAGGGCAGAAAGAGACCATTCAGCCCATCAGGTCTGTTCTGGTCAAAAAAAGAAAGTAGCCTCTCATTTCAAACCCACTTTCCAGCACCTGGTCCACGGTCTTGCAGGTTACAGCACTTCAGATCTAGGTACCTTTTAAATGGGTTGAGCTTTTGAGCCATGATAGGGGACAGCTTTATACATTATATCGGAATTCATTTTAAAGATCTAGTTATACGTTTTCAACATCTCCACCAGTTACTGAAAGAGTTAGAACCTTCAGTTTGGTTGAAAAGCACAAGCTACTAGCTGCAAAATGCCAGTGGTTAGTTGTCAGAACGGGACACCACAGATGTTCGTTCTCAAAGACAGCAACAACAATGTGGGATCTTTTATCATTTACACCATTTGCTCTGCTGTAAAACTTTCTGGGGATACTGGAAGGGAGGCAATAATCACACAGAGTTGTTTTCTATTGAAACATCCATACCTTGAGCGCAGTCATTAAACACCATAGACCATAAGATACAGGAGCAGAATTAGGCCATTCGGCCCATATGGTCTCCTCCGGCATTCGATCATGGCTGATATGTTCCTCATTCCCATTCTCCTGCCTTCTCCCCACAACCACTGATCACCAGCAGAGGGCAGTAGAGCAGAGCTGCTGATTGGCTGTTGCGGGGAAAATATGCCTCAGTGCATTGCGGTCACTGCATCCAGAAAGTGTACCTGAGCAAAACACCCTAGGTAAGCATCCAGCAGAGGGCAGTAGAGCAGAGCTGCTGATTGGCTGTTAAGGGGAAAATTTGCATCAGTGCTTTGCGGTCACCGTATCTTGAAGGTGGTTTGTGGTGGAGCTATTGTCAAGTGACAGTTTCCTCTTTAAAAACTTGAAAAACTTACCTTAAAGAGTGACATCACAGCAAAGCAGTGACCTGATTGGCTGGTAAGGAAAGTGCTCCATTTAGCAGTAGCTGGGAGAAATTTAACTCTTCGTGTGTTGGTAAGTATTGTGATTGGTAAGTAAAATCTTTATTCCTTTCACTTATTCATTATTTGATATATTTGTAGTCAGTTAAGGTAAAGTGTAAAATTGGCAGGAGGTCCCAGACCCGTGTTATGCTCTTCAGGGACGCGGCCGATGCCCCTGACTCCTTCATGTGCGGGAAGTGTGTCCAGCTACAACTCCTGTTAGACCGCATGGCAGCTCTGGAGCTGCGGATGGACTCACTTTGGAGCATCCGCGATGCAGAGGAGATCGTGGATAGCATGTTCAGTGAGTTGGTCACACCGCAGATTAGGATTGGTGAGGGAGACAGGGAATGGGTGACCAAAAGGCAGAGAAAGAGCAGGAAGGCATTGCAGGTGTCCCCTGCGGTCATCTCCCTCCAAAACAGGTATACCGTTTTGGATACTGCTGGGGGAGATGACTCACCAGGGGAAGGCAGTAGTAGCCAGGCTCATGGCACCGTGGCTGGCTCTGCTGCACAGAAGGGCGGGAAAAAGACTGGCAGGGCTATAGTCATAGGGGATTCAATCGTAAGGGGAGTAGACAGGCGTTTCCGTGGTCGAAAACGAGACTCCCGAATGGTATGTTGCCTCCCGGGTGCACGGGTCAGGGATGTCTCAGATCGGCTGCAGGACATTCTGAAGGGGGGGGGGGGGGGTGAACAGCCAGTTGTCGTGGTGCATATAGGCACCAACGATATAGGTAAAAAAACAGGATGAGGTCCTACAATCAGAATTTAGGGAGTTAGGAGATAAGTTTAAAAAGTAGGACCTCAAAGGTAGTAATCTCAGGATTGCTACCAGTGGCGTAAGAAATGTTCCACGGGTGGGGTGATGGATGGGGATGGGGGAAGAGATCTGATGGGGAGACTAGGGAATGTGGGCGCCGGTGCTGTAGGGAGCGGAGGCCCGGGGACGGGGAAAATGGGATAAGGCCGCAACAGGAGCTGCGCCAGAGGGGGCAGGGCTGGCTCAGGAAAGCGCGGGCTTTTTCCCGCGTTAGGGAAGGACGGAGGGGGCCGATGGAGGAGCGCACACCGATTGCTGGGGAGGAGGAGGAGGGGGGACTTCCACACGGGGGGGGGGGTCAACGGGAAGGCGGGGGAAGCCGGGGTCAGCAGTTGTCAGCTGACTTACGGGAGTGTTATGGGGGGAGCGAAAGAGCTAGATACAAATCTAGCGGGGGGGGGGGGGGGGGGGGGGAGAGGGGGGGAAATAGGGTTGCTGCTGCATTGGCCGAGGGGGAACTGAAAACAGAAGAGGTGGTCTGGGCGGGGGTCCCCCGTCTGGGGGACTGGAGGGTGCTGGAGGCACGGGCCTGGCCTAAAACAGGAGATGGCTAGTCGGCAGGGGGGGGGGCGGGGGGGGCGGTGGGAAGCCCCCCAATCCGTCTGATAACGTGGAATGTGAGGGGCCTGAATGGGCCGGTTAAGAGGGCCCGAGTGTTTGCGCACTTAAAGGAACTGAAGGCAGATGTGGTCATGCTTCAGGAGACACATTTGAAGGTGGCAGACCAGGTCAGGTTAAGAAAGGGATGGGTAGGACAGGTATTCCATTCGGGGCTGGATGCGAAGAATAGAGGGGTGGCAATACTGGTGGGGGAGCGGGTGTCGTTTGAGGCCAAGAATATAGTAGTGGACAATGGAGGTCGATACGTGGTGGTGAGCGGTAGGCTGCAGGGGGCGTGGGTGGTATTGGTAAACGTATACGGCCCAACTGGGACGATGCTGGATTTATGAAGCGTATGTTGGGGCGCATTCCGGACCTGGAGGTAGGAAGCTTTTAAATGGGGGGGGGGGGGGGATTTTAACATGGTGTTGGACCCAGCATTAGATCGTTCCAGATCTAGGACGGGGAAGAGGCCGGCTGCGGCCAAGGTGCTTAGGGGGTTTATGGAGCAGATGGGGGGAGTGGATCCGTGGAGATTTGCCAGGCCCCTGGCCAGGGAATTTTCTTTTTTCTCCCACGTACACAAAGCCTACTCCCGGATAGATTTTTTTGTTCTGAGCAGGGCGCTGATCCCGAAGGTGGAGGGAATGGAGTATTCGGCCATAGCCATCTCAGACCACGCCCCGCACTGGATGGAACTGGAGTTGGGAGAGGAGAGGGACCAACGCCCGCTGTGGCGTTTGGATGTGGGATTACTGGCAGATGAGGAGGTGTGCGGGTGCATTGAAAGGTATTTGGAGGCCAACGACAACGGGGAGGTGCAGGTGGGGGTCGTATGGAAGGCGCTGAAGGCAGTGGTCAGGGGAGAGTTAATCTCCATCAGGGCTCACAGGGAGAAGAGAGAGGGCAGGGAAAGGGAGAGGTTAGTGAGGGAGATTTTACGGGTGGACAGGAGATATGCAGAGGCCCCTGAAGAGGGACTACTCAGGGAGAGGCGAAGTCACCAGACGGAATTCGACCTGTTGACCACAGGGAAGGCAGAGGCACAGTGGAGGAAAGCACAGGAGGCGACGTATGAGTATGGGGAGAAGGTGAGCCGGATGCTGGCACATCAGCTCCGTAAGAGGATGGCAGCGAGGGAGATAGGTGGAATCAAGGATGGCAGGGGAACTATGGTGCGGAGTGCGGTGAAAGTAAATGAAGCATTTAAGGCCTTCTATGAGGAGCTGTACAGATCTCAGCCCCCAGCGGGGGAAGAGGGGATGCTACGATTTCTGGACCAACTGAGGTTCCCGAGGGTGGAGGAGCAGGAGGTGGCTGGTTTGAGGGCGCCAATTGGGTTGGAGGAGCTGATTAAAGGACTGGGGAGCATGCAGGCGGGGAAGGCCCCGGGACCAGATGGGTTCCCGGTTGAGTTTTACAGGAAGTACGTGGACCTGTTAGCCCCGTTGCTGGTGAGGACTTTCAATGAGGCAAGGGAGGGGGGGACCCTGCCCCCGACAATGTCCGGGGCGATGATCTCTTTGATTCTGAAGCGGGATAAGGACCCACTGCAATATGGGTCGTATAGGCCGATTTCGCTTCTTAATGTGGATGCTAAGTTGCTGGCAAAAGTGCTGGCTACGCGGATTGAGGACTGTGTCCCGGGGGTGATTCACGAGGACCAGACGGGATTTGTAAAGGGCAGGCAGCTAAACACCAATGTGCGGAGGCTCCTAAAAGTGATTATGATGCCATCGATGGAGGGAGAGGCGGAGATAGTGGCAGCTATGGATGCGGAGAAGGTCTTTGACCGAGTAGAGTGGGAGTATCTCTGGGAAGTGTTGCGGAGGTTTGGGTTTGGGGAGGGGTTTATCAGTTGGGTTAAGCTCCTATATAGAGCCCCGATGGCGAGTGTGGTTACGAATCGGCGGAGGGCGGAGTATTTTCGGCTGTATCGAGGAATGAGGCAGGGGTGCCCCCTGTCCCCCCTGTTGT
This sequence comes from Scyliorhinus torazame, assembly GCF_047496885.1. NCBI lineage: Eukaryota > Metazoa > Chordata > Chondrichthyes > Carcharhiniformes > Scyliorhinidae > Scyliorhinus > Scyliorhinus torazame. The sequence continues at coordinate 101,374,307 of NC_092709.1, forward strand.
TTGCATTAGCAATTGAACCTTTGGCCATGGCATTAAGGGAGTCCAGGAAATGGAGGGGGGTGGTCCGAGGGGGAGAGAAGCATCGAGTGTCTCTGTATGCAGACGACCTGTTGCTGTATGTGGCAGATCCAGTGGAGGGGATGGTGGAGGTCATGCAGATCCTAAGGGAGTTTGGGGACTTCTCGGGCTATAAGCTCAATGTAGGGAAAAGTGAGCTCTTCGTGGTGCATCCAGGGGACCAGGGAAGAGGGATAGACGACCTACCGTTGAGGAGGGCGGAAAGGAGCTTTCGGTACTTGGGGATCCAAGTAGCTAGGAGTTGGGGGGCCCTGCATAAACTTAATTTGACGCGGCTGGTGGAGCAGATGGAGGAGGACTTCCAACAATGGGATATGTTGCCGCTCTCGCTAGCGGGCAGGGTACAGTCGATTAAAATGATGGTCCTCCCGAGGTTTCTTTTTGTGTTCCAGTGCCTTCCTATTATGATCACCAAGGCCTTTTTTAAGAGGGTAGGCAGGAGCATCATGGGTTTTGTGTGGGCAAACAAGACCCCGAGGGCAAGGAGGGGGTTTCTGGAGCGTAGTAGGGAGAGAGGAAGGCTCGCGTTGCTGAATCTGGGTGGCTACTATTGGGCAGCCAACGTGGCGATGATCCGTAAGTGGGTGATGGAGGGAGAGGGGGCGGCATGGAAGAGGTTGGAGATGGCGTCCTGCAAAGGAACGAACCTGGGGGCGCTGGTGACGGCACCGCTGCCGCTCTCGCCGATAAGGTATACCACGAGCCCGGTGGTGGCGGCGGCAACGCTAAAGATCTGGGGGCAGTGGAGACGACACAGGGGTGCGATGGGAGCCTCGGTGTGGTCCCCGATCAGAGGTAACCATCGGTTGGTCCCAGGAAGGATGGACAGGGGGTTTCAGAGATGGTATCGGGCAGGGATTAGAAGAATGGGGGACCTGTTCATCGATGGGACGTTTGCGAGCCTAGGGGCGGCTGGAGGAGAAGTTTGGGCTACCCCCGGGAAACGCTTTCAGGTACATGCAAGTGAGGGCGTTTGTGAGGCGACAGGTGAGGGAATTCCCGTTGCTCCCGGCACAGGGGATTCAGGACAAGGTGATTTCGGGAGTATGGATCGGAGAGGGCAAAGTGTCGGCGATATATCAGGAGATGAAAGAAGGCTTTGGTAGAGGAGCTGAAGGGCAAATGGGAGGAGGAGTTGGGGGAGGAGATTGAAGAGGGTCTGTGGGCTGATGCCCTGAGTAGGATTAATTCCTCTTCCTCGTGAGCCAGGCTTAGCCTGATACAGTTTAAGGTTATTCACAGAGCGCATATGACAGGGGCGAGGCTGGGTAGGTTCTTTGGGGTAGAGGACAGATGTGGGAGGTGCTCAGGAAGCTCGGCGAATCACGCCCATATGTTCTGGTCGTGCCCGGCACTGGATGGGTTCTGGAGGGGTGTTGCGAGGACTATGTCTAAGGTGGTGAAAGTCCAGGTCAAGCCACGTTGGAGTGACGGACGAGCCGGGAGTGCAGGAGGCGAAAGAGGCCGGTATCCTGGCCTTTGCGTCCCTGGTAGCCCGGTGGAGGATCTTGCTATTGTGGAAAGACGCGAAGCCCCCCAGTGTGGAAGCCTGGATAAATGACATGGTAGAGTTCATCAAGCTGGAGAGGATAAAGTTTGCCTTGAGAGGGTCTGCGCAGGGATTCTTCAGGCGGTGGCAACCGTTCCTAGACTATCTCGCGGAGCGTTAGATGGAGGTCGGTCAGCAGCAGCCCAGGGTGGGGGGGTGGGGAGGGGGGGGTTCTCTTTCGGGGGGGGGGGTATATGGGTGGGCGGGGAAGGGGGTTTTCCTAGGGGCACTTGAAAAAGGAAAGCCATAAACATATGGGAAAGTCAATATGTGCGGGAGGAACCCATTGTACAAGTTCTGTGTTATGTTGGATTGACATGTTTATGTTTTGTTCTGTTACTTTTCTTTTCTTTTTTTTGTTATGGGGGGAGGGGGCAGGTTTGAATGGTTGAACATTTTTGTTGAATAATTCTGAATAAACATATTTTTTTTAAAAAAGGATTGCTACCAGTGGCACCAGACAGTCAGAGTAGTAATTCAAGAATAGTCAGAATGAATACGTGGCTTGCGAGATTGTTGCAGGAGGGAGGGGTTCAGATTTTTGGGACATTGGAACCGGTTCTGGGAGCGGTGGGACCATTACAAATCGGATGGTCTACACCTGAGCAGGACTGGAACCAATGTCCGAGGGGGTGCTTTTGCTAACACTGTTGGGGAGGTTTTAAACTAATGTGGCAGGGGGATGGGAACCAGATTAGGAAGTTAGAGGTCAGTAAAGAGGCAGCAACTAAAGCCAGTAAGGTACTAGATAATAAACTCAATGTGACTAAGGGGAAGAGTAGACAGGGAAGAGATGATGAATGCAAAGGGACAGCTGGTCTGAGGTGCATTTATTTCAATGCGAGAAGTGTAGCAGGTAAGGCAGATGAACCTAGGGCTTGGATTAATACCTGGGAATATGATGTTATTGGTATTACTGAGACTTGGTTGAGGGAAAGGCAAGACTGGCAACTAAATATCCCAGGGTGTAGATGCTTCAGGAGGGATAGAGAGGGAGGTAAAATGGGTGGAGGAGTTGGATTACTGGTCAGAGATGATATCACAGCTGTGATTAAGGAGGGCACGATGGAGGATTCGAGCACTGAGGCAATATAGGTAGAGCTAAGAAATAGGAAGGGTGCAATAACATAGTTGGGACTTTACTGCAGGCCTCCCAAAAGCGAGCGTGAAGTAGAGGTACAAATATGTAGACAGATTATAGAAAAATGTAGGAGCAATAGGGTGGTCGTGATGGGAGATTTTAACTTCCCCAACATTGAATGGGACTCATGTAGTGTTGGAGGGGTAGATGGAGCAGAATTTGTAAGGAGCATCCAGGAGAGTTTTTTTAGAGCAGTATGTAAATAGTCCAACTCGGGAAGGGGCCATACTGGACCTGGTATTGGGGAATGATCCCGGCCAGGTGATTGAAGTTTCAGTCGGTGATTACTTTGGGAATAGCGATCACAATTCCGTAAGTTTTAGAAAACTCATGGACAAAGACGAGAGTGGTCCTAAAGGAAGAGTGCTAAATTGGGGAAAGGCCAAGTATAACAAAATTCAGCAGGAGCTAGGGAATGTGGATTGGGAGCAGCTGTTTAAGGGTAAATCCACATTTGAAATGTGGGAGTCTTTTAAGGAAAGGTTGATTAGACTGCAGGACAGACATGTCCCTGTGAAAATAAGGGATAGAAATGGCAAGATTAGGGAACCATGGATGACGGGAGGAATTGTGAGACTAGCTAAGATGAAAAAGGAAGCATACATAAGAACTAGGCGACTTAAAACTGATGAAGCTTTGGAGGAATATCGGGAAAGTAGGACAAATCTCAAACGCGCAATAAAGAGGACTAAAAGGGGTCATGAAATATCTTTGGCTAACAGGGTTAAGGAAAATCCCAAAGCCTTTTATTCGTATATAAGGAGCAAGAGGGTAACTAGAGAAAGGATTGGCCCACTCAAAGACAAAAGAGGGAATTTATGCGTGGAGTCAGAGGAAATGGGTGAGATTCTTAATGAGTACTTTGCATCGGTATTCACCAAGGATCTTTGGAATAAAAAGACATGATGGATGTTGAGGCGAGGGATGGATGTTTAAATACTCTAGGTCAAGTCGGCATAAGGAAGGGGGAAACTTTAGGTATTCTAAATGGCATCACAAGTCCCCAGGTCCGGATGGGATCTATCCCAGGTTACTGAGGGAAGCGAGGGAAGAAATAGCTGGGGCCTTGACAGATATCTTTGCAGCATCCTTGAGCACGGGTGAGGTCCTGGAGGACTGGAGAATTGCTAATGTTGTCCCTTTGTTTAAGAAGGGTAGCAGGGATAATCCAGGGAATTATAGACTTGTGAGCTTGACGTCAGTGGTAGGCAGACTGTTGGAGAAGATACTGAGGGATAGGATCTATTCACATTTGGAAGAAAATAGACTTATCAGTGATAGACAGTATGGTTTTGTGCAGGGAAGGTCATGTCTTACAAACCTAATAGAATTCTTTGAGGAAGTGACAAAGTGAATTGATGAGGGAAGGGCTTTAGATGGCATATACATGGACTTCAGTAAGGCGTTTGATAAAGTTTCCCATGGCAGGTTGATAGAAAAAGTAAAGTCGTATGGGGTTCAGGGTGTACTAGCTAGATGGATAAAGAACTGGCTGGGTAACAGGAGACAGAGAGTAGTGGTGGAAAGGAGTGTCTCAAAATGGAGAAAGGTGACTAGTGGTGTTCCACAGGGATCCGTGCTCGGACCACTGTTGTTTGTGATATACATAAATGATCTGGACGAAGGTATAGGTGGTCTGATTAGCAAGTTTGCAGATGATACCAAGATTGGTGGAGTTGCAGATAGCGAGGAGGACTGTCAGAGAATACAGCAAAATATAGATAGATTGGAGAGTTGGGCAGAGAAATGGCAGATGGAGTTCAATCCAGGCAAATGCAAGGTGATGCATTTTGGAAGATCTAATTCAAGAGCGGACTATACGGTCAATGGAAGAGTCCTAGGGAAAATTGATGTACAGAGAGATCTGGGAGTTCAGGTCCATTGTACCCTGAAGGTGGCAACACAGGTCGATAGAGTGGTCAAGAAGGCATACAGCATGCTTGCCTTCATTGGTATTGAGTACAAGAGTCGGCAGGTCATGTTACAGTTGTATAGGACTTTGGTTAGGTCACATTTGGAATACTGCGTGCAGTTCTGGTCGGCACATTACCAGAAGGATGTGGATGCTTTAGAGAGGGTGCAGAGGAGGTTTACCAGGATGTTGCCTGGTATGGAGGGTGCTAGCTATGAAGAAAGGTTGAGTAGATTAGGATTGTTTTCGTTGGAAAGACGGAGGTTGAGGTTTACAAAATTACGAGAGGTATGAACAGGATGGATAGCAACAAGCTTTTTCCAAGAGTGGGGTGTCAATTACAAGGGGTCACGATTTCAAGGTGAGAGGAGGAAAGTTTAAGGGGGATGTGCGTGGAAAGTTTTTTACGCAGAGGGTGGTGGGTGCCTGGAACGCTTTGCCAGCGGAGGTGGTAGAGGTGGGCACGATAGCATCATTTAAGATGCATCTAGACAGATATATGAATGGGCGGGGAACAGAGGGAAGTAGATCCTTGGAAAATAGAAGACAGGTTTCGATAAAGGATCTGGATCGGCGCAGGCTGGGAGGGCCAAAGGACCTGTTCCTGTGCTGTAATTTTCTTTGTAATAAAAAAACTCTTTGTAACCAAGGGCACCAGAAAATGGAAGTTGGTTGATATGCATAAGGCAGATAATTGTAGTTGGTACTAAATTATGCTAGACCGCATGTACGTGTCTTTGTACTGATTGGATATTATAATCAAGTAGACATGCACATATTGCCATTGGTCAATTGTACTCATTTATTATGAATGATGTAAACCTAATCGATAATCATGATTGGACGTAGATAACCAATAACAAATGCAAACCTTTGGGTGGCATGGTGGCGCAGTGGTTAGCTCTGCTGCCTATGGCACTGAGGACCCAGGTTCGATCGCAGCCCTGGGTCACTGTGTGTGTGGAGTTTGCACATTCTCCCCGTGTCTGCGTGGATTTCGCCCCCACAACCCAAAGATGTGCAGGTTCAGTGGATTGGCCATGCTCAATTGCCCCTTAATTGAAAAAAAGTAATTGGGTACTCTAAATTTTTTTAAACACTACAAACAGAAACCAATCTAAACCCTTAATTGGTATATGCAAATTTCTTGTAACCCAACCAAAATATCTATAACTGTGCATAATCCTTGAATCAGTGCTCTTTAGTGTGCCACCAGTTGGACGGCTTGAGCCCTTGCTATAGCCCATAATAAAGGCCTTGGTTTAAACTCCAAGAATCTCTGCATGGTTATTCGTAAGTGAGGGAGTGAAGTACCTTTTAGCCGAATAGTTATATTTTTCTCTGCAACAAATGGCAATGAGAATGGGATCTGATCTGGCCAGGCACGATAACAGTACCTTGGTTTGGTGAGTATTTTCTTCGGTTATATTCCTGACGAGGTGCTGGCACGTACAGTAATTGATTAGCGAGCAGATCCCAACTCAGAATACACCAAATGAAAGGAGTGAGTGAGAGGAGTGAAGTACATTATTGTGAAGCTCCGCTTTAGAGAGCGAGGGGAGCAAAGTACATTGTTGCACCAATTTCCTAATCCGATTATGATCCTCTCGCTTGAGGGAAGGACATTATTGAGAAACTTCTCCCAAGCAAGTGTGAGGGAAATAAAGTACATAGTGGTGCAGTTTTCTTCGAGGGGGACACCCTCCGTGTGTGAATTCATTCAAACGGTTCAGAAACCGCAAAATGAATAAGATGTCAAAATCTGACAAGGCAAGGTCATTGAACTTGGGAGGCGAAGGAATACCGTCCTTTTTCCTCACTCAGAAGCATCACAGCCTAATTGATAAAATGCAAAAATAGGGGTGGATTCCAACAGACACGCCACTGTGCACTAAAAAGTGCTGGAAGGCGACTTCCGGTTGCGGTTATGCCTAGGTAGGTCGCAAGTTCGGCAGCTCCCGCCGGGAGCAGACTTTGGGGCTCTTCAGAGGGGACCCAACGGCAATTGTTCGACGGCTTCCAGTGTGGGAAGGTGACAGCAAGGTCCCCCCGACATTATATGGATTGGACCAAGAGTGGAGCGGTTAAAAAAGTGATCCTGGTGCAGCGGAAAGTGCAAGGGAGGAAAAGCAATATGGCGGCGGGTGGAGACCAAGCAGCGCGGTCGCAGGAGCAGCAGGAGTTTCTTAAACGCTGCTTTGAGGAGCTGAGTACAGAAATGCTGGCGCCAATGAAGGCGACGATTGAGAAGCTTGTGGAGACCCAGAAGGCCCAAGGGGCGGCGATCCGGGAGGTGCGGCAAAAAGCCTCGGAGAACGAGGACGAGATCTTGGGCCTGGCGGTGAAGGTGGAGGCGCACGAGGCGCTGCACAAGAGGTGGGCGGAAAAATTTGAGAACCTGGAGAATAGGTCGAGGAGGAAGAATCTTCGGATTCTGGGTCTCCCTGAAGGAGTGGAGAGGCCCGATGCCGGGGCATATATGAGCACGATGCTCAGTTCGCTGATGGGCGTGGGAGCTTTCCTGAGGCCCCTGGAGCTGGACGGGGTTCATCGGGTCCTGGCAAGGAGACCCAAAGCCAACGAGCCGCTAAGGGTTGTAGTGGTGAGGTTCCACCGCTTTATGGACAGAGAGTGTGTCCTGAGATGGGCCAAAAAAGAGCGGAGCAGCAGGTGGGAGAACACAGAGATCCGAATTTCCCAGGACTGGAGTGCGGAGGTGGCTAAGAAGAGGGCTGGTTTTAACCGGGCTAAGGCGGTGCTCCATCGGAAGGGGGTGAAGTTCTGGATGCTGCAGCCAGCGCGATTGTGGGTCACGTTCCAAGATCCACACCACTATTTTGAAACGCCTGATGAGGCACGGAGCTTTCTACAGACTGAAAAGTTGGACTCAAACTGAAGGTTTGTCGTGGGAAGATGTTTACTGTGTTTACTGCGTTTGGGGAATGTTCTTTTTGTTTTGGTGCTGGGTGGGGATGGGTGAATGGATTTGATGTGGGGGCTGTGGGAGAGTGTGGGCGTCGGTGTTAGAGGGGCAGGGCCCCGCGGAGGAAGAGGAGGGGTGGAGGCCCGGGGATGGGGAGTTGGGGTAAGGCCGCAAAAAGGAGCTGCGCCAGAGGGGGCGGGGCCGGCTCAGGAAAGCGTGGGCTTTTTTCCCGCGTTAGGGAAGGATGGTGGCGGGGCTGGGGGGGAAGGGCAGTGCTGGAGAGGAGCGCACACTGACTGCCAAGGGGTGAGGGGAATCTCACACTGGGGGGTCGATGGAATGGCGGGAGAGGCTGGGGTCAGCAGGAGTCAGCTGACTTACGGGAGTGTCATGGGGGGAGCAAAATGGCTAGATGAGTCTAGCGGGGGGAGGGGGGAACTGGGTTGCTGCTGCATTGGCCAAAGGGGAGCTGGAAGTAGGAGAGGTAGTCAGGGCGGGTGTCCGCCGCCTGGGGGCCTGGAGGGTGCAGGAGGCGCGGGCACGTGGCTGGCCTGGAAAAGGAGATGGCTAGTCGGCAGGGAGGGGGGGGGGGGCAAGTAGCCCCCCAATCCGGCTGATAACTTGGAATGTGAGGGGCCTGAACGGGCCGGTCAAGAGGGCGCGGGTGTTCGTGCACTTAAAGGGACTGAAGGCAGACGTGGTTATGCTCCAAGAGACACATCTGAAGGTGGCAGATCAGGTTAGTCTGAGAAAGGGATGGGTAGGGCAGGTCCTTCATTCAGTGCTGGATGCGAAGAACAGAGGGGTTGCAATACTGGTGGGGAAGCGGGTGTCGGTCGAGGCACTGAATATTGTAGTGGATAATGGAGGTCGATATGTGATGGTGAGCGGTAGGTTGCAGGGGGTGCGGGTGGTACTGGTGAACGTATATGCCCCGAATTGGGATGATGCCGGATTTATGAAACGCATGCTGGGTCGGATTCCGGATCTGGAGGTAGGAAACTTGATAATGGGGTGGTCTTCAACACGGTGCTGGACCCAGCACTGGACTGTTCTAGGTCCAGGATGGGTAAGAGGCCGGCTGCGGCCGAGGTGCTCAGGGGGTTTATGGGCCAGATGGGGGGAATGGATCCATGGAGGTTTGCCAGGCCGCTGGCCAGGGAATTTTCCTTCTTTTCCCACGTCCATAGAGCCTACTCCCGGATAGACTTTTTCATTTTGAGTAGAGTGCTAATCCCAAAAGTGGAGGGAACGGAATATTCGGCCATAGCCATCTCGGACCACGCCCCGCATAGGGTGGAGCTGGAGTTGGGGGAGGAGAGGGACCAGCGCCCGCTGTGGCGCCTCGATGTGGGAATGTTGGCGGATGAGCGGGTGCGGGGGTGTATTGAAAGATACTTGGAGGCCAACGACAATGGGGAGGTGCAGGTGGGGGTAGCCTGGGAGGCGTTGAAGGCGGTGGTCAGCGGAGAGCTAATCTCCATTAGGGCCCACAGGGAGAAGAGAGAGGGAGAGGGGAGGGAGAGGGAGAGGTTGGTGGGGGAGATTTAAAGGGTGGACAGGAGTTATGCAGAGGCTCCCGAGGAGGGCTATTTAGGGAGCGACGGAACCTCCAGACGGAATTCGACCTGTTGACCACGGGGAAAGCAGAGGCACAGTGGAGGAAAGCGCAGGGGGCGGCATATGAATATGGGGAGAAGGCGAGTCGGATGCTGGCACATCAGCTTCGTAAGAGGGAGGCAGCGAGGGAGATTGGTGGAGTCAAGGATAGAGGGGGGGGGAATACGGTGCGGAGTGCGGTTAGAATAAACAAGGTATTTAGGGACTTCTAAAGATGGCACAGTCAGCCAAATCCACGCAGCCCGTTGGACCCTTCTTTTACAGGGACGGGACATTACAGTTAAACGAACCGAGACCCACACTTTCCTTGCCGACAATTTGCAATATGCAGGTACCCCACATGAGTGTGAGATCATCACCACAAAACACAACACAGGCCCATTTATACCGAAGTCAGCTCCCAGGAAAGCAGGTAATGCACCCCAGGCCACAGACTTGTGCGCACCCCTGAAAATGTATGTGGACGGCTCCTCCACAGTTTTAAATGGAAAGCGAATCACCGGTTGCGGCATTTATGTCTAGGACGCGCAGGGACGTGCCCTAGATGAGATTTCATTAAAGTTGCCAGGACACTTAGGCTCACAGGCAGCAGAACTGGCAGCCATACCATATATTGTAGATCACCCCGACTTGTTTCCGGCCCCAGCAGACATATATTCGGACAGCTTGTATGTCTGTAATAGTTTAACGGAATTCCTACCCCTGTGGGAAACTAGAGGATTTGTTTCCGCAGACGGAAAACCCCTACCCTCAGCCCCATTACTTTGGCATATCTTAGAGACAGCTAAAGATAGGAAATATGGTATAATTAAAGTTCACAGTCATCATCGTTCTCCCCCCCCCCCTCCCCTGGTAACATTAAAGCAAACACCCTAGCGAAGGCAGGTTCCAGACATGGTTACTTTTGGAACCCCCCCGAAAGCAGCCCAGTCCACACGGTTCAGGTGCTCACAGACCAACATTCAGGATCTAGCGAAAGCCCAAAAGGAGGACGTTTGAAAGGGATCCTTCACAGCCCCATACGATAAATATAAGAACACAATAACCACACATGACGGTGTGATTTTGAAAGAAGGTATTGATATAATTCCCAGCCAGGACAGGAACCAGATTATTTGTCAGTTCCATGACAATCATGGACACCAATGCATTGAACCCACCCTAGCCCACCTCAGACCTCTCTGCTGGTGGCCTGATTTAAAAGCCGATGTAACCCATTACATTGAAAATTGCTTGATCTGTGCCCAGAACAATCCGGACAGATATGCAAAAAAGGCTCAGCTTAGTCACACCCGCCCCGTTAGTTGCCCCTGGTCAAATTTGCAGATAGATTACATAGGACCCCAACCCCTTTGCTGAAATGGTTTTAAATATGTGTTGGTGGTCATCGACACCTTCACTAAATGGGTGGAAGCTTTTCCATCCCGAACGAACACGGCTAAAACAACAGCTAAAATCCTAATGTAGCACATCTTCATAAGATGGGGCCTCCCATGCAGTAGAGAGTCCAATCAAGGCTCCCATTTTACAGGACGAGTAATGATTTGTTATGTTGTAGGTGTAACATAAGCGGCTTCCTTGTGGTGCACTTGGCAAAGGAAGGGTCAGACTTGGAGATAACTTCAACATGTTTATTAAACTATTTACACTTTTATTACTCGGGTTCGACACTACTGCTAATCCTACTATAGCTACCCAGACTGACTAACCAGTTGCTGCAATCCACGTGGTGGGTGTAAAATTGAATCAACCCTGTGTCTCTACTCACTGACTGTCTCCACTGGAAAGAGGCAGATCATGTGTGTGGTGTCCTTTATATATGGGTTGGTGTAATGCCCCCCTGTGGTCGTGTCACCTCCGTGTGCATCGTGAATGCCCATTGATCGCGTCCTATCTAACTGATCTATCGGTTGAGTGTGTGTGTGTGATGTTTCTGGTGCTCCCTCTAGTGTCTAGCTAGCCTACATGCATTTACATTGATGCACATCACCACATCCCCCTTTTTTTATATGTTACATATTTTCTGCACACTTTGAGAAAATTGAACAAAGAACAGGTAGATAGGTTAAGGTATATACAAGTCATGGGAATAATGATTAAACAATAAGTCCAAATCATTCATGTGAGTCCAAAAACCATCAATCATCATGGTCAAATGTCTCTCTTGGTTATGAACGCATTCAACGTCCCTGTGCCACAGGAACCAAGAAGTGGTCAAATCACTTCGCTGCCTGATATGGAGTCCCTTTTTCCCCCGATGTTTGTGATAGTGCTGTTGGATGGCATCTTGTAGCTGATAAGGTGTTGACGTTGAAGAGGTACCATCAACAGTATCATTCGAGGTCATGGATGTGCCATATGTTGAAGTCGGATGAGACTGTGCATATTGGTTCTGGCCACATGCTGTGCTGGTAGGGTGATCCTGCTGAGAACCGTTGAAGCTTGTCGAATTGGAAACAGAATTGCTGCTCTCATAAATACCTGGTGATGGTGTGAAACTGGAACCTTGCATCTGATAGGAATATGCCGCCTGGCCTGGCTGGGGTGCAGCAAATCCTGGGCTATAACTAAGGCATCCAGTCTGTAGTGCAGATTGCGCTTGCGGTAGTCCTCCTTCGGACTTGATTCCATTAGTGGGCAATCCGTAGTGCTGGCCTGTTTGAGAATATGCTGCATAGACTGCTGGCTGCTGCAGGCTTGAATACTGGGTTTGTCCGGCATGAGCTGTCATTGGCTGCACTGCTGGTGTGGAAAAAAATGTGTGGATATAGCTGTGGTGAATATTGGTGTATTCCTCTTGGACTGTAGCCATTACTTGTTATTGCTGACTGTGGTAGTATGCATTAGGGGTCATGTGGGACTGTGAAACCGTGATGTCATTGGCTGACAGATCTCGGGTCCTGGTTGGCTGTTGATCTCTAGCTCCGCCCTGAAGGCGGAGTATAAGAACCAGGAATTCTCCCCGCAGCTCCAGTCTGTTGCTGAACTGCGGGGAACGAGTCACGCTTAATAAAGCCTCATCGACTTCACCTCTATTCGTCTCTCGGGAGTCTTTGTGCGCTACAATTTATTAAGCGTGCTTAAAGGACTATGGAGCTCAGGATCGTCCCGGAATGCCTGAGGATCAGCCCCCACGCAGTGAACTCAGCAGCAGTTTTTAAACACTGGCAGACTTGTTGCGAAGCCTACCTCCGAACGGCCCCCGGCCGGGTCACAGAAGACCAGAAACTACAGGTCCTGCACTCGAGGGTAAGCCCGGAAATTTACCCTCTCATAGAAGACGCAGAGGATTTCCAGACAGCGTTCGCAGCACTAAAGAGCATCTATGTTCGCCCAGTGAACCAGATCTACGCACGCTACCAACTCGCAACGAGACGGCAAAGTCCCGGAGAATCGCTAGACGAATTCTACGCCGCGCTGCTAATTTTGGGACGGGCCTGCAGCTGCCCGCCGGTAAACGCGATTGAACACACGGACATGTTAATTCGCGATGCGTTTGTGGCTGGTATGAACTCTCCCCAAATCCGCCAAAGACTTTTAGAAAAAGAGTCGCTTAGGACTCTCAGAGGCACGGGCCCTTGCAGCCTCACTAGATGTGGCCGCGCGACATCTAGTGGGCTCCGTGGACACCCGTCGCGACAAACCCCCCCCCCCACAGGCTTGCGCGGTTCAGACGGCACGTCGTCCCGGGGGAGCCCGCTGCTTTTTCTGCGGCCAGGCGAAACACCCCCGGCAGCGCTGCCCGGCCCGCGCAGCGATTTGCAAGAGCTGCGGGAAAAAGGGCCATTTCGCGGCTGTGTGCCGGTCCCGGGGGGTCGCCGCTGTCCCCGGAGAAGAAGGAGTCCTGCGCGTTCCAAACGCTCCCCAACCCCCCCAGCGCCCCATGTGCGACCCGCAGGCGCCGCCATTTTGGGTCCCGGCCACCACGAGGGGAGGAGGGGCGCCGCCATCTTGGGACCTCCCAGCCCTGCGCGACGCATGGGGGCGGCCATTTTGTCCACCCCCGCCGCCATCTTGTGACCCCCCCAGCCATGTGTGATGCATGGGGGCGGCCATTTTGTTCACCCCCGCCGCCATCTTGGACGGCAACAATGGACCCCAGCATCGACGGCTCCACGGGGTTCGAGGAAGACGCTGAAGCACTACGACCACGTCTGGCCTCAATGACGCTGGACCAAGCACGGCCCCGGACGCTCCAGACGACGACAACAACGGTGCTGATCAACGGACACGAGACACCATGCCTGGTCGACTCCGGGAGCACAGAAAGCTTCATCCACCCCGACACGGTAAGACGCTGTTTTTTGACCATCCGTCCCAGTGCGCAAAAGATTTCCCTAACTGCAGGATCCCACTCCGTACAGATCAAAGGCTTCTGCATAGTGACCCTAACGGTGCAAGGGAGGGAGTTTAAAAACTACAGGCTCTACGTCCTTCCCCAACTCTGCGCGCCCACATTACTGGGATTAGACTTCCAGTGCAATCTGCAGAGCCTAACTTTCCAATTCGGCGGCCCAATACCCCCACTCACTATCTGCGGCCTCGCAACCCTCAAGGTTGAGCCCCCATCCTTGTTTGCAAACCTCACCCCGGATTGCAAACCCGTCGCCACTAGGAGCAGACGGTACAGCGCCCAGGACCGGACATTTATTCGGTCCGAAGTCCAGCGGCTACTGAAGGAAGGCATAATCCAGGCCAGCAATAGTCCCTGGAGAGCACAGGTGGTAGTAGTAAAGACAGGGGAGAAGCAAAGGATGGTCATAGACTATAGCCAGACCATCAACAGGTACACACAGCTAGATGCGTACCCTCTCCCCCGCATATCCGACATGGTCAATCGGATTGCCCAATATAAGGTCTTCTCCACCGTGGACCTCAAGTCCGCCTACCATCAGCTCCCCATCCGCCCAAGTGACCGCAAGTACACAGCCTTCGAGGCAGACGGGCGATTATACCACTTCCTAAGGGTCCCATTTGGCGTCACAAACGGGGTCTCGGTCTTCCAACGGGAGATGGACCGAATGGTTGATCAACACGGGTTGCAGGCCACGTTCCCGTATTTCGACAACGTAACCATCTGCGGCCACGATCAGCAGGACCACGATGCCAATCTCCAAAAATTCCTCCAGACCGCTAAAGCCTTGAACCTCACATACAACGAGGACAAGTGCGTTTTTAGCACAAACCGGCTAGCCATCTTGGGATATGTAGCGCGCAATGGGATAATAGGCCCCGACCCCGAACGTATGCGCCCCCTCATGGAATTTCCCCTCCCTCACTGCTCAAAAGCCCTAAAACGCTGCCTGGGGTTCTTTTCATATTACGCCCAGTGGGTCCCCCAGTACGCAGACAAGGCCCGCCCCCTAATACAGACCACGACCTTCCCTCTGTCGACAGAGGCTTGCCAGGCCTTCAGCCGCATCAAAGCGGATATCGCAAAGGCCACGATGCGCGCCATCGACGAGTCCCTCCCCTTCCAGGTCGAGAGCGACGCCTCCGATGTAGCTCTAGCGGCCACCCTTAACCAAGCGGGCAGACCCGTGGCCTTTTTCTCCCGAACCCTCCACGCCTCAGAAATCCGCCACTCCTCAGTGGAAAAGGAAGCCCAAGCCATAGTGGAAGCTGTGCGACATTGGAGGCATTACCTGGCCGGCAGGAGATTCACTCTCCTCACTGACCAACGGTCGGTAGCTTTCATGTTCGATAATGCACAGCGGGGCAAAATTAAAAATGACAAGATCTTAAGGTGGAGGATCGAGCTCTCCACCTTCAACTATGAGATCTTGTACCGTCCCGGAAAGCTGAACGAGCCGTCCGATGCCACCTTCAACTATGAGATCTTGTACCGCCCGGAAAGCTGAACGAGCCGTCCGATGCCCTATCCCGCGGCACATGTGCCAACGCACAAATTAACCGTCTCCAAACCCTCCACGAGGACCTCTGCCACCCGGGGGTCACTCGGTTCTACCATTTTATGAAGTCCCGCAACCTCCCCTACTCCGTGGAGGAGGTCCGTACAGTCACAAGGAACTGCCACATCTGCGCAGAGTGCAAACCGCATTTTTTCAGGCCGGATAGTGCGCACCTGATCAAGGCTTCCCGTCCCTTTGAACGCCTAAGTCTGGATTTCAAAGGGCCCCTCCCCTCCACCGACCGCAACACATACTTCCTGAACGTGGTGGACGAGTACTCCCGTTTCCCCTTCGCCATCCCCCACCCTGACATGACAGCGGCCACAGTCATTAAAGCCCTTAGCACCATATTCACACTGTTCGGTTGCCCCGCATACGTCCATAGCGACAGGGGGTCCTCCTTCATGAGTGACGAGCTGCGCCAGTTCCTGCTCAGCAAGGGTATAGCCTCGAGCAGGACGACCAGCTACAACCCCCGGGGGAACGGGCAAGTAGAGAGGGAGAACGGCACGGTCTGGAAGACCGTCCTACTGGCCCTACGGTCCAGGGATCTCCCAGTTTCACGGTGGCAGGAGGTCCTCCCGGACGCCCTCCACTCCATCCGGTCGCTACTGTGTACCACCACTAACCAAACGCCTCATGAGCGCCTTCTTGTCTTCCCCAGGAAGTCCTCCTCTGGAACGTCGCTGCCGACCTGGCTGGCGGCCCCAGGACCCATCTTGCTCCGGAAACATGTGCGGGCGCACAAGTCGGACCCATTGGTCGAGAGGGTTCACCTCCTCCACGCGAACCCGCAGTACGCCTACGTGGAGTACCCCGACGGCCGACAGGACACGGTCTCCCTGCGAGATCTGGCGCCCGCCGGCAACACACACACACCCTCGACACCAATCACCCCCTCCCTGCCACCGGCGCACCCCGCGACAGCCCCCTTCCCGGGAGGATCGGTCCTCCTCCCAGGTCCGACCAGAAGTGAAGCTGGAGCAGAAACCGTAAAGCTCCCGGAGGCGACAACACTGGAACAAGCACCACCACCACCGGGGCTGAGGCGATCGACAAGGACGACCAGACCGCCCGCCCGACTCGTGGCATCGGTGTAACACTAGAATGTTGTGGACTGTAACGAGAATGTTTTTTTTTTTCCTTTTCCCTCTTACGAATACTGTAAATAGTTCAAAACAAAAATCCCTGTACATAGCCCAGTGTAGGGCACTGTAATGACATGCAAAAGTTTTTTTCCTCCCAGGACCAGCCTTGTAAACCCCTACCACCATGCGAAGCACCACCCTGCTGGGTTCATTTTTAACAAGGGGTGAATGTGGTAGTATGCATTAGGGGTCATGTGGGACTGTGAAGCCGTGATGTCATTGGCTGACAGATCCCGGGTCCTGGTTGGCTGTTGATCTCTAGCTCCGCCCTGAAGGCGGAGTATAAGAACCAGGAATTCTCCCCGCAGCTCCAGTCTGTTGCTGAACTGCGGGGAACGAGTCACCCTTAATAAAGCCTCATCGACTTCACCTCTATTCGTCTCTCGGGAGTCTTTGTGCGCTACAATGACCCAGTGTGATTGTCACGTGATCCATCTCCTGTCGTTGTGGCATCTGCTGTCACCCTGAGCGTGCCATCACTGAGGTTGCGGCACTCCCTGTCTGGAGTAAAGTCCGGCTTGCATGAATCAGAGTCACCGTTTGGTTGCTCCCCATCTGGAGTCTGGTCTGTTTTAACTGAGTCAGTGTTGGTTTGTTGATGCTCCCCGTCCGGAGTCTTAGCAGGTTCACTGGAGTCAGCTGAGATTTCTTGAAACTGCACATCTGGAGTCGGAATATGCAGGAATGCATTGAATGTGGAGAGGTTCGAGCGAATGAGGGCGGAAGTATCATGGTGTCACCGGAGTCACCAGTGGTCTCACAATGATCGTCGAGTGCCTCTGTACACACTAGCTGAGGTCTGTCACTTTGCACATCTTGCATGGGAAGTGGGATGCTGTCGTCACTCGTCTCACATACTGTGGGTAGATCCTCAGTAGCTGCTTTTTGTTCACTTGGGTTGGGTAAATTGTCAGAGTCTTCATCTGGTGGCGCAAACAATGTGGGTGGACTGTCATTGTCTTGCTGTTGTCCTTCATTTGGGCTTGGACTGTCATCGTCGCTTTGTTCTTCACTGTAGCATGATAGACCGTCATGATTGTCCTGCTCTGCACTGGAGCGTGGTAGACTGTCATAGTCTTCTTGCTGTTTGCTTGAGCATGGCAGAATTGCATCGTCTGCTGCTAGTTGGTCAGAGGAGGTTGCTGGACCCGCATGGTCTTGTTCCTGCAAGGACTGCGCGTCGGAGTCTTGCGTTGCTTCTATCATGGAGGCTGTCCACGAGCTCGCTGCGGAGGCTTGTGACACTGGAGTCACGTCTTGTGTGTGCAAGGACTGCGCTCTGGAGTCTTGCGTTTCTTCTGGCGTGGAGTTGGGAACCCTGAGCGGTGCGTGGACCACGCTCGGTGTGGCAGCAGGCCGCTCTCTGTGGGCTTGTACCGCTCTCTGTCTCTTGGTTTCAGGCTGCAGCATAATCCTGCACTCACGAGTCGGGATGTCATATCTGCTGGGCTGAAGATCCTCAAATCCGAAGAACGAATCCGCGTCTGCGTCGGATTCAGTACGGGGGTCGCCAATGTGCAACACGTCGAGATGCGGTTCGGGTTTGGTACTGGGGGTAGCCTCCCAAGGTGAAAGGTTCGTCTGGGTCGTTGTCTACTAGGACCATATCATCACTGTTTGCGTCGGAGCTGGCATTGGGCTCGCAAGGTCCAGAGAAAATGTAAAGGTCGGTATCGAAGTATTCAAGGTCAGAATCATCGGTTTGGGCGTAGGTAACTGCTTGTTGCAGGGTTCTTCGGAGATTAATTTCATTTCCTGGTTCAATTTGAGGCATTGTGCTGTCATTACAGGTGAAAGAAGGTTGTTTTACAGCTTCAAAAGATTTTTTCTTTGATTTGGGACGTTTCCCCTTTAAATGGGCATGGTCCGGGGCCGCTGACATCATGACGCATGTGACGTAGCGCGTAGGAAGCGATTGCGCATGCGCAGATCGCGGTTCCTTTCCTTGGGGTCTTTTTCGCAATCGCGCATGCGCGGCTTCTCGCGCATGCGCAAACGGACCTTCCCGTTCTGTGCGCTTCTTGCGCAACTGTGCAAGTGCAGACCCTTTAGAAAGATGGCCGCCGATCAAAATTGTTCTCTGCTCCGGAATCTCAGCCTCGTGGTGAGTACTGGCGTTTCTCTTACCTTTTCTTGCTGGTTGGAGTGTGTTTTCCTCACAGTATTTGCCGAATTTGTCCGGGACTGCCTGGAAGTCGCTCCTGTTTTGCCCCTTGGAGAACTTGAATTTTTAAAAGATTTCTTCTGCTCTGGCACCTGCGATGGTGAGGAGAAGCTCTGTTTTTTCAGCATCGGCCAGGTCTTCTAGTTCAGCTGCTACCAGGAAGAGTTCAAACCTTTGCCGGAATGCCCGCCAGTTTTCGTGGAGATCGCCGTGGCACTGGAGCCGCTGCGGAACCCGGATCTCGAACATCTTGACTGGTTGTCACTGTACGCTGAGGTATGGCTATATGGATTGAAACAGTTCACTGCTGGTACCATGATTTGTTATGTTGTAGGTGTAACATAAGCGGCTTCCTTGTGGTCCACTTGACAAAGGAAGGTTCAGACGTTAAGATAACTTCAACACGTTTATTAAACTATTTACACTTCTATTACTCAGGTTCGACACTACTGCTAATCCTACTACAGCTACCCAGACTGACTAACCAGTTGCTGCAATCCATGTGGTGGGTGTAATATTGAATCAACCCTGTGTCTGTACTCACTGACTGTCTCCACTGGAAAGAGGCAGATCATGTGTGTGTGTCCTTTATATATGGGTTGTTGTAATGCCCCCCGTGGTCGTGTCACCTCCGTGTGCATCGTGAATGTCCATTGGTCGCGTCCTATCTAACTGGTCTATTGGTTGAGTGTGTGTGATGTTTCTGGTGCTCCCTCTAGTGTCTAACTAGCCTACATGCATTTACATTGATGCACATCACCCTAATGAAGAACGTCCTCACAATTTTCGGAATTAGGCAGAAGTTTCACATAGCATACCACCCCCAGTCAAGCAGTGTTGTAGAGAGGATGAACAGGACTTTAAAAGCCACCCTGAGGAAAATGGTGCAACAGAACAACAGCACCTGGGATTCAGTTCTCCCATTTGCTTTAATGTTTTTACGTAACACGGTATCCACGTCCACAGGAACACCCCCCACACTCTCATGACGGGACGCCCAATGAAAGGGACAGAGTATTTATTAGGACTGGATTTGGCCAGCCCCGCAGTCACCACCCTCATGCATGAAAATGCTGTACAGCAGCATATTGAGAATATAAAGGCAGCCCAACTCGCAGCAGCTGTGAGACTTGGGACCAGGAGGAAACAGAGCAAAGCTTGTTTCGACAAAACGGTAAATGCCACCGAGTTTGTAATAGGGCAGCAAGTGATGCTTTCCCTACACAACCCCAGTTCATTCCTTTCCCCTAAATTTTCCGGATCGTACTCCATTTCGGACAAGGTAAGCCCCTTGGTATACAAGATTACATATCCCAATAGCAAATCTGCGTGGTTTCACATAAACCAGCTCAAGGCTTATGACTCGTAGAACAACCATGCACACCACATCTTGCTCGCAGCAGCAGACGAGCACGCCCCGCCCACAGATGACGCATTCCTACCCTCCCCAAGCCAGTCCAGCCCGTCCTCAGACTCATCTTCAACTCCACCCCCAGAGGCACGACGCCGCCTCTCCCTTCAACCAGCAGCGACAGTGATAGCGATAGCAATGACGACAGCCACAGCACACCACGTTATGATTATACCCTTGCACCAGGCACCACTCCCAGCGAATCCAAGCATGATTCCAGTGACCCCTTCGAGATCACGTACATCAAAGCACCCGACCCAGACCCACCGCCCGACGATTACGGATTAAAACCTAGTAGCTCCAACCTCGACACACGATTCTGGCACCGAGACAATTCGTTCAGGCTCATCCGGAATGATGAGATGGACCCCAATTCGCCCCAAGCCGCTTTAGCCAAACTACTCCAGTCAAGTGTATGGCAGCCGGGAGAAGGTGATGACATAGAGTCTGACTCCCACCAAACGAATCCCTTTGCGATCCTGTTCGCTACTGAGCAATGAGGTGTCCACATGATTATCATAGAATTTACAGTACATAAGGAGGCCATTCGGCCCATTGAGTCTGCACCGGCTCTTGGAAAGAGCACCCTACCCAAGGTCAACACCTCCACCCTATCCCCATAACCCAGTAACCCCACCTAACACGAAGGGCAATTTTGGACACTAAGGGCAATTTATCCTGGCCAATCCACCTAACCTAAAAAGGAACCGATGGAGAGATACGGTGTCCTTTCTGATGGAACCTGCACCATGTTTGTTGTATGTTTGTTCGTTAGTGTTAATGTTAAGTGTTGTTTGTGAATTTGTCATGGCCCCACACCACCACTCTTTTAACGCCCACTGGCAGTTAATGGAACCAGTTTGTCTACAGACAATAATTCAGCGGGACTAGTTTGTCGGCAGATACCAAGGCAGCCCCCACGACGACCACATTCTTACCCGTTCTTGCCGGTCGCTCAGGCAGTGGAGAAACGGCACTGGTCCCCGCCCTGTCTGAGGACCCCCCCGGTCAGCTTCGCTCGGGTAGAGCACAAACGACACTGATCACTGTCCTACCCGGGGATTCCACCCATTCTTACCCGCCGCGGCCCACATGCACCCCATTTTGGCACTTTTAGTTTGAAACTTTTTTGCTTGTTTATGGCGACCCTTAGGTTGCTTCCGTGTGCTATTTACACCCTCAAACACTGGGATGGTAAATTGCACAGGCTGCGAGACAAACAAATGAGGGAGTCACAGATGGTGACCAATTATAAAGGGTAACTGGAAATAAAGGACAGACATACGAGATCTTACGCAAGATAAAAACAGATATTATGCTTGTGTCCACAGAACTCTGGAAACTCAGGAACCCCAGAGGACGAGAAAGAAGGAGACCGACAAAAGAAAAGATGAAGACGACCTTCGTGCTTTTCACCTGGATCTTAGCGGGATCCCTTCAGTTGCGCGTGTACGCAACCATCCTGACCCGTACCACGCAGGCCGTGAATGATTCCCACCTCTGCCATATACAGAACCCCGAGATAGTTAGCCCCAAGACAGTTAACGATACCTCAACCTGGTGTGATAAGTTTATCACCTGGTATTCACTATCCTACATAGTAGAAGCTCTCTTAGTACTGGCACTACTTTGCAGTGTTGTGCAGACACTTAGAATCAGAAAATGGCGAAGGAGAGCCTACCGCTCTCACACCCCGGTATACACGTTTAGTTCCCCTATTTTTGGACTTCACCAAACCCCCGAACCCCTTGACATGAATTAAAGTGCATCTGTTTTTCTTTGTGTGTTTTGTTTTGTTCAATAAATAAATGTGCTTGACTGCCAAGCCAGAGGAACTTGTGTTGCTGCTATTTGTACAGTTTAAGATGTTATAGATTATTTTTGATTGCTTGAGTGAGGATAGTTTATTTAGGATAGTTAGAGGTTCCAGTTTTTTTATTTTGTAATGCATGCCTGAATGTCATAGCGCCCCGTAGAGTTTTATACTGATGTATGTATGTAAAATGATTTTAGGTAAAATTGCATTTCATAGGATAGGCCAGTGTAGAGCCCGTGAAGTGCTTAAAGGTGCCCCGCTTGGTCAGAGAACGAAGACGACGCGGTAATGTGATCCTTCACGCTTCGCGTGGAGGATCACAAGGAGGGTGTGTAGCAATCTGGGATGACCACGTCCCGATTACAAAATGGACACTTTGCAAAGAATGCAGGGAAAATGGACAATGCTGAGAAAACAAGCAGGTTCAGGGCTTGTCTGTTTATTGGAGCCGCAGATCCCAGCCAAGACCAAAACTGCAAACCCCTTAACATACTAATGAGCCATCTCCGGGGACAAAAGAATAACATTTGAGTAAACGATACTAAGGCAGACACCCCGGCGCCAGAGGAGACCAAACCAAAGCAGGCCAACGGCCACCTAGGACACACCCAGCCATCAGGGCACCCACCCCTTTATTGGAGGAAATCAATAGGAACAATTGAGAAACGTCCCAATTGATTAGGGCCAAGTTCAAGGCCCGCCCAAAAGCGCGCGAAGCCCCTTTTGGTATAAGAAGGATCCCCCAAGAGAGATCCAAGGTCAACGCACGCTCCCCTCAGCTCCCCCCTCCCCCCAATCCCGACCCCCCTGGCACCGAACGCCCCGCCAACCGGCAGCCACCCACTGGAGAACCACCAAGGCCACACCCACGGCAGCCAACCAACGGTGCCCCTGGCAGCAGGGACAGGTGCCAGGACTGGGGGCACCGGTGGCTATGGTGAGGGGTGAGGATGAGGTTTGTGGGCATCCAAAAATGCCGCCCACACAGAACGATGGGAAATTGATCAACACAAAGACATAGACAGGCTGCAGCTTGCAATATACAAGGGCTGCAGCCCGGACCTTGCAGGGAAAAGGCTGTTGAAAGGACATCCCGGGACAATGGGCTCCAGGTAGAAAGTAACAATATGTGGCAGACTTAGTTCCTTATTTGGGAAGACCTACGTGCCTCGGACACTAACGCCCCTGGCTGACTGACCCACCCCGCCATCGGGTTGTCTACCACCAATTGTTTGGGATCGATCAGGGTGATCGAGCCTGATCAATCTATTGGATATCTATCTGGGACTGCCCAAAAGCATGCAAAACCTGCAAGGGATAAAAGGTGTTGCACAGCCAACTACTCACTCACTCGACCACCGAGGACAACAATGGTGATACCCGCACCAGCCAAGGAGGGGACCATCCACAGAGGGGCCAGAGCCGGGGACAGCGACGACCAGCAACAGACATCCAGCACTGCCAGACGATGGATTCCAGATGAGGCCATATCTGCTCTGCACATGCCAGTCACCTGAAAGTTGTGTTGGTCTTTCACGTGTGTTAGTTTAGAGTCCAACCTGTATGAGTGTGTGATTGACTAATATTAACTCTGTGTGTGTATTGATCTAGTATTATCGCATGCAGCTTGTGTGGTCATTTGTCCATCGTATACGGGTTGGAGACACACTGTGGTTCAGAAGGTACAACAAATCTGGCGACCCTGGTGCTATTCGGTTGGGAGTTACAATTGTTGCTCCGAACGATCCCACAGGACAGTCTTGGAGATTCCGCATGAGCCCGACGTAGGGAGGCAAACAACCCACTTAATGGTCAGTATCCCAATTTCACCAAAACGGGATATAAAGATATTCTTGAGGATTTTTCACAGATCAAACATAAACCACAGGTGTGAACTCGATATTTGGCAAATCACCAAATTTTGGAAGTGTAACTAACTGCATGCGTGCCTAACAAGGAACGATAGGGTCAACCCGGCAGATTTGCGCGCAGCTTCTGAGGGATTAGGGCCGGAAAACAGCCACAAGCCGTACCTGCTGTCCAATCGGCCCTCTGCCCCCCAAAGTCAATATGACAGCTCAGACAGCAGGGAGAGATGTAGAGGCGCAGAAGACAGAAGCAGAGAGATGTCCCATATGAGAGAAGGTGGTACGGGGATATATCAAAGGGAGAGGTTGGCACATGTGGTCAGACTTTATCAGGCACCAAGACAGGCCCCGGAGCGGCAGGGCACACTTGGTGGGAGGACGTGAGCACAGTGCACAGAAACATCCGCCGAACTATAGGTAGCCACTTGCCGCACCAACAGCATCATTGCGGTGAAGAGCCAGCCCTGTACCGGGTGGCAAATGCACGGCCGACGCCCTAGCCAGGGCCAGTGCCCGTTACGGACATCTGTGACAGCCACCCAGAGGTGAGCCGATGAATGCGATTGACATCTAGACTAACGTAGCTGACGTAACTCAGTCTCAATACACAGACGATTCCAGAGGACAGATTCTGAACGGCGATTCCCGGCCCCCTACGAAACATGGGAGGATACGCTAACCATATAGGATGGATTTGGTTAAAGGATGGGAATGATGTGTGTCCCTACCCAGGACTGAAACCAGCTCATATACCAATCCCATGATGGACACGGACACCAGGGTATGGAGACCACTACAGACCACCATTATGTTGGTGGCCGGAACTAAAGGAGGATGTCACTCATTACATTGAGGATTGCTTCATTTGCGGCCAGAATATTCCCGACGGTGACGCCAGGAAGGGACATATAGGACACGCCGGCCCTGTGAGGGTCCGTGGATGAATCTCCATGTGGATTACATCGGCCCAACCCCACCATGCAGAAATGGATTTAAGGATGTATTGGTTATCATTGCATTGGATTTGTTTATTGTCACGTGTACCGAGGTACAGGGTAAAGTATTTTTCTGCCAGCAGCTCAACAGATCATTAAGTACATGAAAAGAAAAGGAAATAAAACAAAATACATAATAGGGCAACACAAGGTACACAATGTAACTACATAAACATTGGCATCGGGTGAAGCATACAGTGGTGTAGTGTTAATGAGGTCAGTCCATATGAGGGACGTTTAGGAGTCTGGTAACAGCGGGGAAGAACCTGTTTTTGAGTCTATTCATGCGTGTTCTCAGACTTTTTTATCTTCTGCCCGATGGAAGAAGTTGGAAGAGTGAGTAAGCCGGGTAGGAGGGGTCTTTGATTATGCTGTCCGCTTTCCCCAGGCAATGGGAGGTGTAGATGTAGTTAATGGATGGGCGGCTGGTTTGTGTGATGGACTGGGCTGCGTTCACAACTCTTTGAAGTTTCTTGTGGTCTTCGGCTGAGC
This sequence comes from Scyliorhinus torazame, assembly GCF_047496885.1. NCBI lineage: Eukaryota > Metazoa > Chordata > Chondrichthyes > Carcharhiniformes > Scyliorhinidae > Scyliorhinus > Scyliorhinus torazame. The sequence goes on from NC_092709.1 coordinate 101,399,336, forward strand.
AGTCGCCATACCAGGCTGTGATGCAGACAGATAGGATGCTTTCTATGGTGCATCTGGAAAGGTTGGTAAGAGTTAATGTGGATATGCCAAATTTCCTTAGTTTCCTGAGGGATTAAAGGCGCTTTCTTGGTGGTAGCGTCCACCTGGGTGGACAGGACAGATTTTTGGAGATGTCTACCCCTAGGAATTTGAAACTGCTGATCATCTCCACCTTGGCCCCGTTGATGCTGGCAGGGGTGTGTACAGTACTTTGCTTCCTGAAGTCAATGACCAGCTCTTTAGTTTTGTTGACATTGAGGGATAGATTGTTGTCACTGCACCACTCCACTAGGTTCTCTATCTCCCTCCTGTATTCTGACTCGTCGTTATTCGAGATCCGGCCCACTACGGTCGTATCATCAGCAAACGTGTAGATGGAGTTGGAATCAAATTTTGCCACGCAGTCATGTGTGTATTGGGTGTATAGTAGTGGGCTAAGAACAAAGAATAAAGAACAAAGAAATGTACAACACAGGAATAGGCCCTTCGGCACTCCAAGCCTGCGCCGACCATGCTGCCCGTCTAAACTAAAATCTTCTACACTTCCGGGGTCCAGATCCCTCTATTCCCATCCTATTCATGTATTTGTCAACGTTTCCTTAAACGTCACTATCGTCCCTGCTTCTGCCAGCTCCTCCGGCAGCGAGTTCCAGGCACCCACTACCCGCTATGTAAGAAACTTGCCTCATACATCTCCTCTAAACCTTGCCCCTCGCACCTTAAACCTATGCCCCCTAGTAATTGACCCCTCTACCCTGGGAAAAAGTCTGACTGTCCACTCTGTCTGTGCCCGTCATAATTTTGTAGACCTCTATCAGGTTGCCCCTCAACCTCCTTCGTTCCAGTGAGAACAAACCAAGTTTATTCAACCTCTCCTCACAGCTAATGCAGCCTCGCCTCATAACTCATAGCAGCCTTGCGGGGCCCCTGTACTGAGGACTATTGTGGAGGAGGTGTTGTTGCTTAGTCTTACTGATTATGGTCTGTGGGCCAGTTGCAGAGTGAGGAGCCAAGTCCTAGGTTTTGGAGCTTTGATATGAGCTTGGCTGGGATTATGGTGTTGAAGACGGAGCTGTAGTCAATAAATATGTGTCTGATGTAGGGGTCCTTGTTGTCGAGATGCTCTAGCGATGAGTGTAGGCCAGGGAGATGGCGTCTGCTGTGGACCGGTTGCGGCGGTATGCAAATTGCAGTGGATCAAGGCGTTCTGGGAATATGGAGGTGATGCGCTTCGTGTTCAACCTCTCGAAGCACTTCATTACGACTGATGTCAGGGCCACCGGACAGTTGTCATTGAGGCCCAATGCCTGGTTCTTCTTTGACACCTTCACAAAGCAGTTCCCACCCGCAATGCAACCGCCCCACAACCACTCAAACTCCCCAGTCCACCTATTGGACGTGGGGCCACACTGGACGGTTGGCCAGAGTAGCCGAACGATTTGAGGACCAGGTCACGATATCCCTGAACCCAATGAAAGCAAGCAACGGGCAGACACGGGTCTGGCGACCAGGGGAGGTAGATGATTCCATGGATGAACCTCCCATGGGGGTATTACAAGAACAACTGAGGAGCGCAGTGTTCTGAGGTGTGTGGAGCACAAACATTCTGAGGTGCCCAGATGATGACAATCGGACGCCTCCCAATAAGCATGGCACACGGTTTCTGATGGAACCTGCACCGTCATGTGTGCTCCACGCACGCTAGTCTTCTTTGTTTGTGCGTTGTTTCATCCTCATCTCCCCATCCCTTCTTCTCCTCCCTGAATGTTATTTACAATTCGAACTGTCCCTCGCCTCTCACTGATCAGACTCTGAGAGCACCTTCATCATCAGGGCTCACGCTGAGCCATCCCTCCGCCCATAAATAACAGACTACCAACCGATACTACATTGTGTGCCCGCCACACAACTCCACGATTGACCCCCAGTACTCAGAGCAATTGTTATATTCACCCCCTGACCATCTTCTCTCCCCCCCCCCACTCGACCAGAGTCCGATCTTCACCGTCGCTGTGCGTGAAGATCAGCCCACCTTCCACAGAATAGGGGGTGGTCCCTCACCAACCACACATCCTCGTCCTGTCATCAGCCGTTGGACACCCAACATATTGCCATATCTGTTGTTGCTGGTTCTAACCCACCAGTCTATCCAGACCTAGGGAGTAGCCCCTTCCCCGGAATACACACTCATCCTGTTGTTCAACACACTCGGGTAGTGGAGTAACGGCATTTCCCACACATTCTTCACCCGCCCCGGATCATACGCACCTCTCTCATCACTAACCTCTTCTTCCCTCCGACCCCCACTATCTGGAATGGCTACTTACAATACCAAACACTTGGGCAGGTCTCAGATGAATTAGTTCATAAATCAAAGATTGGTTTCCAACATCAGTTTCAGCCGGTGAGGGACAGAAACTGGGGACATGAGAAATACTCAAGTGGTAAAGGTAAAGGTGATCTGATGGGAGACAATAAAGAGAGTGTACCTCAGATTAAAAAAGAAATCCAGGCGGGTGGAAAAGAAATGAAAAGTTTCAGATGTTTTCACTGTAATGAACTAGGCCATGTGAAGTCACAGTGTTGGTGGTTGAAAAAAAGCACTGGGACGGCTGATGTGGTAAAACAGGATAAGACAGTGGGGTTTGTTAGAGTGGTAAAGGAAAGCCCAAGGGAAGCGAAGGAGGTGCAAACGATTGTACAGCCTGTTCAAGAAGTAATTGTTAAGAAGGTGCCAGATGTCTTTAAAGAATTTACTTGTGTGGGGAAAGTTTACTCATGTGTATCAGGAGGAGCAGGTAAAGAAGTCACAATTTTAAGAGATACAAGGGCTAGTCAACCTTTAATGGTACGAGATGAGGAATTATGTAGTTTGGGAAGAATGTTGCCAGAAAAGGTGGTGATATGTGGAATTCAGGGTGAGAGGAGTAGCGTTCCATTATATAAGGTAAGGTTGGAAAGTCGAGTGAAGAGTGGTGAAGTGGTAGTAGGAGTAATAGATAAACTATCTTGTCCAGGAATACAGTTTATCTTGGGTAATGATATAGCTGGATCGCAGGTGGGAGTGATGCCTACTGTGGTTGATAAGCCAGTGGAAAATCAGACAACTGAAGTGTTGAAGGACAAATATCCTGGGATTTTTCCAGATTATGTAGTAACAAGGTCGCAAAGTCACAGGTTAAGACAAGAGGAGAAATCAAAGAGTGAAGATGAAGTTGAAGTGCAATTATCAGAAACGATTTTTGATCAGATGGTTGAAAAAGAACAAGAACAGGTGGAGGATGAGGTGGATATTTTTAGTTCAGGAAAATTGGCGGAGTTACAACAGAAAGATGGAGAAATAAAACGGATATATCAGAAAGCATATACGGAGGAGGAATCTGAGAGTATACCAAAGTGTTATTACCGTGAAAATGATGTCTTGATGAGAAAATGGAGACCTGTACACATGCAGACGGATGAAAAGTGGGCAGGAGTTCATCAAGTAGTATTGCCGGTTGGGTATAGAAAGGAGGTGTTGAAGTTGCACATGAGGTACCAGTGGGAGGTCATTTGGGAATAAGGAAAACTCAAGCTAAAATCCAGAAACATTTTTATTGGCCTGGACTACATAAAGATGTAGTTAAATTTTGTCAATCATGTCACACATATCAAGTGATAGGGAAACCTCAAGCAGTGATAAAACCAGCGCCCTTAATACCCATTCCAGCATTTGAGGAACCTTTTACAAGGGTCCTAATCGATTGTGTAGGACCGCTTCCTAAAACAAAAAATGGGAATCAATATCTTCTGACTGTAATGGATGTGGCTACTAGAGTTCCACAGGCCATTCCAGTACGTAATATTACTGCTAAAGGATTGTGGAGGGTTACTTAAATTCTTTACTAGATATGGACTACCCACAGAAATTCAATCGGATCAAGGATCGAATTTTACTTCAAAGTTATTCAAAGAAGTTATGGATAGCTTAGGAATAAAACAATTTAAATCAACTGCGTACCATCCAGAATCGCAGGGAGCGTTAGAAAGGTGGCATCAGACATTAAAGACAATTTTGAGGGCGTATTGTCAAGATTATCCAGAGGATTGTGATAAAGAAATTCCATTCGTATTGTTTGCAATTAGGGATGCACCTAATGAGTCTACCAAATTTAGTCCTTTTGAACTAAGTTTTGGTCATGAGGTAAGAGGACCACTTAAATTGATTAAGGAGAAATTGGTGGCTGAGAAATCGGAAATTACACTATTGGTTTATGTGTCAAATTTTAGGGAACGATTAAATACAGCAGGTGAATTGGCTAGACAACATTTGAAAGTTGCACAAAATGTGATGAAATGGGTAGCGGACAAGAAATCCAAAGTTCGTATTTTTGCCAGTGGGGATAAAGTTTTAGTGTTGTTACCAGTGGTAGGGGGCCTTTAAAAGCTAGGTTTTGTGGACCGTATCAGATTGAAAGGAAATTAAGTGAGGTTAACTATGTGGTAAAAACACCAGATAGAAGGAAGACTCACTGAGTGTGTCATGTGAATATGCTTAAAACTTTGAAAGAGAAGGAGAGAAAAAGGAGGTTTTAATGGTTTTAACTCAAAGTAACAAACCAAATCCAGATGACATACCTCAAATTAAATTGGAAAATGAGGATGTTCTTAAAAATTGGGATGAATTGTTAAATTACCTTCCAGAGGAAAAACGAACTGACCTGAAAGAGTTATTGATATCACATGGGCAGGTTTGTAGAGATAAATGGGGAAGTACTAAAATGGCTATACATGATGTAGATGTGGGAAATGCTGTTCCTATCAAACAACATCCATATAGACTTAATCCTTTAAAATTGGCACAGGTTAACAGAGAGATTGAGAGTATGCATAATTGAAGTGGGTTGCAGCCAATGGAGCTCACTCATAGTAATGGTACCTAGACCAGATGGTACCCAACGGTTGTGTGTGGACTATAGAAAGGTGAATGCAGTTACAAGAACGGACTCTTATCCTGTCCCACCATTGAAGTATTGCATTGAGAAAGTGGGACAATCAGCTTTCATTTCCAACTTCCAGACATGGAAAGAACCTTTAAAACATCATAAGCAGTTCTTCGATCGACTTCAGGTGTCGGGTTTGGTGATGAACCCAGCCAAAAGTGAATTTGGAGAAGCCCGAATCACTTTCCTTGAGGAGTTTTCGATACCTTCAGGATGAAGGGAAATAATGCAATTTCTTAGCATGAATGAATTTGATCGAACATTTGTGCAAACGTTTTGTGGCGTTATTACTCCACTGATGGACTTGCTAAAGAAACCTAAAAAATGTCAATGGACAGCGGACTTTTAACATGCATTTGACTGCCTGAAAGCTGTGATCACCAATGTTCCTGTATTGGAGAATTGCAAGGGGCTCTGTGGTCAGATTGGCTGGTTTTGCTGAGAGCAGTTTAAAAGTAGAAAGCCAGTTTGCGACAGTCTCTGCCATTCTACAGAAAATATATATATCTTTTAACCTGATGCGATACTGTTTAAAGGTGTTAAGTCTCTTGGAAGTTTGAAGGAACAGTTTATGGAATTATTTACCGTTGCAATATTTTCTGAGTTATCTTTGAAGTAAGGGGTGTTAAGAGACCCAATGTTTATTTTTGATGTTAAGTTGAGTTCATGGAATAAACAGTGTTTTGTGCTTAAAAACCCACGTGTCCATAATTGTAATCCCACACCTCGGGGAAAAGCCGTGTGCTCGGAAAAGCAACAAATCCATTAAAGGGAGAGGTTGGTTGAACTCCATGATACATTTTGGGGTTCTGAAAAGCCTCGCCCATAACAGTACCGAGGCAGGTTGTAACGTAGTGAATATGTGTTTATTGTCAACATATATATATACAAGTTAGTGCCAGGGCCTCTTTCGCTATCTTATGTGCTGCACCTGTGCCAACCTAACTGGTGTCTGCCTTTCTGGCCTTACGGGCTCCAACGCTATGTCTAGGTGGCTCCCCAGGCAGTACAGCAGGAATGGAGGCAGCCTGATTTGATTCCCACCCTGTGACCTGGGTCTCCTATGGCGGTTGTCTTCTGGGGCAATGGAACCTGGATGGGCCTGGCTGCTGCTTCATTTTCCCAGGTGTTCCGGCATCTCCCCTGAGGGAGTCACTGGCTCAGGCCCCATCACCTCCTCCTCCCTCGGAGTGCCCGATGGCCTCTGGGCTACTCCATGGGACGGGGATGCGAGCAGAGCTATCACCTGAGGCTCTCCCGCCACCTGACACTGCCAGTCCTGGAGGCCCGCACTGGTCGTGACTTGGATCTCGATGCTCGCGGCTATGGTGCAGAGGGAGTGGACCACGTTCCTCTGGGACTGCACCACATCACACTGTGACTGTGCCAACACCTTCTGGATCTGTGGCACATCAGCCAGTGACTGCACCATCTCCCTCTGGGACTGGGCGAACTCCCGCTGTGTCAGTGCCACATCGGCCAGCCCCCGGGCATTGCCCCCGTCACCCTCAGCCTTGGTCTGCTGCAACTAGGTTCTGCAGTGCCGCTGCAATGTCCAGGCGGCTCTGGGGCCTGGTTGCCTGTGACAGGGCAGTCGTGTCCTGGGCCTCGGCCACTACCTGCATAGATTGCTCCAGGCATTGGACATCTTGATCCATGGCCGAAACCTTCGACCCCAAGGCCTCAACTGCAGACACCACCTGTGCCGTGTTGGCCTGGGTAGCATCTATGGCCATCACCACCCACTGCCCCTGCAGATGGTCGGACTCCTCCAACTGCACCTGTAGGCGCTGGATAGTTGCTGATAACCCCTCAAGTAGTAGAACATAGAACAGTTCAGCACAGAACAGGCCCTTCGGCCCTCGATGTTGTGCCGAGCATTGTCCGAAACCAAGATCAAGCTATCCCACTCCCTGTCATTCTGGTGTGCTCCATGTGCCTATCCAATAACCACTTGAAAGTTCCGAAAGTGTCCAACTCCACTGTCACAGCAGGCAGTCCATTCCACACCCTAACCACTCTGAGTAAAGAACCTACCTCGGATATCCCTCCTCTATCTCCCACCCTGAATCTTATATTATGCCCCCTTGTAACAGCGACATCCACCCGAGGAAATAGTCTCTGAACGTCCACTCTATCTATCCCTCTCATCATCTTATAAACCTCTATTAAGTCGCCTCTTATCCTCATCTCCAAAGAGAAAAGCACTAGCTCCTTCAACCTTTCCTCATAAGACCTATCCTGCAAACCAGGCAACATCCTGGTAAATCTCCTTTGCACCCTTTCCAATGCTTCCACATCCCTCCTTTAATGAGGTGACCAGAACTGCACACAATACTCCAAATGTGGTCTCACCAGGGTCATGTATAGTTGCAGCATAACCCTGCGGCTCTTAAACTCAAGCCCCCTGTTAATAAACGCTAACACACTATAAGCCTTCTTCCCGGCTCTATCCACTTGAATGGCAACCTTCAGAGATCTGTGGACATGAACCCCAAGATCTCTCTGTTCCTCCACATTCCTCAGAAACCTGCCGTTGACCCTGTAATCCGCATTCACATTTTTTCTACCAAAATGAATCATCTCGCACTTATCAGGGTTAAACTCCATCTGCCATTTTTTGGCCCAGCTCTGCATCTTATCAATGTCTCTTTGCAGCTTACAACAGCCCTCCATCTCATCCACTACTCCACCAATCTTGGTGTCATCAGCAAACTTACTGACCCACCCTGCAGCCCCCTCCTCCAAGTCATTGGTAAAAGTCACAAATAGCAGAGGACCCAGCACTGATCTCTGTGGTACACCGCTGGTAACTGGTCTCCAGTCTGAAAATTTTCCATCCACCACCACCCTCTGTCTTCTATGTGATAGCCAGTTACTTATCCAATTGGCCAAATTTCCCTCTATCCCACACCTCCTTACTTTCTTCATGAGCCGACCATGGGGATCCTTATCAAACGCCTTACTAAAATCCATGTATATGACATCAACTGCTCTACCTTCATCGACACACTTAGTTACCTCCTCAAAGAATTCAATCAAATTTGTGGGGCAAGACTTACCCTCCACAAATCCGTGTTGACTATCTCCGATTAAGCTGCATCTTTCCAAATGCTCATAAATCCTACCCTTCATGACCTTTTCCATTAACTTACCGACCACCAAAGTAAGACTAACTGGCCTATAATTACCAGGGTCATTCCTATTCCCTTTCTTGAACAGAGGAACAACATTCACCACTCTCCAGTCCTCTGGCACTATCCCCGTGGACAGTGAGGACCCAAAGATCAAAGCCAAAGGCTCTGCATTCTCATCCCTTGCCTCCCAAAGAATGCTTAGATATATCCCATCTGGCCCAGGGGACTTGTCGACCCTCAGATTTTTCAAAATTGCTAATTCCTCAGAATATTTACCCCCTCCAGCCTACCCACGTGTATCACACTCTCATCCTCAACAACATGGCCCCTCTCCTTGGTGAACACTGAAGAAAAGTATTCATTCAACGCCTCTCCTATTTCTTCTGACTCCATGCACAAGTTCCCACTATTGTCCTTGACCGGCCCTACCCTCACCCTGGTCATTCTTTTATTTCTCAGATCAGAGTAAAAAGCCTTGGGGTTTTCCTTGATCCGACCCGCCAACGACTTCTCATGCCCCCTCCTAGCTCTCTTAAGCCTTTTTTTTCAACTCATTCCTTGCTATCTTGTAACCCTCAAGCGACCCAACTGAACCTTGTTTTCTCATCCTTACATACTCTTCCTTTTTCCTCTTGACAAGACATTCAACCTCTTTTGTGAACCATGGTTCCCTCACATGGCCATTTCCTCCCTGTCTGACAGGGACATACCTATCAAGGACACACAGTATTTGTTCCTTGAACAAGCTGCACTTTTCATTTTTACCTTTCCCTGACAGTTTCTGTTCCCATCTTATGCTCCCTAATTCTTGCCTAATCGCATCATAATAACTCCTCCCCCAATTATAAACCTTGCCCTGCCATATGGCCCTATCCCTCTCCATTGCAATAGTGAATGACACCGAATTGTGGTCACTATCACCAAAGTGCTCTCTCACAAACAAACCTAACACTTGGCCCGGTTCATTACCCAGTACCAAATCCCCTCTTGTCGGCCTATCCACATATTGTATCAGGAAACCCTCCTGCACACACTGTACAAAAACTGCCCCATCCGAACTGTTCAACCTATAGAGGTTCCAATCAATATTTGGAAAGTTAAAGTCACCCATGACAACTACCCTGAGACCTCCACACCTATCCATAATCTGTTTTGTAATTTCTTCCTCCACACTCTATTACTATTTGAGGGCCTATAGAAAAGTCCCAATAATGTGACTGCTCCTTTCCTATTTCTAACTTCAGCCCATATAACCTCAGTAGGCAGATCCCCTTTGAACTGCCTTTCTGCAGCCGTTAACCTATCCTTGATTAACAATGCTACTCCTCCACCTCTATTACCACCTTCCCTACTCTTACTGAAACATCTATACCCCGGAACTTCCAACAACCATTCCTGTCTCTGTTCTAACCATGTCGCCGTAATGGCCACAACATCGTAGTCCCAAGTACCAATCCTCGCTCCAAGTTCACCTACCTTATTCCGGATGCTCCTTGCATTGAAGTAGACACACTTCAACCCACTTTTCTGTCTGCCGGTACACTCCTGCGACCTTGATACCCTCCTCAGTACCTCACTACTCTCAACACTGGCTTCTGGGCTACAGCTAATTTCCGCAGCCCCCTGACAAATTAGTTTAAACCCCCCCCGAAGAGCCAGAGCAAATTTCCCTCCCAGGATATTGGTGCCCCTCTGGTTCAGGTGCAAACCGTCCTGTCTGTACAGGTCCCACCTTCCCCAGAATGTGCTCCAATTATCCACATATCTGAAACCTTGCCTCCTACACCATCCCTGCAACCACGTGTTTATCACTCTCTCCCTGTTCCTCACCTCACTAGCACGTGGCACCGGCAACAAACCAGAGATAACAACATGGTTTGTCCTGGCTCCAGCTTCCACCCTAGCTCCCTAAATTCCTGTTTTAAATCCCTGTCCCTTCTCTTACCTATGTCGTTGGTACCGATGTGTACCACGACCTGTGACTGTTCCCCCTCCCCCTTAAGGATTCTGAAAACATGGTCCGAGACGTCACGGACCCTGGCACCCGAGAGGCAACATACCATCCGTGAGTCTCTTTCGCTGCCACAGAAGAGTCCCCAACTCAGTGTCTGCATCTCGAGTAACGATGGGGCCATCCGTTCCAGAAGCCTGAAACCCATTTAGACAGCAGCTAGCCCCTGGGTTGGCCCGTCCTCCGACTGTCTGCCCCCTCGGACATTCCTACCTCCACCTGTTGTACTGCACCCTGGGCCCCATCACCCCTGCATCAACCCCACCCCCAGCCATACCAGCCACCACATGCGACTCACCCAGGGCAACACCCACTGTAGCCCCTATAGGGACACGGCATGGGTGCTGCGGAGTGTATGGCTAGCAAGGGCAGTGCCAGCCAATGGTACTTCTGGCAGCAGGGACGGGCACCATGGACAGAAGCCCCCTTGGTGTCGGGTACCGATAGGGCCAGGGTGCGGGGATGGGAGGAGGGACTTGCGGGAGCAGAGTGCGCAGTGCCAAACGGGGGCACCATGTAGCCCTTTTGACCTGGTTAGGCACGGGGGTATTCACCATGCTAACATGTCGGCCTTTCATCCCCTGCAGACAATAGGCTGGGTTCTCCCGCCCGCCGCAAGAACGCCATGGGCAAGCCGCGTACAATGGAGAACTCCATTGACCTCGGGCGGGATACTCCGGTCACCGGGTGGATGCAGCCGATGAATCCTTCCCAATGTGTATTTACAAACAGCAATGGTGGCCTTGCTCCCAGTCGCTGCAGCCCTGGGGATGCCCAGCAGCTGTATGAGCTGGAGCTGCTCGAGGAGGAGGAGGAAGCTGCAGCAGCGGAACAGGAGGCAGCCGCCTAGGATGGAGAGCTTTCTGTCCAGCAGGCCGAGGAGGAGGAGATGTAAAGGAGGTGCCGCATGAGGCCTCATGTGTACTGGCTGCACCTGTCATTCGAGGACCTGCCGGACCGGGCGTGCCGCCGAAGACTCTGGCTGAGCAGGGGGACCATGCGACCTATCTGCCAGATTATGGCGCACGTGGCACTGGGGGGATTGGGCGAGGACATTCATTCCCGGAGGCCGTCAAGGTGTCGCTCTCCCTGAATTTTTACACCACCTGGTCCTTCCAGACACCGAGTGGGGACCTGTCCAGGATCTCAGAGAGCCCGGTGCAAAGGTGCATCCGTACCATCATGGATGTCCTATATGCCCGGTCAGCATCCATTGCAATGTGGATTGAGCTCACCAGGCTGCCCGAGCAGCGGGGTTCGTTGCCTTCGCTGACATGACCCCGGTCAAGGGGGTGATCTCCTGGCTACCACCCCTCCCGCCCCCCCCCCCCCTCCTCCTGGTGTCGAACTTTTGGGCCTTATGGGCCCTAACACTACGTCTCGGTGAATTCACAGATGGTAAAGCAGGAGTGGAGGAGGCCTTTTGCAATTCCCGCCCCGTGACCTGGGTCCCCTGTAGACGGGACCTGCATGGGCCCGGCTGCTGTTCGGATGTCCCAGATGGCGTTCTGCCGCCCTGTTCTGTCCTCTGCATACCAGATCCACCAGGAACAGAAGGGAGGGGGTCAAAGGTGCTGTACACCACCCCTGCGGGAGTCACCGGCACGGGCCCCATCACCCCCTCCTCCCTCGGGGGGTCCGATGGTTCCCTACTACCCTATCGACAGGGGTGAGAGAGTAACTATTCACTGAGGCAACCCCGCCTCCTGGCTTCGCCAGTCCTGGAGGCCAGCTGTTGTCTTGGCCAGGGTCTGCATTATCGCGGCCATAAATTACAGGAAGCTGATGACCCGCTGTGACTGTTCCACGCTCAGGAATGCCTCTGCAATGTCCAGTGGCTGTGGGACATGGTTGCCTTTGAGAGGGCAGCTCTGTCCTGGGTTTCGGCCACAACCTGCACAGAATGCCCCAGGCCTTGGACATGCTGATCCATAGCCAAAACCCTCACTCCCAAGGCCTCCCCGCGGACACCACCAGTGTCCGGTGTTAGCCTGGGTGGCACGCATGGCCAGCACCACCTTCTGCTCCTGCACGCGGTTGGACTCCTCCAACTACGCCTGCAAGTGCTGGATGCTCGCTGACAACCCCTCATGTAGGCCCTGGTTCTATGACTACATCTCCTCTAATAATGGGAGGTTCATTCCCGAAGCTCGAAACCCGTCAGGACAGCAGCTCGTCTCTGGGGCCGGCCTGCCCGCCCACCATCCGCCCCCTCAGGAGTTCCTACCTCCCCCTGATGTACCTGAGCAGCTGTGTGGTGCGCAGCGGAGAGTGTCTCAGGAGGCTCTCCACTAAAGTGCCCGACCGAGATGAGTGTCTCTGGGATGGTGGAGGGTGTTTGGAGACAGCTGTGACGAGAATCCAGTGTCACATCGGAATCGAACTCCGGGGCATCCTGGATTTCAGGCCAATGCGTGAACTCAATTTCAGTGTCGCCGTCGATGCTCGGCACATGGGGGTTTCTGATTGTGGCACTGGCACGGGCGGGGGCGGGGCACACCAGATGGACCGCTCCATCAACGGTAGACCCTGCAAGACACACGACAAAACACGTGATTAGACCGTGGGCCGGATTGGAGTGGGTGTGATGGGCATGAGGGTGGTGTAGGGGTGAGGGTGGGGGCGGTGAGGGTGGTGGGTGTGGTTGGGGTGTTTGGGGTGACGTTGGGAGTGGATTGACACACGTGACACGACAACCACAACTCAGCGGGGTCTCACTTCCTCACACGTGGCCAATCTCCAGCCTGGTGCCTTCGCTTTCCTTAGGCCCACCAACCACGTCCAGGGCCTGCTGCTCTGCCGCGGTGCGGGGCTGCAGGCCCGGTGGTCCCCCTCCAAGGACCTTCTCCTGGGGGGGGGTGTGGTGGTAACAGAAAATGTACAATATCAGACAGTCCGACGCATGCAACCCAGGGGTGGGTAGCTCGTGGCTTCAGTGACCAAGGCTCCCACCCATGGCGGCCGGTATGGGTGTCGGCATATGGTGCAGGGTGGAGGTTCGGTCACCTTCCTGGTGGTGGGAGTGGGGGGGGGGGGGGCTGACCGTGTGTGTGTGTGGGACGGGAGTTGGCGCCAAGGGCACAGTCCTGCCTACCCACCGTGGCCGCCCTGAGGCGTTGTTGCCCTGAGGCGTTGTTGTCTCGACGTTGTTGCTGACGGCGCTTCCCGCCTCTGCAACCTGCGTCCTGGATGGTGAACGGCGGCGGCTGGCAGCCTCCTTCCCGGCCCGGAGTACAGGGTGACCTGCCTCTCCTCCACGACATCCAGGAGGGTCTCAGGCTCGACGCTGGGAAAAATGTGGGCCCGCTCTCCTTGCTGCCATCTTGTTGTCTGGGATGGTGGGTCTGGGGTTCAAAGTGCGTATATGTGACTGCAGCTTGTCAGCCTCCTGAGTGTCTAGGTGGGTATTCAGGCATTGTATCAGATGTGGAGGCGGCCTGCTGTGCATCCTACCCTGTGAACTGGGCCCCCTTTGACAGCTGTTCTCTTGAGCAACTGGGCCAGGATGGGCCAGGCCAACTTCTGGCAGTCACAGGTGGTATGGTGCCACCCTCTTGTGATTGCTGCCCATTGGATGGGCCAAGGACAGGTGGGTGGATTCAGAGGTGCTGCTGTGTTCCAGCACCTCCCCAGCATTAGGGTCGGGCAACGGCCCCATCACCTCCTCCACCCACGGGTTACTCGTTGTGATGGAGACATGGATGTAATGAGCTCCGGGGGATTCGCCATCATCTTTCGCTGCCATTCCTGGAGACCCGCTCTCCTCTTGACCAGGTCTCGATTCTCACGGCCATGGAGCACAAGGACTGTGCCACGTTCCTTTGGACTGTGCCACGTCCCTTTGGACTGCGCCATGTCCCTCTAGGGCTGTGCCACATCACTCGATGACCGTGCCAGGTCCTGCTGTGACTGGCTCAGGTCAGCCAGTGCCAGGCCTATGTTCTTGACGCCTGCAACCCTGACATTTGTGACTGGGCCAAGCTCTGGAGCGCTGCAGCAATGTCCATGTGGCTCTGGTATATGGCAGCCTGTTATATGGCTGCTCTGTTCTGCACCTCAGCCACCACCGTGCACCAGGCATTGGACATTCTGACCCATGGCCAAGATTCTCGCTACCAAGGCCTCCACTGCGGGCGCCACCCATTCAGTGTTGACATGGGTGGCACGCATTGTCGGCACTGCCACCTGCTCCTGCAGGTGCTGGATGGCTGCTGACACCCCCTCATTTACTCTCTGACTATCTCCCTGCATCTCCAACATTGATGGGAACACTCCTTCCAGAAGCGCGAGACCTGTGTGGATGGCAGCTAGTCCCTGGGGTCGGGCAGTCCTGCAGCCTTCCGCTCCCGCTCGGGGGTGCCCACCACCACCTGATATACCGCAGCATGTGTGTAATACACACCAGATAATGCTCCAGCGGCCTCTTCAATAAAGTGATTTGATTTGATTCGAGTTGATTTATTATTGTCCCATGTATTAGTATACAGTGAAAAGTATTGTTTCTTGCTATACAGACAACACATACAGTACAGAGGGAAGAAAGGAGAGATTGCAGAATGTAATGTTACAGTCATAGCGAGGGTGTAGAGAAAAGATCAACTTTTAATACGAGGTGGGTCCATTCAAAAGTCTGATGGCAGCCGGGAAGATGTTGTTCTTGAGTCGGATGGTTTGTGACCTCAAACTTTAGTGTCTTTTTCCTGACGGAAGAAAGTGGAAGAGAGTATGTCCGGGGCGCCCAATCATTGCGGCAACGCATTGGGGGCTTACTTTGTTGTCCCATGCTGACCTCTGCTTCTGCGACTGCCCGCCTTCCCACCCCGCCGACCAGATATATCGTCCTCTGCTCAGCAACAGTGATGGCCTGAGCACCGGCAGGCCCCCTCCGGCCTTCCCCTCCTTCTGCCGGTTTTGGCAGCACAAGAGTTCCGCAGCTAGTGGCCTGTGTGTACCCAGCCACGGTGGGCAGTTTGGACAGTGTTGACATGTGGCACAGGGTGGCGTACGCACGGCCTGCTGACAGGTGGGGCTCGGGAGGGTGGAGCGAGGGCTGTGCCTGGGGCACGGAGCTGGTGACTCACCCTGGCTGGCATGGGGATTTGCCTACCCTCACCCAGCACTGCCTACTTGTCCGCCTGGTGGGGTCTGCAAATGGGGGTGGGGGTTGAGTGAGGCGGTGCTGAGTGTGGGGTGGGGTGTGTGGGACAAGGGTGGTGCCAGAACTAGTTATTCATCTGGGCTGCTCTGAGGAGTTCATGCAGCTTATAACGGCACTGCTGTCCTGTCTTCCCAATAGGGCCCACGGCATCTGCCACGTCCATCCAGACCTGGTTGACTTCAGTGGGTGGCAGCCTCCTTCCCACCCATTGAAGTCAACCAGGTCTGGATGGACGTGGGTGTCCCACCTCTCTTCCATGGCATGCAGCAATAGCTCGAACTCTGTGTCTGTGGAGCTCGGGGCCTCTATCCATGGGCCATCACCTTGGCAGCAATGACAGTGTGTGGGGAGCAGAGCAATTATAAGCAGCAGCAGCTAGCAAGGCTCTCGAATGCAGTTCCGACTCCAGTGAGTCACACAGCAACATGCATTGGAATTGCACTAACACCACGTAGTGTGAGTGCTGCCACATTAGCATGTCCTGAGTGACTCCGGCAGTCACGGCCCCATCAGCACCGTGGAACATCCCCCATTCAGTCCTGGTGTCTACACTTAGCCTCTCAAACAGAGAATTCTGCCCCTTGTTCTTGCTTCCTGACTTGATTCTCTAAATTGAGGAATTGTGGGTCCCTGTGACATCACACTGTCGGGTATGATGCTGTTTTGACAGAGTTCCGTTTAACTCGCTGTTGACAGAATGTTTACCATTGATTTGGTGTTCTACCTGCCAACTGCTCAGACGGAAAACGATTGCTAAGAGTGAAGATTATATCCAGGCGCTCTGAACAATGATCGTGACTACGTGGATTGTATATTGCTGGGCGACTGGAAAAATACACGGAGCAGGTTGTTCCGTTTCCATCGAAAAGATTGACGAAGTGAAAACTGTCGGAAGTGAAGAAATTACCCCCGGTGGAGATCAGGCACAACGTGTCAACTGTCAAAATACTTCAGTTGCCGTTGTGTCTGTCCTGGAGCCTGAAGTTGGAACCGAACAGTCAGATGCTGAGGATGAAGAGGAGCTGAACCTCCAGGCCCTCGTGTCAGAGATCGAAGGTCAGCTGCTGTGGAGGAGGGCGATCCTGGTAACCAGCGTACAGAATGACCAGCAGGAGCTGGCAGTTTCCCTGGAGATCAGTGAAGGTGTGAGAGACTGTAACATGATTGAGTGGACAAGCAGCTCACCTGAACCAATGAATCAATCTCTGACTCCAGCTGTTAGTCTTGATGACATTGAATGCCAAATTGAACAGGAAAATAGTGTCAATGGCAATAGTGACGCGGAAGACGAATCTGCCGGTGAGGTCTCCTCTGCTGCCATCGAACATCACCCAGAGGACCAAACCTCACTGCTCAGCAACACTGAGGGAGCCGCTGTGGACAATACCCCAGCTGGAGCATTTGCAAATTTAACAGCTGATGAAGAAATGGAAAACATCGACGTAGAATCCTCATCGGACTCCGGGAGCATTGACTCATTCAGAGCTTCATGGCTGCCGTACCTGACCATGGGACATACTGAGTACAAGCCAGTCCTCTCAGCTAGAAAACCATCTCTGAAACAATCTATTGAGAGAATGCAGTCGTGGCTGGCTGACAAGACAGCTCAAGTGAAGAAGGGCCTCGAAAAACGTCAAGTCGCTTCAGACACCAGGAACATTGTTGAACGCTCGGCAGTGCGCATGAGAAGCTGGAAGGCAGAAGTTCAAGAGAAGATCCGCAGGCGGCTGGGAAGAGGACCGTCGAATTAGACTCATCAGAGGCTCAGACTGGGACGGCGAAAAGACAAACAGGGAAGTTATCGTGAATTTATCTCTCTTCTTTTAAAGTACTTGTATAACTATTGTAAATTTATTCTATTTGCGGAATGTTGCCTGAGTATGGAATCTTGGCAAGTTTGGTGGGGTTTTTCCCGTTGGCTTTTTGTGTGAGACCCAGATTGGTATTCACCCAGACTTAATCATTTTTTTGGGGCCTTAGCGAGTTTCTCCCTGGAGTGCGGCGTCAAGGTGGTGTGTGTGAGGAGTGAAGTGTGTATGTGCAGCTGCAACTTGTCAGCCTCCTAAGTGTCAATTGTGAATCCGGCGAGTCCGGCACCGTTTCTCATTAGAATCGATTGTGCACCATGTCGCGACGGTGCTAGCCCCTCAACTGTAGCGGAATCTGTCCAGGTGCCTTCTCCTGCGTGGGGCGGCAGGGGGAGGGGTGAGCATAAAAACGATGTTGAGCTCCCAGGATGATAAAGGAACTGAAGTGTAAGATGAAGCAGAAATAGGGTGACTAACGCCAGCTAAATAATCAGGTGAATGAAGAAAATTCAGAGGAATTGATAAAAGAAATAAGAAGGGTAAAGAAGAAACTGGCCTCCAAATTCCCATGGAATCCAAACACCGTCAATGGGCATGTGAATAGGAAGAGGTAGAGTGGAGCTGATTTGTATCAAATAGGGGATTAATGCACGAGAAAGGACATGGCTGAGGTACTAAATGGGTGCTTTGCATTGGTCTTGAACAAAGAAGAAGATGCTGTCGTAGCCACAGTGGAAGAGGAGGCTCTTAAGTCACTAGATGAGATTAAATTTGTTGGAGGAGATATCTGACAGACTGGTTGCACAAAAGTTGATAAATTACCAGGATGCACAAGCTATGATTTTCCAAAGAGCCTTGGATTTGGGCACCGTCCTATCAGATTGGAAGTTTGCAAATGGTAGACTGCTATTCAGGATGAGTAAACCGTGCTCCAGGAGGCCAGGCAGCCTAACATCATCCAGACATATGGACACATGAATTAGGAGCAGCAGGAGGCCATTGACTCCAGTTTGCTCCACCATTCAATAAGATCCTGGCTCATCTGATTGTAAACATTTTCTGGAGGTCAAAAGCTCACTTTGTTCATGCTTTTAGTTTTCAAATATCTGTCGATTTAGATTTCTGGCTAACTTTCTCTTTTCTTCTAATCTTTTCCTCCTTATTTTCACCCTTGAAGGGCGCGATCTAATGGAATTTGTTCTAAATGTGTGAGTGAGCGGGAATTGGCAGGTGTTTCGTGACGGACAACCCAGCGGGACCCTCAACAGTACCTAACATTAATTAGGCCAATCAATGATACCCCGCGGGCTTCACGTCGCAACTGGCTGTCCGCCAGCTGATTCGCCAGAAAGAGTGGCACCCAGTGCCACAAGATGCTCAATAAACTCCATGGTCACAGGGGTGATTTCGCATTCGCCCCCTGGCACTGGTCCCACCTGACCCCCTTCCCTCCCACAGCCCTGCGGTTTTCCCCGTACATCCCCCAAAGCATTACCGTACCTGTGCCCCAACACACCCTCGTACCCACCTGTGCACCCTGCCCATCATCAGCAGTGGTGCCCGTACCTGTCCGCGCCCCAGACCCCGCATACCCTGCAGCCAGCGATGCATGAGGCGTGCAGCTCACAATGCCCTCTCTCTGTCCCCATAGGAAACGTTGGTCCATAACAGACGGGAAAGGGCCCAGATGTTCAATAGTCTTGTGGATTTAGTAAAGAACCATTACGACCCTAGGCTGTCCATAGTCCTGCAGCATTACTGATTCAACACAGCTGGGAGGAACCCTGGAAATCCAGGACAGAATTCCTGTCTAGATGAAGGAAACTGGCCAAATATTGCAATTGTGCCCCACCCCTGACCAAGATGATTCATGTGGGATCTATAATGTCACCATACAAAACAAATTGCTGACAGATCCCACCCTAGACTACAAAATGGTGAGAGAATTAATGCTATCCCTGGAGAACCATAGGAAAAAGTCCAAGAACAGCAAGGCATGATGGACACTAACATTCTCAGCTGGGAGGGGGGGCGGGCGGGCGGGGGGGGGGGGGGGGGGGGGGGGGGGGGAGAGAGAGGTAACGACTCTCATCGAGAAAAGCCGGCAGTCCCAGTGAAAGGTCTCATGTGCCTCACCCACCATCAACTCAACATTCAGCAAGGTCATTCTGGCATCTCAAAAGACAGACTCAAATCCCAAGGGATTGGATTCTCCGAGTTTGAGACTAAATGCAGACGCCAGCGTGGAATCAGTGGTGTTTTACAATAGGAAAAACGGCACAACAACTGCACAAATTCAGCAACTCTAAATGGGCTGGCACCATCGCCATGTGGAACTCAACCGGTTCCATGTAAAACGGCGCCGTATTGGGCGGGTCCATGATTGGCGCCCATGAGGCTCACTCGCCGCAGCTGCACTTAAGCGATTCTTCCCTGACACACACCGTCCCAGCCAACAAGAATGCTGTAAGGAGAGCAGCGTCACGGTTCAGGGGCGCTGATCTGGACACCCTCCTGGACGCCGTGGAGGAGAGGCAGATGACCCTGTACCCCGGCCCGGGAGGAAGGAAGCCAGGCGCCGCCGTTCACCGTGCCTAGGCACAGGTGGCAGAGGCTGTCAGCGCCATGGGCAACGGTGCCCAGACTGGGCAGCAGTGCCAGAAGAAACTCCACGACCTCCTTAGGTGCCCAGGGTGAGTAGGCAGTGTTGTGCCCCTGGCACTAACATCGCACCCCCCCCCTCCCCCACAGGGGCACAATGCTGTTTACCCACCCTGGGCACCCTGAGGAGGTCGTGGAGTTTCTTCTGGCACTGCTGCCCAGTCCCAGCCCATGGTTCTGACAGCCTCTGCCACCTGCGCCCAGGCATGATGAACGGCGGTGCCTGGCTGCCATCCTCCCGGGCCAGGGTACAGGGTCATCCGCCTCTCCTCCACGGCGTCCAGGAGGATGTCCAGCTAAGCGTCCGTGAACTGTGACGCTGCTCTCCTTACAGCATTCTTGTTGGCTGGGACGGTGTGCGTGGCGAATGGATCGTTTTACTGCGGCTGTGGCGCGTGAGCCTCATGAGCACCAATCACGGACCCGGCAAATATGGCGCCGTTTTGCATGGAACTGGTTGAGTTCCACGTGGCGATGGTGCCAGCCCATTTCGAGTTGCTGAATCGGTGCAGCTGTTGTGCCGTATTTCCTGTTGTGAAACATCACTGTTTCCACGCTGGCGTCTGCACTTAGTCTCAAACTCGGAGAATCCAGTCCCTAGGGATTTGCGTCTGTCTTTTGAGATGCCAGAATGTCCTTGCTGAATGTTGAGTTGATGGTGGGTGAGGCACATGAGACCTTTCACTGGGAATTCTGGCTTTTCTCTATGAGGGTTGTTACCCCCACGAGCTGTGAATGTTAGTGTCCATCATGCCTTGGAGTTCTTGGCCTCTTTCTTGTAGTTCTCCAGGGATAGTGCTAATTCTCTCGCCGTTTTGAAGTTTAGGGTGGGATCTCCAAACAATGTTTTTTGTATGGTGACATTATAGATCCCACATGAATCATGTAGCATCTTGGTCAGGGGTGGGGCAAACTTGCAATATTTGGCCAGTTTCCTTCATCTAGGCAGGAATTCTGTCCTGGATTTTCCAGGGTTCCTCCCAGCTGTGTTGAATCAGTAATGCTGGACTATTTGTTATGAGGATTATGGACAACTTAGAATCATAATGTTTCTTTACTGAATCACAACATGATAGATCATAGAATTTACAGGGCAGAAGGGGGCCATTCGGCCCATCGAGTCTGCGCCGGGCCTTGGAAAAAGCACCCTACTTAAGCCCACACCCTATCCCCTTAACCCAGTCACGCTACCGGACCATTTTGGACACTGAGGGCAATTTAGCCTAGCCAATCCACCTAACCTGCACATCTTTGGACAGTGAGTGGAAACCGGAGCACCCGGAGGAAACCCACGCAGACACAGGGGGAATGTGCAGACTCAGCACAGACAGCGACCCAAGCCTGGAATCGAACCTGGGACCTTGGAGCTGTGAAGCAACTGTGCTATCCACTGTGCTACCATGCTGCCCTCAAATCAAGATCATTGTACATCTGGGCCTTTTCCCACCTGTTGTAGGCCAACTTTTCCTGTGGGCACAGAGAGAGGGCATAGTGAGCTGCACCCTTCATGCATCGCCGGCTGCGGGGTATGCGGGGCCTGGGCGCGGACAGGCATCGGCACCACTGCTGATGATGGGTAGGGTGCACAGGTGGATGCTAGGGTGTGTTGGGGCACAGGTGTGGTTTTGTGCTGGGGGGTTTGCGGTGCCAACCGCAGGGCTGTGGGGGTAGGGGGTCAGCCGGGGAGGAGTGCCAGGGGGCAGATGCTAAATCACCCCTGCGACCATGGAGTTTATTGAGCATCTTGCGGCACTAGGTGCCAATATTTCTGGCAAAATCAGCCGGTGGACAGTCAGTTGCAACGTGAAGCCCGTGGGGCATCATTAATTGGCTTAATTAATGTTAGATACCGTTGAGGGTCCCACTGGGTCGTCCATCATGAAACACCCGCCAATTCCAGCTAACTCCCACATTTAGATCGAATTCCATTAGGTCGCTCAGTTCAAAGGTGCAAATAAGGAGGAAAAGATTAGAAGAAAGAGAAAGTTAGCTAGAAATCTAAAAAACTTTAGAATCAGCTTCTCCAGATATTTGAAAAGTAAAAGATGAACAAAGTGAGCTTTTGTCCTCCTGAAAATGGTTACAATCCGATCAGCCAGGATCTTATTGAATGATGGAACAAGCTGGAGGGGCTCAATGCCCTCCTGCTGCTCCTAATTCATGTGTCCATATGTCTGGATGATGTTAGGCTGCCTGGCCTCCTGGAGCACTGTTTACTCATCCTGAATAGCAGTCTACCATTTGCAAACTTCCAATCTGATAGGACGGTTCCCAAATCCAAGGAACTTTGGAAAATCATAGCTTGTGCATCCTGGTAATTTATCAACTTTTGTGCAACCAGTCTGTCAAATATCTCCCTCAACAATTCTGAGCTCATCTAGTGACTTAAGAGCCTCCTCTTCCACTGTGGCTTCGACAGCATCTTCTTCCTTGTTCAAGACCAATGCAAAGCACCCATTTAGTACCTCAGCCATGTCCTTTCTCGTGCATTAATCCCCTATTTGATACAAATCAGCTCCACTCTACCTCTTCCTATTCACATGCTATAGGCGGTATTTTAATCCAATGGGAATTTGGCTGCCAGTTTCTTCTCAGAGGTTCGCTTTACCCTTCTTATTGCTTTTGTCAATTCCTCTCTGAATTTTCTTCATTCAGCTTGTTTCTCACCTGATTATTTAGCTGACGTTAGTCACCCTATTTCTGCTTCATCTTACACTTCAGTTCCTTTATCATCCCGGGAGCCCAACGAGTTGTCCTGCTTTTCTTTCTTGTACAAATAATCACTGTCTGTACCTGAATATTTCATTTCCAATTAGGACTGCAGTTCTGTTACAGTTTTGTTGCCAATAATTGGTTCAAATTAATCCGGCATAGATTTATTCTCAATCCGCTGAAATTGGCCGCAAGCGTTTTTCTATTCTAGGTTGTTTATTATTCTTTTTCAGAGTTTATCTAATTCTTATATGTTCTTGTTTTTATTGTTCCCTGAATGTTGCGGAGACCAGCTGGAAGCATAAAGAGCGGCGAGAGCAGCGATCGCTGGATCAGCAGGGATGGATGACGGAGCGGTAGCAGCGAGCGTGAGACCAGCAGCGCGGATAAATGGGTGGTGACGGCAGCGAGATGGATACTAAGATCATCAGAGACCTGGTCCGATGCTTCAGAGCCCACCCACCACAATCACCGAATGAAGACGCCCCACCTAAACTGACTGTTTACTCAAATTCAACTTGTGTTCCATCCAATTTATTAGTCTCGATATAGTTGTATATAGACTAATTTAAAATGTTTAATGATATAATATGCCTTTGTTCATAGATTTCAATGTGTAAAATAGAAATCTTAATTTTATGTATTTAATTAAGTTTACTTTGTAATTAGGTTTACATTTTTTGTTTTTAATTAATTATTTAATTGATCGAACTTTTATTCGCCGTGTTGATATTAAATTTAATGTTCACAGATTTAACCCGACACGCCTCGTTGTGTTGTGATGATTGATGTGAATGTTTCTTCCAGCTCCAATCACAGACTCACAGAGAGAGAAAAATGAGAGAGTGAGAAAGAGAGGGAGAGAGAGTGTGAGAGCGAGGGAGCAAGACTCAAGGCCTCAGGCCCTGTGAACAGAACACTCTGCTCACAGCCTGAATCACAGTGTCCGCTCCCTCATGGCCTCTGTTTCAGTGCCGCTCTGCTCAAAGTCTGGCCCAATGTCACTACTCTGCTCACAGACTTTGTGAATGCTCCGCTCACTGCCTCAGCCTCTGTCACCACTCGGTTCAGGGCCACGGCCTCTGTGGCTGCACTGCTCCCATCCCTCCATCCCATTACAGAGCAACTTTGGAAAGCGCGGGAGCTGCAAGTCGGAGCTGAGATTTGAAATGCGCGGGAGCTGCAAGTCGGAGCTGAGATTTAAAAAGCGCAGGAGCTGCGAGTCAGGGCAGAGATTTGAAAAGCGCAGGAGCTGCGAGTCGGAGCAGAGATTTAAAAAGCGCAGGAGCTGCGAGTCGGAGCAGAGATTTAAAAAGATCGCGGCCTAGTTTCGGGAGCCGTTCGGAGGAGGAGGACCAGTCTCTGTGTGCGTATAAAAACCTAACGGTAACTTCCTGTTTTCCACTTTTTTTTTCAAAAGTGACGTCAGAGGGATGCTGTGATCTGATTGGTTGATAGCAAATCTGCCCCAAATTAAAAAAAACACAACTAAACTCGTGAACTTAAATTAAACAAATTAATTAATTAGAGATGGCTGGTCAGGTGATGTGCTTGAGCTGCTTGATGTGGGAGCTGGCAGATCCCATTGCGAGCTGCAGCGACCACATCTGCAGTCAGTGTTGGCTGCTCGAAGAGCTCCGGCTCAGAGTTGATGAGCTGGAGTCTGAGCTTCAAACACTGAGGCACATCCGGGAGGGAGAGACTTACCTGGACACTGTGTTTCAGGAGGCAGTCACACCTGTCAGAGTAAGTAGTTTAAATCCTGCCAGTGGCCAGGGACAGCAGGGTGTGACTGCAAGTCAGGCAGGTAAAGGGAACCAACAGTCAGGAACTCAGGAGCCTCAGCCCTTGACCCTGTCCAACAGGTACGAGGCACTTGCTCCCTGTGTGGATGGCGAACAGGGCTGCAGGAAAGATGAGTCAGCTGACCAAGGCACCATGGTTCAGCAGGCCATTCAAGGGGTGGGAGTAAATAGGCAAGTTGTAGTTGTAGGGGATTCTATTATCAGAGGGCTAGATAGTATCCTTTGTGAGCAGGATAAAGAGTCCCGCATGGTATGTTGCCTGCCCGGTGCTAGGGAGCGGGACATCCCTAACCGGCTTGAAAGGATACTGGAAGGGAGGGTGAGGATCCAGTTGTTGTGGTCCATGTCGGTACCAACAACGTAGGCTAGTCTAGGAAAGAGGACCTGTTTAGAAATTATAAAGAGCTAGGATTCAAATTAAAAAACAGGTCCTCAAGGGTCATAATCTCCGGATTACTGCCCGAGCCACGTGCAAATTGGCATAGGGAGGCAAGAATAAGGGAAGTTAACACGTGGCTGAAAGAGTGGTGTGGGAAAGAGGGGTTCCTTTTCATGGGACACTGGCATCAGTTTTGGGACAGGGGGGACCTATACCGTTGGGATGGTCTCCACCTGAACCGAGCTGGGACAAGTGTTCTGGCGAAAAGAGTAAATAGGGTGGTCAACAGGACTTTAAACTAGAGATTGGGGGGGAAGGGAAAGTCAGGGAACCAAGAGGTGAAGTAATCAGTGGGAAGCGTAGCTGCTTAGGAATACAAAAAAGCACGAGAAGACAGAACTCAGGAGAGGTTACGATAGTCCCCATCTCACAAAATATGACACAGTGTATGGAAAGGCTCAGTAAACCAAGGTCCACCACACTAAGGAAACAAAAAGGGACGGTCAATAGAGAATTAAAGGTGCTGTATTTAAATGCGCGCAGTGTTCGGTAAGGTAGATGAGCTTGTGGCCCAGATTGTG
The DNA here is from genome assembly GCF_047496885.1 of Scyliorhinus torazame. Classification (NCBI taxonomy): domain Eukaryota; kingdom Metazoa; phylum Chordata; class Chondrichthyes; order Carcharhiniformes; family Scyliorhinidae; genus Scyliorhinus; species Scyliorhinus torazame. The sequence goes on from NC_092709.1 coordinate 101,424,609, forward strand.
ACTGGCAGGTATGATGTGGTAGCCATCACACAGATGTGGTTGCAGGGGGTTCAGGACTGGCATTTAAACATCCAGGGATTCACAACCTATCGAAAAGACAGAGAGGTGGGCAGAGGGAGCGGGGTTGCCTTGTTAATTAGGAATGAAATTAAATCAATAGCACTAAACGACATAGGATCAGATGGTGTGGAGTCTGTGTGGGTAGAGGTGAGGAACCACAAAGGCAACAAAACCATAATGGGAGTTATGTACAGGCCTCCTAACAGTGGTCAGGACCAGGGGCACAAAATGCACCACGAAATAGAAAGGGCATGTCAGAAAGGCAAGGTCACAGTGATCATGGGGGACTTCAATATGCAGGTGGACTGGGTAAACATCACCCCCTCCTCCCTCGGGGGGTCCGATGGTTCCCTACTACTCTATCGACAGGGGTGAGAGAGTAACTATTCACTGAGGCAACCCTGCCACCTGGCTTCGCCAATCCTGGAGGCCAGCTGTTGTCTTGGCCAGGGTCTGCATTATCGCGGCCATAAATTACAGGAAGCTGATGACCCGCTGTGACTGTTCCACGCTCAGGAATGCCTCTGTAATGTCCAGTGGCTGTGGGACATGGTTGCCTTTGAGAGGGCAGCTCTGTCCGGGGTTTCGGCCACAACATGCACAGAATGCCCCAGGCCTTGGACATGCTGATCCATAGCCAAAACCCTCACTCCCAAGGCCTCCCCGCGGATGCCACCAGTCCGGTGTTAGCCTGGGTGGCACGCATGGCCAGCACCACCTTCTGCTCCTGCCCGCGGTTGGACTCCTCCAACTACGCCTGCAAGTGCTGGATGCTCGCTGACAACCCCTCATGTAGGCCCTGGTTCTATGACTACATCCCCTCTAATAATGGGAGGTTCATCCCCGAAGCCCGAAACCCGTCAGGACAGCAGCTCGTCTCTGGGGCCGGCCTGCCCGCCCACCATCCGCCCCCTCAGGAGTTCCTACCTCCCCCTGATGTACCTGAGCAGCTGTGTGGTGCGCAGCGGAGAGTGTCTCAGGAGGCTCTCCACTAAAGTGCCCGACCGAGATGAGTGTCTCTGGGATGGTGGAGGGTGTTTGGAAACAGCTGTGACGAGAATCCAGTGTCACATCGGAATCGAACTCCGGGGCATCCTGGATTTCAGGCCAATGCGTGAACTCAATTTCAGTGTCGCCGTCGATGCTCGGCACATGGGGGTTTCTGATTGTGGCACTGGCACGGGCGGGGGCGGGGCACACCAGATGGACCGCTCCATCAACGGTAGGTCCTGCAAGACACACGACTAAACACGTGATTAGACCGTGGGCCGGATTGGAGTGGGTGTGATGGGGATGAGGGTGGTGTAGGGGTGACGGTGGGGGGTGAGGGTGGTGTAGGGGTGAGGGTGGGGGGGTGAGGGTGGTGTAGGGGTGAGGGTGGGGGGTGAGGGTGGTTTAGGAGTGACGGTGGGTGGTGAGGGTAGTGTAGGGGTGAGGGTGGGGGGTGAGTGTGGTGTAGGGGTGAGGGTGGTGTAGGGGTGACGGTGGGGGCTGAGGGTGCTGTAGGGGTGAGGCTGGGGAGTGAGGGTGATGTAGGGGTGAGGGTGGGGGGGTGAGGGTGGTGTAGGGGTGAGGGTGGGGAGTGAGGGTGGTGTAGGGGTGAGGGTGGGTGGTGAGGGTGGTGTAGGGGTGAGGGTGGGGGGTGAGGGTGGTGTAGGGGTGAGGGTGGGGGGTGAGGGTGGGGGGTGAGGATGGTGGGTGTGGTTGGGGTGTTCGGGGTGACGTTGGGAGTGGATTGACACACGTGACACAACAACCACAACTAAGCGGGGTCTCACTTCCTCACACGTGGCCAATCTCCAGCCTGGTGCCTTCGCTTTCCTCAGGCCCACCAACCACGTCCAGGGCCTGCTGCTCTGTCGCGGTGCGGGGCTGCAGGCCCGGTGGTCCCCGTCCAAGGACCTTCTCCTGGGGGGGGGGGGGGGTGTGATGGTAACAGAAAATATACAATATCAGACAGTCCGACGCAGGCAACCCAGGGGTGAGTAGCTCGTGGCTTCAGTGACCAAGGCACCCACCCATGGCGGCCGGTATATGGGTGTCGGCATATGGTGCAGGGTGGAGGTTCGGTCACCATCCTGGTGGTGGGAGTGGAGGGGGGGCGGGGGGGGGGGGGGGGGGGGGGCCGTGTGTGTGTGGGACGGGAGTTGGTGCCAAGGGCACAGTCCTGCCTACCCACCGTGGGGGCAACGGCCCCATCGCCTCCTCCACCCACGGGTTACTCGTTGTGATGGAGACATGGATGTAATGAGCTCCGGGGGATTCGCCATCATCTTTCGCTGCCAGTCCTGGAGACCCGCTCTCCTCTTGACCAGGTCTCGATTCTCACGGCCATGGAGCACAAGGACTGTGCCACGTCCCTTTGGACTGTGCCACGTTCCTTTGAACTGCGCCATGTCCCTCTAGGGCTGTGCCACATCACTCGATGACCGTGCCAGGTCCTGCTGTGACTGGCACAGGTCAGCCAGTGCCAGGCCAATGTTCTTGACGCCTGCAACCCTGACATTTGTGACTGGGCCAAGCTCTGGAGCACTGCAGCAATGTCCATGTGGCTCTGGTATATGGCAGCCTGTTATATGGCTGCTCTGTCCTGCACCTCAGCCACCACCGTGCACCAGGCATTGGACATTCTGACCCATGGCCAAGATTCTCGCTCCCAAGGCCTCCACTGCGGGCGCCACCCGTTCAGTGTTGACATGGGTGGCACGCATTGTCGGCACTGCCACCTGCTCCTGCAGGTGCTGGATGGCTGCTGACACCCCCTCATTTACTCTCTGACTATCTCCCTGCATCTCCAACATTGATGGGAACACTCCTTCCAGAAGCGCGAGACCTGTGTGGATGGCAGCTAGTCCCTGGGGTCGGGCAGTCCTGCAGCCTTCCGCTCCCGCTCGGGGGTGCCCACCACCACCTGATATACCGCAGCATGTGTGTAATGCACACCAGATAATGCTCCAGCGGCCTCTTCAATAAAGTGATTTGATTTGATTCGAGTTGATTTATTATTGTCCCATGTATTAGTATACAGTGAAAAGTATTGTTTCTTGCTATACAGACAACACATACAGTACAGAGGGAAGAAAGGAGAGATTGCAGAATGTAATGTTACAGTCATAGCGAGGATGTAGAGAAAAGATCAACTTTTAATACGAGGTGGGTCCATTCAAAAGTCTGATGGCAGCCGGGAAGATGTTGTTCTTGAGTCGGATGGTTTGTGACCTCAAACTTTAGTGTCTTTTTCCTGACGGAAGAAAGTGGAAGAGAGTATGTCCGGGGCGCCCAATCATTGCGGCAACGCATTGGGGGCTTACTTTGTTGTCCCATGCTGACCTCTGCTTCTGCGACTGCCCGCCTTCCCACCCCGCCGACCAGATATATCGTCCTCTGCTCAGCAACAGTGATGGCCTGAGCCCCGGCAGGCCCCCTCCGGCCTTCCCCTCCTTCTGCCGGTTTTGGCAGCACAAGAGTTCCGCAGCTAGTGGCCTGTGTGTACCCAGCCACGGCGGGCAGTTTGGACAATGTTGACATGTGGCACAGGGTGGCGTACGCACGGCCTGCTGACAGGTGGGGCTCGGGAGGGTGGAGCGAGGGCTGTGCCTGGGGCACGGAGCTGGTGACTCACCCTGGCTGGCATGGGGATTTGCCTACCCTCACCCAGCACTGCCTACTTGTCCGCCTGGTGGGGTCTGCAAATGGGGGTGGGGGTTGAGTGAGGCGGTGCTGAGTGTGGGGTGGGGTGTGTGGGACAAGGGTGGTGCCAGAACTAGTTATTCATCTGGGCTGCTCTGAGGAGTTCATGCAGCTTATAACGGCACTGCTGTCCTGTCTTCCCAATAGGGCCCACGGCATCTGCCACGTCCATCCAGACCTGGTTGACTTCAGTGGGTGGCAGCCTCCTTCCCACCCATTGAAGTCAACCAGGTCTGGATGGACGTGGGTGTCCCACCTCTCTTCCATGGCATGCAGCAATAGCTCGAACTCTGTGTCTGTGGAGCTCGGGGCCTCTATCCATGGGCCATCACCTTGGCAGCAATGACAGTGTGTGGGGAGCAGAGCAATTATAAGCAGCAGCAGCTAGCAAGGCTCTCGAATGCAGTTCCGACTCCAGTGAGTCACACAGCAACATGCATTGGAATTGCACTAACACCACGTAGTGTGAGTGCTGCCACATTAGCATGTCCTGAGTGACTCCGGCAGTCACGGCCCCATCAGCACCGTGGAACATCCCCCATTCAGTCCTGGTGTCTACACTTAGCCTCTCAAACAGAGAATTCTGCCCCTTGTTCTTGCTTCCTGACTTGATTCTCTAAATTGAGGAATTGTGGGTCCCTGTGACATCACACTGTCGGGTATGATGCTGTTTTGACAGAGTTCCGTTTAACTCGCTGTTGACAGAATGTTTACCATTGATTTGGTGTTCTACCTGCCAACTGCTCAGACGGAAAACGATTGCTAAGAGTGAAGATTATATCCAGGCGCTCTGAACAATGATCGTGACTACGTGGATTGTATATTGCTGGGCGACTGGAAAAATACACGGAGCAGGTTGTTCCGTTTCCATCGAAAAGATTGACGAAGTGAAAACTGTCGGAAGTGAAGAAATTACCCCCGGTGGAGATCAGGCACAACGTGTCAACTGTCAAAATACTTCAGTTGCCGTTGTGTCTGTCCTGGAGCCTGAAGTTGGAACCGAACAGTCAGATGCTGAGGATGAAGAGGAGCTGAACCTCCAGGCCCTCGTGTCAGAGATCGAAGGTCAGCTGCTGTGGAGGAGGGCGATCCTGGTAACCAGCGTACAGAATGACCAGCAGGAGCTGGCAGTTTCCCTGGAGATCAGTGAAGGTGTGAGAGACTGTAACATGATTGAGTGGACAAGCAGCTCACCTGAACCAAAGAATCAATCTCTTTCTCCAGCTGTTAGTCTTGATGACATTGAATGCCAAATTGAACAGGAAAATAGTGTCAATGGCAATAGTGACGCGGAAGACGAATCTGCCGGTGAGGTCTCCTCTGCTGCCATCGAACATCACCCAGAGGACCAAACCTCACTGCTCAGCAACACTGAGGGAGCCGCTGTGGACAATACCCCAGCTGGAGCATTTGCAAATTTAACAGCTGATGAAGAAATGGAAAACATCGACGTAGAATCCTCATCGGACTCCGGGAGCATTGACTCATTCAGAGCTTCATGGCTGCCGTACCTGACCATGGGACATACTGAGTACAAGCCAGTCCTCTCAGCTAGAAAACCATCTCTGAAACAATCTATTGAGAGAATGCAGTCGTGGCTGGCTGACAAGACAGCTCAAGTGAAGAAGGGCCTCGAAAAACGTCAAGTCGCTTCAGACACCAGGAACATTGTTGAACGCTCGGCAGTGCGCATGAGAAGCTGGAAGGCAGAAGTTCAAGAGAAGATCCGCAGGCGGCTGGGAAGAGGACCGTCGAATTAGACTCATCAGAGGCTCAGACTGGGACGGCGAAAAGACAAACAGGGAAGTTATCGTGAATTTATCTCTCTTCTTTTAAAGTACTTGTATAACTATTGTAAATTTATTCTATTTGCGGAATGTTGCCTGAGTATGGAATCTTGGCAAGTTTGGTGGGGTTTTTCCCGTTGGCTTTTTGTGTGAGACCCAGATTGGTATTCACCCAGACTTAATCATTTTTTTTGGGCCTTAGCGAGTTTCTCCCTGGAGTGCGGCGTCAAGGTGGTGTGTGTGAGGAGTGAAGTGTGTATGTGCAGCTGCAACTTGTCAGCCTCCTAAGTGTCAATTGTGAATCCAGCGAGTCCGGCACCGTTTCTCATTAGAATCGATTGTGCACCATGTCGCGACGGTGCTAGCCCCTCAACTGTAGCGGAATCTGTCCAGGTGCCTTCTCCTGCGTGGGGCGGCAGGGGGAGGGGTGAGCATAAAAACGATGTTGAGCTCCCAGGATGATAAAGGAACTGAAGTGTAAGATGAAGCAGAAATAGGGTGACTAACGCCAGCTAAATAATCAGGTGAATGAAGAAAATTCAGAGGAATTGATAAAAGAAATAAGAAGGGTAAAGAAGAAACTGGCCTCCAAATTCCCATGGAATCCAAACACCGTCAATGGGCATGTGAATAGGAAGAGGTAGAGTGGAGCTGATTTGTATCAAATAGGGGATTAATGCACGAGAAAGGACATGGCTGAGGTACTAAATGGGTGCTTTGCATCGGTCTTGAACAAGGAAGAAGATGCTGTCGAAGCCACAGTGGAAGAGGAGGCTCTTAAGTCACTAGATGAGATTAAATTTGTTGGAGGAGATATCTGACAGACTGGTTGCACAAAAGTTGATAAATTACCAGGATGCACAAGCTATGATTTTCCAAAGAGCCTTGGATTTGGGCACCGTCCTATCAGATTGGAAGTTTGCAAATGGTAGACTGCTATTCAGGATGAGTAAACCGTGCTCCAGGAGGCCAGGCAGCCTAACATCATCCAGACATATGGACACATGAATTAGGAGCAGCAGGAGGCCATTGACTCCAGTTTGCTCCACCATTCAATAAGATCCTGGCTCATCTGATTGTAAACATTTTCTGGAGGTCAAAAGCTCACTTTGTTCATGCTTTTAGTTTTCAAATATCTGTCGAAGCTGATACTAAAGGTTTTTAGATTTCTGGCTAACTTTCTCTTTTCTTCTAATCTTTTCCTCCTTATTTTCACCCTTGAAGGGCGCGATCTAATGGAATTTGTTCTAAATGTGTGAGTGAGCGGGAATTGGCAGGTGTTTCGTGACGGACAACCCAGCGGGACCCTCAACGGTACCTAACATTAATTAGGCCAATCAATGATACCCCGCGGGCTTCACGTCGCAACTGGCTGTCCGCCAGCTGATTCGCCAGAAAGAGTGGCACCCAGTGCCACAAGATGCTCAATAAACTCCATGGTCACAGGGGTGATTTCGCATTCGCCCCCTGGCACTGGTCCCACCTGACCCCCTTCCCTCCCACAGCCCTGCGGTTTTCCCCGTACATCCCCCAAAGCATTACCGTACCTGTGCCCCAACACACCCTCGTACCCACCTGTGCACCCTGCCCATCATCAGCAGTGGTGCCCGTACCTGTCCGCGCCCCAGACCCCGCATACCCTGCAGCCAGCGATGCATGAGGCGTGCAGCTCACAATGCCCTCTCTCTGTCCCCATAGGAAACGTTGGTCCATAACAGACGGGAAAGGGCCCAGATGTTCAATAGTCTTGTGGATTTAGTAAAGAACCATTACGACCCTAGGCTGTCCATAGTCCTGCAGCATTACTGATTCAACACAGCTGGGAGGAACCCTGGGAAATCCAGGACAGAATTCCTGTCTAGATGAAGGAAACTGGCCAAATATTGCAATTGTGCCCCACCCCTGACCAAGATGATTCATGTGGGATCTATAATGTCACCATGCAAAACAAATTGCTGACAGATCCCACCCTAGACTACAAAATGGTGAGAGAATTAATGCTATCCCTGGAGAACCATAGGAAAAAGTCCAAGAACAGCAAGGCATGATGGACACTAACATTCTCAGCTGGGAGGGGGGGCGGGCGGGGGGGGGGGGGGGGGGGGGGGAGAGAGAGAGGTAACGACTCTCATCGAGAAAAGCCGGCAGTCCCAGTGAAAGGTCTCATGTGCCTCACCCACCATCAACTCAACATTCAGCAAGGACATTCTGGCATCTCAAAAGACAGACTCAAATCCCAAGGGATTGGATTCTCCGAGTTTGAGACTAAATGCAGACGCCAGCGTGGAATCAGTGGTGTTTTACAACAGGAAAAACGGCACAACAACTGCACAAATTCAGCAACTCTAAATGGGCTGGCACCATCGCCACGTGGAACTCAACCGGTTCCATGTAAAACGGCGCCGTATTGGGCGGGTCCATGATTGGCGCCCATGAGGCTCACTCGCCGCAGCTGCACTTAAGCGATTCTTCCCCGACACACACCGTCCCAGCCAACAAGAATGCTGTAAGGAGAGCAGCGTCACGGTTCAGGGGCGCTGATCTGGACACCCTCCTGGACGCCGTGGAGGAGATGCAGATGACCCTGTACCCCGGCCCGGGAGGAAGGAAGCCAGGCGCCGCCGTTCACCGTGCCTAGGCACAGGTGGCAGAGGCTGTCAGCGCCATGGGCAACGGTGCCCAGACTGGGCAGCAGTGCCAGAAGAAACTCCACGACCTCCTTAGGTGCCCAGGGTGAGTAGGCAGTGTTGTGCCCCTGGCACTATCATCGCACCCCCCCCCTCCCCCACAGGGGCACAATGCTGTTTACCCACCCTGGGCACCCTGAGGAGGTCGTGGAGTTTCTTCTGGCACTGCTGCCCAGTCCCAGCCCATGGTTCTGACAGCCTCTGCCACCTGCGCCCAGGCATGATGAACGGCGGTGCCTGGCTGCCATCCTCCCGGGCCAGGGTACAGGGTCATCCGCCTCTCCTCCACGGCGTCCAGGAGGATGTCCAGCTAAGCGTCCGTGAACTGTGACGCTGCTCTCCTTACAGCATTCTTGTTGGCTGGGGCGGTGTGCGTGGCGAATGGATCGTTTTACTGCGGCTGTGGAGTGTGAGCCTCATGTGCACCAATCACGGACCCGGCAAATATGGCGCCGTTTTGCATGGAACTGGTTGAGTTCCACGTGGCGATGGTGCCAGCCCATTTCGAGTTGCTGAATCGGTGCAGCTGTTGTGCCGTATTTCCTGTTGTGAAACATCACTGTTTCCACGCTGGCGTCTGCACTTAGTCTCAAACTCGGAGAATCCAGTCCCTAGGGATTTGCGTCTGTCTTTTGAGATGCCAGAATGTCCTTGCTGAATGTTGAGTTGATGGTGGGTGAGGCACATGAGACCTTTCACTGGGAATTCTGGCTTTTCTCTATGAGGGTTGTTACCCCCACGAGCTGAGAATGTTAGTGTCCATCATGCCTTGCTGTTCTTGGCCTCTTTCTTGTAGTTCTCCAGGGATAGTGCTAATTCTCTCGCCGTTTTGAAGTTTAGGGTGGGATCTTCCAACAATGTTTTTTGTATGGTGACATTATAGATCCCACATGAATCATGTAGCATCTTGGTCAGGGGTGGGGCAAACTTGCAATATTTGGCCAGTTTCCTTCATCTAGGCAGGAATTCTGTCCTGGATTTTCCAGGGTTCCTCCCAGCTGTGTTGAATCAGTAATGCTGGACTATTTGTTATGAGGATTATGGACAACTTAGAATCATAATGTTTCTTTACTGAATCACAACATGATAGATCATAGAATTTACAGGGCAGAAGGGGGCCATTCGGCCCATCGAGTCTGCGCCGGGCCTTGGAAAAAGCACCCTACTTAAGCCCACACCCTATCCCCTTAACCCAGTCACGCTACCGGACCATTTTGGACACTGAGGGCAATTTAGCCTAGCCAATCCACCTAACCTGCACATCTTTGGACAGTGAGTGGAAACCGGAGCACCCGGAGGAAACCCACGCAGACACAGGGGGAATGTGCAGACTCAGCACAGACAGCGACCCAAGCCTGGAATCGAACCTGGGACCTTGGAGCTGTGAAGCAACTGTGCTATCCACTGTGCTACCATGCTGCCCTCAAATCAAGATCATTGTACATCTGGGCCTTTTCCCACCTGTTGTAGGCCAACTTTTCCTGTGGGCACAGAGAGAGGGCATAGTGAGCTGCACCCTTCATGCATCGCCGGCTGCGGGGTATGCGGGGCCTGGGCGCGGACAGGCATCGGCACCACTGCTGATGATGGGTAGGGTGCACAGGTGGATGCTAGGGTGTGTTGGGGCACAGGTGTGGTTTTGTGCTGGGGGGTTTGCGGTGCCAACCGCAGGGCTGTGGGGGTAGGGGGTCAGCCGGGGAGGAGTGCCAGGGGGCAGATGCTAAATCACCCCTGCGACCATGGAGTTTATTGAGCATCTTGCGGCACTGGGTGCCAATATTTCTGGCAAAATCAGCCGGTGGACAGTCAGTTGCAACGTGAAACCCGTGGGGCATCATTAATTGGCTTAATTAATGTTAGATACCGTTGAGGGTCCCACTGGGTCGTCCATCATGAAACACCCGCCAATTCCAGCTAACTCCCACATTTAGATCGAATTCCATTAGGTCGCTCACTTCAAAGGTGCAAATAAGGAGGAAAAGATTAGAAGAAAGAGAAAGTTAGCTAGAAATCTAAAAAACTTTAGAATCAGCTTCTCCAGATATTTGAAAAGTAGAACATGAACAAAGTGAGCTTTTGTCCTCCTGAAAATGGTTACAATCCGATCAGCCAGGATCTTATTGAATGATGGAACAAGCTGGAGGGGCTCAATGCCCTCCTGCTGCTCCTAATTCATGTGTCCATATGTCTGGATGATGTTAGGCTGCCTGGCCTCCTGGAGCACTGTTTACTCATCCTGAATAGCAGTCTACCATTTGCAAACTTCCAATCTGATAGGACGGTTCCCAAATCCAAGGAACTTTGGAAAATCATAGCTTGTGCATCCTGGTAATTTATCAACTTTTGTGCAACCAGTCTGTCAAATATCTCCCTCAACAATTCTGAGCTCATCTAGTGACTTAAGAGCCTCCTCTTCCACTGTGGCTTCGACAGCATCTTCTTCCTTGTTCAAGACCAATGCAAAGCACCCATTTAGTACCTCAGCCATGTCCTTTCTCGTGCATTAATCCCCTATTTGATACAAATCAGCTCCACTCTACCTCTTCCTATTCACATGCTATAGGCGGTATTTTAATCCAATGGGAATTTGGCTGCCAGTTTCTTCTCAGAGGTTCGCTTTACCCTTCTTATTGCTTTTGTCAATTCCTCTCTGAATTTTCTTCATTCAGCTTGTTTCTCACCTGATTATTTAGCTGACGTTAGTCACCCTATTTCTGCTTCATCTTACACTTCAGTTCCTTTATCATCCCGGGAGCCCAACGAGTTGTCCTGCTTTTCTTTCTTGTACAAATAATCACTGTCTGTACCTGAATATTTCATTTCCAATTAGGACTGCAGTTCTGTTACAGTTTTGTTGCCAATAATTGGTTCAAATTAATCCGGCATAGATTTATTCTCAATCCGCTGAAATTGGCCGCAAGCGTTTTTCTATTCTAGGTTGTTTATTATTCTTTTTCAGAGTTTATCTAATTCTTATATGTTCTTGTTTTTATTGTTCCCTGAATGTTGCGGAGACCAGCTGGAAGCATAAAGAGCGGCGAGAGCAGCGATCGCTGGATCAGCAGGGATGGATGACGGAGCGGTAGCAGCGAGCGTGAGACCAGCAGCGCGGATAAATGGGTGGTGACGGCAGCGAGATGGATACTAAGATCATCAGAGACCTGGTCCGATGCTTCAGAGCCCACCCACCACAATCACCGAATGAAGACGCCCCACCTAAACTGACTGTTTACTCAAATTCAACTTGTGTTCCATCCAATTTATTAGTCTCGATATAGTTGTATATAGACTAATTTAAAATGTTTAATGATATAATATGCCTTTGTTCATAGATTTCAATGTGTAAAATAGAAATCTTAATTTTATGTATTTAATTAAGTTTACTTTGTAATTAGGTTTACATTTTTTGTTTTTAATTAATTATTTAATTGATCGAACTTTTATTCGCCGTGTTGATATTAAATTTAATGTTCACAGATTTAACCCGACACGCCTCGTTGTGTTGTGATGATTGATGTGAATGTTTCTTCCAGCTCCAATCACAGACTCACAGAGAGAGAAAAATGAGAGAGTGAGAAAGAGAGGGAGAGAGAGTGTGAGAGCGAGGGAGCAAGACTCAAGGCCTCAGGCCCTGTGAACAGAACACTCTGCTCACAGCCTGAATCACAGTGTCCGCTCCCTCATGGCCTCTGTTTCAGTGCCGCTCTGCTCAAAGTCTGGCCCAATGTCACTACTCTGCTCACAGACTTTGTGAATGCTCCGCTCACTGCCTCAGCCTCTGTCACCACTCGGTTCAGGGCCACGGCCTCTGTGGCTGCACTGCTCCCATCCCTCCATCCCATTACAGAGCAACTTTGGAAAGCGCGGGAGCTGCGAGTCGGAGCTGAGATTTGAAATGCGCGGGAGCTGCGAGTCGGAGCTGAGATTTAAAAAGCGCAGGAGCTGCGAGTCAGGGCAGAGATTTGAAAAGCGCAGGAGCTGCGAGTCGGAGCAGAGATTTAAAAAGCGCAGGAGCTGCGAGTCGGAGCAGAGATTTAAAAAGATCGCGGCCTAGTTTCGGGAGCCGTTCGGAGGAGGAGGACCAGTCTCTGTGTGCGTATAAAAACCTAACGGTAACTTCCTGTTTTCCACTTTTTTTTTCAAAAGTGACGTCAGAGGGATGCTGTGATCTGATTGGTTGATAGCAAATCTGCCCCAAATTAAAAAAAACACAACTAAACTCGTGAACTTAAATTAAACAAATTAATTAATTAGAGATGGCTGGTCAGGTGATGTGCTTGAGCTGCTTGATGTGGGAGCTGGCAGATCCCATTGCGAGCTGCAGCGACCACATCTGCAGTCAGTGTTGGCTGCTCGAAGAGCTCCGGCTCAGAGTTGATGAGCTGGAGTCTGAGCTTCAAACACTGAGGCACATCCGGGAGGGAGAGACTTACCTGGACACTGTGTTTCAGGAGGCAGTCACACCTGTCAGAGTAAGTAGTTTAAATCCTGCCAGTGGCCAGGGACAGCAGGGTGTGACTGCAAGTCAGGCAGGTAAAGGGAACCAACAGTCAGGAACTCAGGAGCCTCAGCCCTTGACCCTGTCCAACAGGTGCGAGGCACTTGCTCCCTGTGTGGATGGCGAACAGGGCTGCAGGAAAGATGAGTCAGCTGACCAAGGCACCATGGTTCAGCAGGCCATTCAAGGGGTGGGAGTAAATAGGCAAGTTGTAGTTGTAGGGGATTCTATTATCAGAGGGCTAGATAGTATCCTTTGTGAGCAGGATAAAGAGTCCCGCATGGTATGTTGCCTGCCCGGTGCTAGGGAGCAGGACATCCCTAACCGGCTTGAAAGGATACTGGAGAGGGAGGGTGAGGATCCAGTTGTTGTGGTCCATGTCGGTACCAACAACGTAGGCAAGTCTAGGAAAGAGGACCTGTTTAGAAATTATAAAGAGCTAGGATTCAAATTAAAAAACAGGTCCTCAAGGGTCATAATCTCCAGATTACTGCCCGAGCCACGTGCAAATTGGCATAGGGAGGCAAGAATAAGGGAAGTTAACACGTGGCTGAAAGAGTGGTGTGGGAAAGAGGGGTTCCTTTTCATGGGACACTGGCATCAGTTTTGGGACAGGGGGGACCTATACCGTTGGGATGGTCTCCACCTGAACCGAGCTGGGACAAGTGTTCTGGCGAAAAGAGTAAATAGGGTGGTCAACAGGACTTTAAACTAGAGATTGGGGGGGAAGGGAAAGTCAGGGAACCAAGAGGTGAAGTAATCAGTGGGAAGCGTAGCTGCTTAGGAATACAAAAAAGCACGAAAAGCCAGAACTCAGGAGAGGTTACGATAGTCCCCATCTCACAAAATATGACACAGTGTATGGAAAGGCTCAGTAAACCAAGGTCCACCACACTAAGAAAACAAAAAGGGACGGTCAATAGAGAATTAAAGGTGCTGTATTTAAATGCGCGCAGTGTTCGGTAAGGTAGATGAGCTTGTGGCCCAGATTGTGACTGGCAGGTATGATGTGGTAGCCATCACACAGATGTGGTTGCAGGGGGTTCAGGACTGGCATTTAAACATCCAGGGATTCACAACCTATCGAAAAGACAGAGAGGTGGGCAGAGGGAGCGGGGTTGCCTTGTTAATTAGGAATGAAATTAAATCAATAGCACTAAACGACATAGGGTCAGATGGTGTGGAGTCTGTGTGGGTAGAGGTGAGGAACCACAAAGGCAACAAAACCATAATGGGAGTTATGTACAGGCCTCCTAACAGTGGTCAGGACCAGGGGCACAAAATGCACCACAAAATAGAAAGGGCATGTCAGAAAGGCAAGGTCACAGTGATCATGGGGGACTTCAATATGCAGGTGGACTGGGTAAACAATGTTGCCAGTGGACCCAAAGAAAGGGAATTCATTGAATGTTTACAGGAGGGCTTTTTGGAACAGCTTGTGATCGAGCCCACAAGGGAACAGGCCATTCTGGACTTAGTGTTATGTAATGTGCCAGACTTGATAAAAGATCTTAAAGTAAGGGAACACTTAGGAGGCAGTGATCATAATGTGGTAGAAATCAGTCTGCAATTTGAAAGAAAGAAGGTAGAATCAGATGTAAAGGTGTTACAGTTAAATAAAGGTAACTACAGGGGCATGAGGGGGGAAAATCGACTGGGAGCAGAGCCTAGTGGGAAAGACAGTAGAACAGCAATGGCAGGAGTTTCTGGGAGTAATTGAGGACACAGTACAGAGGTTCATCCCAAAGAAAAGAAAGGTTATCAGAGGGGGGATAAGGCAGCCATGGCTGACAAAGGAAGTCAGGGAATGCATCAAAGCAAAAGAGAAAGCCTATCATGTGGCAAAGAGTAGTGGGAAGTCAGAAGATTGGGAAGGCTACAAAAACAAACAGAGGATAACAAAGAGAGAAATAAGGAAGGAGAGGATCAAATATGAAGGTAGGCTAGCCAATAACATTAGGAATGATAGTAAAAGTTTCTTTAAATACATTAAAAACAAACGGGAGGCAAAAGTAGACATTGGGCCACTCCAAAATGACGCTGGTAATCTAGTGATAAGAACATAAGAACTAGGAGCAGGAGTAGGCCATCTGGTCCCTCGAGCCTGCTCCACCATTCAATGAGATCATGGCTGATCTTTTGTGGACTCAGCTCCACTTTCCGGCCCGAACACCATAACCCTTAATCCCTTTATTCTTCAAAAAACGATCTACCTTTATCTGAAAAACATTTAATGAAGGAGCCTCTACTGCATCACTGGGCAAGGAATTCCATAGATTCACAACCCTTTGGGTGAAGAAGTTCCTCCTAAACTCAGTCCTAAATCTACTTCCCATTATTTTGAGGCTATGCCCCCTAGTTCTGCTTTCACCCGCCAGTGGAAACAACCTGCCCGCATCTATCCTATCTATTCCCTTCATAATTTTATATGTTTCTATAAGATCCCCCCTCATCCTTCTAAATTCCAAAGAGTACAGTCCCAGTCTACTCAACCTCTCCTCGTAATGATGGGAGACAAGGACATAGCTGAGGAACTAAATAAGTACTTTGCGTCAGTCTTCACAGTGGAAGACATGAGTAATATCCCACCAATTCCGGAGAGTCAGGGGGCAGAGTTGAATATGGTAGCCATCACAAAGGAGAAAGTGCTCGAGAAACTAAGAGGTCTAAAAATTGATAAATCTCAGGGCCCAGATGGGCTACATCCTAGAGTTCTAAAGGAGATAGCTGAAGAAATAGTGGAGGCGTTAGTTATGATCTTTCAAAAGTCACTGGAGTCAGGGAAAGTCCCAGAGGACCGGAGAACCGCTGTTGTAACCCCCCTGTTCAAGAAGGGAACAAGAAAAAAGATGGAAAATTATAGGCCAACTAGCCTAACCTCGGTTGTTGGCAAGATTCTAGAATCCATCGTTAAGGATGTGATTTCTAAATTCTTGGAAGTGCAGGGTCGGATTAGGACAAGTCAGCATGGATTTAGTAAGGGGAGGTCATGCCTGACAAACCTGTTAGAGTTCTTTGAAGAGATAACAAATAGGTTAGACCAAGGAGAGCCAATGGATGTTATCTACCTTGACATCCAAAAGGCCTTTGATAAGGTGCCTCACGGGAGACTGCTGAGTAAAATAAGGGCCAGCGGAGATTCACACGGATGATCCCAGGAATGGTAGGCCTAACATACGATGAACGTCTGTGGATCCTGGGATTATATTCATTGGAGTTTAGGAGGTTTAGGGGAGATCTAATAGAAACTTACAAGATAATGAATGGCTTAGATAGGGTGGACGTAGGGAAGTTGTTTCCATTAGCAGGGGAGACTAGGACCTGGGGGCACAGCCTTAGAATAAAAGGGAGTCACTTTAGAACAGAGATGAGGAGAAATTTCTTCAGCCAGAGAGTGGTGGGTCTGTGGAATTCATTGCCACAGAGGGCGGTGGAGGCCGGGACGTTGAGTGTCTTTAAGACAGAAGTTGATAAATTCTTGATTTCCCGAGGAATTAAGGGCTATGGAGCGAGAGCGGGGAAATGCAGTTGAAATCAGCCATGATTGAATGGTGGAGTGGACTCGATGGGCCGAATGGCCTTACTTCCACTCCTATATTTTCTGATCTTATGGTCTTATGGTCTAACTCACGGCGTCGGCCTCTGTCAGTACACTGTTAGGGGCCTTCACCTCTGGGACTTCACCACTCTCAGCCTTGGTCTCAGAGAACATTCTTCTTTCAGCACTGCCTTCTCTGAGGCCATATGGGTTGAATATAGAGGAACAGAAACGTGTGTGTATGGCATATATCAGATGGACCACACAATTGCGATTTAGCCTGAATATGGGAGGTTCAGAGCAGAAGCGGGAACAGAAATAAGAGAAGATAAAAATACTGTGGGTGGAGACTGCCAGTTAGCAGATAAATGAATACAAAACACTTCAATTGGAATATAAAAAGTGACAAGATGGTAAAAGGAGGATGGGGCTGATTATGGAACTGAAAGTGGGTTTAGACATGAAGGGAGGCAGAATGGTACTGAATGAGTATCTGTCTTTACCACAGAACATCCAGGTCACAGTGAAATAGGAGCTCGTTGAGACACCGATGGGTTAAAAATTGGCAGTGATGTATTTGATAGGCTGACTTTACTTGAAATTGGTTCGTTACCAGAACCGCAAATTGGGAAACAGGCGCCATGGTGATGATTGGGAGAGAGAGGAGTTAGGAGATGGACAGGCGCGATCGTGGACTACCGGTCCTGACATTCGCCAGGCTGGCTGGGGGGGGGGGGGTTCTGCCAGGTCTGAGGGGTTGGGGGTGCCATGGGGGGTGAGCAGGGGCCAGGCCGTGGGGCTGGAGGGACATCCCACGGGATCGAGGCGATGTGCAGGCATGGACCATCATAGCCACAGCCTGCAAGACAGCCATCTTGCTGCACACTCCACTGAACACCCAGCGTGGCCCATGGTTCTGCAGGGTGATACCGGCCGTATGGGTCTCCCCATCCTCCCTCCACCCTGCAGCTGCAGCCCTGGGGGATGCACTGAGGCTGTATGAGCTGGAGCTGTTTGAGGAGGAGGACCATGCAACAGCGGAGCCTGCACCTGAGGAACAGGAGGCAGCTGGTGAGGATGGAGAGTGGCTTCCCAAAAGGCCATGGAGGATGTGGGAAGGAGGCACCGCATGAGGCCCCGTGTGTACCAGCAGCGCCTGTCATTCAAGTACCTACCGGACCGGGCGTGCCGTCTAAGACTCAAGCTGAGCAGGGAACCTTGTGACACATCTTCCAGATCATGGTGCGCCGGACACCGTGGGGGAATTGGGGAGGGCACCCGCTCCCGGTGAACATTAAGGCGATGGTTGCCCTGAACGTTTACACCACGGGGCCCTTCCAGGCGCCAAGTGGGGACCTATCCAGGTGCACAGGTGCATCTATGGCGTCACAGAGGCCCTATACGGGGGCAGCACGGTAGCACAGTGGGTAGCACAGTTGCTTCACAGCTCCAGGGTCGCAGGTTCGATTCCTGGCTTGGGTCACTGTCTGTGTGGAGTCTGCATGTTCTCCCCATGTCTGCGTGGGTTTCCTCCGGGTGCTCCGGTTTCCTCCCACAGTCGCGCAGTCCTGCGGTTACGACACCACCTCAGAGTCCATGATCCGGGACCAAATCGTTTGTGGGGTTGCCTCCAGCAGCCTACGCCAGCAGCATCTAAAAATAAAAGGCCTGACCTTAGCATCTGCAGTTGAAGCCTGTGCCCTGCATGAGAACGCGACTAGCCGCTATGCCCAATTTCAGGCGACCGAATCGGCGCGGAGGGGGTCCTACGCGACCGGGTCGGCGAGCTAGGCGACCCACGAGGCCGAACGGATCCAGGCGATCGAGTTTCTCCCGACCCGCGGCCCGGACGAGGGCGGCCATTTCGCGCGCTTTTCGAGGCCTCCCGCGCCTGTGCGCGCCAAAACCTACGGCAACACTGAGGGACATGATGCACAGGCGCGCCCAACGCAAGGCCGAACTGCGCATGCGCAGTGGCGTAACGAACGCCATGACGCCACGACGTGCGGCAACTGTGGAGCTGCACATTTAAAAGGGCAATGTCCTGCATAAACCCGACAATGCCTACGCTGTGGCAAGGTGGGCCACTACGCTGCTTACTGTCGAGCGGCTCAACCTGTTGATCTTCCGCATCTCTGACAACCTCGCAGGAATGTGCGGACCATTCAGCCTCCACATCACGACATCCAAACCGATGACACAGATGACCAAGACGCCTTCCGGGTTGCGGGCATTGATGGGAACCGGGTCAACGCCATCAATCCGGGCGATGAATGGTGTGCCACCCTGACGGTCAACCGATCGCCGATCACTTTCCGCCTGGACACTGGCGCCTCTGCCAACCTCATAGCATGGTCAGCCTTCTACGCCATGAAGGTCAGACCACCAATCCGGCCGTCCCGGTGCAGGATGGTCGACTACAACGGGAACGTTATCCCGGCTATGGGATCCTGCCAGCTCCAGGTGACACACAAAACACACATGGCCACACTCTCGTTCGAGATAGTCGGCTCATCGAAGGACTCCCTGCTGGGCGCACAGGCATGCAAGGCTCTCCACCTCGTGCAACGAGTCCACTCTCTCTCTCCAGACGGCACATCTGACTTCCCGGATGCAGAGTTCCACGCACAGCTCCAATCGCTCCTCGCCCACAACCAGGAGGCATTCGAGGTCATGGGAACACTGCCATACACCTACCGAATTCGCCTCAAACCGGACGCCATCCCGGTCGTTCACACACATCGCAGGGTTCCTGCGCCACTTAAAGACCGCCTCAAGCAGCAGCTGCAGGATCTCCAGGACCAAGGGGTCCTATCCAGGGTCACGGAGCCCACGCCATGGGTCAGCTCCATGGTGTGTGTCAAGAAGCGCTCCGGCGAGCTCCGTATCTGTATTGACCCCAAAGACCTCAATAATAATATCATGAGGGAACATTATCCCATACCCAAACGGGAGGAGATCACCAGTGAAATGGCCCAGGCGAAGATATTCACGAAACTGGATGCTTCTAAGGGCTTTTGGCAGATCCAACTCGATCCCTCCAGCCGAAAGCTATGAACCTTCAACACCCCTTTCGGCAGGTTCTGCTACAACCGGATGCCATTTGGCATCATCCCGGCATCCGAGGTCTTTCATAGGATCATGGAGCAGATGATGGAAGGCATTGAAGGGGTGCGCGTCTACGTGGACGACGTCATCATCTGGTCCACCACACCACAGGAGCACATATATCGTCTGCAACGCGTTTTTGCCCGCATATGGGAAAACGGCCTGTGCCTCAACCGAGCCAAATGTTCCTTTGGCCAGACCGAGTTGAAGTTCCTGGGGGACCATATCTCCCAGTCAGGGGTCCGTCCGGATGCAGATAAGGTGAGCGCCATCACAGCCATGCCGCAGCCGGCCGACAAGAAAGCAGTGCTACGCTTCCTTGGCATGGTCAACTTCCTGGGGAAGTTCATTCCCAACCTTGCCTCCCACACAACGGCTCTACGCCACCTCGTCAAAAAGTGCACAGAGTTCCAGTGGCAACACACACACAAGCTGGAATGGGAGGAGCTCAAACGTAAACTCACCACTGCACCAGTGTTGCCGTTTTTTGGCACGTCTCGTGCCAGCAAAATCTCAACTGATGCCAGCCAATCCGGCATTGGAGCAGTGCTCCTGCAGAGGGATGACACGTCGTCATGGGCCCCAGTTGCCTATGCATCGCGGGCCATGACCCCCACAGAGCAGCGCTATGTGCAGATCAAAAAGGAGTGCCTGGGCTTGCTAACGAGTTTAGACAAGTTCCATGATTATGTATATGGTCTTCCCCGGTTCACTGTCGAAACTGACCACCGCCCCCTGGTCAGCATAATAAACAAGGACCTGAACGAGGTGACCCCTCGCCTCCAGCGCATCCTACTTAAACTCAGGAGATACGACTTCCAACTGGTCTACACTCCAGGGAAGGACCTCATCGTTGCGGATGCCCTATCCAGAGCAGTGAGCGCGCCGCCAGATGCGGGGGGTTCGTATGTCAGTTCGCGGCACAGGTGGCTTTCACATCGGCAAATCTGCCGGCTGACGACTCCAGTCTAACCCGTATTCGCCGAGAGACTGCGGCCGACCCCCTTCTGCAGCGTGTGATGTGCCACATGACGGAAGGGTGGCTCAAAGGGCAGTGCCCGCAGTTCTACAATGTCCGAGACGACCTGGCCGTCATTGATGGTGTCCTTCTAAAGCTGGACCGGATTGTGATTCCGCACAGCATGCGCCAGCTGGTTCTCGACCAACTACACAAAGGCCAACTGAGGGTCGAGAAGTGCAGATGGAGGGCTCGAGGGGCGATATACTGGCCGGGCATCAGTGACGATATTGCCAACATGGTGCTCAACAGTACAACCTGCCAAAGGTTTCAGCCGGCGCAACCTCCTGAAACGCTTCTGCCCCATGAGCTGGTGACGTCCCCCTGGGCGAAGGTGGGTGTAGACCTGTTTCACACGCTCGGCAGGGACTATGTCATCATAGTTGACTACTTCTCAAACTACCCTGAAGTCATACGCCTGCACGATTTGATGTCGTCTGCTGTCATCAGGGCCTGCAAAGACACCTTTGCTCGCCACGGCATTCCGATGACTGTCTTGTCGGACAATGGGCTCTGTTTCGCCAGCCAGGAATGGTCATGGTTTGCTGCCTCGTATGGCTTCACACACGTGACGTCCAGCCCTCTGCACCCCCAGTCAAATGGAAAGGCGGAGAAGGGCGTTCACATTGCAAAGCGGCTCCTCTGCAAGGCTGCTGCTGCCGGGTCGGACTTCTGCCTCGCCCTGCTGGCCTATCGCTCGGCCCCACTAGCCACTGGTCTCTCACCAGCACAGCTGTTGATGGGTCACGCCCTCTGAACCACTGTGCCTTCCATCCTGGCACCAACAATAGACCATGCTCCGGTACTGCATAGGATGCAACTGCAGCGCGGTCGCCAGAAGAGATCGCATGACACACGGGCAACTGATCTTCCCGCCTTGGCCCCTGGAGACGACGTCCACATCCACCTACCAGAAGGTGGCTGGTCAGCACCTGCCGAAGTTCTCCGACTCGTGGCTCCCCGCTCGTTCCTGGTACGCATGCCTCATGGATCCATGCGTAGGCGCAATCGCCGGGCTCTTCGCCTACTTCCACGCTCACACCGGGACCTTACACTGACGTTGTGTCCTCCACTGGCTCCTGATAACGACTTCGTGGAGCTGCCTTCTACCATGCCCCTTCCGTCGCCGCCCGTGGCCAGGCCCGCACCTCAGCCGGTGGTTCCCGACCCACCCTTGAGGCGGTCAACCCGAATTCGTCGCCCACCTACTAGACTGGACTTATGAGACTGTTTACACGTTGAACTCTTGCAACCACTGTTTTAACATGTCTATGTTTTTCTCGTTACAGGCATTCGTTTTATTGTTCCAAATTTCCACGTTGTTTTTCTTTTTGTTATGGTACAACCTCGTTAGCATACTGTAAATATTACGCACACACACACACATTTAGCTGCACTCAGGACACATTTCTATTTATAACGACGTAGGCACATAATCTTGTAAAAAAAGGGGGGATGTCATGATATTCAAGTGAACATCACAACACATACATAATGATAGACAGAGCAGTGGACCAATTAGCACACATAACACGACAGCCAATCACAGACAAGAGCAGACACAGTACAAAACAAGAAACACAACACTTCCTGGGCAGTCCATCAGGAGACGGCACAGGGCCAGGATCTCAAAGCAAGACACTCACACAGTCACCATGTGCTGAGTACCAAGTTTGTTGTATAAATAGTTTAACAGAATAAAACTGAGTTGTACCAATCGCAACCGTGTTGGTTTGTCTGTATCTCAGAGCACCCAACACTTCACACGGGAACGGGTGGCGGGGGTGGGGGGGGGGGGCGAGGTGTCACATGTGTGTGCATTTGAAAAATCACAGTACAAACTGTTGCATTGTGGGGCAAGCGAAGAGGCAGTGTTAAATCGCAACAGTGATTTATTTGACCAAGAAGAACTTGATACACAGAACAGCTCAGCACGGTAGCACAGTGGAAAGCACTGTTGCTTCACAGCTCCAGGGTCCAAGGTTCGATTCCCAGCTCGGGTCACTATCTGTGCAGAGTCTGCATGTTCTCCAAGTGTCTGCGGTTTCGCCGGGTGCTCCGGTTTCCTCCCAAGTCCAAAGATGTGCAGGTTAGGTGGATTGGCCTTGCTAAATTGCCCTTAGAGTCCAAAAAAAGGTGGGGTTGCGGGGACAGGATGAAGGTGTGGGCTTGGGTAGGCTACTCTTACCAAGAGCCGGTGCAGAGTCGGTGGGCCGAATGGCCTCCTTCTGCACTGTAAATTCTATGAACAGTAAAATTACTCCACAGCTCCAGTCCACTTGACTCCAAAGTTTACTTTGAATAAACCCCAACCACGCCTAAACCCCTGATTGGCTGACGTTCACGTTATCCGTCCCTGTAAGCGCCAGGCTGGTCATGTGACCCATGAAGACTTCCCCCTTAAAGGGGCTATGGGCTGGATTCTCCGTTTCTGGACGCAAAAATCGTGAAACGTGATAGCTTCCGACGCCGAAAATGGCGTAAATGTAGTGCTTGCCGGGCAGGCTGAAAGTACAGTAGGGATATCATTAGCGGGCCTGATACCCGATGCTCCGGAATCTCCGTGATTCACCGCCTCCGACGGAACAGGCCGAGCACACTATCCGACACCGTCGCCCCCATTGCCTCCACCGCAGACGCCACCCGTGCGGTGTCAGCCTGGGTGGCACACATGCCCGGCACCACCCCCTGTTCCTGCACGCGGATGGACTCCTACACCTGTGCCTGCAGGTGCTGGAAGC
Source organism: Scyliorhinus torazame (assembly GCF_047496885.1). NCBI lineage: Eukaryota > Metazoa > Chordata > Chondrichthyes > Carcharhiniformes > Scyliorhinidae > Scyliorhinus > Scyliorhinus torazame. Next base: position 101,447,736 of record NC_092709.1, read on the forward strand.
CGGCCGTCATCCCCTCTTGTGGTCCCTGGGGCCCTGCCTGCACCTGCACTGTGGTTGGGACTGGATGTTCCAGAAGCCCGGGACCCATCTGGATCGAGCTGGTTCCTTGGGCCGCCCTGCCCTCCGACCGCCCGGCCCCTCAGCTGCTCCGACCTCCACCTGCTGTACAGGATGCGATGTGTGGTGTGTGTTGTGTTATGCTTCTTCACGTAGCATAAGCTGCTTCCTTGATGTATACTCTGACAAAGGAAGGTTCAGACTTGGAGATAGGTTTAACACATTTATTTAACTGTTAACGATTCTCCTACTTGGGTTCGACTCTCCTACTAATATTACGATAGTAACTCGATCTAACGAACCAGTCTGCTCTAATCCATGCGGTGGGTGTGATGCTTCCCTGATCTGCCCCTGTATCTCTGAGTGTCGCCTATGGAATGAGAAAGAGCATGTGTGCCCTGGCCTTTTATATGGGGAGCCCCCTTGTTGTAGTGTCACCTCTGGGAGTGTCTTGAATGCCCATTGGTCGTGTCCTATCTTACTGACCTATTGAACATAGAACATAGAACATAGAAAAATACAGCACAGAACAGGCCCTTCGGGCCACGATGTTGTGCCGAACCTTTGTCCTAGATTAATCATAGATTATCATTGAATTTACAGTGCAGAAGGAGGTCATTCGGCCCATTGAGTCTGCACCGGCTCTTGAAAAGAGCACCCTACCCAAAGTCAACACCTCCACCCAACACTAAGGGCAATTTTGGACACTAAGGGCAATTTAGCATGGCCAATCCACCTAACCTGCACATCTTTGGACTGTGGGAGGAAACCGGAGCACCCGGAGGAAACCCACGCAGACACGGGGAGGATGTGCAGACTCCGCACAGACAGTGACCCAAGCCGGAATCGAACCTGGGACCCTGGAGCTGTGAAGCAATTGTGCTATCCACAATGCTACCGTGCTGCCCTTAAGAACAAATAAATCTACACTATATCATTTTACTGTAATCCATGTACCTATCCAATAGCTGCTTGAAGGTCCCTAATGTTTCCGACTCAACTACTTCCACAGGCAGTGCATTCCATGCCCCCACTACTCTCTGGTAAAGAACCTACCTCTGACATCCCCCCTATATCTTCCACTATTCACCTTAAATTTATGTCCCCTTGTAATGGTTTGTTCCACCCGGGGAAAAAGTCTCTGACTGTCTACTCTATCTATTCCCCTGATCATCTGAGAAACCTCTATCAAGTCACCCCTCATCCTTCTCCGTTCTAATGAGAAAAGGCCTAGCACCCTCAACCTTTCCTCGTAAGACCTACTCTCCATTCCAGGCAACATCCTGGTAAATCTCCTTTGCACCTTTTCCAAAGCTTCCACATCCTTCCTAAAATGAGGTGACCAGAACTGTACACAGTACTCCAAATGTGGCATTACCAAAGTTTTGTACAGCTGCATCATCACCATCACCTTAAATTCAATCCCTCTGTTAATGAACTCTAGCACACCTTAGGCCTTCTTCACAGTTCTATCCACTTGAGTGGCAACTTTCAAAGATGTATGAACATAGACCCCAAGATCTCTCTGCTCATCCACATTGTCAAGAAGTCTACCGTTAACCCTGTATTCTGCATTCATATTTGTCCTTCCAAAATGGACAACCTCACACTTTTCAGGGTTAAACTCCATCTGCCACTTCTCAGCCCAGCTCTGCATCCTATCTATGTCTCGTTGCAGCCGACAACAGCCCGCCTCACTACCCACAACTCCACCAATCTTCGTATCGTCTGCAAATTTACTGACCCACCCTTCAACTCCCTCATCCAAGTCATTAATGAAAATCACAAACAGCAGAGGACCCAGAACTGATCCCTGCGGTATGCCACTGGTAACTGGGATCCAGGCTGAATATTTGCCATCCACCACCACTCTCTGACTTCTATCGGTTAGCCAGTTCGTTATTAAGCTGGCCAAATTTCCCACTATCCCATGCCTCCTTACTTTCTGCAGAAGCCTACCATGGGGAACGTTATCAAATGCCTTACTAAAATCCATGTACACTACATCCACTGCTTTACCTTCATCCACATGCTTGGTCACCTCCTCAAAGAATTCAATAAGACTTGTAAGGCAAGACCTACCCCTCACAAATCCGTGCTCACTATCCCTAATCAAGCAGTGTCTTTCCAGATGCTCAGAAATCCTATCCTTCAGTACCCTTTCCATGACTTTGCCTACCACTGAAGTAAGACTAACTGGCCTGTAATTCCCAGGGTTATCCCTTGTCCCTTTTTTGAACAGGGGCATGACATTCGCCACTCTCCAATCCCCTGGTACCACCCCTGTTGACAGTGAGGATGAAAAGATCATTGCCAACGGCTCTGCAATTTTATCTCTTGCTTCCCATAGAATCCTTGGATATATCCCGTCAGGCCCGGGGGACTTGGCTATCCTCACGTTTTTCAAAATGCCCAACACATCTTCCTTCCTAACAAGTATTTCCTCGAGCTTACCAGTCTGTTTCACACTGTCCTCTCCAACAATATGGCCCCTCTCATTTGTAAATACAGAAGAAAAGTACTCGTTCAAGACCTCTCCTATCTCTTCAGACTCAATACACAATCTCCCGCTACTGTCCTTGATCGGACCTACCCTCGCTCTAGTCATTCTCATATTTCTCACATATGTGTAAAAGGCCTTGGGGTTTTCCTTGATCCTGCCTGCCAAAGATTGTTCATGCCCACTCTTCGCTCTCCTAATCCCTTTCTTCAGTTCCCTCCTGGCTATCTTGTATCCCTCCAACGCCCTGTCTGAACCTTGTTTCCTCAGCCTTACATAAGTCTCCTTTTTCCTCTTAACAAGACATTCAGCCTCTCTTATCAACCATGGTTCCCTCACTCGACCATCTCTTCCCTGCCTGACAGGGACATACATATCAAGGACACGTAGTACCTGTTCCATGAGCAAGTTCCACATTTCACTTGTGTCCTTTCCTGACAGCCTTTGTTCCCAACTTATGCACTTCAATTCTTGTCTGACAACATCGTATTTACCCTTCACCCAATTGTAAACCTTGCCCTGTTGCACGCACCTATCCCTCTCCGTTACTAAAGTGAAAGTCACAGAATTGTGGTCACTATCTCCAAAGTGCTCCCCCACTAACAAATCTATCACTTGGTTGAATGTCGGTGTGTCATGATGTCTCTGGTGCTCCCTCTAGTGTTTATTTAGTTCTAGTGTATTTACATTAACCCCTTGTGTATTTTCAGTGATGCATATCACCACAGTGCGCACCAGATAATGTCCCAGGAGCTTCTTCATTAATCTGCCCAACCGAGGTGACAGTCTCTGAGATGGTGGAGGGTGTAGGAGACAGCAGTGATGGAAAGTCCGTGTCCTCCTCCGACCCGAACTCCGGGGTGTCCTGAGTCTCGGGCAGAGGGCTGGTGTTCAGGCTGCTCTCCCCGCCAGTGCTCGGCCGCCTCGGGGTCACCGGCTCTGGCACTGGCTGGGGGCGCGAGGGGCTCCGGAAGGACCGGCCCCATCTCCGGCAGGTCTTGAAAGACACAACACAACATGCATGGTTAGAGACAGGGACGGGTGGGCGTGGCAGGTGGGGGTGGGAGGGTGGTGGTGAAGGGGGTGGAGGTTAAGGCAGGTGAGGGGGAGGTGGGGTGTGGGGAGGAAGTTGCCCACACATGTGTCATGGGGACCAACAACCTAGCAGGGTCTCACTTGCTCGCCTGCCGCCGACCTCCGTGACCACGACCAGTGTCCTCTGCTCTGGCACGGTGAGGGGTGGCAGGTCTGGTGGTTCCCCTCCAGTCTTCTCCTGCTCCCGGCGGTTATGCACGGCCTTCTCCTGTGGGGGGTGGGGTGGGGGGGGGGGTGGGGGGGGGTGGGGGGGGACACACAAGCAACGACACGGTTAGACGTTCCGACGCATGCAGCCCAGCGATTGGGTAGATGATGTCATCAGTGGCCAGGGCACCTGGCCGTTGCGGCTGGCATGGGTACTGGCATCTGGGGCAGGTGGGGGTTTGGCCGTCTGCTTGGGGGGGTGGAGAAGCCGGGCTACAGGTATATGGAGGGGGCGGGGTTACAACAGCGCTGCTGACTCACCCTGGCCGCCCTGAGGAGGTTGTGGAGTTCTTCCTGCACTGGATGACAGTCTGGACGACATTGCCCACGGCGCTGACCGCCTCTCCCATCTGCGCCCAGGCACGGGCTAACGGCACGCCTGGCGGCCGTCCTCCCTGCCCAGGGTAAAGGGTCACCCACCTCTCCTCCACGACGTCCAGGAGGGTGTCCAGCTCAGCGTCCCTGAACCGTGGCGCTGCTCTCCTTGCAGCCATCTTGGTAACTGGGACGGTGTGTGTGGGGATTGGATCGTTTAAGTGCGGCTGCGGCGTGTGAGCCTCTCTGCGTCAACCACAGACCCGGCAAATCCGGCGCTGTTTCGCATGGAACCAGTTGTGTTCCACGTGGCGATGGTGCGAGCCCATTTCGAGTTGCTGAATCGGTGCAGCTGTTGTGCGTTTTTGCTGTCATAAAACACCACTGTTTCCACGCCGACGTTATCCAGCCCACTGCCTTACCACAGAAATTGGTGTCCAAGTCACAGTGAAAAAGGAGGTAGTCAAGACACCTATGGGTTGAAAATTGGCAGTGAGGTGGTTGATAGACTGACTTCAATGAAAATTGGTAAGTTACCGGAACCGGATGAAACGGATTTAAGGATCCAGGACGGGAATCTCAGACAGTTCGTGCCAAAATTGGGAAAAGCGATTGGGTGGACTTCCGACCTAATGAAGGTCGCCTGGGCATTGTACCGTCTGCTCCTGGTGGCGACGGTGAAACAATCCGGGGTATGGTTCGCAAAAAGGGAAGGCGGGTCGACCTTGAGGGTCGCGAGGCTGCAGACAGTGAGGGGGGTATAGGGCCGCCGAATTTAAAGGTTAAACTCTGGATGTTGCATTGGAAGTCTAACCCTAGGAGGTTGGCAGCGCAGAGGTGCGGAAGGATGTAGAGTCGGAAATTTTTTAATTCCCTTCCCTGGACCGTGAGGTTAGCTATGCAGAAACCGTTGATCTCTACAGAGTGAGACCCGGAGGCCAGGGATATTCTTTGGTTAACTGGGTGCATGGGAAGAGAACAGCGCCTTACCGTGTTGGGGTGTATGAAGCTCTCTGTGCTCCCGGAGTCGATCAGGCAGGATGTTTTGCGCCCGTTGATGAGCACATTCGTTGTCGCGGTCGAGAGAGTTCAGGGCCGAGACTGGTCCAGGGTCACCGAGGCGAGTCGTGGTAAAAGTTGAAGATTTTCCTCGAGTGTGTGGTCATCCGAATAGGGGTCCTGAGACTCCAGCCAAGATGGTGGCAGCCACGGGTCGCACATGGCTGGAGGTGGGCAAGATGATGGTGCTCACACATCGCACATGGTCCCTGGGGAACAAGGTCACTGCCCGGGCCCCCAGGGGTTGCCTGGTAGCTACGCAGCCCAAGCTTGTGGGGGGATGGGGGATGCATCGGGGTCGGCCGCAGGCGGTTTCCACGCTGACCAAGGGGCTGCCGCGCGGACGGGCGTTTCGGGAGGCCACACCCAGGGAGCTAGCAAGGGCCGGATCCTCCTTGAGGCTGAGTGTCTCTTTCTCTTGCAGCCGCTGACGGATTTGGGAGGACAGCATACCTGCAACGAATGCGTCCCAGATTAAAAGTTCTGTGTGGTCGCTGGCTGAAACTTGCGGGCAGTCACAGTTCCTATCTAATACCAGGAGCACACGGTAGAATTCATCCAGTGATTTCCCCGGGACTTGTCGCCTTTTCGCTAGCAGATGTTGGGCGTAGACCTGGTTTACTGGGAAAATGTAGTGTCCTTTCAACAGGGTCGTCACGGCCCCAAAATCGTCCGCGTCCTCGATGAGGGTGTAGATCTCTGGGCTCACCCTCGAGTGGAGAACTTGCATCTTCTGGACCTCCGTGGGTGCAATCGTGGCTGTCCTCAGGTACCCGTTGAAGCACGCCAGCCAGTGTTTGAAGGTTGCCGCTGGGTTTGCCGCGTGGGGGCTGAGTTGCAGACACTCTGGCTTGATTCGGAGCTCCATTCTTTAAAATGTAGTCCAATAAATTGATGCTCGATCAATGACTCCAGAAGCGAGATTGGAGGACAATTGAAGGCTTTATTGGACTAGATGTTTCCCCCAGCAGTGCAGGTTCAAAATACAGCAACTGGGGAGACACAGACTCTTATACTCCTCCGCCTTACTGGGCGGAACCAGCAGGCAGGCTTCACCAATGATCTTGCTGTCTCGGGTACCTCCCACACCAATGGTCTTACAGCATCAACCTGGGTACCGTAATACGCCTAATACCTACTACCACAGGGGTGTGGCGGGTCGAGATGGGGTTGGTGCACAGGAACGGTGACTGCTGGATGTACTGGGGACCATGGCTCAACTCCCCCCCAACACTCTGCCCCGCACCCCCCTCACCCCCAGCACCCCTTCTGCAGCCAGTTCAGCCCATCACTCACAAACTTCTGACAGAGTACTGTCATGCGAGAGTGCTTTAAGAACTGGATGTTTAAGCAATGTACCTTTAAGAAAACAGTGATGTCATAGAGTGGGTGGAGCTCAGCTCAGGTCAGCCATTTAGCAGGTTTTTAGTTTCAGTTTAAAAAGCAGCGTCTGTGTGTTTCCAGAGAGCTGCAAGTTTTGCAGTTTGGTTTTGCTGAGAGCAGCTAAAAAGTGCCTGGCTGGTTTTGCTGAGAGCAGTTTAAAAGTAGAAAGCCAGTTTGCGACAGTCTCTGCCAGTCTACAGAAAATATGTATATCCTTTAACCTGATGCGATACTGTTTAAAGGTGTTAAGTCTCTTGGAAGTTTGAAGGAACATTTTAAGGAATTATTTACTGTTGCAATATTTTCTGAGTTATCTTTGAAGTAAGGGCTGTTAAGAGATCCAATGTTTATTTAAATTGTTTAGTTGAGTTCATGGAATAAACAGTGTTTTGTGTTTAAAAACCCACGTGTCCATAATTGTTACCCCACACCTCGGGGAAAAGCAACAAATCCATTAAAGGGAGAGGTTGGTTGAACTCCATGATACATTTTGGGATTCTGAAAAGCCTCGCCCATAACAATTGGGGGCTTGAGGGGGATAAAAGTCTATCTATTGGATTAGCTTTTGTGAACTTAAAGACAGTGAAGGATTGTTGCTTTTCCGGTGTGGTAGTTTAGTTTAAGTGGGGAGAGTGTTGTGAACAACGGCTCTTTCAGAGGCTCCGAAGTTTTTGGGGTGGAGAATGTCACACGTAGTACTTCACGGGCAGAAACGAAACACAGACTGTTAGATTTGGCAAAAACATTGCAGTTAACCTTACCTGATAAAATGCGAAACGTTGAGGGAATTATGGCGGTGGTTAAGCATTTAAAGTTGTCTGAGATAGAGTTTGACTAATTGGAAATGGCAAAAATTCAGTTGCAAATTGAATAAATGGGACATCAGAAAGAATTAAAGCGGCTGGAATACGAGAGTGAGAGAGAGGAAAAAGAAAGAGAGAGAGAGGAAAAAAAAGAGAAAGAGAGAGAGAGGAAAAAGAAAGAGAGAGAGAGGGAAAAAAAAGAGAAAGAGAGAGAGAGGAAAAAGAAAAAAAGAGAGAAGAAAGGAGAAAAGAAAGAATAGCCCCAGCAGAACTAAAAGATAAAGAGAGGGAGTTTGAACTTCAGAAAATGGCCATGATACATGACAATCAGTTAAAATTGGCAGACGTAAAGGGAAACATACAGTTGGATGATAGTGATGAGGATAGTGAGAAAGAGCGTCATAGTCAAAGGCTTGGTGGGAATCTATTAAAATATGTCCAAGCATTTGCCAAGGTTCGACGAGAAGGAAGTGGAAGCCTTTTTCATTTCATTTTAGAAGGTAGCTATACAAATGAAATGGCCACAGGACATGTGGGTGTGACTGATTCAAACAAAGCTGGTAGGTAGAGCTAGTGAAGTGTTTGCATCACTATCGGCGGAGGTCTCTGGAACGTACGAGGAGGTGAAGAAATCCATCTTAAGAGCATATGAGCTAGTGCCTGAAGCTTACAGATAAAGGTTTAGAAATTTAAGGAAAGAATTTGGTCAAACATACATGGAGTTTGAAAGGCTCAAACAGAGTAATTTTGATAGGTGGATAAGGGCTTTGAAAATAGACCAAACGTATGAAGCTTCCAGCGAAATTATACTTTTGGAGGAGTTTAAAAATTCAATTCCGGATGTAGTGAGAACTCATGTGGAAGAACAGAGGGTTAAAACTGCGAGATTAGCAGCGGAAATGGCAGATGATTATGAATTAGTTCATACGCGACAGGAGCAGCGCCAGAGGGGGCGGAGCGGGCTTTGGAAAGCGCGGGTGTTTTCCCGCGCACGGGAAGAAAGGCGGGAAGGGGAACGAAGGAATGCATATGGATTGGGAGACTCCCACACGGGGACGTCAATGGGACGGCGGGGGAAGCCGGGGTCAGCAGGCGTCAGCTGACTTACGGGAGTGACATGGGGAGAGCAAAAAAGCTAGACAGCGGTCTAGCGGGGGGGAGGGCATGGGAGGAAGGGGGGGGGGGGGAAAGGGTTGCTGCTGCACTGGCCGAAAGGGAATGGGACACAGAAGAGGTAGCCGGGACGGGGGACCCTCCTCTGGGGGACTGGAGGGTGATGGAGGCGTGGACACGGGACTGGCCCAGAAAAGGAGATGGCTAGTCGGCGGGGTGTGGGGGGGGTGAGAGCCCCTCCAATCCGGCTGATAACGTGGAATGTGAGGGGCCTGAATGGGCCGGTGAAGAGGGCTCGAGTGTTCGCGCACTTAAAGTGACTGAAGGCGGACGTGGCCATGCTCCAAGAGACACACCTGAAGGTGTTGGAGCAGGTCAGACTAAGAAAGGGATGGGTAGGACAGGTATTCCACTCGGGACTGGACGCGAAGAATAGAGGGGTGGCAATATTGGTGGGCAAGCGGGTGTCATTTGAGGCCAAGACTATTGTAGCGGACAATGGAGGGCGATATGTAATGGTGAGCGGTAGGCTGCAAGGGACGTGGGTGGTGTTGGTAAACGTATACGCCCCGAACTGGGATGATGCAGAATTCATGAAGCGCATGTTGGGGTGCATTCCGGACCTGGAGATAGGAGGCCTGATAATGGGAGGGGAATTCAATACAGTGTTGGATCCAGCACTGTACCGCTCCAAATCAAGGACTGGAAAGAGGCCGGCGGCGGCCAAGGTACTTAGGGGGTTTATGGATCAGATGGGGGGAGTGGACCCATGGCGGTTTGCAAGGTCGCAGGCCAGGGAATTTTCTTTCGTCTCCCATGTACACAAAGCCTACTCCCGGATAGATTTCTTTGTTCTGGGTAGGGCGCTCATCCCGACGGTGGAAGGGATGGAGTATTCGGCTATAGCCATTTCGGACCATGCCCCGCACTGGGTGGAACTGGAGCTGGGAGAGGAGAGAGACCAATGCCCGTTGTGGCGGCTGGATGTGGGACTGCTGGCGGACGACGTGGTGTGTGGGAAGGTAGGGGTGTATCGAAAGGTACTTGGAGGCCAACGACAACGGGGAGGTGCTGGTGGGGGTGGTATGGGAGGCGTTGAAGGCAGTGATCAGCGGAGAGCTAATTTCCATTAGGGCTCATAGGGAGAAGACAGAGGGTATGGAAAAGTTAGTGGGGGAGATTTTGAGAGTGGACAGGAGATACGCAGAGGCCCCGGAGGAAAGATTACTTGGGGAAAGACAATGGCTCCAGACGGAGTTTGACCTGTTGACCACAGGGAAGGCGGAGGCACAGTGGAGGAAAGCGCAGGGGGCGACCTACGAGTATGGGGAAAAGGCTAGTCGGATGCTGGCACACCAGCTCCATAAGAGGATGGCAGCGAGGGAAATAGGGGGAGTCAAAGATAGAAGGGGAGCCAAGGTTCGGAGTGCGACGAAAATAAACGAGGTATTCAAGGCCTTTTATGAAGAGCTGTACAGATCCCAGCCCCCAGCGGGGGAAGAGGGGATGAGACGATTCCTAGATCAGCTGAGATTCCCGAGGGTGGAGGAGCAAGAGGTGGCTGGTTTGGGGGCACCAATTGGGTTGGAGGAGCTGAGCAAGGGTTTGGGGACCATGCAGGCAGGGAAGGCCCCGGGACCGGACGGATTCCCGGTGGAGTTCTACAGGAAGTACGTAGACCTGTTGGCCCCGCTACTGGTGAGGACCCTTAATGAGGCAAGAGAGGAGGGGACCCTGCCCCCGACAATGTCGGAAGCGACAATTTCTTTGATCCTAAAGCGGGACAAGGACTCACTGCAATGTGGATCGTACAGGCCGATCTCGCTCCTCAATGTGGATGCAAAGTTGCTGGCAAAAGTGCTGTCCACAAGGATCGAGAACTGTGTCCCGGGGGTAATCCACGAGGACCAGACGGGATTTGTAAAGGGCAGGCAACTAAACACCAATGTGCGGCAGCTCTTAAACGTGATAATGATGCCATCGGAGGAGGGAGAGGCAGAGATCGTGGCAGCTATGGACGCGGAGAAGGCCTTTGACCGAATAGAGTGGGAGTACCTCTGGGAGGTGCTGGGTAGGTTCGGGTTCGGGGTAGGGTTTATCAATTAGGTTAAGCTCCTTTACAGAGCCCCGATAGCGAGTGTAGTGACGAACCGGCGGAGGTCGGAGTACTTTCGACTGTACCGAGGGACGAGGCAGGGGTGCCCCCTGTCCCCCCTGTTGTTCGCATTGGCGATCGAACCATTGGCCATGTCATTGAGGGAGCCTAATAAATGGAGGGGGGTGATCCGAGGGGGAGAAGAGCATCGGCTGTCGCTATATGCAGATGACCTGTTGCTGTACGTGGCGGATCCAATGGAGGGGATGGTGGAGGTCATGCAGACTCTAAGGGAGTTTGGGGAGTTTTCGGGCTATAAGCTCAATGTAGGGAAGAGTGAACTCTTTGTATTACAGGCAGGGGACCAAGAAAGAGGGATAGGGGACCTACCGCTGAGGAGGGCGGAGGGGAGCTTTCGGTATCTGGGGATCCAGATAGCCAGGAGTTGGGGGACCCTACATAAACTGAATCTGACGAGGTTGGTGAAGCAAATGGAGGAGGATTTCAAAAGATGGGACATGTTACCGCTCTCGCTGGCGGGTAGAGTGCAGTCGGTCAAAATGGTGGTCCTTCCGAGGTTTCTGTTTGTGTTTCAGTGCATTCCCATCGTGATCGCGAAGGCCTTTTTTAAGAGAGTAGGCAGGAGTATTATGGGGTTTGTGTGGGCGAATAAGACCCCGAGAGTAAGGAGAGGGTTCCTGGAACGCAGCAGGGACCGAGGAGGGTTGGCGCTGCCAAACCTGGGGAGCTACTACTGGGCAGCAAATGTGGCGATGATCCGCAAGTGGGTTATGGAGGGAGAGGGGGCAGCATGGAAGAGGATGGAGATGGCGTCCTGTAAAGGAACGAGCCTGGGGGCGTTGGTGACGGCACCGCTGCCGCTCTCGCCGACAAAGTATACCACGAGCCCGGTGGTGGCGGCAACGCTAAGGATCTGGGGCCAGTGGAGACGGCACTGGGGTGCAATGGGAGCATCGGTGTGGTCCCCGATCAGGGGTAACCACCGGTTTGTCCCGGGGAAGATGGACGGGGGGTTCCAGAGCTGGCATCGGGCGGGGATTGGAAGAATGGGGGACCTGTTCATCGACGGGACGTTTGCGAGCCTAGGGACACTGCAGGAGAAGTTCAAGTTACCCCCGGGAAATGCCTTTAGATATATGCAGGTGAGAGCTTTTGTGAGGCGACAGGTGAGGGAATTCCCATTGCTCCTGGCACAAGAAGTTCAAGATAGGGTGATCTCGTGTGTATGGGTCGGGGAGGGCAAGGTGTCGGAAATACACCAGGAGTTGAAAGAAGAGGGGGAAGCGCTGGTAGAAGAGTTGAAGGGTAAATGGGAGGGGGAGCTGGGGGAGGAGATCGAGGAAGGTCTGTGGGCTGATGCCCTAGGTAGGGTTAATTCCTCCTCCTCGTGTGCCAGGCTCAGCCTGATACAATTTAAGGTGGTCCACAGAGCGCACTTGACGGGGGCGAGGTTGAGTAGGTTCTTTGGGGTAGAGGACAGATGTGGAAGGTGCTCAGGGAGCCCGGCAAACCATGTCCATATGTTTTGGTCATGCCCGGCACTGGAGGGGTTCTGGAGAGGAGTGGCGGGAGCAATATCTCAGGTGGTGAAAGTCCGGGTCAAGCCAAGCTGGGGGCTAGCAATATTCGGAGTAGTGGACGAACCGGGAGTGCAGGAAGCGAAAGAGGCCGGCATTCTGGCCTTTGCGTCCCTAGTAGCCCGGCGAAGTATCTTGCTAATGTGGAAGGAGGCGAAGCCCTCCAGCCTGGAGGCCTGGATAAATGATATGGCTGAGTTCATAAAGTTGGAGAGGATTAAGATCGCCTTGAGAGGGTCTGCGCAGGGGTTCTACAGGCGGTGGCAACCGTTCCTAGACTATCTCGCGGAGCATTAGAGGAAGGTCGGTCAGCAGCAGCAGCAACCTTGGGGGGGCGGCGGAGGACGTCTTGAGAGGGGGGGTAGGGGGCGGGGAAAGGAGGGACTGCCTGGGAAGGTGGATGAGCAAGAGATAACATGAAGGGTTGGGGAAATTGGCACGTACGGGTGAGGGCCAGTGTACAAAGCTGTGTAAATATATCATTTTGCCATGTATATATCTTGCTCTGCGCGATTTCTCGTTTTCTTTTGTTACGAGGGGGGGGGGGGGATACTGTTTGTAAGGGAGAAAAATTGTGTTAAAAAACTTTAATAAATATATGTTTTTTAAGAAATGAATTAGTTCATAAATCAAAGATTGGTTTCCAACATCAGTTTCAGCCGGTGAGGGACAGAAACTGGGGACATGAGAAATACTCAAGTGATAAAGGTAAAGGTGATCTGATGGAAGACAATAAAGAGAGTGTACCTCAGATTAAAAAAGAAATCCAGGAGGGTGGAAAAGAAATGAAAAGTTTCAGATGTTTTCACTGTAATAAACTAGGCCATGTGAAGTCACAGTGTTGGTGGTTGAAAAAAAGCACTGGGAAGGCTGATGTGGTAAAACAGGATAAGACAGTGGGGTTTGTTAGAGTGGTAAAGGAAAGCCCAAGGGAAGCGAAGGAGGTGCAAACGATTGTACAGCCTGTTCAAGAAGAAATTGTTAAGAAGGTGCCAGATGTCTGTAAAGAATTTACTTGTGTGGGGAAAGTTTACTCATGTGTATCAGGAGGAGCAGGTAAAGAAGTCACAATTTTAAGAGATCCAAGGGCTAGTCAATCTTTAATGGTACGAGATGAGGAATTATGTAGTTTGGGAAGAATGTTGCCAGAAAAGGTGGTGATATGTGGAATTCAGGGTGAGAGGAATAGCGTTCCATTATATAAGGTAAGGTTGGAAAGTCCAGTGAAGAGTGGTGAAGTGGTAGTAGGAGTAATAGATAAACTATCTTGTCCAGGAATACAGTTTATCTTGGGTAATGATATAGCTGGATCGCAGGTGGGAGTGATGCCTACTGTGGTTGATAAGCCAGTGGAAAATCAGACAACTGAAGTGTTGAAGGACAAATATCCTGGGATTTTTCCAGATTATGTAGTAACAAGGTCGCAAAGTCACAGGTTAAGACAAGAGGAGAAATCAAAGAGTGAAGATGAAGTTGAAGTGCAATTATCAGAAACGATTTTTGATCAGATGGTTGAAAAAGAACAAGAACAGGTGGAGGATGAGGCGGATATTTTTAGTTCAGGAAAATTGGCGGAGTTACAACAGAAAGATGGAGAAATAAAACAGATATATCAGAAAGCATACGGAGGAGGAATCTGAGAGTATACCAAAGTGTTATTACCGTAAAAATGATGTCTTGATGAGAAAATGGAGACCTGTACACATGCAGACGGATGAAAAGTGGGCAGAAGTTCATCAAGTAGTATTGCCGGTCGGGTATAGAAAGGAGGTGTTGGGAGTTGCACATGAGGTACCAGTGGGAGTTCATTTGGGAATAAGGAAAACTCAAGCTAAAATCTAGAAACATTTTTATTGGCCTGGACTACATAAAGATGTAGTTAAATTTTGTCAATCATGTCACACATGTCAAGTGATAGGGAAACCTCAAGCAGTGATAAAACCAGTGCCCTTAATACCCATTCCAGCATTTGAGGAATCTTTTACAAGGATCCTAATCGATTGTGTAGTACCGCTTCCTAAAACAAAAAGTGGGAATTAGATGACTGTTAAGGATGTGGCTACTAGGGTTCCACAGGCCATTCCAGTACGTAATATTACTGCTAAAAGGATTGTGGAGGGTTACTTAAATTCTTTACTAGATATGGACTACCCACAGAAATTCAATCGGATCAAGGATCAAATTTTACTTCAAAGTTATTCAAAGAAGCTATGGATAGGTTAGGAATAAAACAATTTAAATCAACTGCGTACCATCCAGAATCGCAGGGAGCATTAGAAAGGTGGCATCAGACATTAAAGACAATTTTGAGGGCGTATTGTCAAGATTATCCAGAGGATTGTGATAAAGGAATTCCATTCGTATTGTTTGCAATTAGGGATGCACCTAATGAGTCTCCCAAATTTAGTCATTTTGAACTAAGTTTTGGTCATGAGGTAAGAGGACTACTTAAATTGATTAAGGAGAAATTGGTGGCTGAGAAATCAGAAATTACACTATTGGATTACGTGTCAAATTTTAGGGAACGATTAAATAGAGCAGGTGAATTGGCTAGACGACATTTGAAAGTTGCACAAAATGTGATGAAACGGGTAGCGGACAAGAAATCCAAATTTCGTATTTTTGCCAGTGGTGATAAAGTTTTCGTGTTGTTACCAGTGGTAGGGGGCCTTTAAAAGCTAGGTTTTGTGGACCGTATCAGATTGAAAGGAAATTAAGTGAGGTTAACTATGTGGTAAAAACACCAGATAGAAGGAAGACTCACCGAGTGTGTCATGTGAATATGCTTAAAACTTTGAAAGGGAAGGAGAGAAAAAGGAGGTTTTAATGATTCTAACTCAAAGTAACGAACCAAATCCAGATGACATACCTCAAATTAAATTGGAAAATGAGGATGTTCTTAAAAATTGGGATGAATTGTTAAATTACCTTCCAGAGGAAAAACGAACTGACCTGAAAGAGTTATTGATATCACATGGGCAAGTTTGTAGAGATAAATTGGGAAGTACTAAAATGGCTATACATGATGTAGATGTGGGAAATGCTGTTCCTATCAAACAACATCCATATAGACTTGATCCTTTAAAATTGGCACAGGTTAACAGAGAGATTGAGAGTATGCTTAAAAATGGCATAATTGAAGTGGGTTGCAGCCAATGGAGCTCACTCATAGCAATGGTACCTAGACCAGATGGTACCCAACGGTTGTGTGTGGACTATTGAAAGGTGAATGCAGTTACAAGAGTGGACTCTTATCCTGTCCCACCATTGAAGGATTGCATTGAGAAAGTGGGACAATCTGCTTTCATTTCCAACTTCCAGACATGGAAAGAACCTTTAAAACATCATAAGCAGTTCTTCGATCGACTTCAGGTGGCGGGTTTGGTGATGAACCTAACCGAAAGTGAATTTGGAGAAGCCTGAATCACTTTCCTTGAGGAATTTTCGATACCTTCAAGATGAAGGGAAATAATGCAATTTCTTAGCATGAATGAATTTGATCGAACATTTGTGCAAACGTTTTGTGGCGTGATTACTCCACTGATGGACTTGCTAAAGAAACCTAAAAAATTTCAATGGACAGCGGACTTTTAACATGCATTTGACTGCCTGAAAGCTGTGATCACCAATGTTCCTGTATTGGAGAATTGCAAGGGACTCTGTGGTCAGATTGAACTAAAGCATCTGATTCTGAAGAGAAATGCCGAGGAGTAGAGGAATGGATGGATCGTGCAGAGACTTTGTTCAAAGAGACTATCAATCGAGAAGGATTTCGGTTGGAGGAGGAAGAACAAAGAAAAATGGACTATATTATTATACCTGTTTGCATGTGATTTTTTTTTTAAACATCGAAAAAGTATATTTACTGTGTACCTTTCTTAGTGGATAGTGCAAAAGTGAAAAATGAAACCATCTTGAAGTTGATGGTTTTTTTTTTCTTGGGGGAGGTGTCATGCGAGAGTGCCTTTAAGAACTGGATGTTTAAGCAATGTACCTTTAAGAAAACAGTGATGTCATAGAGTGTGTGGACCTCAGCTCAGGTCAGCCATTTTGCAGGTTTTTTGTTTCAGTTTAAAAAGCAGTGTCTGTGTGTTTCCAGAGAGCTGCAGGTTTTGCAGTTTGGTTTTGCTGAGAGCAGCTAAAAAGTGCCTGGCTGGTTTTGCTGAGAGCAGTTTAAAAGTAGAAAGCCAGTTTGCGAGAGTCTCTGCCAGTCTACAGAAAATATATATATCCTTTAACCTGATGCGATACTGTTTAAAGGTGTTAAGTCTCTTGGAAGTTTGAAGGAACAGTTTATGGAATTATTTACTGTTGCAATATTTTCTGAGTTATCTTTGAAGTAAGGGGTGTTAAGAGACCCAATGTTTATTTTTGATGTTAAGTTGAGTTCATGGAATATACAGTGTTTTGTGTTTAAAAACCCACGTGTCCATAATTGTAATCCCACACCAAGGGAAAAGCCGTGTGCTCGGAAAAGCAACAAATCCATTAAAGGGAGAGGTTGGTTGAACTCCATGATACATTTTGGGGTTCTGAAAAGCCTCGCCCATAATAGTACCGAGGCAGGTTGTAATGTAGTGAATATGTGTTTATTGTGAACATATATATACACAAGTTAATGCCAGAGCCTCTTTCGCTATCTTATGTGCTGCACCTGTGCCAACCTAACTGGTGTCTGCCTTTCTGGCCTTACGGGCTCTAACGCTATGTCTAGGTGGCTCCCCAGGCAGTACAGCAGGAATGGAGGCAGCCTGATTTGATTCCCACCCTGTGACCTGGGTCTCCTATGGCGGTTGTCTTCTGGGGCAACGGAACCTGGATGGGCCTGGCTGCTGCTTCATTGTCCCAGGTGTTCCGGCATCTCCCCTGAGGGAGTCACCGGCTCAGGCCCCATCACCTCCTCCTCCCTCGGAGTGCCCGATGGCCTCCGGGCTACTCCATGGGATGGGGATGCAAGCAGAGCTATCCCCTGAGGCTCCCCCGCCACCTGACACTGCCAGTCCTGGAGGCCCGCACTGGTCTTGACTTGGATCTCGATGCTCGTGGCTATGGTGCATAGGGAGTGGACCACGTTCCTCTGGGACTGCACCACATCACACTGTGACTGTGCCAACACCTTCTGGATCTGTGCCACATCAGCCAGTGACTGCACCATCTCCCTCTGGGACTGGGCCAACTCCCTCTGTGTCAGTGCCACATTGGCCAGCTCCCGGGCATTTCCACCGTCACCCTCAGCCTTGGTCTGCTGCAACTAGGCTCTGCAGTGCCGCTGCAATGTCCAGGCGGCTCTGGGGCCTGGTTGCCTGTGACAGGGCAGTCGTGTCCTGGGCCTCGGCCACTACCTGCATAGATTGCCCCAGGCATTGGACATCTTGATCCATGACCGAAACCTTCGACCCAAGACCTGAACTGCAGACACCACCTGTGCCGTGTTGGCCTGGGTAGCATATATGGCCGTCACCACCCCCTGCCCCTGCAGACGGTCGGACTCCTCCAACTGCACCTGTAGGCGCTGGATAGTTGCTGATAACCCCTCAAGTAGTAGAACATAGAACATAGAACAGTTTAGCACAGAACAGGCCCTTCGGCCCTCGATGTTGTGCCGAGCATTGTCCGAAACCAAGATCAAGCTATCCCACTCCCTGTCATTCTGGTGTGCTCCATGTGCCTATCCAATAACCACTTGAAAGTTCCGAAAGTGTCCAACTCAACTATCACAGCAGGCAGTCCATTCCACACCCTAACCACTCTCTGAGTAAAGAACCTACCTCGGATATCCCTCCTATATCTCCCACCCTGAATCTTATATTATGCCCCCTTGTAACAGCGACATCCACCCGAGGAAATAGTCTCTGAACGCCCACTCTATCTATCCCCCTCATCATCTTATAAACCTCTATTAAGTCGCCTCTCATCCTCATCCCCAAAGAGAAAAGCACTAGCTCCCTCAACCGTTCCTCATAAGACCTATCCTGCAAACCAGGCAACATCCTGGTAAATCTCCTTTGCACCCTTTCCAATGCTTCCACATCCCTCCTCTAATGAGGTGACCAGAACTGCACACAATACTCCAAATGTGGTCTCACCAGGGTCATGTATAGTTGCAGCATAACCCTGCGGCTTTTAAACTCAAGCCCCCTGTTAATAAATGCTAAAACATTCTAAGCCTTCTTCACGGCTCTATCCACTTGAATGGCAACCTTCAGAGATCTGTGGACATGAACCCCAAGATCTCTCTGTTCCTCCACATTCCTCAGAACCCTGTCGTTGACCCTGTCATCCGCATTCACATTTTTTCTACCAAAATGAATCATCTTGCACTTATCAGGGTTAAACTCCATCTGCCATTTTTTGGCCCAGCTCTGCATCCTATCAATGTCTCTTTGCAGCCTACAACAGCCCTCCATCTCATCCACTACTCCACCAATCTTGGTGACCCACCCTTCAGCCCCCTCCTCCAAGTCATTGGTAAAAGTCACAAATAGCAGAGGACCCAGCACTGATCTCTGTGGTACACCCCTGGTAACTGGTCTCCAGTCTGAAAATTTTCCATCCACCACCACCCTCTGTCTTCTATGTGATAGCCAGTTACTTATCCAATTGGCCAAATTTCCCTCTATCCCACACCTCCTTACTTTCTTCATGAGCCGACCATGGGGATCCTTATCAAACGCCTTACTAAAATCCATGTATATGACATCAACTGCTCTACCTTCATCGACACACTTAGTTACCTCCTCAAAGTATTCAATCAAATTTGTGGGACAAGACTTACCCTTCACAAATCTGTGTTGACTATCTCCGATTAAGCTGCATCTTTCCAAATGCTCATAAATCCTACCCTTTATGACCTTCTCCATTAACTTACCGACCACCGAAGTAAGGCTAACTGGCCTATAATTACCAGGGTCATTCCTATTCCCTTTCTTGAACAGAGGAACAACATTCACCACTCTCCAGTCCTCTGGCACTATCCCCGTGGACAGTGAGGACCCAAAGATCAAAGCCAAAGGCTCTGCATTCTCATCCCTTGCCTCCCAAAGAATGCTTAGATATATCCCATCTGGCCCAGGTCACTTGTCGACCCTCAGGTTTTTCAAAATTGCTAATTCCTCAGAATATCTACCCCCTCCTGCCTACCCACCTGTATCACACTCTCATCCTCAAAAACATGGCCCCTCTCCTTGGTGAACACCGAAGAAAAGTATTCATTCAACGCCTCTCCTATTTCTTCTGACTCCATGCACAATCTCCCACTATTGTCCTTGACCGGGCCTACCCTCACCTTGGTCATTCTTTTATTTCTCAGATAAGAGTAAAAAGCCTTGGGGTTTTCCTTGATCCGACCCGCCAATGACTTTTCATGCCCCCTCCTAGCTCTCCTAAGCCCTTTTTTTCAGCTCATTCCTTGCTACCTTGTAACCCTCAAGCGACCCAACTGAACCTTGTTTTCTCATCCTTACATACTCTTCCTTTTTCCTCTTGACAAGACATTCAACCTCTTTTGTGAACCATGGTTCCCTCACACGGCCATTTCCTCCCTGCCTGACAGGGACATACCTATCAAGGACACACAGTACTTGTTCCTTGAACAAGCTCCACTTTTCATTTGTACCTTTCCCTGACAGTTTCTGTTCCCATCTTATGCTCCCTAATTCTTGCCTAATCGCATCATAATAACTCCTCCCCCAATTATAAACCTTGCCCTGCCATATGGCCCTATCCCTCTCCATTGCAATAGTGAAAGACACCGAATTGTGGTCACTATCACCAAAGTGCTCTCTCACAAACAAATCTAACACTTGGCCCGGTTCATTACCCAGTACCAAATCCATTACCCAGTACCAAATCCCCTCTTGTCGGCCTATTCACATATTGTATCAGGAAACCCTCCTGCACACACTGTACAAAAACTGCCCCATCCAAACTGTTCAACCTATAGAGGTTCCAATCAATATTTGGAAAGTTAAAGTCACCCATGACAACTACCCTGAGACCTCTACACCTATCCATAATCTGTTTTGCAATTTCTTCCTCCACATCTCTATTACTATTTGAGGGCCTATAGAAAAGTCCTAATAATGTGACTGCTCCTTTCCTATTTCTAACTTCGGCCCATATTACCTCAGTAGGCAGATCCCCTTCGAACTGCCTTTCTGCAGCTGTTAACCTATCCTTGATTAACAATGCTACTCCTCCACCTCTATAACCACCTTCCCTACTCTTACTGAAACATCTATACCCTGGAACTTCCAACAACCATTCCTGTCTCTGTTCTAACCATGTCTCCGTAATGGCCACAACATCGTAGTCCCAAGTACCAATCCTCGCTCCAAGTTCACCTACCTTATTCCAGATGCTCCTTGCATTGAAGTAGACACACTTCAACCCACCTTTCTGTCTGCCGGTACACTCCTGCGACCTTGATACCCTCCTCAGTACCTCACTACTCTCGACACTGGCTTCTGGACTACAGCTCGTTCCCCCAGCCCCCTGACAAATTAGTTTAAACCCCCCCCGAAGAGCCAGAGCAAATTTCCCTCCCAGGATATTGGTGCCCCTCTGGTTCAGGTGCAAACCGCCCTGTCTGTACAGGTCCCACCTTCCCCAGAATGTGCTCCAATTATCCACGTAACTGAAACCCTCCCTCCTACACCATCCCTGCAGCCACGTGTTTATCTGCACTCTCTCCCTGTTCCTCACCACACTAGCACGTGGCACCGGCAACAAACCAGAGATAACAACATGGTTTGTCCTGGCTCTCAGCTTCCACCCTAACTCACTAAATTCCTGTTTTAAATCCCCGTCCCTTCTCTTACCTATGTTGTTGGTACCGATGTGCACCACGACTTGTGACTGTTCCCCCTCCCACTTAAGGATTCTGAAAACACGGTCCAAGACCCTGGCACCCGAGAGGCAACATACCATCCGTGAGTCTCTTTCGCTGCCACAGAAGAGTCCCCAACTCTGTGTCTGCATCTCGAGTAACGATGGGGCCATCCGTTCCCAAAGCTTGAAACCCATTTGGACAGCAGCTAGCCCCTGGGTTGGCCCGTCCTCCGACTGTCTGCCCCCTCGGACATTCCTACCTCCACCTGTTGTACTGCACCCTGGGCCCCATCACCCTCGCATCAACCCCACCCCCAGCCATACCGGGCACCACATGCGACTCACCCAGGGCAACACCCACTGTAGCCCCTATAGGGACACGGCATGGGTACTGCAGAGTGTATGGCTAGCAAGGGCAATGCCAGCCGATGGTACTCCTGGCAGCAGGGATGGGCACCATGGACAGAGGCCCGTTGGTGTCGGGTACCGATAGGGCCAGGGTGCGGGGATGGGAGGAGGGACTTGCGGGAGCAGAGTGCGCAGTGCCAACCGGGGGCACCATGTAGCCCTTTGGACCTGGTTAGGCACGGGGGTATTCACCATGCTAACATGTCGGCCTTTCATCCCCTGCAGACAATAGGCTGGGTTCTCCCGCCCGCCGCAAGAACGCCATGGGCAAGCCGCGTACAATGGAGAACTCCATTCACCTCGGGCGGGATTCTCCGGTCACCGGGTGGATGCAGCCGATGAATCCTTCCCAATGTGTATTGGGATACAAACAGCAATGGTGGCCTTGCTCCCAGTCGCTGCAGCCCTGGGGATGCCCAGCAGCTGTACGAGCTGGAGCTGCTTGAGGAGGAGGAGGAAGCTGCAGCAGCGGAACAGGAGGCAGCCGCCTAGGATAGAGAGCTTTCTGTCCAGCAGGCCGAGGAGGAGGAGATGTAAAGGAGGTGCCGCATGAGGCCTCATGTGTACTGGCTGCACCTGTCATTCGAGGACCTGCCGGGCCGGGCGTGCCGTCGAAGACTCTGGCTGAGCAGGGGGACCATGCGACCTATCTGCCAGATTATGGCGTGCGTGGCACCGGGGGGATTGGGTGAGGACACCCATTCCCGGAGGCCGTCAAGGTGTCGGTCTCCCTGAATTTTTATACCACCTGGTCCTTCCAGGCACCGAGTGGGGACCTGTCCAGGATCTCAGAGAGCCCGGTGCAAAGGTGCATCCGTACCATCATGGATGTCCTATATGCCCGGTCAGCATCCATTGCAATGTGGACTGAGCTCACCAGGCTGCCCGAGCAGCGGGGTTCGTTGCCATCGCCGACATGAACCCGGTCAAGGGGGTGCTCTACGCGACGCATGTCACCCGATGAGCACCTGCGATGACAGGCCGCTCTACACAAACTTCATGAACGTGCAGCTGATATGTGACCATCAGCTGTGTGTCTGCGCCTGATACCCGGGCAGTGTGTACGACGCCTTCATCCTGGCACACTCGACAATTTACAGCGTCGAGGTGATGCCCCATTGGCTGGTGGGGGGTCGGCTTCTGGGCGATAGGGGTTATCCTCTGCGGTCATGGCTGATGACGCCTCTCCGAAGGCCACAGACCAACGCGGAGACCCACTACAAGTGGGTCCTGACTGCAAACCAGAGAGTGATCGGGCGGTGCTTCGGCCTCCTGAAGATGCAGTTCAGGTGCCTGGACCACTCTGGAGGGGCTGAGAGGTTCGCCCACATCATTGCGGCCTGCTGCAGCCTCCACAAGCGCGGCAGAGGGGTGACGTGCTAAAGGAGGACGATCGGCAGTCCTCGTTCGAGGAAGATGCGGGGGAGGGCGTGGGTGGGCAGGACATGGGGTCCAGGCAATCACAGGAGGCCGTACAACATGTGCGCCAGGGCCAACGTGCACATGACGCTCTGATCACTTCCACGTTCACCGACCAGGGGCGGGGTGGGGATTCACTAGGAGCACGAACACCGCATTCACCAACCCTCCTCTCTCCTGGCTACACCCCCCCCCTCCCCAGCCCCCCCCCCCACTCCCCCCCCCGCCCCTCCACCCCGCCCTTCTGCACACCCCTCCATGATATGTAATACATACCTGCGGCGTTACGGTAGTCTGGGCCCTGGGCTGGCGGGCCTGGTCCATGGGATGGAGGATGATGACGACCCGCCCTGCGATGAACTCTGGTGCTTTCCATCGTTTGTCAACCACTGAGTCCTGCCCATGGGAGCACTTTCCACCGTCCACCTGGGTTATCCCTGCATTGGAGCTCGCCATTCCCATCTAATCCCTGGGGTGGCAGAGGTGGAGACGCTCCGGGGGGAGGGGGGGAGCCCAGCCTACACACAACGGCCGCCCATTCCCTCCTCGCCCCCACACCCCCTTGCTGGCCAGCCCAAAGCAACCAACCCCTCTCACCCACCTGACAGAGCACTGAGGCAGGTTGTAACAGTGTGAACAGCTGTTTAATGTGAAAAGATGTGTAGAGATATGTGCCCGAACTAAACTGTGCCCTGCGCTTGTGCCAACATAACTGGTGTCGAACTTTTGGGCCTTATGGGCCCTGACACTACGTCTCGGTGAATTCACAGATGGTAAAGCAGGAGTGGAGGAGGCCTTTTGCAATTCCCGCCCCGTGACCTGGGTCCCTTGTAGACGGGACCT
Organism: Scyliorhinus torazame; assembly: GCF_047496885.1. NCBI lineage: Eukaryota > Metazoa > Chordata > Chondrichthyes > Carcharhiniformes > Scyliorhinidae > Scyliorhinus > Scyliorhinus torazame. The sequence continues at coordinate 101,471,460 of NC_092709.1, forward strand.
GCATGGGCCCGGCTGCTGTTCGGATGTCCCAGATGGCGTTCTGCCGCCCTGTTCTGTCCGCTGCATACCAGATCCACCAGGAACAGAAGGGAGGGGGCCAAAGGTGCTGTACACCACCCCATGCGGGAGTCACCAGCACGGGCCCCATCACCCCCTCCTCCCTCGGGGGGTCCGATGGTTCCCTACTACCCTATCGACAGGGGTGAGAGAGTAGCTATCCACTGAGGCAACCCCGCCACCTGGATTCGCCAGTCCTGGAGGCCAGCTGTTGTCTTGGCCAGGGTCTGCATTATCGCGGCCATAAATTACAGGAAGCTGATGACCCGCTGTGACTGTTCCACGCTCAGGAATGCCTCTGCAATGTCCAGTGGCTGTGGGACATGGTTGCCTTTGAGAGGGCAGCTCTGTCCTGGGTTTCGGCCACAACATGCACAGAATGCCCCAGGCCTTGGACACGCTGATCCATCGCCAATACCCTCACTCCCAAGGCCTCCCCGCGGACGCCACCAGTCCGGTGTTAGCCTGGGTGGCACGCATGGCCAGCACCACCTTCTGCTCCTGCACGCGGTTGGACTCCTCCAACTACGCCTGCAAGTGCTGGATGCTCGCTGACAACCCCTCATGTAGGCCCTGGTTCTATGACTACATCTCCTCTAATAATGGGAGGTTCATTCCCGAAGCTCAAAACCCGTCAGGACAGCAGCTCGTCTCTGGGGCCGGCCTGTCCGCCCACCATCCGCCCCCTCAGGAGTTCCTACCTCCCCCTGATGTACCTGAGCAGCTGTGTGGTGCGCAGCGGAGAGTGTCTCAGGAGGCTCTCCACTAAAGTGCCCGACCGAGATGAGTGTCTCTGCGATGGCGGAGGGTGTTTGGAAACAGCTGTGACGAGAATCCAGTGTCACATCGGAATCGAACTCCGGGGCATCCTGGATTTCAGGCCAATGCGTGAACTCAATTTCAGTGTCGCCGTCGATGCTCGGCACATGGGGGTTTCTGATTGTGGCACTGGCACGGGCGGGGGCGGGGCACACCAGATGGACCGCTCCATCAACGGGAGGCCCTGCAAGACACAAGACGAAACACGTGATTAGACCGTGGGCCGGATTGGAGTGGGTGTGATGGGGATGAGGGTGGTGTAGGGGTGAGGGTGGGGGGTGAGGGTGGTGTAGGGGTGAGGCTGGGGAGTGAGGGTGGTGTAGGGGTGAGGGTGGGGGGTGAGGGTGGTGTAGGGGTGAGGGTGGGGAGTGAGGGTGGTGTAGGGGTGAGGGTGGGGGCGGTGAGGGTGGTGTAGGGGTGAGGGTGGGGGGTGAGGGTGGTGTAGGGGTGAGGGTGGGGGGTGAGGGTGGTGTAGGGGTGAGGGTGGGGGGTGAGGGTGGTGTAGGGGTGAGGGTGGGGGGTGAGGGTGGTGTGGGGGTGAGGGTGGGGGGTGAGGATGGTGGGTGTGGTTGGGGTGTTCGGGGTGACGTTGGGAGTGGATTGACACACGTGACACAACAACCACAACTCAGCGGGGTCTCACTTCCTCACACGTGGCCAATCTCCAGCCTGGTGCCTTCGCTTTCCTCAGGCCCACCAACCACGTTCAGGGCCTGCTGCCCCCTCCAAGGACCTTCTCCTGGGGGTGTGTGTGGTGGTAACAGAAAATGTACAATATCAGACAGTCCGACGCATGCAACCCAGGGGTGGGTAGTTAGTGGCTTCAGTGACCAAGGCACCCACCCATGGCGGCCGGTATATGGGTGTCGGCATATGGTGCAGGGTGGAGATTCGGCCACCTTCCTGGTGGTGGTGGTGGTGGTGGGGTGGGGGGGGGGGGGGAACGTGTGTGTGTGGGACGGGAGTTGGTGCCAAGGGCACAGTCCTGCCTACCCACCGTGGGGGCAACGGCCCCATCACCTCCTCCACCCACGGGTTACTCGTTGTGATGGAGACATGGATGTAATGAGCTCCGGGGGATTCGCCATCATCTTTCGCTGCCAGTCCTGGAGACCCGCTCTCCTCTTGACCAGGTCTCGATTCTCACGGCCATGGAGCACAAGGACTGTGCCACGCCCCTTTGGACTGTGCCACGTTCCTTTGGACAGCGCCATGTCCCTCTAGGGGTGTGTCACGTCACTCGATGACCGTGCTAGGTCCTGCTGTGATTGGCTCAGGTCAGCCAGTGCCAGGCCAATGTTCTTGACGCCTGCAACCCTGGCATTTGTGACTGGGCCAAGCTCTGGAGCACTGCAGCAATGTCCATGTGGTTCTGGTATATGGCAGCCTGTTATATGGCTGCTCTGTCCTGCACCTCAGCCACCACCGTGCACCAGGCATTGGACATTCTGACCCTGGCCAAGATTCTCGCTCCCAAGGCCTCCACTGCGGGCGCCACCCGTTCAGTGTTGACATGGGTGGCACACATTGTCGGCACTGCCACCTGCTCCTGCAGGCGCTGGATGGCTGCTGACACCCCCTCATTTACTCTCTGACTCTCTCCCTGCATCTCCAAATTTGATGGGAACACTCCTTCCAGAAGCGCGAGACCTGTGTGGATGGCAGCTAGTCCCTGGGGTCGGGCCGTCCTGCAGCCTTCCGCTCCCGCTCGGGGGTGCCCATCACCACCTGATATACCGCAGCATGTGTGTAATGCACACCAGATAATGCTCCAGCGGCCTCTTCAATAAAGTGATTTGATTTGATTCGAGTTGATTGATTATTGTCCCATGTATTAGTATACAGTGAAAAGTATTGTTTCTTGCTATACAGACAACACATACAGTACAGAGGGAAGAAAGGAGAGATTGCAGAATGTAATGTTACAGTCATAGCGAGGGTGGAGAGAAAAGATCAATTTTTAATACGAGGTAGGTCCATTCAAAAGTCTGATGGCAGCCGGGAAGAAGTTGTTCTTGAGTCGGATGGTTTGTGACCTCAAACTTTAGTGTCTTTTTCCTGACGGAAGAAAGTGGAAGAGAGTATGTCCGAGGAGCCCAATCATTGCGGCAACGCATTGGGGGCTTACTTTGTTGTCCCATGCTGACCTCTGCTTCTGCGACTGCCCGCCTTCCCACCCCGCCGACCAGATATATCGTCCTCTGCTCAGCAACAGTGATGGCCTGAGCCCCGGCAGGCCCCCTCCGGCCTTCCCCTCCCTCTGCCGGTTGTGGCAGCACAAGAGTTCCGCAGCGAGTGGCCTGTGTGTACGCAGCCACGGCGGGCAGTTTGGACAGTGTTGCCATGTGGTGCAGGGTGGGGTACGCACGGCCTGCTGACAGGTGGGGCTCGGGAGGGTGGAGCGAGGGCTGTGCCTGGGGCACGGAGCTGGTGACTCACCCTGGCTGGCCTGGGGAGTTGCCCATCCTCACCCAGCACTGCCTACTTGTCCGCCTGGTGGGGTCTGCAAATGGGGGTGGGGGTTGAGTGAGGCGGTGCTGAGTGTGGGGTGGTGTGTGTGGGACAAAGGTGTTGCCAGAATTAGTTATTCATCTGGGCTGCTCTGAGGAGGTCATGCAGCTTATAACGGCACTGCTGTCCTGTCTTCCCAATAGGGCCCACGGCATCTGCCACGTCCACCCAGACCTGGTTGACGTCAGTGGGTGGCAGCCTCCTTCCCACCCATTGAAGTCAACCAGGTTTGGATGGACGTGGGTGTCCCACCTCTCTTCCATGGCATCCAGCAATAGCTCGAACTCTGTGTCTGTGGAGCTCGGGGCCTCTATCCATGGGTCATCACCTTGGCAGCAATGACAGTGTGTGGGGAGCAGAGCAATTATATGCAGCAGCAGCTTGCGAGGCTCTCGAATGCAGTTCCGACTCCAGTGAGTCACACAGCAACATGCATTGGAATTGCACTCACACCACGTAGTGTGAGTGCTGCCACATTAGCATGTCCTGAGTGACTCCGGCAGTCACGGCCCCATCAGCACCGTGGAACATCCCCCATTCAGTCCTGGTGTCTACACTTAGCCTCTCAAACAGAGAATTCTGCCCCTTGTTCTTGCTTCCTGACTTGATTCTCTAAATTGAGGAATTGTGGGTCCCTGTGACATCACACTGTCGGGTATGATGCTGTTTTGACAGAGTTCCGTTTAACTCGCTGTTGACAGAATGTTTACCATTGATTTGGTGTTCTACCTGCCAACTGCTCAGACGGAAAACGATTGCAAAGAGTGAACATTATATCCAGGCACTCTGAACAATGATCGTGACTACGTGGATTGTATATTGCTGGGCAAGTGGAAAAATACACGGAGCAGGTTGTTCCGTTTCCATCGAAAAGATTGACGAAGTGAAAACTGTCGGAAGTGAAGAAATTACCCCCGGTGGAGATCAGGCACAACGTGTCAACTGTCAAAATACTTCAGTTGCCGTTGTGTCTGTCCTGGAGCCTGAAGTTGGAACCGAACAGTCAGATGCTGAGGATGAAGAGGAGCTGAACCTCCAGGCCCTCGTGTCAGAGATCGAAGGTCAGCTGCTGTGGAGGAGGGCGATCCTGGTAACCAGCGTACAGAATGACCAGCAGGAGCTGGCAGTTTCCCTGGAGATCAGTGAAGGTGTGAGAGACTGTAACATGATTGAGTGGACAAGCAGCTCACCTGAACCAATGAATCAACCTCTTACTCCAGCTGTTAGTCTTGATGACATTGAATGCCAAATTGAACAGGAAAATAGCGTCAATGGCAATAGTGACGCGGAAGACAAATCTGCCGGTGAGGTCTCCTCTGTTGCCATCGGTCATCACCCAGAGGACCAAACCTCACTGCTCAGCAACACTGAGGGAGCCGCTGTGGACAATACCCCAGCTGGAGCATTTGCAAATTTAACAGCTGATGAAGAAATGGAAAACATCGACGAAGAATCCTCATCGGACTCCGGGAGCATTGACTCATTCAGAGCTTCATGGCTGCCGTACCTGACCATGGGACATACTGAGTACAAGCCAGTTCTCTCAGCTAGAAAACCATCTCTGAAACAATCTGTTGAGAGAATGCAGTCGTGGCTGGCTGACAAGTCAGCTCAAGTGAAGAAGGGGCTGGAAAAACGTCAAGTCGCTTCAGACACCAGGAACATCGTTGAACGCTCGGCAGTGCGCATAAGAAGCTGGAAGGCAGAAGTTCAAGAGAAGATCCGCAGGCGGCTGGGAAGAGGACCGTCGAATTAGACTCATCAGAGGCTCAGACTGGGACGGCGAAAAGACAAACAGGGAAGTTATCGTGAATTTTTCTCTCTTCTTTTAAAGTACTTGTATAACTATTGTAAATTTATTCTATTTGCGGAATGTTACCTGAGTATGGAATCTTGGCAAGTTTGGTGGGGTTTTTCCCGTTGGCTTTTTGTGTGAGACCCAGATTGGTATTCACCCAGACTTAATCATTTTTTTTGGGCCTTAGCGAGTTTCTCCCTGGAGTGCGGCGTCAAGGTGGTGTGTGTGAGGAGTGAAGTGTGTATGTGCAGCTGCAACTTGTCAGCCTCCTAAGTGTCAATTGTGAATCCGGCGAGTCCGGCACCGTTTCTCATTAGAATCGATTGTGCACCATGTCGCGACGGTGCTAGACCCTCAACTGTAGCGGAATCTGTCCAGGTGCCTTCTCCTGCGTGGGGCGGCAGGGGGAGGGGTGAGCATAAAAACAAGCTCCCAGGATGATAAAGGAACTGAAGTGTAAGATGAAGCAGAAATAGGGTGACTAACGTCAGCTAAATAATCAGGTGAATGAAGAAAATTCAGAGGAATTGATAAAAGAAATAAGAAGGGTAAAGAAGAAACTGGCCTCCAAATTCCCATGGAATCCAAACACCGTCAATGGGCATGTGACTAGGAAAAGGTAGAGTGGAGCTGATTTGTATCAAATAGGGGATTAATGCACGAGAAAGGACATGGCTGAGGTACTAAATAGGTGCTTTGCATCGGTCTTGAACAAGGAAGAAGATGCTGTCGAAGCCACAGTGGAAGAGGAGGCTCTTAAGTCACTAGATAAGCTTAAATTTGTTGGAGGAGATATTTGACAGACTGGTTGTACAAAAGTTGATAAATTACCAGGATGCACAAGCTATGATTTTCCAAAGTGCCTTGGATTTGGGAACCGCCCTATCAGATTGGAAGTTTGCAAATGGTAGACTGCTATTCAGGATGAGTAAGCAGTGTTCTAGGAGGCCAGGCAGCCTAACATCATCCAGACATATGGACACATGAATTAGGAGCAGCAGGAGGCCATTGCCTCCAGTTTGCTCCATCATTCAATAAGATCCCGGCTCATCTGATTGTAAACATTTTCTGGAGGTCAAAAGCTCACTTTGTTCATGCTTTTAGTTTTCAAATATCTGTCGAAGCTGATTCTAAAGGTTTTTAGATTTCTGGCTAACTTTCTCTTTTCTTCTAATCTTTTCCTCCTTATCCCTTGAAGGGCGTGATCTAATGGAATTTGTTCTAAATGTGTGAGTGAGCGGGAATTGGCAGGTGTTTCGTGACGGACAACCCAGCGGGACCCTCAACGGTACCTAACATTAATTAGGCCAATCAATGATACCCCACGGGCTTCACGTCGCAACTGGCTGTCCGCCAGCTGATTCGCCAGAAAGAGTGGCACCCAGTGCCGCAAGATGCTCAATAAACTCCATGGTCACAGGGGTGATTTCGCATCCGCCCCCTGGCACTGGTCCCACCTGCCACCCCGGCTGACCCCCTTTCCTCCCACAGCCCTGCGGTTCGCACTGTACATCCCCCAAAGCATTACCGTACCTGTGCCCCAACACACCCTCGTACCCACCTGTGCACCCTGCCCATCATCAGCAGCGGTGCCCGTACCTGTCCGCGCCCCAGACCCCGCATACCCTGCAGCCGGCGATGCATGAAGTGTGCAGCTCACAATGCCCTCTCTCTGTCTCTGCAGGAAACGTTGGTCCATAACAGGCGGGAAAGGGCCCAGATGTTCAATGATCTTGTGGATTTAGTAAAGAACCATTACGACCCTAGGCTGTCCATAGTCCTGCAGCATTACTGATTCAACACAGCTGGGAGGAACCCTGGGAAATCCAGGACAGAATTCCTGTCTAGATGAAGGAAACTGGCCAAATATTGCAAGTATGCCCCACCCCTGACCAAGATGATTCATGTGGGATCTATAATGTCACCATACAAAACAAATTGCTGACAGATCCCACCCTAGACCACAAAATGGTGAGAGAATTAACGCTATCCCTGGAGAACCATAGGAAAAAGGCCAAGAACAGCAAGGCATGATGGACACTAACATTCTCAGCTGGGAGGGGGGGGTGGGGGAGGTAACCACCCTCATAGAGAAAAGCCGGCAGTCCCAGTGAAAGGTCTCATGTGCCTCACCCACCATCAACTAAACATTCAGCAAGGTCATTCTGGCATCTCAAAAGACGGAGTCAAATTCCTAGGAATTGGATTCTCCGAGTTTGAGACTAAATGCAGACGCCAGCGTGGAATCAGTGGTGTTTTACAACAGGAGAAACGGTGCAACATCTGCACAAATTCAGCAACTCTAAATGGGCTGGCACCATCGCCACGTGGAACTCAACCGGTTCCATATAAAACGGCGCCGTATTGGGCGGGTCCATGATTGGCGCACTTGAGGCTCACTCGCCGCAGCTACACTTAAGCGATTCTTCCCCGACACACACCGTCCCAGCCAACAGGAATGCTGTAAGGAGAGCAGCGTCACGGTTCAGGGACGCTGAGCTGGACACCCTCCTGGACGCCGTGCAGGAGAGGCAGATGACCCTGTACCCCGGCCCGGGAGGAAGGAAGCCATGCGCCACTGTTCACCGTGCCTAGGCACAGGTGCCAGAGGCTGTCAGCGCCATGGGCAACGGCGCCCGGACTGGGCAGCAGTGCCAGAAGAAACTCCACGACCTCCTCAGGTGCCCAGGGTGAGTAGGCAGTGTTGTGCCCCTGGCACTAACATCGCACCCCCCCCCACCCCCCACAGGGGCACAGTGCTCTCTACTCACCCTGGGCACCCTGAGGAGGTCGTGGAGTTTCTTCTGGCTCTGCTGCCCAGCCCCAGCCCATGGTTCTAACAGCCTCTGCCACCTGCGCCCAGGCATGGTGAACGGCGGTGCCTGGCTGCCATCCTCCCGGGCCAGGGTACAGGGTCATCCGCCTCTCCTCCACGGTGTCCAGGAGGATGTCCAGCTCAGCGTCCGTGAACTGTGACGCTGCTCTCCTTACAGCATTCTTGTTGGCTGGGACGGTGTGCGTGGCGAATGGATCGTTTAAGTGCGGCTGTGGCGTGCGAGCCTCATGTGCACCAAATACGGACCCGGCGAATCTGGCGCCGTTTTGCATGGAACTGGTTGAGTTCCACGTGGCGATGGTGCCAGCCCATTTCGAGTTGCTGAATCGGTGCAGCTGTTGTGCCGTATTTCCTGTTGTGAAACATCACTGTTTCCACGCTGGCGTCTGCACTTAGTCTCAAACTCGGAGAATCCAGCCCCTAGGGTTTTGTGTCTGTCTTTTGAGATGCCAGAATGTCCTTGCTGAATGTTGAGTTGATGGTGGGTGAGGCACATGAGACCTTTCACTGGGAATTCTGGCTTTTCTCTATGAGGGTTGTTACCCCCACGAGCTGAGAATGTTAGTGTCCATCATGCCTTGGAGTTCTTGGCCTCTTTCTTGTAGTTCTCCAGGGATAGTGCTAATTCTCTCACCGTTTTGAAGTTTAGGGTGGGATCTTCCAACAATTTGTTTTGTATGGTGACATTATAGATCCCACATGAATCATGTAGCATCTTGGTCAGGGGTGGGGCAAACTTCCAATATTTGGCCAGTTTCCTTCATCTAGGCAGGAATTCTGTCCTGGATTTCCCAGGGTTCCTCCCAGCTGTGTTGAATCAGTAATGCTGGACTATTTATTCTGGAGATTATGGACAACTTAGAATCGTAATGTTTCTTTACTGAATCACAACGTGATAGATCATAGAATTTACAGTGCAGAAGGGGGCCATTCGGCCCATCGAGTCTGCGCCAGGCCTTGGAAAAGGCACCCTACTTAAGCCCACACCCTATCCCCATAACCCAGTCATGCCACCGGACCTTTTTGGACACTAAGGGCAATTTAGCATGGCCAATCTACCTAACCTGCACATCTTTGGACAGTGAGTGGAAACCGGAGCACCCGGAGGAAACCCACGCAGACACAGGGGGAATGTGCAGACTCAGCACAGACAGCGACCCAAGCCGGGAATCGAACCTGGGACCTTGGAGCTGTGAAGCAACTGTGCTATCCACTGTGCTACCATGCTGCCCTCAAATCAAGATCATTGTATATCTGGGCCTTTTCCCACCTGTTATAGGCCAACTTTTCCTGTGGGCACAGAGAGAGGGCATAGTGAGCTGCACCCTTCATGCATCGCCGGCTGCGGGTTATGCGGGGGCTGGGCACGGACAGGCATCGGCACCACTGCTGATGATGGGTAGGGTGCACAGGTGGATGCTAGGGTGTGTTGGGGCACTGGTGTGGTTTTGTGCTGGGGGGTTTGCGATGCCAACCGCAGGGCTGTGGGGGGTAGGGGGTCAGCCGGGGAGGAGTGCCAGGGGCAGATGCTAAATCACCCCTGCGACCATGGAGTTTATTGAGCATCTTGCGGCACTGGGTGCCAATATTTCTGGCAAAATCAGCTGGTGGTCAGTCAGTTGCGACGGGAAACCCGTGGGGCATCAGTAATTGGCCTAATTAATGTTAGATACCGTTGAGGGTCCCACTGGGTCGTCCATCATGAAACACCCGCCAATTCCCGCTCACTCCCACATTTAGATCGAATTCCATTAGATCGCTCACTTCAAAGGTGCAAATAAGGAGGAAAAGATTAGAAGAAAAGAGAAAGTTAGCTAGAAATCTAAAAAACTTTAGAATCAGCTTCTCCAGATATTTGAAAAGTAGAACATGAACAAAGTGAGCTTTTGTCCTCCTGAAAATGGTTACAATCCGATCAGCCAGGATCTTATTGAATGATGGAACAAGCTGGAGGGGCTCAATGCCCTCCTGCTGCTCCTAATTCATGTGTCCATATGTCTGGATGATGTGAGGCTGCCTGGCCTCCTAGAGCACTGTTTACTCATCCTGAATAGCAGTCTACCATTTGCAAACTTCCAACCTGATAGGACGGTTCCCAAATCCAAGGAACTTTGGAAAATCATAGCTTGTGCATCCTGGTAATTCATCAACTTTTGTACAACCAGTCCGTCAAATATCTCCTCCAACAATTTTAATCTCATCTAGTGACTTAAGAGCCTCCTCTTCCACTGTGGCTTCGACAGCATCTTCTTCCTTGTTCAAGACCGATGCAAAGCACCCATTTAGTACCTCAGCCATGTCCTTTCTCGTGCATTAAACCCCTATTTGATACAAATCAGCTCCACTCTACCTCTTCCTATTCACATGCCCATTGACAGCCTTTGAATTCAATGGGAATTTGGCTGCCAGTTTCTTCTCAGACGTTCGCTTTACCCTTCTTATTTCTTTTGTCAATTGCTCTCTGAATTTTCTTCATTCATCTTGTTTCTCACCTGATTATTTAGCTGACGTTAGTCACCCTATTTCTGCTTCATCTTACACTTCAGTTCCTTTATCATCCTGGGAGCCCAACGAGTTGTCCTGCTTTTCTTTCTTGTACAAATAATCTCTGTCGATACCTGAATATTTAATTTCCAATTGGGATTGCAGTTCTGATACAGTTTTGTTGCCAATAATTGGTTCAAATTAATCCGGCATAGATTTATTCTCAATCCGCTGAAATTGGCCCCAAGTGTTTTTTTATTCTAGGTTGTTTATTATTCCTTTTCAGAGTTTATCTAATTCTTATCTGTTCTTGTTTTTATTGTTCCCTGAATGTTGCGGAGACCAGCTGGAAGCATAAAGAGCGGCGAGAGCAGCGATCGCTAGATCGGCAGGGATGGATGACGGAGCGGTAGCAGCGAGCGTGAGACCAGCAGCGCGGATAAATGGGTGGTGACAGCAGCGAGATGGATACTAAGATCATCGGAGACCTGGTCCGATGCTTCAGAGCCCACCCAACACAATCTCCGAATGAAGACGCCCCACCTAAACGGACTGTTTACTCAAATTCAACTTGTGTTTCATCCAATTTCTTAGTCTAGATATAGTTGTATATAGACTAATTTAAAATGTTTAATGATATAATATGCCTTTGTTCATAGATTACAATGTGTAAAATAGAAATCTTAATTGTATGTATTTAATTAAGTTTACTTTGTAATTAGGTTTACATTTTTTTGTTTTTAATTAATTATTTAATTGATCGAACTTTTATTCGCCGTGTTGATATTAAATTTAATGTTTACAAATTTAACCCGACACGCCTCGTTGTGTTGTGATGATTGATGTGAATGTTTCTTCCAGCTCCAACCACAGACTCACAGAGAGAGAAAAATGAGAGAGTGAGAAAGAGAGGGAGTGAGAGAATGAGAGCGAGGGAGCAAGACTCAAGGTCTCAGGCCCTGTGAACAGAACACTCTGCTCACAGCCTGAATCACAGTGTGCGCTCCCTCATGGCCTCTGTTTCAGTGCCGCTCTGCACAAAGTCTGGCCCAATGTCACTACTCCGCTCACAGACTTTGTGAATGCTCCGCTCACTGCCTCAGTCTCTGTCACCACTCGGTTCAGGGCCACTGCCTCTGTGGCTGCGTTGCTCCCATCCCCGCATCCCATTACAGAGCAACTTTGAAAAGCACGGGAGCTGCGCGTCGGAGCTGAGATTTGAAAAGCGCGGGAGCTGCGAGTCGGAGCTGAGATTTAAAAAGCGTGGGAGCTGTGAGTCAGGGCAGAGATTTGAAAAACACGGGAGCTGCGAGTCGGAGCTGAGATTTAAAAAGCGCAGGAGCTGCGAGTCAGGGCAGAGATTTGAAAAGCGCGGGAGCTGCGAGTCGGAGCAGAGATTTAAAAAGCGCAGGAGCTGCGAGTCGGAGCAGAGATTTAAAAAGATCGCGGCCTAGTTTCGGGAGCCGTTCGGAGGAGGAGGACCAGTCTCTGTGTGCGTATAAAAACCTAACGGTAACTTCCTGTTTTCCACTTTTTTTCTTCAAAAGTGACATCAGAGGGAAGCTGTGATCTGATTGGTTGATAGCAAATCTGCCCCAAATTTAAAAAAACACAACTAAACTCGTGAACTTAAATTAAACAAATTAATTAATTAGAGATGGCTGGTCAGGTGATGTGCTTGAGCTGCTTGATGTGGGAGCTGGCAGATCCCATTGCGAGCTGCAGCGACCACATCTGCAGTCAGTGTTGGCTGCTCGAAGAGCTCAGGGTTGGTGAGCTGGAGTCTGAGCTTCAAACACTGAGGCACATCCGGGAGGGGGAGACTTACCTGGACACTGTGTTTCAGGAGGCAGTCACACCTGTCAGAGTAAGTAGTTTAAATCCTGCCAGTGGCCAGGGACAGCAGGGTGTCACTGCAAGTCAGGCAGGTAAAGGGAACCAGCAGTCAGGAACTCAGGAGCCTCAGCACTTGACCCTGTCCAACAGGTACGAGGCACTTGCTCCCTGTGTGGATGGTGAACAGGGCTGCAGGAAAGATGAGTCAGCTGACCAAGGCACCATGGTTCAGCAGGCCATTCAAGGGGTGGGAGTAAATAGGCAAGTGTAGTTGTAGGGGATTCTATTATCAGAGGGATAGATAGTATCCTTTGTGAGCAGGATAAAGAGTCCCGCATGGTATGTTGCCTGCCCGGTGCTAGGGTGCGGGACATCTCTAACCGGCTTGAAAGGATACTGGAGAGGGAGGGGGAGGATCCAGTTGTTGTGGTCCATGTTGGTACCAACAACACAGGCAAGTCTAGGAAAGAGGACCCGTTTAGAGATTATAAAGAGCTAGGATTCAAATTAAAAAACAGGTCCTCAAGGGTCATAATCTCCGGATTACTGCCCGAGCCACGTGCAAATTGGCATAGGGAGGCAAGCATAAGGGAAGTTAACACGTGGCTGAAAGAGTGGTGTGGGAAAGAGGGGTTCCTTTTCATGGGACACTGGCATCAGTTTTGGGACAGGGGGGACCTATACCGTTGGGATGGTCTCCACCTGAACTGAGCTGGGACCAGTGTTCTGGTGAAAAGAGTAAATAGGGTGGTCAATAGGACTTTAAACTAGAGATTGGGGGGGAAGGGAAAGTCAGAGAACCAAGAGGTGAAGTAATCAGTGGGAAGCGTAGCTGCTTAGGAATACAAAAAAGCACGAGAAGACAGAACTCAGGAGAGGTTACGATAGTCCCCATCTCACAAAATATGACACAGAGTATGGAAAGGCTCAGTAAACCAAGGTCCACCACACTAAGAAAACAAAAAGGGACGGTCAATAGAGAAGTAAAGGTGCTATATTTAAATGCGCGCAGTGTACGGAACAAGGTAGATGATCTTGTGGCCCAGATTGTGACTGGCAGGTATGATGTGGTAGCCATCACAGAGATGTGGTTGCAGGGGGTTCAGGACTGGCATTTAAACATCCAGGGATTCACAACCTATCGAAAAGACAGAGAGGTGGGCAGAGGGAGTGGGTTGCCTTGTTAATTAGGAATGAAATTAAATCAATAGCACTAAACGACATAGGGTCAGATAGTGTGGAGTCTGTGTGGGTAGAGTTGAGGAACCACAAAGGCAAAAAAACCATAATGGGAGTTATGTACAGGCCTCCTAACAGTGGTCAGGACCAGGGGCACAAAATGCACCACGAAATAGAAAGGGCATGTCAGAAAGGCAAGGTCACAGTGATCATGGGGGACTTCAATATGCAGGTGGACTGGGTAAATAATGTTGTCAGTGGACCCAAAGAAAGGGAATTCATTGAATGTTTACAGGAGGGCTTTTTGGAACAGCTTGTGATCTAACCCACAAGGGAACAGGCCATTCTGGACTTAGTGTTATGTAATGTGCCAGACTTGATAAAAGATCTTAAAGTAAGGGAACACTTAGGAGGCAGTGATCATAATATGGTAGAATTCAGTCGGCAATTTGAAAGAAAGAAGGTAGAATCAGATGTAAAGGTGTTACAGTTAAATAAAGGTAACTACAGGGGCATGAGGGAGGAACTGACGAAAATCGACTGGGAGCAGAGCCTAGTGGGAAAGACAGTAGAACAGCGATGGCAGGAGTTTCTGGGAGTAATTGAGGACACAGTACAGAGGTTCATCCCAAAGAAAAGAAAGGTTATCAGAGGGGGGATTAGGCAGCCATGGCTGACAAAGGAAGTCAGGGAATGCATCAAAACAAAAGAGAAAGTCTATAATGTGGCAAAGAGTAGTGGGAAGTCAGAAGATTGGGCAGGCTACAAAAACAAACAGAGGATAACAAAGAGAGAAATAAGGAAGGAGAGGATCAAATATGAAGGTAGGCTAGCCAGTAACATTAGGAATGATAGTAAAAGTTTCTTTAAATACATTAAAAACAAACGGGAGGCAAAAGTAGACATTGGGCCACTCCAAAACGACGCTGGTAATCTAGTGATAAGAACACGAGAACTAGGAGCAGGAGTAGGCCTTCTGGTCCCTCGAGCCTGCTCCACCATTCAATGAGATCATGGCTGATCTTTTGTGGACTCAGCTCCACTTTCCGGCCCGAAAATCATAACCCTTAATCCCTTTATTCTTCAAAAAACGATCTATCTTTATCTGAAAAACATTTCATGAAGGAGCCTCTACTGCTTCACTGGGCAAGGAATTCCATAGATTCACAACCCTTTGGGTGAAGAAGTTCCTCCTAAACTCAGTCCGAAATCTACTTCCCCTTATTTTGAGGCTATGCCCCCTAGTTCTGCTTTCACCCGCCAGTGGAAACAACCTGCCCGCATCTATCCTGTGTATTCCCTTCATAATTTTATATGTTTCTATAAAATCCCCCCTCATCCTTCTAAATTCCAACGAGTACAGTCCCAGTCTACTCAACCTCTCCTCATAATGATGGGAGACAAGGAAATAGCTGAGGAACTAAATAAGTACTTTGCGTCAGTCTTCACAGTGGAAGACATGAGTAATATCCCAACAATTCAGGAGAGTCAGGGGGCAGAGTTGAATATGGTAGCCATCACAAAGGAGAAAGTGCTAGAGAAACTAAGAGGTCTAAAAATTGATAAATCTCAGGGCCCAGATGGGCTACATCCTAGAGGTCTAAAGGAGATCACTGAAGAAATAGTGGAGGCATTAGTTATGATCTTTCAAAAGTCACTGGAGTCAGGGAAAGTCCCAGAGGACTGGAAAATCGCTGTTGCAACCCCCGTGTTCAAGAAGGGAACAAGAAAAAAGATGGAAAATTATAGGCCAACTAGCCTAACCTCGGTTGTTGGCAAGATTCTAGAATCCAT
Source organism: Scyliorhinus torazame (assembly GCF_047496885.1). Lineage (NCBI taxonomy): Eukaryota > Metazoa > Chordata > Chondrichthyes > Carcharhiniformes > Scyliorhinidae > Scyliorhinus > Scyliorhinus torazame. The sequence goes on from NC_092709.1 coordinate 101,486,774, forward strand.
TGTTAAGGATGAGCTTTCTAAATTCTTGGAAGTGCAGGGTCGGATTAGGACAAGTCAGCATGGATTTAGTAAGGGAAGGTCATGCCTGACAAACCTGTTAGAGTTCTTTGAAGAGATAACAAATAGGTTATACCAAGGAGAGCCAATGGATGTTATCTATCTTGACTTCCAAAAGGCCTTTGATAAGGTGCCTCACGGGAGACTGCTGAGTAAAGTAAGGGCCCATGGTATTCAAGGCAAGGTACTAACATGGATTGACGATTGGTTGTCAGGCAGAAGGCAGAGAGTTGGGATAAAAGGTTCTTTTTCGGAATGGCAACTGGTGACGAGTGGTGTCCGCAGGGTTCAGTGTTGGGGCCACAGGTGTTCTCTTTATATATTAACGATCTAGATGACGGGACTGGGGGCATTCTGGCTAAGTTTGCCGATGATACAAAGATATGTGGAGGGGCAGGTAGTATTGAGGAGGTGGGGAGGCTGCAGAAAGATCTAGACAGTTTAGGAGAGTGGTCCAAGAAATGGCTGATGAGATTCAACGTGGGCAATTCAATCCTTCCCTGGATCGTGAGGTTAGCTATGCAGAAACCATTGATCTCTACAGAGTGAGACCCGGAGGCCAGGGATATTCTTTGGTTAACTGGGTGTATGGGAAGAGAACAGCGCCTTACCGTGTTGGGGGGTATGAATCTCTCTGTGCTCCCGGAGTCGATGAGGCAGGATGTTTTGCGCCCGTTGATGAGCACATTCGTTGTCGCGGTCGAGAGAGTTCAGGGCCGAGACTGGTCCAGGGTCACCGAGGCGAGTCGTGGTAAAAGTTGAAGATTTTCCTCGGGTGTGTGGTCATCCGAATAGGGGTCCTGAGACTCCAGCCAAGATGGCGGCAGCCACGGGTCGCACATGGCTGGAGGTGGGCAAGATGACGGTGCTCACACGTCGCACGTGGTCCCTGGGGAACAAGGTGGCACTGCCCGGTCCCCGCACGTGGCACGGGAAAAAGAAGATGGCGGCGCCCGCTGCCCGCACGTGGCTCGAGGAGAGAGTTGTGGTGGCAGTCCTCGTTCGCCCCCGGAGACAGCCGCCCGGGCCTGGCATACCTCCACGAAACGGCCCTTTTTGCCGCAACCTTTGCAGGTGGAGGAGCGGGCCGGGCAGCACTGCCGGGGGTGCTTGGCTTGGACGCAAAAATAACAGCGGGACCCCCAGGGGTTGCCTGGTAGCCACGCAGCACAGGCTTGTGGGGGGATGGGGGATGCTTCGGGGTCGGCCGCGGGCGGTTTCCACGCTGACCAAGGGGCTGCCGCGCGGACGGGCGTTTCGGGAAGCCACACCCAGGGAGCTAGCAAGGGCCGGATCCTCCTTGAGGCTGAGTGTCTCTTTCTCTTGCAGCCGCTGACAGATTTGGGAGGACAGCATACCTGCAACGAATGCGTCCCGGATTAAAAGTTCTGTGTGGTCGCTGGCTGAAACTTGCGGGCAGTCACAGTTCCTATCTAATACCAGGAGCGCACGGTAGAATTCATCCAGTGATTTCGCCGGGATTTGTCGCCGTTTCGCTAGCAGATGTCGGGCGTAGACCTGGTTTCCTGGGAAAATGTAGTGTCCTTTCAACAGGGTCGTCACGGCCCCAAAATTGTCCGCATCCTCTTTTTAAAAAAATATATTTTATTCAAAATTTTTTGGCCAAACAAAGCAATACAAAGGTTTTCCTTTTTACAACAATAAAACAGTATAAATAACAGTGGCCGTTTTAACAAATAAATAAATAATATATAAACTAAATGGCAACTGCCATATCAAAAATAATAACTCTCCAAAAATAAAATCAAGCAATCCAATATACATAACCTGGTGCAAATATCTATACACAAACATCCCTGAGGACCCGCTCGGGCCCTCCCCCCCTCCAACCGCCCCCCCCCCTGGGTTGCTGCTGCCACCTTCCTATTTCCTTTATCGTTCTGCGAGGTAGTCAATGAACGGTTACCACCGCCTGGTGAACCCTTGAGCCGAACCCCTTAGTGCGAACTTTATCCGTTCTAGTTTTATAAACCCTGCCATGTCATTTATCCAGGTCTCCACGCCCGGGGGTTTGGCTTCCTTCCACATAAGCAATATCCTTCGCCGGGCTACTAGTGACGCAAAGGCCAAGACATCAGCCTCTTTCGCTTCCTGCACTCCCGGCTCTTCTGCAACCCCAAATATAGCCAACCCCCAGCCTGGCTCGACCCGGACCCCCACCACCTTCGAAAGCACCTTTGCCACCCCCACCCAGAACCCCTGCAGTGCCGGGCATGACCAAAACATGTGGGTGTGGTTTGCTGGGCTTCTCGAGCATCTCCCACACCTATCCTCTACCCCGAAAAATTTACTGAGCCTTGCTCCGGTCATATGCACCCTGTGTAAAACCTTGAATTGTATCAGGCTTAGCCTGGCGCACGAGGACGACAAATTTACCCTACGTAGGACATCAGCCCACAGCCCCTCCTCAATCTCTTCCCCCAGCTCTTCTTCCCATTTCCCCTTCAGCTCATCCACCATGATCTCCCCCTCGCCCCTCATTTCCCTGTATATATCCGACACCCTACCATCCCCCACCCATGTCCCTGAGATCACTCTATCTTGAATCTTCTGCATCGGGAGCTGTGGGAATTCCCTCACCTGCTGCCTCGCAAAAGCCCTCAGTTGCATGTATCGAAATTCATTCCCTTGGGGCAACCCATATTGTTCCGTCAGCGCTCCCAGACTCGCAAACGCCCCGTCTACGAACTGATCTCTCAGTTGCACAACCCCAGCTCTCTGCCATGCTCCAAATCCCCCATCCGTTCTCCCCGGGACAAACCTATGGTTATTTCTTATCGGGGACCGCACCGAGGCTCCCGTCCTTCCCCTATGTCGTCTCCACTGCCCCAAAATTTTTAGTGTTGCCACCACCACTGGACTTGTGGTGTATTTCTTCGGGGAGAACGGCAACGGCGCCGTCACCATTGCTTGTAGGCTGGTTCCCTTGCAGGACGCCATCTCCAATCTCTTCCATGCCGCTCCCTCCCCTTCTCCCATCCACTTACACACCATTGAGATATTGGCGGCCCAGTAGTATTCACTTAGGCTCGGTAGTGCCAGCCCCCCCCTATCCCTGCTACGCTGCAAGAACACCCTCCTCACTCTCGGGGTCTTCCCGGCCCACACAAAACTCATGACACTTTTCTCAATTCTCTTGAAAAAAGACTTTGTGACCATCACCGGAAGGCACTGAAACACAAAGAGGAATCTCGGGAAGACTACCATTTTGACCGCCTGCACCCTACCCACCAGTGACAGGGGCACCATGTCCCATCTCTTAAAATCCTCCACCATCTGTTCCACCAATCTTGTTAAATTAAGCCTATGTAAGGTTCCCCAACTCCTGGCTATCTGAATCCCTAAGTACCGGAAATCTCTTGTTACCTTCCTCAGCGGTAAGTCATCTATTCCCCTGCTCTGCTCCTCCGGATGCACCACAAACAACTCACTCTTACCCATATTCAATTTGTACCCCGAAAATTCCCCAAACTCCCTGAGTGTCTGCATTATCTCAGGCATCCCCTCCACTGGGTCCGCAACATACAGCAATAAATCATCTGCATATAAGGATACCCGGTGTTCTTCTCCTCCCCTGAGTACTCCCCTCCACTTCCTGGAGCCCCTCAGTGCTATGGCTAGGGGCTCAATCGCCAATGCAAACAGTAACGGAGACAGGGGACACCCCTGCCTCGTCCCTCTATGAAGACGGAAGTAATCAGACCTCTGACTGTTCGTGACCACGCTCGCCACCGGGGCCCTATACAGCAGCTGTACCCATCCAATATACCCTTCTCCAAAACCAAATCTCCTCAGCACCTCCCACAGATAATCCCACTCCACTCTGTCGAATGCTTTCTCGGCGTCCATCGCCACCACTATCTCCGCCTCCCCCTCTGGTGGGGGCATCATCATTACCCCTAGCAACCTCTGTATGTTCGTGTTCAGCTGTCTCCCCTTAACGAACCCAGTTTGATCCTCGTGGACCACCCCCGGGACACAGTCCTCTATCCTCGTCGCCATCACCTTGGCCAGGAGCTTAGCATCTACATTTAAAAGGATAATGGGCCTGTAGGACCCACACTGCTGCGGGTCTTTTTCCTTCTTCAAAAGGAGTGATATCGTTGCCTCCGACATAGTCGGGGGCAGCTGCCCCCTTTCCCTGGCCTCATTAAAGGTTCTCGTCAAAAGCGAGGCCAGTAAGTCCATATACTTCCTATAAAATTCCACCGGGAATCCGTCCAGTCCCGGGGCCTTCCCCGTCTGCATGCTCCCAATCCCTTTTACCACCTCCTCCATCTCAATCTGTGGTCCCAGTCCCGCTCTCTCCTGCTCCTCCACCTTTGGGAATTCCAGCTGATCCAAGAAACACATCATTCCCTCCTTCCCTTCTGGGGGCTGAGCCTTATATAACCTCTCATAAAATGCCTTAAACACCCCGTTCACTCTCTCCGCTCCCCGTTTCATCTCTCCCTCCTCACCTCTCACCCCACCTATCTCCCTCGCTGCTCCCCTCTTCCTCAATTGGTGGGCCAGTAGCCGACTCGCCTTCTCTCCATACTCATACTGCACACCCTGTGCCCTCCTCCACTGTGCCTCTGCCTTACCCGTGGTCAGCAGGTCAAATTCCACATGTAGCCTTTGTCTTTCCCTGTACAGTCCCTCCTCCGGTGCCTCCGCATATTGTCTGTCCACCCTCAAAAGTTCTTTCAACAATCGCTCCCTTTCTTTACCCTCTTGCTTCCCTTTATGTGCCCTTATGGATATCAGTTCCCCTCTAACCACCACCTTCAACGCCTCCCAGACCACTCACACCTGAACCTCTCCATTGTCATTAAGCTCCAAGTACCTTTTGATGCACCCCCTCACCCTTAAACATACCCCCTCATCCGCCAATAAGCCCATATCCATTCTCCAGAGTGGGTGCTGTTCTTTTTCCTCTCCGACCTCCAGGTCTACCCAATGTGGAGCGTGGTCCGAAATGGCTATGGCCGTATATTCCGTCCCTGTCACCTTCGGAATCAGTGCCCTTCCCAAGACAAAAAAGTCTATCCGTGAGTATACTTTGTGAACGTGGGAGAAAAATGAGAACTCCTTACTTCTAGGCCTACAAAATCTCCAGGGATCTACCCCTCCCATCTACTCCATGAAGTCCTTGAGCATCCTGGCCGCTGCCGGCCTCCTCCCGGTCCTGGACCTCGACCGGTCCAGCCCTGGATCAAGCACCATATTGAAGTCTCCCCCCATTACCAACTTTCCCGCCTCCAGGTCCGGGATACGTCCCAACATACGCCTCATAAAATTTGCATCATCCCAGTTCGGGGCGTATACGTTCACCAGAACCACCGCCTCCCCTTGCAATCTGCCACTCACCATCACATATCTACCCCCACTATCTGCCACTATGGTCTTTGCCTCAAACAGTACCCGTTTCCCCACTAAGATAGCCACCCCCCTGTTCTTCGCATCTAAACCCGAATGAAACACCTGCCCCACTCATCCTTTACGGAGTCTGACCTGGTCTATCAGTTTCAGATGCGTCTCCTGTAACATAACCACATCTGCCTTTAATTTCTTTAGGTGTGCGAGTACCCGTGCCCTTTTAATCGGCCCGTTCAGCCCTCTCACATTCCACGTGATCAGCCGGGTTGGGGGGCTCTTTAACCCCCCCCTTGTCGACTAGCCATCCCCTTTTTTAACCCAGCTCCTCACCCGGTTCCCACGTACCCGTGTATCCCCCCGACGGCACCCTCCCGCCTCGACCACCCCGTCCCATAACAGCTCCCCCTTCTCCTTAGCAGCAGCAACCCAGTTAACCCCCCCTCCCCCCCCCACTCCGCTAGATCCCCCTCTAGCGTAGTTGCACCCCCCATGTTGCTCCCAGAAGTCAGCGAACTCTGGCTGACCTCGGCTTCCCCCCATATCCTCGGCCCCCACTGTGCGAGGCCCCCTCCTTCCTGCGTCCCTGTTCCCGCCATAATTACCATAGCGCGGGAACAAAGCCCGCGTTTCCCACTCAGCCCCGCCCCTAATGGCCGGTGCCCACATTTCCTCATACTCCCCCCCCCCTCCAACATGGGGGAGAGAGAAAAGTTACAGGATCGCAAGATTAACAAATTGGAAAATCATCCCCCCCCCCCCACTTTTTCTCTCGCCCCACATAATCACCCCACCACTTTGTCCCAAATGTTCTTTCTCTCGCCAGACTATTCCAGCTTCGCGTCCACAATGAATGTCCGCGCCTCTTCTGCCGTCTCAAAGTAGTGGTGCTTCCCTTGGTGTGTGACCCACAATCTCGCCGGTTGCAACATTCCAAACTGGATCTTCTTTTTGTGAAGCACCGCCTTAGCCCGATTAAAACTTGCCCTCCTGCTTGCCACCTCCGCACTCCAATCCTTGTATACGCGGATCACCGCGTTCTCCCACCTACAGCTCCGAGTTTTCTTCGCCCATCTGAGGACCGTCTCTCTGTCATTATAGCAGAGAAACCTCACCACTATAGCTCGAGGTATTTCTCCAGCCCTCGGTCTTCGCGCCAAAACTCGATAAGCTCCCTCCACCTCCAAAGGGACCGTCGGGGCCTCCGATCCCATTAGTGAATGAAGCATCGTGCTCACATATGCCCCGACGTCCGCCCCTTCTGAGCCTTCGGGAAGACCCAGAACTCTTAAATTCTTCCTCCTCGAATTATTCTCCAGTACTTCCAGCCTTTCCACACACCTTTTGTGCTGTGCCTCGTGCGTCTCTGTCTTCACCACCAGGCCCTGTATTTCGTCTTCATTTTCAGCAGCCTTTGCCTTCACGACCCGAAGCTCCAGCTCCTGGGTCTTCTGCTCCTCCTTTAGCCCTTCAATTGCCTGTAATATCGGGGCCAACAGCTCCTTCTTCAACTCCTTTTTCAGCTCTTCCACACAGCGCCGCAGGAACTCTTGTTGGTCCGGGCCCCAGAACAAACGGCCACCTTCCGACGCCATCTTGCTTTGAGCTTGCCTTCCTTGCCGCTGTTCCAGAGGATCCTCCGCAATCCGGCCGCTATCCTCTCCCTTATCCATGCGTGTCCGGGGGGGATTCCCTTCTGGTTTACCGCACAGTGTTTTTGGCCGTTTAAATTGCCGTTGGGGCTCCTATTAAGAGCCCAAAAGTCCGTTCCAATGGGAGCTGCCGGAACGTGCGACTTAGCTGGTCATCGCCGCACCCGGAATCCGTCTGCATCCTCGATGAGGGTGTAGATCTCTGGGCTCACCCTCGAGTGGAGAACTTGCATCTTCTGGTCCTCCGTGGGTGCGATCGTGGCTGTCTTCAGGTACCCGTTGAAGCACGCCAGCCAGTGTTTGAAGGTTGCCGCTGGGTTTGCCGCGTGGGGGCTGAGTTGCAGACACTCCGGCTTGATTCGGAGCTCCATTCTTTAAAATGTAGTCCAATAAATTGATGCTCGATCAATGACTCCAGAAGCAAGATTGGAGGACAATTGAAGGCTTTATTGGACTAGATGTTTCCCCCAGCAGTGCAGGTTGAAAATACAGCAACTGGGGAGACACAGACTCTTATACTCCGCCTTACTGGGCGGAACCAGCAGGCAGGCTTCACCAATGATCTTGCTGTCTCAGGTACCTCCCACACCAATGGTCTTACAGCATCAACCTGGGTACCGTAATACCCCTAATACCTACTACCACAGGGGTGTAGTGGGTCGAGATGGGGTTGGTGCACAGGACCGGTGACTGCTGGATGTACTGGGGACCATGGCTCAACCCCCCCCCCCCACACACTCTGCCCCGCACCCCCCTCACCCCCAGCACCCCTTCTGCAGCCAGACCAGCCCATCACTCACAAATTTCTGACAGAGTACTGTCATGCGAGAGTGCTTTAAGAACTGGATGTTTAAGCAATGTACCTTTAAGAAAACAGTGATGTCATCGAGTGGGTGGAGCTCAGCTCAGGTCAGCCATTTTGCAGGTTTTTAGTTTCAGTTTAAAAAGCAGTGTCTGTGTGTTTCCAGAGAGCTGCAAGTTTTGCAGTTTGCTTTTGCTGAGAGCAGCTAAAAAGTGCCTGGCTGGTTTTGCTGAGAGCAGTTTAAAAGTAGAAAGCCAGTTTGCGACAGTCTCTGCCAGTCTACAGAAAAAATATATATCCTTTAACCTGATGCGATACTGTTTAAAGGTGTTAAGTCTCTTGGAAGTTTGAAGGAACATTTTAAGGAATTATTTACTGTTGCAATATTTTCTGAGTTATCTTTGAAGTAAGGGCTGTTAAGAGATCCAATGTTTATTTAAATTGTTAAGTTGAGTTCATGGAATAAACAGTGTTTTGTGTTTAAAAACCCACGTGTCCATTATTGTAATCCCACACCTCGGGGAAAAGCCGTGTGCTCGGAAAAGCAACACATCCATTAAAGGGAGAGGTTGGTTGAACTCTATGATACATTTTGGGGTTCTGGAAAGCCTCGCCCATAACAATTGGGGGCTCCAGGGGGATAAAAGTCTATCTATTGGATTAGCTTTTGTGAACTTAAAGACAGTGAAGGATTGTTGCTTTTCCGGTGTGGTAGTTTAGTTTAAGTGGGGAGAGTGTTGTGAACAACGGCTCTTTCAGAGGCTCCGAAGTTTTTGGGGTGGAGAATGTCACACGTAGTACTTCACGGGCAGAAACGAAACACAGACTGTTAGATTTGGCAAAAACATTGCAGTTAACCTTACCTGATAAAATGTGAAACGTTGAGGGAATTATGGCGGTGTTTAAGCATTTAAAGTTGTCTGAGATAGAGTTTGACTAATTGGAAATGGCAAAAATTCAGTTGCAAATTGAACAAATGGAACATCAGAAAGAATTAAAGCGGCTGGATTACGAGAGTGAGAGAGAGGAAAAAGAAAGAGAGAGAGAGGGAAAAAAAAGAGAAAGAGAAAGAGAGAGAGAGGAAAAAGAAAAAAAGAGAGAAGAAAGGAGAAAAGAAAGAATAGCCCCAGCAGAACTAAAAGATAAAGAGAGGGAGTTTGAACTTCAGAAAATGGCCATGATACATGACAATCAGTTAAAATTGGCAGACGTAAAGGGAAACGTACAGTTGGATGATAGTGATGAGGATAGTGAGAAAGAGCGTCATAGTCAAAGGCTTGGTGGGAATCTATTTAAATATGTCCAAGCATTGCCAAGGTTTGACGAGAAGGAAGTGGAAGCCTTTTTCATTTCATTTTAGAAGGTAGCTATACAAATGAAATGGCCACAGGACATGTGGGTGTGACTGATTCAAACAAAGCTGGTAGGTAGAGCTAGTGAAGTGTTTGCATCACTACCGGAGGAGGTATCTGTAACGTATGAGGAGGTGAAGAAATCCATCTTAAGAGCATATGAGCTAGTGCCTGAAGCTTACAGACAAAGGTTTAGAAATTTAAGGAAAGAATTTGGTCAAACATACATGGAGTTTGAAAGGCTCAAACAGAGTAATTTTGATAGGTGGATAAGGGCTTTGAAAATAGACAAACGTATGAAGCTCTCAGAGAAATTATACTTTTGGAGGAGTTTAAAAATTCAATTCCGGATGTAGTGAGAACTCATGTGGAAGAACAGAGGGTTAAAACTGCGAGATTAGCAGCGGAAATTGCAGATGATTATGAATTAGTTCATGAATCAAAGATTGGTTTCCAACATCAGTTTCAGCCGGTGAGGGACAGAAACTGGGGACATGAGAAATACTCAAGTGGTAAAGGTAATGGTGATCTGATGGGAGACAATAAAGAGAGTGTACCTCAGATTAAAAAAGAAATCCAGGCGGGTGGAAAAGAAATGAAAAGTTTCAGATGTTTTCACTCTAATAAACTAGACCATGTGAAGTCACAGTGTTGGTGGTTGAAAAAAAGCACTGGGAAGGCTGATGTGGTAAAACAGGATAAGACAGTGGGGTTTGTTAGAGTGGTAAAGGAAAGCCCAAGGGAAGCGAAGGACGTGCAAACGATTGTACAGCCTGTTCAAGAAGTAATTGTTAAGAAGGTGCCAGATGTCTTTAAAGAATTTACTTGTGTGGGGAAAGTTTACTCATGTGTATCAGGAGGAGCAGGTAAAGAAGTCACAATTTTAAGAGATACAAGGGCTAGTCAATCTTTAATGGTACGAGATGAGGTATTATGTAGTTTGGGAAGAATGTTGCCAGAAAAGGTGGTGATATGTGGAATTCAGGGTGAGAGGAGTAGCGTTCCATTATATAAGGTAAGGTTGGAAAGTCGAGTGAAGAGTGGTGAAGTGGTAGTAGGAGTAATAGATAAACTATCTTGTCCAGGAATACAGTTTATCTTGGGTAATGATATAGCTGGATCGCAGGTGGGAGTGATGCCTACTGTGGTTGATAAGCCAGTGGAAAATCAGCCAACTGAAGTGTTGAAGGACAAATATCCTGGGATTTTTCCAGATTATGTAGTAACAAGATCGCAAAGTCACAGGTTAAGCCAAGAGGAGAAATCAAAGAGTGAAGATGAAGTTAAAGTGCAATTATCAGAAACGATTTTTGATCAGATGGTTGAAAAAGAACAAGAACAGGTGGAGGATGAGGTGGATATTTTTAGTTCAGGAAAATTGGCGGAGTTACAACAGAAAGATGGAGAAATAAAATGGATATATCAGAAAGCATATACGGAGGAGGAATCTGAGAGTATCCCAAAGTGTTATTACCGTAAAAATGATGTCTTGATGAGAAAATGGAGACCTGTACACATGCAGACGGATGAAAAGTGGGCAGAAGTTCATCAAGTAGTATTGCCGGTCGGGCATAGAAAGGAGGTGTTGGGAGTTGCACATGAGGTACCAGTGGGAGGTCATTTGGGAATAAGGAAAACTCAAGCTAAAATCCAGAAATATTTTTATTGGCCTGGACTACATAAAGATGTAGTTAATGTTGTCAATCATGTCACACATGTCAAGTGATAGGGAAACCTCAAGCAGTGATAAAACCAGCGCCCTTAATACCCATTCCAGCATTTGAGGAACCTTTTACAAGGGTCCTAATCGATTGTGTAGGACCGCTTCCTAAAACAAAAAGTGGGAATCAATATCTTCTGACTGTAATGGATGTGGCTACTAGAGTTCCACAGGCCATTCCAGTACGTAATATTACTGCTAAAAGGATTGTGGAGGGTTACTTAAATTCTTTACTAGATATGGACTACCCACAGAAATTCAATCGGATCATTCAAAAGGACCACTTAAATTGATTAAGGAGAAATTGGTGGCTGAGAAATCGGAAATTACACTATTGGTTTACGTGTCAAATTTTAGGGAACGATTAAATAAAGCAGGTGAATTGGCTAGACAACATTTGAAAGTTGCACAAAATGAGATGAAACGGGTAGTGGACAAGAAATCCAAAGTTCGTATTTTTGCCAGTGGGGATAAAGGTTTAGTGTTGTTACCAGTGGTAGGGGGCCTTTAAAAGCTAGGTTTTGTGGACCGTATCAGATTGAAAGGAAATTAAGTGAGGTTAACTATGTGGTAAAAACACCAGATAGAAGGAAGACTCACTGAGTGTGTCATGTGAATATGCTTAAAACTTTGAAAGGGAAGGAGAGAAAAAGGAGGTTTTAATGATTCTAACACAAAGTAACAAACCAAATTCAGATGACATGCCTCAAATTAAATTGGAAAATGAGGATGTTCTTAAAAATTGGGATGAATTGTTAAATTACCTTCCAGAGGAAAAACGAACTGACCTGAAAGAGTTATTGATATCACATGGGCAAGTTTGTAGAGATAAATTGGGAAGTACTAAAATGGCTATACATGATGTAGATGTGGGAAATGCTGTTCCTATCAAACAACATCCATATAGACTTAATCCTTTAAAATTGGCACAGGTTAACAGAGAGATTGAGAGTATGCTTAAAAATGGCATAATTGAAGTGTGTTGCAGCCAATGGAGCTCACTCATAGTAATGGTACCTAGACCAGATGGTACCCAACGGTTGTGTGTGGACTATAGAAAGGTGAATGCAGTGACAAGACCGTACTCTTATCCTGTCCCACCATTGAAGTATTGCATTGAGAAAGTGGGACAATCTGCTTTCATTTCCAACTTCCCGACATGGAATGAACCTTTAAACCATCATAAGCAGTTCTTCGATCGACTTCAGGTGGCGGGTTTGGTGATGAACCCAGCCGAATGTGAATTTGGAGAAGCCTGAATCACTTTCCTTGAGGAGTTTTCGATACCTTCAAGATGAAGGGAAATAATGCAATTTCTTAGCATGAATGTATTTGATCGAACATTTGTGCAAACGTTTTGTTGCGTTATTACTCCACTGATGGACTTGCTAAAGAAACCTAAAAAATTTCAATGGACAGCGGACTTTTAACATGCATTTGACTGCCTGAAAGCTGTGATCACCAATGTTCCTGTATTGGAGAATTGCAAGGGGCTCTGTGGTCAGATTGAACTAAAGTATCTGATTCTGAAGAGAAATGCCGAGGAGTAGAGGAATGGATGGATCGTGCAGAGACTTTGTTCAAAGAGACTATCAATCGAGAAGGATTTCGGTTGGAGGAAGAAGAACAAAGAAAAATGGACTATATTATTATACCTGTTTGCATGTGTTTTTTTTTAAACATTGAAAAAGTATATTTACTGTGTACCTTTCTTAGTGGACAGTGCAAAAGTGAAAAATGAAACCATCTTGAAGTTGATGGTTTATTGTTTTTTCTTGGGGGGAGGGGTCATGCGAGAGTGCCTTTAAGAACTGGATGTTTAAGCAATGTACCTTTAAGAAAACAGTGATGTCATAGAGTGTGTGGACCTCAGCTCAGGTCAGCCATTTTGCAGGTTTTTAGTTTCAGTCTAAAAAGCAGTGTCTGTGTGTTTCCAGAGAGCTGCAGGTTTTGCAGTTTGGTTTTGCTGAGAGCAGCTATAAAGTGCCTGGCTGGTTTTGCTGAGAGCAGTTTAAAAGTAGAAAGCCAGTTTGCGACAGTCTCTGCCATTCTGCAGAAAATATATGTATCCTTTAACCTGATGTGATACTGTTTAAAGGTGTTAAGTCTCTTGGAAGTTTGAAGGAACAGTTTATGGAATTATTTACTGTTGCAATATTTTCTGAGTTATCTTTGAAGTAAGGGGTGTTAAGAGACCCAATGTTTATTTTTGATGTTAAGTTGAGTTCATGGAATAAACAGTGTTTTGTGTTTAAAAACCCACGTGTCCATAATTGTAATCCCACACCTGGGGAAAAAGCCATGTGCTCGGAAAAGCAACAAATCCATTAAAGGGAGAGGTTGGTTGAACTCCATAATACATTTTGGGGTTCTGAAAAGCCTCGCCCATAACAGTACCGAGGCAGGTTGTAACGTAGTGAATATGTGTTCATTGTCAACATATATATATACAAGTTAGTGCCAGAGCCTCTATCGCTATCTTATGTGCTGCACCTGTGCCAACCTAACTGGTGTCTGCCTTTCTGGCCTTACGGGCTCCAACGCTATGTCTAGGTGGCTCCCCAGGCAGTACAGCAGGAATGGAGGCAGCCTGATTTGATTCCCATCCTGTGACCTGGGTCTCCTATGGCGGTTGTCTTCTGGGGCAACGGAACCTGGATGGGCCTGGCTGCTGCTTCATTGTCCCAGGTGTTCCGGCATCTCCCCTGAGGGAGTCACCGGCTCAGGCCCCATCACCTCCTCCTCCCTCGGAGTGCCCGATGGCCTCCGGGCTACTCCATGGGACGGGGATGCGAGCAGAGCTATCACCTGAGGCTCTCTCGCCACCTGACACTGCCAGTCCTGGAGGCCCGCACTGGTCGTGACTTGGATCTCGATGCTCGCAGCTATGGTGCAGAGGGAGTGGACCACGTTCCTCTGGGACTGCACCACATCACACTGTGACTGTGCCAACACCTTCTGGATCTGTGCCACATCAGCCAGTGACTGCACCATCTCCCTCTGGGACTGGGCCAACTCCCGCTGTGTCAGTGCCACATCGGCCAGCCCCCGGGCATTGCCCCCGTCACCCTCAGCCTTGGTCTGCTGCAACTAGGCTCTGCAGTGCCGCTGCAATGTCCAGGCGGCTCTGGGGCCTGGTTGCCTGTGACAGGGCAGTCGTGTCCTGGGCCTCGGCCACTACCTGCATAGGTTGCCCCAGGCATTGGACATCTTGATCCATGGCCGAAAACTTCGACCCCAAGGCCTCAACTGCAGACACCACCTGTGCCGTGTTGGCTTGGGTAGCATATATGGCCGTCACCACCCCCTGCCCCAGCAGATGGTCGGACTCCTCCAACTGCACCTGTAGGCGCTGGATAGTTGCTGATAACCCCTCAAGTAGTAGAACATAGAACATAGAACAGTTCAGCACAGAATAGGCCCTTCGGCCCTCGATGTTGTGCCGAGCATTGTCCGAAACCAAGATCAAGCTATCCCACTCCCTGTCATTCTGATGTGCTCCATGTGCCTATCCAATAACCACTTGAAAGCTCCGAAAGTGTCCAACTCCACTATCACAGCAGGCAGTCCATGCCACACCCTAACCACTCTCTGAGTAAAGAACCTACCTCGGATATCCCTCTTATATCTCCCACCCTGAATCTTATATTATGCCCCCTTGTAACAGCGACATCCACCCGAGGAAATAGTCTCTGAACGTCCACTCTATCTATCCCCCTCATCATCTTATAAACCTCTATTAAGTCGCCTCTCATCCTCATCTCCAAAGAGAAAAGCACTAGCTCCCTCAACCTTTCCTCATAAGACCTATCCTGCAAACCAGGCAACATCCTGGTAAATCTCCTTTGCACCCTTTCCAATGCTTCCACATCCCTCCTATAGTGAGGTGACCAGAAATGCACACAATACTCCAAATGTGGTCGCACCAGGGTCATGTATAGTTGCAGCATAACCCTGCGGCTCTTAATCTCAAGCCCCCTGTTAATAAATGCGAACACACTATAAGCCTTCTTCACGGCTCTATCCACTTGAATGGCAACCTTCAGAGATCTGTGGACATGAACCCCAAGATCTCTCTGTTCCTCCACATTCCTCAGAACCCTGCCGTTGACCCTGTAATCCGCATTCAAATAACTGGTCTCCAGTCTGAAAATTTTCCATCCACCACCACCCTCTATGTGATAAGCAGTTACTTATCCAATTGGCCAAATTTCCCTCTATCCCACACCTCCTTACTTTCTTCATGAACCAACCATGGGGATCCTTATCAAATGCCTTACTAAAATCTATGTATATGACATCAACTGCTCTACCTTCATCGACACACTTAGTTACCTCCTCAAAGAATTCAATCAAATTTGTGGGGCAAGACTTACCCTTCACAAATCCGTGTTGACTATCTCCGATTAAGCTGCATCTTTCCAAATGCTCATAAATCCTACCCTTTATGACCTTTTCCATTAACTTACCGACCACCAAAGTAAGACTAACTGGCCTATAATGACCAGGGTCATTCCTATTCCCTTTCTTGAACAGAGGAACAACATTCACCACTCTCCAGTCCTCTGGCACTATCCCCGTGGACAGTGAGGACCCAAAGATCAAAGCCAAAGGCTCTGCATTCTCATCCCTTGCCTCCCAAAGAATGCTTAGATATATCCCATCTGGCCCAGGGGACTTGTCGACCCTCAGGTTTTTCAAAATTGCTAATTCCTCAGAATATCTACCCCCTCCAGCCTACCCACCTGTATCACACTCTCATCCTCAAAAACATGGCCCCTCTCCTTGGTGAACACTGAAGAAAAGTATTCATTCAACGCCTCTCCTATTTCTTCTGACTCCATGCACAAGTTCCCACTATTGTCCTTGACCGGCCCTACCCTCACCCTGGTCATTCTTTTATTTCTCAGATCAGAGTAAAAAGCCTTGGGGTTTTCCTTGATCCGACCCGCCAACGACTTCTCATGCCCCCGCCTAGCTCTCTTAAGCCCTTTTTTTCAGCTCATTCCTTGCTACCTTGTAACCCTCAAGCGACCCAACTGAACCTTGTTTTCTCACCCTTACATGCTCTTCCTTTTTCCTCTTGACAAGACATTCAACCTCTTTTGTGAACCATGGTTCCCTCACATGGCCATTTCCTCCCTGCCTGACAGGGACATACCTATCAAGGACACACAGTATTTGTTCCTTGAACAAGCTCCACTTTTCATTTGTACCTTTCCCTGACAGTTTCTGTTCTCATCTTATGCTCCCTAATTCTTGCCTAATCGCATCATAATAACTCCTCCCCCAATTATAAACCTTGCCCTGCTATATGGCCCTATCCCTCTCCATTGCAATAGTGAAAGACACCGAATTGTGGTCACTATCACCAAAGTGCTCTCTCACAAACAAATCTAACACTTGGCCCGGTTCATTACCCAGTACCAAATCCCCTCTTGTCGGCCTATCCACATATTGTATCAGGAAACCCTCCTGCACACACTACAAAAACTGCCCCATCCGAACTGTTCAACCTATAGAGGTTCCAATCAATATTTGGAAAGTTAAAGTCACCCATGACAACTACCCTGAGACCTCCACACCTATCCATAATCTGTTTTGTAATTTCTTCCTCCACATCTCTATTACTATTTGAGGGCCTATAGAAAAGTCCTAATAATGTGACTGCTTTCCTATTTCTAACTTCGGCCCATATAACCTCAGTAGGCAGATCCCCTTTGAACTGCCTTTCTGCAGCCGTTAACCTATCCTTGATTAACAATGCTACTCCTCCACCTCTATTACCACCTTCCCTACTCTTACTGAAACATCTGTACCCCGGAACCTCCAACAACCATTCCTGTCTCTGTTCTAACCATGTCTCTGTAATGGCCACAACACCGTAGCCCCAAGTACCAATCCTCGCTCCAAGTTCACCTACCTTATTCCGGATGCTCCTTACATTGAAGTAGACACACTTCAACCCACCTTTCTGTCTGCCGGTACACTCCTGCGACCTTGATACCCTCCTCAGTACCTCACTACTCTCAACACTGGCTTCTGGACTGCAGCTCGTTTCCCCAGCCCCCTGACAAATTAGTTTAAACCCCCCCCGAAGAGCCAGAGCAAATTTCCCTCCCAGGATATTGGTGCCCCTCTGGTTCAGGTGCAAACCGTCCTGTCTGTACAGGTCCCACCTTCCCCAGAATGTGCTCCAATTATCCATGTATCTGAACCCTTACCTCCTACACCATCCCTGCAGCCACGTGTTTATCACTCTCTCCCTGTTCCTCACCACACTAGTACGTGGCACCGGCAACAAACCAGAGATAACAACATGGTTTGTCCTGGCTCTCAGCTTCCACCCTAGCTCCCTAAATTCCTGTTTTAAATCCCCGTCCCTCCTCTTACCTATGTCGTTGGTACCGATGTGTACCACGACTTGTGACTGTTTCCCCTCCCCCTTAAGGATTCTGAAAACATGGTCCGAGACGTCACGGACCCTGGCACCCGAGAGGCAACATACCATCCGTGAGTCTCTTTCGCTGCCACAGAAGAGTCCCCAACTCTGTGTCTGCATCTTGAGTAACGATGGGGCCATCCGTTCCAGAAGCCTGAAACCCTGACAGCAGCTAGCCCCTGGGTTGGCCCGTCCTCTGACTGTCTGCCCCCTCGGACATTCCTACCTCCACCTGTTGTACTGCACCCTGGGCCCCATCACCCTCGCATCAACCCCACCCCCAGCCATACCGGGCACCACATGCGACTCACCCAGGGCAACGCCCACTGTAGTCCCTAGAGGGACACTGGATGGATGCTGCGGAGTGTATGACTAGCAAGGGCAGTGCCAGCCAATGGTACTCCTGGCAGCAGGGACGGGCACCATGGACAGAAGCCCCCTTGGTGTCCGTTACCGATAGGGCCAGGGTGCGGGGATGGGAGGAGCGACTTGCGGGAGCAAAGTGCGCAATGCCAACCGGGGGCACCATGTAGCCCTTTGGACCTGGTTAGGCACGGGGGTATTCACCATGCTAACATGTCGGCCTTTCATCCCCTGCAGACAATGGGCTGGATTCTCCCACCCGCCGCAAGAACGCCATGGGCAAGCCGCGTACAATGGAGAACTCCATTCACCTCGGGCGGGATTCTCCGGTGTCCGGGTGGATGCAGCCGATGAATCCTTCCCAATGTGTATTGGGATACAAACAGCAATGGTGGCCTTGCTCCCAGTCGCTGCAGCCCTGGGGATGCCCAGCAGCTGTATGAGCTGGAGCTGCTCGAGGAGGAGGAGGAAGCTGCAGCAGCGGAACAGGAGGCAGCCGCCTAGGATGGAGAGCTTTCTGTCCAGCAGGCCGAGGAGGAGGAGATGTAAAGGAGGTGCCGCATGAGGCCTCATGTGTACTGGCTGCACCTGTCATTCGAGGACCTGCCGGACCGGGCGTGCCGTCGAAGACTCTGGCTGAGCAGGGGGACCATGCGACCTATCTGCCAGATTATGGCGCACGTGGCACCGGGGGGATTGGGGGAGGACAGCCATTCCCGGAGGCCGTCAAGGTGTCGGTCTCCCTGAATTTTTACACCACCTGGTCCTTCCAGGCACCGAGTGGGGACCTGTCCAGGATCTCAGAGAGCCCGGTGCAAAGGTGCATCCGTACCATCATGGATGTCCTATAGGTACGGTCAGCATCCATTGCAATGTGGACTGAGCTCACCAGGCTGCCCGAGCAGCGGGGTTCGTTGCCTTCGCTGATATGACCCCGGTCAAAGGGGTGATCTCCTGGCTACCAGCCCCCCTCCCCTCCACCCCTCCTGCAAACCCCTCCATGATATGTAAGACATACCTGCGGCGTTACGGTAGTCTGGGCCCTGGGTTGGCGGGCCTGGTCCAGGGGATGGAGGATGATGATGACCCGCCCTGCGATGAACTCTGGTGCTTTCCATCGTTTGTCAACCACTGAGTCCTGCCCATGGGAGCACTTTCCACCGTCCACCTGGGTTATCCCTGCATTGGAGCTCGTCGTTCCCATCTAATCCCTGGGGTGGCAGAGGTGGAGACGGTCCGGGGGGAGGGTGGGGAGCCCAGCCTACACACAACGGCCACCCATTCCCTCCTCGCCCCCACACCCCCTTGCTGGCCAGCCCAAAGCAAGCAACCCCTCTCACCCACCTGACAGAGCACTGAGGCAGGTTGTAACAGTGTGAACAGCTGTTTTTGTGAAAAGATGTGTAGAGATATGTGCCCGAACTAAACTGTGCCCTGCGCTTGTGCCAACGTAACTGGTGTCGAACTTTTGGGCCTTATGGGCCCTGACACTACGTCTCGGTGAATTCACAGATGGTAAAACAGGAGTGGAGGAGGCCTTTTGCAATTCCCGCCCCGTGACCTGGGTCCCCTGTAGACGGGACCTGTATGGGCCCGGCTGCTGTTCGGATGTCCCAGATGGCGTTCTGCCGCCCTGTTCCGTCCTCTGCATACCAGACCCACCAGGAACAGAAGGGAGGGGGTCAAAGGTGCTGTACACCACCCCTGCGGGAGTCACCGGCACGGGCCCCATCACCCCCTCCTCCCTCGGGGGGTCCGATGGTTCCCTACTACTCTATCGATAGGGGTGAGAGAGTAACTATTCACTGAGGCAACCCCGCCACCTGGCTTCGCCAATCCTGGAGGCCAGCTGTTGTCTTGGCCAGGGTCTGCATTATCGCGGCCATAAATTACAGGAAGCTGATGACCCGCTGTGACTGTTCCACGCTCAGGAATGCCTCTGCAATGTCCAGTGGCTGTGGGACATGGTTGCCTTTGAGAGGGCAGCTCTGTCCTGGGTTTCGGCCACAATCTGCACAGAATGCCCCAGGCCTTGGACATGCTGATCCATAGCCAAAACCCTCACTCCCAAGGCCTCCCCGCGGATGCCACCAGTCCGGTGTTAGCCTGGGTGGCACGCATGGCCAGCACCACCTTCTGCTCCTGCACGCGGTTGGACTCCTCCAACTACGCCTGCAAGTGCTGGATGCTCGCTGACAACCCCTCATGTAGGCCCTGGTTCTATGACTACATCTCCTCTAATAATGGGAGGTTCATTCCCGAAGCTCGAAACCCGTCAGGACAGCAGCTCATCTCTGGGGCCGGCCTGCCCGCCCACCATCCGCCCCCTCAGGAGTTCCTACCTCCCCCTGATGTACCTGAGCAGCTGTGTGGTGCGCAGCGGAGAGTGTCTCAGGAGGCTCTCCACTAAAGTGCCCGACCGAGATGAGTGTCTCTGGGATGGCGGAGGGTGTTTGGAAACAGCTGTGACGAGAATCCAGTGTCACATCGGAATCGAACTCCGGGGCATCCTGGATTTCAGGCCAATGCGTGAACTCAATTTCAGTGTCGCCGTCGATGCTCGGCACATGGGGGTTTCTGATTGTGGCACTGGCACGGGCGGGGGCGGGGCACACCAGATGGACCGCTCCATCAACGGTAGACCCTGCAAGACACAAGACAAAACACGTGATTAGACCGTGGGCCGGATTGGAGTGGGTGTGATGGGCATGAGGGTGGTGTAGGGGTGACGGTGGGGGGTGAGGGTGGTGTAGGGGTGAGGGTGGGGGGGTGAGGGTGGTGTAGGGGTGAGGGTGGGGGGTGAGGGTGGTGTAGGAGTGAGGGTGGGTGGTGAGGGTGGTGTAGGGGTGAGGGTGGGGGGTGAGTGTGGTGTAGGGGTGAGGGTGGTGTAGGGGTGACGGTGGGGGTTGAGGGTGGTGTAGGGGTGAGGCTGGGGAGTGAGGGTGATGTAGGGGTGAGGGTGGGGGGGTGAGGGTGGTGTAGGGGTGAGGGTGGGGAGTGAGGGTGGTGTAGGGGTGAGGGTGGGTGGTGAGGGTGGTGTAGGGGTGAGGGTGGGGGGTGAGGGTGGTGTAGGGGTGAGGGTGGGGGGGTGAGGGTGGTGTAGGGGTGAGGGTGGGGGGTGAGGGTGGGGGGGTGAGGATGGTGGGTGTGGTTGGGGTGTTCGGGGTGACGTTGGGAGTGGATTGACACACGTGACACGACAACCACAACTCAGCGGGGTCTCACTTCCTCACACGTGGCCAATCTCCAGCCTGGTGCCTTCGCTTTCCTCAGGCCCACCAACCACGTCCAGGGCCTGCTGCTCTGTCGCGGTGCGGGGCTGCAGGCCCGGTGGTCCCCGTCCAAGGACCTTCTCCTGGGGGGGGTGTGGTGGTAACAGAAAATATACAATATCAGACAGTCCGACGCAGGCAACCCAGGGGAGGGTAGCTCGTGGCTTCAGTGACCAAGGCACCCACCCAAGGCGGCCGGTATATGGGTGTCGGCATATGGTGCAGGGTGGAGGTTCGGTCACCTTCCTGGTGGTGGGAGTGGAGGGGGGGCGGGGGGGGGGGGACCGTGTGTGTGTGGGACGGGAGTTGGTGCCAAGGGCACAGTCCTGCCTACCCACCGTGGGGGCAACGGCCCCATCACCTCCTCCACCCACGGGTTACTCGTTGTGATGGAGACATGGATGTAATGAGCTCCGGGGGATTCGCCATCATCTTTCGCTGCCAGTCCTGGAGACCCGCTCTCCTCTTGACCAGGTCTCGATTCTCACGGCCATGGAGCACAAGGACTGTGCCACGTCCCTTTGGACTGTGCCACGTTCCTTTGGACTGCGCCATGTCCCTCTAGGGCTGTGCCACATCACTCGATGACCGTGCCAGGTCCTGCTGTGACTGGCTCAGGTCAGCCAGTGCCAGGCCAATGTTCTTGACGCCTGCAACCCTGACATTTGTGACTGGGCCAAGCTCTGGAGCACTGCAGCAATGTCCATGTGGCTCTGGTATATGGCAGCCTGTTATATGGCTGCTCTGTCCTGCACCTCAGCCACCACCGTGCACCAGGCATTGGACATTCTGACCCATGGCCAAGATTCTCGCTCCCAAGGCCTCCACTGCGGGCGCCACCCGTTCAGTGTTGACATGGGTGGCACGCATTGTCGGCACTGCCACCTGCTCCTGCAGGTGCTGGATGGCTGCTGACACCCCCTCATTTACTCTCTGACTATCTCCCTGCATCTCCAACATTGATGGGAACACTCCTTCCAGAAGCGCGAGACCTGTGTGGATGGCAGCTAGTCCCTGGGGTCGGGCCGTCCTGCAGCCTTCCGCTCCCGCTCGGGGGTGCCCATCACCACCTGATATACCGCAGCATGTGTGTAATGCACACCAGATAATGCTCCAGCGGCCTCTTCAATAAAGTGATTTGATTTGATTCGAGTTGATTTATTATTGTCCCATGTATTAGTATACAGTGAAAAGTATTGTTTCTTGCTATACAGACAACACATACAGTACAGAGGGAAGAAAGGAGAGATTGCAGAATGTAATGTTACAGTCATAGCGAGGGTGGAGAGAAAAGATCAACTTTTAATACGAGGTAGGTCCATTCAAAAGTCTAATGGCAGCGGGAAGATGTTGTTCTTGAGTCGGATGGTTTGTGACCTCAAACTTTAGTATCTTTTTCCTGACGGAAGAAAGTGGAAGAGAGTATGTCCGGGGCGCCCAATCATTGCGGCAACGCATTGGGGGCTTACTTTGTTGTCCCATGCTGACCTCTGCTTCTGCGACTGCCCGCCTTCCCACCCCGCCGACCAGATATATCGTCCTCTGCTCAGCAACAGTGATGGCCTGAGCCCCGGCAGGCCCCCTCCGGCCTTCCCCTCCTTCTGCCGGTTTTGGCAGCACAAGAGTTCCGCAGCTAGTGGCCTGTGTGTACCCAGCCACGGCGGGCAGTTTGGACAATGTTGCCATGTCGTGCAGGGTGGCGTACGCACGGCCTGCTGACAGGTGGGGCTCGGGAGGGTGGAGCGAGGGCTGTGCCTGGGGCACGGAGCTGGTGACTCACCCTGGCTGGCATGGGGATTTGCCTACCCTCACCCAGCACTGCCTACTTGTCCGCCTGGTGGGGTCTGCAAATGGGGGTGGGGGTTGAGTGAGGCGGTGCTGAGTGTGGGATGGGGTGTGTGGGACAAGGGTGGTGCCAGAACTAGTTATTCATCTGGGCTGCTCTGAGGAGTTCATGCAGCTTATAACGGCACTGCTGTCCTGTCTTCCCAATAGGGCCCACGGCATCTGCCACGTCCATCCAGACCTGGTTGACTTCAGTGGGTGGCAGCCTCCTTCCCACCCATTGAAGTCAACCAGGTCTGGATGGACGTGGGTGTCCCACCTCTCTTCCATGGCATGCAGCAATAGCTCGAACTCTGTGTCTGTGGAGCTCGGGGCCTCTATCCATGGGCCATCACCTTGGCAGCAATGACAGTGTGTGGGGAGCAGAGCAATTATAAGCAGCAGCAGCTAGCAAGGCTCTCGAATGCAGTTCCGACTCCAGTGAGTCACACAGCAACATGCATTGGAATTGCACTAACACCACGTAGTGTGAGTGCTGCCACATTAGCATGTCCTGAGTGACTCCGGCAGTCACGGCCCCATCAACACCGTGGAATATCCCCCATTCAGTCCTGGTGTCTACACTTAGCCTCTCAAACAGAGAATTCTGCCCCTTGTTCTTGCTTCCTGACTTGATTCTCTAAATTGAGGAATTGTGGGTCCCTGTGACATCACACTGTCGGGTATGATGCTGTTTTGACAGAGTTCCGTTTAACTCGCTGTTGACAGAATGTTTACCATTGATTTGGTGTTCTACCTGCCAACTGCTCAGACGGAAAACGATTGCTAAGAGTGAACATTATATCCAGGCACTCTGAACAATGATCGTGACTACGTGGATTGTATATTGCTGGGCGACTGGAAAAATACACGGAGCAGGTTGTTCCGTTTCCATCGAAAAGATTGACGAAGTGAAAACTGTCGGAAGTGAAGAAATTACCCCCGGTGGAGATCAGGCACAACGTGTCAACTGTCAAAATACTTCAGTTGCCGTTGTGTCTGTCCTGGAGCCTGAAGTTGGAACCGAACAGTCAGATGCTGAGGATGAAGAGGAGCTGAACCTCCAGGCCCTCGTGTCAGAGATCGAAGGTCAGCTGCTGTGGAGGAGGGCGATCCTGGTAACCAGCGTACAGAATGACCAGCAGGAGCTGGCAGTTTCCCTGGAGATCAGTGAAGGTGTGAGAGACTGTAACATGATTGAGTGGACAAGCAGCTCACCTGAACCAATGAATCAATCTCTTACTCCAGCTGTTAGTCTTGATGACATTGAATGCCAAATTGAACAGGAAAATAGCGTCAATGGCAATAGTGACGCGGAAGACGAATCTGCCGGTGAGGTCTCCTCTGCTGCCATCGAACATCACCCAGAGGACCAAACCTCACTGCTCAGCAACACTGAGGGAGCCGCTGTGGACAATACCCCAGCTGGAGCATTTGCAAATTTAACAGCTGATGAAGAAATGGAAAACATCGACGTAGAATCCTCATCGGACTCCGGGAGCATTGACTCATTCAGAGCTTCATGGCTGCCGTACCTGACCATGGGACATACTGAGTACAAGCCAGTCCTCTCAGCTAGAAAACCATCTCTGAAACAATCTGTTGAGAGAATGCAGTCGTGGCTGGCTGACAAGACAGCTCAAGTGAAGAAGGGCCTCGAAAAACGTCAAGTCGCTTCAGACACCAGGAACATTGTTGAACGCTCGGCAGTGCGCATGAGAAGCTGGAAGGCAGAAGTTCAAGAGAAGATCCGCAGGCGGCTGGGAAGAGGACCGTCGAATTAGACTCATCAGAAGCTCAGACTGGGACGGCGAAAAGACAAACAGGGAAGTTATCGTGAATTTATCTCTCTTCTTTTAAAGTACTTGTATAACTATTGTAAATTTATTCTATTTGCGGAATGTTGCCTGAGTATGGAATCTTGGCAAGTTTGGTGGGGTTTTTCCCGTTGGCTTTTTGTGTGAGACCCAGATTGGTATTCACCCAGACTTAATCATTTTTTTGGGGCCTTAGCGAGTTTCTCCCTGGAGTGCGGCGTCAAGGTGGTGTGTGTGAGGAGTGAAGTGTGTATGTGCAGCTGCAACTTGTCAGCCTCCTAAGTGTCAATTGTGAATCCGGCGAGTCCGGCACCGTTTCTCATTAGAATCGATTGTGCACCATGTCGCGACGGTGCTAGCCCCTCAACTGTAGCGGAATCTGTCCAGGTGCCTTCTCCTGCGTGGGGCGGCAGGGGGAGGGGTGAGCACAAAAAACGATGTTGAGCTCGCAGGATGATAAAGGAACTGAAGTGTAAGATGAAGCAGAAATAGGGTGACTAACGCCAGCTAAATAATCAGGTGAATGAAGAAAATTCAGAGGAATTGATAAAAGAAATAAGAAGGGTAAAGAAGAAACTGGCCTCCAAATTCCCATGGAATCCAAACACCGTCAATTGGCATGTGAATAGGAAGAAGTAGAGTGGAGCTGATTTGTATCAAATAGGGGATTAATGCACGAGAAAGGACATGGCTGAGGTACTAAATGGGTGCTTTGCATTGGTTTTGAACAAAGAAGAAGATGCTGTCGTAGCCACAGTGGAAGAGGAGGCTCTTAAGTCACTAGATGAGATTAAATTTGTTGGAGGAGATATCTGACAGACTGGTTGCACAAAAGTTGATAAATTACCAGGATGCACAAGCTATGATTTTCCAAAGAGCCTTGGATTTGGGCACCGTCCTATCAGATTGGAAGTTTGCAAATGGTAGACTGCTATTCAGGATGAGTAAACCGTGCTCCAGGAGGCCAGGCAGCCTAACATCATCCAGACATATGGACACATGAATTAGGAGCAGCAGGAGGCCATTGACTCCAGTTTGCTCCACCATTCAATAAGATCCTGGCTCATCTGATTGTAAACATTTTCTGGAGGTCAAAAGCTCACTTTGTTCATGCTTTTAGTTTTCAAATATCTGTCGAAGCTGATACTAAAGGTTTTTAGATTTCTGGCTAACTTTCTCTTTTCTTCTAATCTTTTCCTCCTTATTTTCACCCTTGAAGGGCGCGATCTAATGGAATTTGTTCTAAATGTGTGAGTGAGCGGGAATTGGCAGGTGTTTCGTGACGGACAACCCAGCGGGACCCTCAACGGTACCTAACATTAATTAGGCCAATTAATGATACCCGACGGGCTTCACGTAGCAACTGGCTGTCCGCCAGCTGATTCGCCAGAAAGAGTGGCACCCAGTGCCACAAGATGCTCAATAAACTCCATGGTCACAGGGGTGATTTCGCATTCGCCCCCTGGCACTGGTCCCACCTGCCACCCCGGCTGACCCCCCTTCCCTCCCACAGCCCTGCGGTTTTCCCCGTACATCCCCCAAAGCATTACCGTACCTGTGCCCCAACACACCCTCGTACCCACCTGTGCACCCTGCCCATCATCAGCAGTGGTGCCCGTACCTGTCCGCGCCCCAGACCCCGCATACCCTGCAGCCGGCGATGCATGAGGCGTGCAGCTCACAATGCCCTCTCTCTGTCCCCATAGGAAACGTTGGTCCATAACAGGCGGGAAAGGGCCCAGATGTTCAATAGTCTTGTGGATTTAGTAAAGAACCATTACGACCCTAGGCTGTCCATAGTCCTGCAGCATTACTGATTCAACACAGCTGGGAGGAACCCTGGGAAATCCAGGACAGAATTCCTGTCTAGATGAAGGAAACTGGCCAAATATTGCAATTGTGCCCCACCCCTGACCAAGATGATTCATGTGGGATCTATAATTTCACCATACAAAACAAATTGCTGACAGATCCCACCCTAGACCACAAAATGGTGAGAGAATTAATGCTATCCCTGGAGAACCATAGGAAAAAGTCCAAGAACAGCAAGGCATGATGGACACTAATATTCTCAGCTGGGAGGGGGGGGGGGGGGGTGGCGGGGGGGGGGGAGAGGTAACGACTCTCATCGAGAAAAGCCGGCAGTCCCAGTGAAAGGTCTCATGTGCCTCACCCACCATCAACTCAACATTCAGCAAGGTCATTCTGGCATCTCAAAAGACAGACTCAAATCCCAAGGGACTGGATTCTCCGATTTTGAGACTAAATGCAGACGCCAGCGTGGAATCAGTGGTGTTTTACAACAGGAAAAACGGCACAACAACTGCACAAATTCAGCAATTCTAAATGGGCTGGCACCATCGCCACGTGGAACTCAACCGGTTCCATGTAAAACGGCGCCGTATTGGGCGGGTCCATGATTGGCGCCCATGAGGCTCACTCGCCGCAGCTACACTTAAGCGATTCTTCCCCGACACACACCGTTCCAGCCAACAGGAATGCTGTAAGGAGAGCAGCGTCACGGTTCAGGGACGCTGAGTTGGACATCCTCCTGGACGCCGTGCAGGAGAGGCAGATGACCCTGTACCCCGGCCCGGGAGGAAGGAAGCCAGGCGCCGCCGTTCACCGTGCCTAGGCGCCGGTGGCAGAGGCTGTCAGCGCCATGGGCAACGGTGCCCAGACTGGGCAGCAGTGCCAGAAGAAACTCCACGACCTCCTTAGGTGCCCAGGGTGAGTAGGCAGTGTTGTGCCCCTGGCACTAACATCGCACCCCCCCCCCCCTCCCCCACAGGGGCACAATGCTGTTTACCCACCCTGGGCACCCTGAGGAGGTCGTGGAGTTTCTTCTGGCACTGCTGCCCAGTCCCAGCCCATGGTTCTGACAGCCTCTGCCACCTGCGCCCAGGCATGATGAACGGCGGTGCCTGGCTGCCATCCTCCCGGGCCAGGGTACAGGGTCATCCGCCTCTCCTCCACGGCGTCCAGGAGGATGTCCAGCTAAGCGTCCGTGAACTGTGACGCTGCTCTCCTTACAGCATTCTTGTTGGCTGGGACGGTGTGCGTGGCGAATGGATCGTTTTACTGCGGCTGTGGAGTGTGAGCCTCATGAGCACCAATCACGGACCCGGCAAATATGGCGCCGTTTTGCATGGAACTGGTTGAGTTCCACGTGCCGATGGTGCCAGCCCATTTTGAGTTGCTGAATCGGTGCAGCTGTTGTGCCGTATTTCCTGTTGTGAAACATCACTGTTTCCACGCTGGCGTCTGCACTTAGTCTCAAACTCGGAGAATCCAGTCCCTAGGGATTTGCGTCTGTCTTTTGAGATGCCAGAATGTCCTTGCTGAATGTTGAGTTGATGGTGGGTGAGGCACATGAGACCTTTCACTGGGAATTCTGGCTTTTCTCTATGATGGTTGTTACCCCCACGAGCTGAGAATGTTAGTGTCCATCATGCCTTGCTGTTCTTGGCCTCTTTCTTGTAGTTCTCCAGGGATAGTGCTAATTCTCTCGCCGTTTTGAGGTTTAGGGTGGGATCTTCCAACAATGTTTTTTGTATGGTGACATTATAGATCCCACATGAATCATGTAGCATCTTGGTCAGGGGTGGGGCAAACTTGCAATATTTGGCCAGTTTCCTTCATCTAGGCAGGAATTCTGTCCTGGATTTCCCAGGTTTCCTCCCAGCTGTGTTGAATCAGTAATGCTGGACTATTTGTTATGAGGATTATGGACAACTTAGAATCATAATGTTTCTTTACTGAATCACAACATGATAGATCATAGAATATACAGGGCAGAAGGGGGCCATTCGGCCCATCGAGTCTGCGCCGGGCCTAGGAAAAAGCACCCTACTTAAGCCCACACCCTATCCCCTTAACCCAGTCACACTACCGGACCATTTTGGACACTAAGGGCAATTTGGCCTAGCCAATCCACCTAACCTGCACATCTTTGGACAGTGAGTGGAAACCGGAGCACCCGGAGGAAACCCACGCAGACACAGGGGGAATGTGCAGACTCAGCACAGACAGCGACCCAAGCCGGGAATCGAACCTGGGACCTTGGAGCTGTGAAGCAACTGTGCTATCCACTGTGCTACCATGCTGCCCTCAAATCAAGATCATTGTACATCTGGGCCTTTTCCCACCTGTTATAGGCCAACTTTTCCTGTGGGCACAGAGAGAGGGCATAGTGAGCTGCACCCTTCATGCATCACCGGCCGCGGTGTATGCGGGGCCTGGGTGCGGACAGGCATCGGCACCACTGCTGATGATGGGTAGGGTGCACAGGTTGATGCTAGGGTGTGTTGGGGCACAGGTGTGGTTTTGTGCTGGGGGGTTTGCGGTGCCAACCGCAGGGCTGTGGGGGTAGGGGGTCAGCCGGGGAGGAGTGCCAGGGGCAGATGCCAAATCACCCCTGCGACCATGGAGTTTATTGAGCATCTTGCGGCACTGGGTGCCAATATTTCTGGCAAAATCAGCTGGTGGATAGTCAGTTGCAACGTGAAGCCCGTGGGGCATCATTAATTGGCCTAATTAATGTTAGATACCGTTGAGGGTCCCACTGGGTCGTCCATCATGAAACACCCGCCAATTCCAGCTAACTCCCACATTTAGATCGAATTCCATTAGGTCGCTCACTTCAAAGGTGCAAATAAGGAGGAAAAGATTAGAAGAAAGAGAAAGTTAGCTAGAAATCTAAAAAACTTTAGAATCAGCTTCTACAGATATTTGAAAAGTAGAACATGAACAAAGTGAGCTTTTGTCCTCCAGAAAATGGTTACAATCCGATCAGCCAGGATCTTATTGAATGATGGAACAAGCTGGAGGGGCTCAATGCCCTCCTGCTGCTCCTAATTCATGTGTCCATATGTCTGGATGATGTGAGGCTGCCTGGCCTCCTAGAGCACTGTTTACTCACCCTGAATAGCAGTCTACCATTTGCAAACTTCCAATCTGATAGGACGGTTCCCAAATCCAAGGAACTTTGGAAAATCATAGCTTGTGCATCCTGGTAATTCATCAACTTTTGTGCAACCAGTCTGTCAAATATCTCCTCCAACAATTCTGAGCTCATCTAGTGACTTAAGAGCCTCCTCTTCCACTGTGGCTTCGACAGCATCTTCTTCCTTGTTCAAGACCAATGCAAAGCACCCATTTAGTACCTCAGCCATGTCCTTTCTCGTGCATTAATCCCCTATTTGATACAAATCAGCTCCACTCTACCTCTTCCTATTCACATGCTATAGGCGGTATTTTAATCCAATGGGAATTTGGCTGCCAGTTTCTTCTCAGGGGTTCGCTTTACCCTTCTTATTTCTTTTGTCAATTCCTCTCTGAATTTTCTTCATTCAGCTTGTTTCTCACCTGATTATTTAGCTGACGTTAGTCACCCTATTTCTGCTTCATCTTACACTTCAGTTCCTTTATCATCCCGGGAGCCCAACGAGTTGTCCTGCTTTTCTTTCTTGTACAAATAATCACTGTCTGTACCTGAATATTTCATTTCCAATTAGGACTGCAGTTCTGTTACAGTTTTGTTGCCAATAATAGGTTCAAATTAATCCGGCATATATTTATTCTCAATCCGCTGAAATTGGCCGCAAGCGTTTTTCTATTCTAGGTTGTTTATTATTCTTTTTCAGAGTTTATCTAATTCTTATATGTTCTTGTTTTTATTGTTCCCTGAATGTTGCGGAGACCAGCTGGAAGCATAAAGAGCGGCGAGAGCAGCGATCGCTGGATCAGCAGGGATGGATGACGGAGCGGTAGCAGCGAGCGTGAGACCAGCAGCGCGGATAAATGGGTGGTGACGGCAGCGAGATGGATACTAAGATCATCAGAGACCTGGTCCGATGCTTCAGAGCCCACCCACCACAATCACCGAATGAAGACGCCCCACCTAAACTGACTGTTTACTCAAATTCAACTTGTGTTCCATCCAATTTATTAGTCTCGATATAGTTGTATATAGACTAATTTAAAATGTTTAATGATATAATATGCCTTTGTTCATAGATTTCAATGTGTAAAATAGAAATCTTAATTTTATGTATTTAATTAAGTTTACTTTGTAATTAGGTTTACATTTTTTGTTTTTAATTAATTATTTAATTGATCGAACTTTTATTCGCCGTGTTGATATTAAATTTAATGTTCACAGATTTAACCCGACACGCCTCGTTGTGTTGTGATGATTGATGTGAATGTTTCTTCCAGCTCCAATCACAGACTCACAGAGAGAGAAAAATGAGAGAGTGAGAAAGAGAGGGAGAGAGAGTGTGAGAGCGAGGGAGCAAGACTCAAGGTCTCAGGCCTTGTGAACAGAACACTCTGCTCACAGCCTGAATCACAGTGTCCGCTCCCTCATGGCCTCTGTTTCAGTGCCGCTCTGCTCAAAGTCTGGCCCAATGTCACTACTCCGCTCACAGACTTTGTGAATGCTCCGCTCACTGCCTCAGCCTCTGTCACCACTCGGTTCAGGGCCACGGCCTCTGTGGCTGCACTGCTCCCATCCCTCCATCCCATTACAGAGCAACTTTGGAAAGCGCGGGAGCTGCGAGTCGGAGCTGAGATTTGAAATGCGCGGGAGCTGCGAGTCGGAGCTGAGATTTAAAAAGCGCAGGAGCTGCGAGTCAGGGCAGAGATTTGAAAAGCGCAGGAGCTGCGAGTCGGAGCAGAGATTTAAAAAGCGCAGGAGCTGCGAGTCGGAGCAGAGATTTAAAAAGATCGCGGCCTAGTTTCGGGAGCCGTTCGGAGGAGGAGGACCAGTCTCTGTGTGCGTATAAAAACCTAACGGTAACTTCCTGTTTTCCACTTTTTTTTTCAAAAGTGACGTCAGAGGGATGTTGTGATCTGATTGGTTGATAGCAAATCTGCCCCAAATTATAAAAAACACAACTAAACTCGTGAACTTAAATTAAACAAATTAATTAATTAGAGATGGCTGGTCAGGTGATGTGCTTGAGCTGCTTGATGTGGGAGCTGGCAGATCCCATTGCGAGCTGCAGCGACCACATCTGCAGTCAGTGTTGGCTGCTCGAAGAGCTCCGGCTCAGAGTTGATGAGCTGGAGTCTGAGCTTCAAACACTGAGGCACATCCGGGAGGGAGAGACTTACCTGGACACTGTGTTTCAGGAGGCAGTCACACCTGTCAGAGTAAGTAGTTTAAATCCTGCCAGTGGCCAGGGACAGCAGGGTGTGACTGCAAGTCAGGCAGGTAAAGGGAACCAACAGTCAGGAACTCAGGAGCCTCAGCCCTTGACCCTGTCCAACAGGTGCGAGGCACTTGCTCCCTGTGTGGATGGCGAACAGGGCTGCAGGAAAGATGAGTCAGCTGACCAAGGCACCATGGTTCAGCAGGCCATTCAAGGGGTGGGAGTAAATAGGCAAGTTGTAGTTGTAGGGGATTCTATTATCAGAGGGCTAGATAGTATCCTTTGTGAGCAGGATAAAGAGTCCCGCATGGTATGTTGCCTGCCCGGTGCTAGGGAGCAGGACATCCCTAACCGGCTTGAAAGGATACTGGAGAGGGAGGGTGAGGATCCAGTTGTTGTGGTCCATGTCGGTACCAACAACGTAGGCAAGTCTAGGGAAGAGGACCTGTTTAGAAATTAAAAGAGCTAGGATTCAAATTAAAAAACAGGTCCTCAAGGGTCATAATCTCCGGATTACTGCCCGAGCCACGTGCAAATTGGCATAGGGAGGCAAGAATAAGGGAAGTTAACACGTGGC
The DNA here is from genome assembly GCF_047496885.1 of Scyliorhinus torazame. Lineage (NCBI taxonomy): Eukaryota > Metazoa > Chordata > Chondrichthyes > Carcharhiniformes > Scyliorhinidae > Scyliorhinus > Scyliorhinus torazame. The sequence goes on from NC_092709.1 coordinate 101,519,188, forward strand.
TGAAAGAGTGGTGTGGGAAAGAGGGGTTCCTTTTCATGGGACACTGGCATCAGTTTTGGGACAGGGGGGACCTATACCGTTGGGATGGTCTCCACCTGAACCGAGCTGGGACAAGTGTTCTGGCGAAAAGAGTAAATAGGGTGGTCAACAGGACTTTAAACTAGAGATTGGGGGGGAAGGGAAAGTCAGGGAACCAAGAGGTGAAGTAATCAGTGGGAAGCGTAGCTGCTTAGGAATACAAAAAAGCACGAAAAGCCAGAACTCAGGAGAGGTTACGATAGTCCCCATATCACAAAATATGACACAGTGTATGGAAAGGCTCAGTAAACCAAGGTCCACCACACTAAGAAAACAAAAAGGGACGGTCAATAGAGAATTAAAGGTGCTGTATTTAAATGCGCGCAGTGTTCGGTAAGGTAGATGAGCTTGTGGCCCAGATTGTGACTGGCAGGTATGATGTGGTAGCCATCACACAGATGTGGTTGCAGGGGGTTCAGGACTGGCATTTAAACATCCAGGGATTCACAACCTATCGAAAAGACAGTGAGGTGGGCAGAGGGAGCGGGGTTGCCTTGTTAATTAGGAATGAAATTAAATCAATAGCACTAAACGACATAGGGTCAGATGGTGTGGAGTCTGTGTGGGTAGAGGTGAGGAACCACAAAGGCAACAAAACCATAATGGGAGTTATGTACAGGCCTCCTAACAGTGGTCAGGACCAGGGGCACAAAATGCACCACGAAATAGAAAGGGCATGTCAGAAAGGCAAGGTCACAGTGATCATGGGGGACTTCAATATGCAGGTGGACTGGGTAAATAATGCTGCCAGTGGACCCAAAGAAAGGGAATTCATTGAATGTTTACAGGAGGGCTTTTTGGAACAGCTTGTGATCGAGCCCACAAGGGAACAGGCCATTCTGGACTTAGTGTTATGTAATGTGCCAGACTTGATAAAAGATCTTAAAGTAAGGGAACACTTAGGAGGCAGTGATCATAATGTGGTAGAAATCAGTCTGCAATTTGAAAGAAAGAAGGTAGAATCAGATGTAAAGGTGTTACAGTTAAATAAAGGTAACTACAGGGGCATGAGGGGGGAAAATCGACTGGGAGCAGAGCCTAGTGGGAAAGACAGTAGAACAGCAATGGCAGGAGTTTCTGGGAGTAATTGAGGACACAGTACAGAGGTTCATCCCAAAGAAAAGAAAGGTTATCAGAGGGGGGATAAGGCAGCCATGGCTGACAAAGGAAGTCAGGGAATGCATCAAAGCAAAAGAGAAAGCCTATCATGTGGCAAAGAGTAGTGGGAAGTCAGAAGATTGGGAAGGCTACAAAAACAAACAGAGGATAACAAAGAGAGAAATAAGGAAGGAGAGGATCAAATATGAAGGTAGGCTAGCCAATAACATTAGGAATGAGAGTAAAAGTTTCTTTAAATACATTAAAAACAAACGGGAGGCAAAAGTAGACATTGGGCCACTCCAAAATGACGCTGGTAATCTAGTGATAAGAACATAAGAACTAGGAGCAGGAGTAGGCCATCTGGTCCCTCGAGCCTGCTCCACCATTCAATGAGATCATGGCTGATCTTTTGTGGACTCAGCTCCACTTTCCGGCCCGAACACCATAACCCTTAATCCCTTTATTCTTCAAAAAACGATCTACCTTTATCTGAAAAACATTTAATGAAGGAGCCTCTACTGCATCACTGGGCAAGGAATTCCATAGATTCACAACCCTTTGGGTGAAGAAGTTGCTCCTAAACTCAGTCCTAAATCTACTTCCCCTTATTTTGAGGCTATGCCCCCTAGTTCTGCTTTCACCCGCCAGTGGAAACAACCTGCCCGCATCTATCCTATCTATTCCCTTCATAATTTTATATGTTTCTATAAGATCCCCCCTCATCCTTCTAAATTCCAAAGAGTACAGTCCCAGTCTACTCAACCTCTCCTCGTAATGATGGGAGACAAGGAAATAGCTGAGGAACTAAATAAGTACTTTGCGTCAGTCTTCACAGTGGAAGACATGAGTAATATCCCACCAATTCCGGAGAGTCAGGGGGCAGAGTTGAATATGGTAGCCATCACAAAGGAGAAAGTGCTCGAGAAACTAAGAGGTCTAAAAATTGATAAATCTCAGGGCCCAGATGGGCTACATCCTAGAGTTCTAAAGGAGATAGCTGAAGAAATAGTGGAGGCGTTAGTTATGATCTTTCAAAAGTCACTGGAGTCAGGGAAAGTCCCAGAGGACCGGAGAACCGCTGTTGTAACCCCCCTGTTCAAGAAGGGAACAAGAAAAAAGATGGAAAATTATAGGCCAACTAGCCTAACCTCGGTTGTTGGCAAGATTCTAGAATCCATCGTTAAGGATGTGATTTCTAAATTCTTGGAAGTGCAGGGTCGGATTAGGACAAGTCAGCATGGATTTAGTAAGGGGAGGTCATGCCTGACAAACCTGTTAGAGTTCTTTGAAGAGATAACAAATAGGTTAGACCAAGGAGAGCCAATGGATGTTATCTACCTTGACATCCAAAAGGCCTTTGATAAGGTGCCTCACGGGAGACTGCTGAGTAAAATAAGGGCCAGCGGAGATTCACACGGATGATCCCAGGAATGGTAGGCCTAACATACGATGAACGTCTGAGGATCCTGGGATTATATTCATTGGAGTTTAGGAGGTTGAGGGGAGATCTAATAGAAACTTACAAGATAATGAATGGCTTAGATAGGGTGGACGTAGGGAAGTTGTTTCCATTAGCAGGGGAGACTAGGACCTGGGGGCACAGCCTTAGAATAAAAGGGAGTCACTTTAGAACAGAGATGAGGAGAAATTTCTTCAGCCAGAGAGTGGTGGGTCTGTGGAATTCATTGCCACAGAGGGCGGTGGAGGCCGGGACGTTGAGTGTCTTTAAGACAGAAGTTGATAAATTCTTGATTTCCCGAGGAATTAAGGGCTATGGAGCGAGAGCGGGGAAATGCAGTTGAAATCAGCCATGATTGAATGGTGGAGTGGACTCGATGGGCCGAATGGCCTTACTTCCACTCCTATGTTTTCTGATCTTATGGTCTTATGGTCTAACTCACGGCGTCGGCCTCTGTCAGTACACTGTTAGGGGCCTTTACCTCTGGGACTTCACCACTCTCAGCCTTGGTCTCAGAGAACATTCTTCTTTCAGCACTGCCTTCTCTGAGGCCATATGGGTTGAATATAGAGGAACAGAAACGTGTGTGTATGGCATATATCAGATGGACCACACAATTGCGATTTAGCCTGAATATGGGAGGTTCAGAGCAGAAGCGGGAACAGAAATAAGAGAAGATAAAAATACTGTGGGTGGAGACTGCCAGTTAGCAGATAAATGAATACAAAACACTTCAATTGGAATATAAAAAGTGACAAGATGGTAAAAGGAGGATGGGGCTGATTATGGAACTGAAAGTGGGTTTAGACAAGAAGGGAGGCAGAATGGTACTGAATGAGTATCTGTCTTTACCACAGAACATCCAGGTCACAGTGAAATAGGAGCTAGTTGAGACACCGATGGGTTAAAAATTGGCAGTGATGTATTTGATAGGCTGACTTTACTTGAAATTGGTTCGTTACCAGAACCGCAAATTGGGAAACAGGCGCCATGGTGATGATTGGGAGAGAGAGGAGTTAGGAGATGGACAGGCGCGATCGTGGACTACCGGTCCTGACATTCGCCAGGCTGGCTGGGGGGGGGGGGGTTCTGCCAGGTCTGAGGGGTTGGGGGTGCCATGGGGGGTGAGCAGGGGCCAGGCCGTGGGGCTGGAGGGACATCCCACGGGATCGAGGCGATGTGCAGGCATGGACCATCATAGCCACACCCTGCAAGACAGCCATCTTGCTGCACACCCCACTGAACACCCAGCGTGGCCCATGGTTCTGCAGGGTGATACCGGTCGTATGTGTCCCCTGCAAGGTGATACCGGCCGTATGGGTGCCCCATCCTCCCTCCACCCTGCAGCTGCAGCCCTGGGGGATGCACTGAGGCTGTACGAGCTGGAGCTGTTTGAGGAGGAGGACCATGCAACAGCGGAACCTGCACCTGAGGAACAGGAGGCAGCTGGTGAGGATGGAGAGCGGCTTCCCAAAAGGCCATGGAGGAGGTGGGAAGGAGGCACCGCATGAGGCCTCGTGTGTACCAGCAGCGCCTGTCATTCAAGTACCTACCGGACCGGGCGTGCCGTCTAAGACTCAAGCTGAGCAGGGAACCTTGTGACACATCTTCCAGATCATGGTGCGCCGGACACAGCGGGGGAATTGGGGAGGGCACCCGCTCCCGGTGAACATTAAGGTGATGGTTGCCCTGAACGTTTACACCACGGGGCCCTTCCAGGCGCCAAGTGGGGACCTATCCGGGTGCACAGGTGCATCCACGGCGTCACGGGGGCCCTATACGGGGGCGGCACGGTAGCACAGTGGGTAGCACAGTTGCTTCACAGCTCCAGGGTCGCAGGTTCGATTCCTGGCTTGGGTCACTGTCTGTGTGGAGTCTGCATGTTCTCCCCATGTCTGCGTGGGTTTCCTCCGGGTGCTCCGATTTCCTCCCACAGTCGCGCAGTCCTGCGGTTACGACACCACCTCAGAGTCCATGATCCGGGACCAAATCGTTTGTGGGGTTGCCTCCAGCAGCCTACGCCAGCAGCATCTAAAAATAAAAGGCCTGACCTTAGCATCTGCAGTTGAAGCCTGTGCCCTGCATGAGAACGCGACTAGCCGCTATGCCCAATTTCAGGCGACCGAATCGGCGCGGAGGGGGTCCTACGCGACCGGGTCGGCGAGCCAGGCGACCCACGAGGCCGAACGGATCCAGGCGATCGAGTTTCTCCCGACCCGCGGCCCGGACGAGGGCGGCCATTTCGCGCGCTTTTCGAGGCCTCCCGCGCCTGTGCGCGCCAAAACCTACGGCAACACTGAGGGACATGATGCACAGGCGCGCCCAACGCAAGGCCGAACTGCGCATGCGCAGTGGCGTAACGAACGCCATGACGCCACGACGTGCGGCAACTGTGGAGCTGCACATTTAAAAGGGCAATGTCCTGCATAAACCCGACAATGCCTACGCTGTGGCAAGGTGGGCCACTACGCTGCTTACTGTCGAGCGGCTCAACCTGTTGATCTTCCGCATCTCTGACAACCTCGCAGGAATGTGCGGACCATTCAGCCTCCACATCACGACATCCAAACCGATGACACAGATGACCAAGACGCCTTCCGGGTTGCGGGCATTGATGGGAACCGGGTCAACACCATCAATCCGGGCGATGAATGGTGTGCCACCCTGACGGTCAACCGATCGCCGATCACTTTCCGCCTGGACACTGGCGCCTCTGCCAACCTCATAGCATGGTCAGCCTTCTACGCCATGAAGGTCAGACCACCAATCCGGCCGTCCCGGTGCAGGATGGTCGACTACAACGGGAACGTTATCCCGGCTATGGGATCCTGCCAGCTCCAGGTGACACACAAAACACACATGGCCACACTCTCGTTCGAGATAGTCGGCTCATCGAAGGACTCCCTGCTGGGCGCACAGGCATGCAAGGCTCTCCACCTCGTGCAACGAGTCCACTCTCTCTCTCCAGACGGCACATCTGACTTCCCGGATGCAGAGTTCCACGCACAGCTCCAATCGCTCCTCGCCCACAACCAGGAGGCATTCGAGGGCATGGGAACACTGCCATACACCTACCGAATTCGCCTCAAACCGGACGCCATCCCGGTCGTTCACACACATCGCAGGGTTCCTGCGCCACTTAAAGACCGCCTCAAGCAGCAGCTGCAGGATCTCCAGGACCAAGGGGTCCTATCCAGGGTCACGGAGCCCACGCCGTGGGTCAGCTCCATGGTGTGTGTCAAGAAGCGCTCCGGCGAGCTCCGTATCTGTATTGACCCCAAAGACCTCAATAATAATATCATGAGGGAACATTATCCCATACCCAAAAGGGAGGAGATCACCAGTGAAATGGCCCAGGCGAAGATATTCACGAAACTGGATGCTTCTAAGGGCTTTTGGCAGATCCAACTCGATCCCTCCAGCCGAAAGCTATGCACCTTCAACACCCCTTTCGGCAGGTTCTGCTACAACCGGATGCCATTTGGCATCATCTCGGCATCCGAGGTCTTTCATAGGATCATGGAGCAGATGATGGAAGGCATCGAAGGGGTGCGCGTATATGTGGACGATGTCATCATCTGGTCCACCACACCGCAGGAGCACATATATCGTCTCCAATGCGTTTTTGCCCGCATACGGGAAAACGGCCTGTGCCTCAACCGAGCCAAGTGCACCTTTGGCCAGACCGAGTTGAAGTCCCTGGGGGGACCATATCTCCCAGTCAGGGGTCCGTCCGGATGCAGACAAGGTGAGCGCCATCACAGCCATGCCGCAGCCGGCCGACAAGAAAGCAGTGCTACGCTTCCTTGGCATGGTCAACTTCCTGGGGAAGTTCATTCCCAACCTTGCCTCCCACACAACGGCTCTCCGCCACCTCGTCAAAAAGTGCACAGAGTTCCAGTGGCAACACACACACAAGCTGGAATGGGAGGAGCTCAAACGCAAACTCACCACTACACCGGTGTTGCCGTTTTTTGACACGTCTCGTGCCACCAAAATCTCAACTGATGCCAGCCAATCCGGCATTGGAGCAGTGCTCCTGCAGAGGGATGACACGTCGTCATGGGCCCCAGTTGCCTATGCATCGCGAGCCATGACCCCCACAGAGCAGCGCTACGCGCAGATCAAAAAGGAGTGCCTGGGCTTGCTAACGAGTTTAGACAAGTTCCATGATTATGTATATGGTCTTCCCCGGTTCACTGTCGAAACTGACCACCGCCCCCTGGTCAGCATAATAAACAAGGACCTGAACGAGGTGACCCCTCGCCTCCAGCTCATCCTACTTAAACTCAGGAGATACGACTTCCAACTGGTCTACACTCCAGGGAAGGACCTCATCGTGGTGGATGCCCTATCCAGAGCAGTGAGCGCGCCGCCAGATGCGGAGGGGTTCGTATGTCAGGTCGCGGCACAGGTGGCTTTCACATCGGCAAATCTGCCGGCTGACGACTCCAGTCTAGACCGTATTCGCCGAGAGACTGCGGCCGACCCCCTTCTGCAGCGTGTGATGTGCCACATGACGGAAGGGTGGCTCAAAGGGCAGTGCCCGCAGTTCTACAATGTCCGAGACGACCTGGCCGTCATTGATAGTGTCCTTCTGAATCTGGACCGGATTGTGATTCCGCACAGCATGCGCCAGCTGGTTCTCGACCAACTACACAAAGGCCAACTGAGGGTCGAGAAGTGCAGACGGAGGGCTCGAGGGGCGATATACTGGCCGGGCATCAGTGACGATATTGCCAACATGGTGCTCAACAGTACAACCTGCCAAAGGTTTCAGGACGGCGCAACCTCCTGAAACGCTTCTGCCCCATGAGCTGGTGACGTCCCCCTGGGCGAAGGTGGGTGTAGACCTGTTTCACACGCTCGGCAGGGACTATGTCATCATAGTTGACTACTTCTCAAACTACCCTGAAGTCATACGCCTGCACGATTTGACGTCGTCTGCTGTCATCAGGGCCTGCAAAGACACCTTTGTTCGCCACGGCATTCCGATGACTGTCATGTCGGACAATGGGCCCTGTTTCGCCAGCCAGGAATGGTCATGGTTTGCTGCCTCGTATGGCTTCACACACGTGACGTCCAGCCCTCTGCACCCCCAGTCAAATGGAAAGGCGGAGAAGGGCGTTCACATTGCAAAGCGGCTCCTCTGCAAGGCTGCTGCTGCCGGGTCGGACTTCTGCCTCGCCCTGCTGGCCTATCGCTCGGCCCCACTAGCCACTGGTCTCTCACCAGCACAGCTGTTGATGGGTCACGCCCTCTGAACCACTGTGCCTTCCATCCTGGCACCAACAATAGACCATGCTCCGGTACTGCATAGGATGCAACTGCAGCGCGGTCGCCAGAAGAGATCGCATGACACACGGGCAACTGATCTTCCCGCCCTGGCCCCTGGAGACGACGTCCGCATCCACCTACCAGAAGGTGGCTGGTCAGCACCTGCCGAAGTTCTCCGACTCGTGGCTCCCCGCTCGTTCCTGGTACGCATGCCTGATGGATCGTGCGTAGGCGCAATCGCCGGGCTCTTCACCTACTTCCACGCTCGCAACGGGACCGTACACTGATGCCGTGTCCTCCACTGGCTCCTGATAGCGACTTCGTGGAGCTGCCTTCTACCATGCCCCTTCCGTCGCCGCCCGTGGCCAGGCCCGCACCTCAGCCGGTGGTTCCCGACCCACCCTTGAGGCGGTCAACCCAAATTCGTCGCCCACCTACTAGACTGGACTTATGAGACTGTTTCCACGTTGAACTCTTGCAACCACTGTTTTAACATGTCTATGTTTTTCTCGTTACAGGCATTCGTTTTATTGTTCCAAATTTCCACGTTGTTTTTCTTTTTGTTATGGTACAACCTCGTTAGCATGTCACACCCGACATCGCCCCTTGTATATAGTTATGCCCCATGTACATGCTGGAAATATTACGCACACACACACATTTAGCTGCACTCAGGACACATTTCTATTTATAACCACGTAGGCACATAATCTTGTAAAAAAGGGGGGATGTCATGATATTCAAGTGAACATCACAACACATACATAATGATAGACAGAGCAATGGACCAATTAGCACACATAACACGACAGCCAATCACAGACAAGAACAGACACAGTACAAAACAAGAAACACGACACTTCCTGGGCAGTCCATCAGGAGACGGCACAGGGCCAGGACCTCAAAGCAAGACACTCACACAGTCACCATGTGCTGAGTACCAAGTTTGTTGTATAAATAGTTTAACAGAATAAATCTGAGTTGCACCAATTGCAACCGTGTTGGTTCGTCTGTATCTCAGAGCACCCAACACTTCACACGGGGACGGGTGGGGGAGGGGGGGGCGGGTGGGGGGGGCGAGGTGTCACATGTGTGTGCATTTGAAAAATCACAGTACAAACTGTTGCATTGTGGGGCAAGCGAAGAGGCAGTGTTAAATCGCAACAGTGATTTATTTGACCAAGAAGAACTTGATACATAGAACAGCTCAGCATGGTAGCACAGTGGAAAGCACTGTTGCTTCACAGCTCCAGGGTCCAAGGTTCGATTCCCGGCTTGGGTCACTATCTGTGCAGAGTCTGCATGTTCTCCAAGTGTCTGCAGTTTCGCCGGGTGCTCCGGTTTCCTCCCAAGTCCAAAGATGTGCAGGTTAGGTGGATTGGCCTTGCTAAATTGCCCTTAGAGTCCAAAAAAAGGTGGGGTTGCGGGGACAGGATGAAGGTGTGGGCTTGGGTAGGCTCCTCTTTCCAAGAGCCGGTGCAGAGTCGATGGGCCGAATGGCCTCCTTCTTGTAAGGTTTTCGGGCAATTCGGCCTTTTTGGACTGCCCAAGGATAAAACCCAGAGACTGTAAACTGGACACTTTTCAGCCAAGGGAACGTAACCAAATTTCCCAGCAGGCTTGGTCCGCTGAGCTGAGTAGGGGCATAGGTATTTACAAACCCCCCCAGGAGCTACAAGGAAGAAGGAGCCAGACAACTAGATAAGATTAAAACACAGACAAAGGGGCATGGTAATGCTGTAAGGGGCCTGCCTGCAAGCAGGACAATGGGATGGTCATAGCCCCATGCAGATGTAAATGACTTGGCCTCCACCAGAGCAGAATCCAATTAACACCCCATCAACATAGCAAGGTGAGAATAGCAGCCATCTCCGGAGCAGCTGGAAGACTTTGAAAATCTTCACAAGAGAGCTTAACCTTGTTATCCCAAAAAGCAGACTGTCTGGGCTCAGTATATTGCACTGGAAAAGCCCCTTGAAGATAAACGGTAGAAAAAAACCAAGTTGGAGGCGGACCTGGGGGAGGTACTCCAATCCTGACAGAAGCCACCGGCAGGAACTCACTGGGTGGAGGGGGCGGAGTCGGCGCCAAATTCAAATCGCGGCAGGTCTGCCTGGCTGGAAGGAGCGGACCTGCGAGGAGAACCCGGAAGCGAACAGCTCTGACCGGCTCAAAGGGGGCGGGACCAGCGGGAACTTTAAACTTGGACCGATACAACGCAAAGGGGGAGGAAAACCCGGAAGTCGACAGCTCTGACCGGCTCAAAGGGGGCGGGACCAGCGGGAACTTTAAACTTGGACCGATACAACGCAAAGGGGGAGGAAAACCCGGAAGTCGACAGCTCTGACCGGCTCAAAGGGGGCGGGACCAGCGGGAACTTTAAACTTGGACCGATACAACGCAAAGGGGGAGGAAAACCCGGAAGTCGACAGCTCTGACTGGCTCAAAGGGGGCGGGACCAGCGGGAACTTTAAACCTTACCAATTCAATGCAAAAGGGGCTGGCCGAACACAGGAAAAAGCCAGGTAAAACGGATATAAAAGGGGCTGTGTTTCGATTGAGGGTCTCTTGGCTTGACCTCTCCACCTTTGACTTGACCTCCTGCAGCCTGTGACTGTAAGTACCCTGCAGCAGCTTGCGAAACTCCCTTGACCTTGATAGTGGTTGAGGCTTTGGGGAAGGGGACTTGATTTGTGTTCTGTGTCATTGCTAAAACTGTGTAACAATAAGATTTTACGTTGTGTCCGTTATAGTACTTTCTGAATAGACTTAGTTTGTGTTAGAGTTTAAGATTTTATTATAATTTCTTCTGTTTGATGATTTTGACCTGGGTTTTGCAATAAACCTTGATTTGCTGATAATTGGAGTCGTTTAAATTCTTCAATCTCTCACCAGCGATCTCTGACCAAGTCATTGTTAAGATATTCCTCACTTTAATTCCGGGTTCGAGAATCTAGGGTCATCTTGAACGATTCACTCAGGACAGGCTGCTGGTTAGGTAATAAACAGCAGTGTCCTATTCTCTCTCTTGGGAAAGCTACTCCAGCGAAGTAGGAACCGGGTGGGTGTTGCCCCACCGGCAAGAGAGAGAATCACCTGGGCATTGGTGGGGGTCTGGATATCTGTGTGATATAAGCCTCAGGCTTCCGGTTAGGGATAAACGGCAGGCTTGATTCAGTGCTCTCTCCCGTGGAGGTGTCCCAGTGCGGCATCCCCTGGCCTCTGAAGTTTCAGTGCCAGCTGGAGAGAGACACACACAGATACTCAAACCCCAGATATCGGCCCAGTAGTGGAGTAGCAGAGATGGCACCCTCTACATTCTGCACTGTAAATTCTATGAACAGTAAAATTACTCCACAGCTCCAGTCCACTTGACTCCAAAGTTTACTTTGAATAAACCCCAACCACGCCTAAACCCCTGATTGGCTGACGTTCACGTTATCCGTCCCTGTAAGCGCCAGGCTGGTCATGTGACCCATGAAGACTTCCCCCTTAAAGGGGCTATGGGCTGGATTCTCCGTTTCTGGACGCAAAAATTGTGAAACCTGATAGCTTCCGACGCCGAAAATGGCGTAAATGTAGTGCTTGCCGGGCAGGCTGAAAGTACAGTAGGGATATCATTAGCGGGCCTGATACCCGATGCTCCGGAATCTCCGTGATTCACCGCCTCTGATGGGCCGAGTTCCCGCTGGCATCGTTCACTTGTGGTTATAAAAATTGTGAACGTGGCGTCCTGGCTGCTGAGTGAGAGAAAGAACGTAGGAAATGGCGTGGAGTGACTGCGGGCTGCCGGCCTGGACACTGTGCTGGCCGCGGTGGCGGGGGGGGGGGGGGAGGGGGGGGGGGGCGGGGGGGACAGGCCGAGCACACTATCCGACACCGTCGCCCCCATTGCCTCCACCGCAGACGCCACCCGTGCGGTGTCAGCCTGGGTGGCACACATGCCCGGCACCACCCCCTGCTCCTGCACGCGGCTGGACTTCTCCACCTGTGCCTGTAGATGCTGGAAGCCGGCCGTCATCCCCTCTTGTGGTCCCTGGGGCCCTGCCTGCACCTGCACTGTGGTTGGGACTGGATGTTCCAGAAGCCCGGGACCCATCTGGATAGAGCTGGTTCCTTGGGCCGCCCTGCCCTCCGACCGCCCGGCCCCTCAGCTGCTCCGACCTCCACCTGCTGTACAGGATGCGATGTGTGGTGTGTGTTGTGTTATGCTTCTTCACGTAGCATAAGCTGCTTCCTTGATGTATACTCTGACAAAGGAAGGTTCAGACTTGGAGATAGGTTTAACACATTTATTGAACAGTTAACAATTCTCCTACTTGGGTTTGACTCTCCTACTAATCTCCTACTAACTCGATCTAACGAACCAGTCTGCTCTAATCCATACGGTGGGTGTGATGCTTCCCTGATCTGCCCCTGTATCTCTGAGTGTCGCCTATGGAATGAGAAAGAGCATGTGTGCCCTGGCCTTTTATATGGGGAGCCCCCTTGTGGTAGTGTCACCTCTGGGAGTGTCTTGAATGCCCATTGGTCGTGTCCTATCTTACTGACCTATTGAACATAGAACATAGAACATAGAAAAATACAGCACAGAACAGGCCCTTCGGGCCACGATGTTGTGCCGAACCTTTGTCCTAGATTAATCATAGATTATCATTGAATTTACAGTGCAGAAGGAGGTCATTCGGCCCATTGAGTCTGCACCGGCTCTTGGAAAGAGCACCCTACCCAAAGTCAACACCGCCACCCAACACTAAGGGCAATTTTGGACACTAAGGGCAATTTATCATGGCCAATCCACCTAACCTGCACATCTTTGGACTGTGGGAGGAAACTGGAGCACTCGTAGGAACCCCACGATGACACGGGGAGGATGTGCAGACTCCGCACAGACAGTGACCCAAGCCGGAATCGAACCTGGCACCCTGGAGCTGTGAAGCAATTGTGCTATCCACAATGCTACCGTGCTGCCCTTAAGAACAAATAAATCTAAACTATATCATTTTACCGTAATCCATGTACCTATCCAATAGCTGCTTGAAGGTCCCTAATGTTTCCGACTCAACTACTTCCACAGGCAGTGCATTCCATGCCCCCACTACTCTCTGGGTAAAGAACCTACCTCTGACATCCCCCCTATATCTTCCACCTTTCACCTTAAATTTATGTCCCCTTGTAATGGTTTGTTCCACCCGGGGAAAAAGTCTCTGACTGCCTACTCTATCTATTCCCCTGATCATCTTATAAACCGCTATCAAGTCCCCCCTCATCCTTCTCCGTTCTAATGAGAAAAGGCCTAGCACCCTTAACCTTTCCTCGTAAGACCTACTCTCCATTCCAGGCAACATCCTGGTAAATCTCCTTTGCACCTTTTCCAAAGCTTCCACATCCTTCCTAAAATGAGGCGACCAGAACTGTACACAGTACTCCAAATGTGGCCTTACCAAAGTTTTGTACAGCTGCATCATCACCTCCCGGCTCTTAAATTCAATCCCTCTGTTAATGAACGCTAGCACACCATAGGCCTTCTTCACAGCTCTATCCACTTGAGTGGCAACTTTCAAAGATGTATGAACATAGACCCCAAGATCTCTCTGCTCCTCCACATTGCCAAGAACTCTACCGTTAACTCTGTATTCCGCATTCATATTTGTCCTTCCAAAATGGACAACCTCACACTTTTCAGGGTTAAACTCCATCTGCCACTTCTCAGCCCAGCTCTGCATCCTATCTATGTCTCTTTGCAGCCGACAACAGCCCGCCTCACTATCCACAACTCCACCAATCTTCGTATCGTCTGCAAATTTACTGACCCACCCTTCAATTCCCTCATCCAAATCATTAATGAAAATCACAAACAGCAGAGGACCCAGAACTGATCCCTGCGGTATGCCACTGGTAACTGGGATCCAGGCTGAATATTTGCCATCCACCACCACTCTCTGACTTCTATCGGTTAGCCAGTTTGTTATCCAGCTGGCCAAATTTCCCACTATCCCATGCCTCCTTACTTTCTGCAGAAGCCTACCATGGGGAACCTTATCAAATGCTTTACTAAAATCCATGTACACTACATCCACTGCTTTACCTTCATCCACATGCTTGGTCACCTCCTCAAAGAATTCAATAAGACTTGTAAGGCAAGACCTACCCCTCACAAATCCGTGCTGATTATCCCTAATCAAGCAGAGTCTTTCCAGATGCTCAGAAATCCTATCCTTCAGTACCCTTTCCATGACTTTGCCTACCACTGAAGTAAGACTAACTGGCCTGTAATTCCCAGGGTTATCCCTTGTCCCTTTTTTGAACAGGGGCACGACGTTCGCCACTCTCCAATCCCCTGGTACCACCCCTGTTGACAGTGAGGATGAAAAGATCATTGCCAACGGCTCCGCAATTTCATCTCTTGCTTCCCATAGAATCCTTGGATATATCCCGTCAGGCCCGGGGAACTTGTCTATCCTCACGTTTTTCAAAATGCCCAACACATCTTCCTTCCTAACAAGTATTTCCTCGAGCTTACCAGTCTGTTTCACACTGTCCTCTCCAACAATATGGCATCCCTCTCATTTGTAAATACATAAGAATAAAATTCTCTTTCAAGACCTCTCCTATCTCTTCAGACTCAATACACAATCTCCCGCTACTGTCCTTGATCGGACCTACCCTCGCTCTAGTCATTCTCATATTTCTCACATATGTGTAAAAGGCCTTGGGGTTTTCCTTGATCCTACCCGCCAAAGATTGTTCATGCCCACTCTTAGCTCTCCTAATCCCTTTCTTCAGTTCTCTCCTGGCTATCTTGTATCCCTCCAACGCCCTGTCTGAACCTTGTTTCCTCAGCCTTACATAAGTCTCCTTTTTCCTCTTAACAAGACATTCAACCTCTCTTATCAACCATGGTTCCCTCACTCGGCCATCTCTTCCCTGCCTGACAGGGACATACATATCAAGGACACGTAGTACCTGTTCCTTGAACAAGTTCAACATTTCACTTGTGTCCATCCATATATCCTTCCATGTGGTGGAATTTAAAATACAGATGGAGGGTGAGAAGGTAAAATCAAGCACTAGTATTTTGTGCTTAAACAAAGGAGATTACAATGGGATGAGAGAAGAACTAGCTAAGGTAGACTGGGAGCAAAGACTTTATGGTGAAACAGTTGAGGAACAGTGGAGAACCTTCCAAGTGATTTTTCACAGTGCCCAGCAAAGGTTTATACCAACAAAAAGGAAGGACGGTAAAAAGAGGAAAAATCGACCGTGGATATCTAAGGAAATAAGGGAGAGTATCAAATTGAAGGAAAAAACATACAAAGTAGCAAAGATCAGTGGAAGACTAGAGGACTGGGAAATCTTTAGGGGGCAACAGAAAGCTACTAAAAAAGCTATAAAGAAGACTAAGATAGATTATGAGAGTAAACTTGCACAGAATATAAAAACAGATCGTAAAAGTTTCTACAAATACATAAAACACAAAAGAGTGGCTAAGGTAAATATTGGTCCTTTAGAGGATGAGAAGGGAGATTTAATAATGGGAGATGAGGAAATGGCTGAGGAACTGAACAGGTTTTTTGGGTCGGTCTTCACAGTGGAAGACACAAATAACATGCCATTGACTGATGGAAATGAGGCTATGACAGGTGAGGACCTTGAGAGGATTGATATCACCAAGGAGGTAGTGATGGGCAAGCTAATGGGGCTAAAGGTAGACAAGTCTCCTGGACCGGATGGAATGCATCCCAGAGTGCTAAAAGAGATGGCTAGGGAAATTGCAAATGCACTAGTGATAATTTACCAAAATTCACTAGACTCTGGGGTGGTCCCGACGGATTGGAAATTAGCAAACGTGACACCACTGTTTAAAAAAGGAGGTAGGCAGAAAGCGGGTAATTATAGGCCAGTGAGCTTAACTTCGGTAGTAGGGAAGATGCCGGAATCTATCATGAAGGAAGAAATAGCGAGGCATCTGGATGGAAATTGTCCCATTGGACAAACGCAGCATGGGTTCATAAAGGGCAGGTCGTGCCTAACTAATTTAGTGGAATTTTTTGAGGACATTAACAGTGCGGTAGATAACGGGGAGCCAATGGATGTGGTATATCTGGATTTCCAGAAAGCCTTTGACAAGGTGCCACACAAAAGGTTGTTGCATAAGATAAAGATGCATGGCATTAAGGGGAAAGTAGTAGCATGGATAGAGGATTGGTTAATTAATAGAAAGCAAAGAGTGGGGATTAATGGGTGTTTCTCTGGTTGGCAATCAGTAGCTAGTGGTGTCCCTCAGGGATCAGTGTTGGGCCCACAACTGTTCACAATTTACATAGATGATTTGGAGTTGGGGACCAAGGGCAATGTGTCCAAGTTTGCAGACGACACTAAGATAAGTGGTAAAGCAAAAAGTGCAGAGGATACTGGAAGTCTGCAGAGGGATTTGGATAGGCTAAGTGAATGGGCTAGGGTCTGGCAGATGGAATACAATGTTGACAAATGTGAGGTTATCCATTTTGGTAGGAATAACAACAAAAGGGATTATTATTTAAATGATAAAATATTAAAACATGCTGCTGTGCAGAGAGACCTGGGTGTGCTAGTGCATGAGTCGCAGAAAGTTGGTTTTCAGGTGCAACAGGTGATTAAGAAGGCAAATGGAATTTTGTCCTTCATTGCTAGAGGGATGGAGTTTAAGACTAGGGAGGTTATGCTGCAATTGTATAAGGTGTTAGTGAGGCCACACCTGGAGTATTGTGTTCAGTTTTGGTCTCCTTACTTGAGAAAGGACATACTGGCACTGGAGGGTGTGCAGAGGAGATTCACTAGGTTAATCCCAGAGCTGAAGGGGTTGGATTACGAGGAGAGGTTGAGTAGACTGGGACTGTACTCGTTGGAATTTAGAAGGATGAGGGGGGGATCTTATAGAAACATATAAGATTATGAAGGGAATAGATAGGATAGATGCGGGCAGGTTGTTTCCACTGGCGGGTGAAAGCAGAACTAGGGGGCATAGCCTCAAAATAAGGGGAAGTAGATTTAGGACTGAGTTTAGGAGGAACTTCTTCACCCAAAGGGTTGTGAATCTATGGAATTCCTTGCCCAGTGAAGCAGTAGAGACTCCTTCATTAAATGTTTTTAAGATAAAGATAGATAGTTTTTTGAAGAATAAAGGGATTAAGGGTTATGGTGTTCGGGCCGGAAAGTGGAGCTGAGTCCACAAAAGATCAGCCATGATCTCATTGAATGGTGGAGCAGGCTCGAGGGGCCAGATGGCCTACTCCTGCTCCTAGTTCTTATGTTCTTATGACAGCCTATGTTCCCAACTTATGCACTTCAATTCTTGTCTGACAACATCGTATTTACCCTTCACCCAATTGTAAACCTTGCTCTGTTGCACGCACCTATCCCTCTCTCCGGGGGGGGACACACAAGCAACGACACGGTTAAACGTTCCGACGCATGCAGCCCAGCGATTGGGTAGATGATGTCATCAGTGGCCAGGAAACCTGGCCGTTGCGGCTGGCATGGGTACTGGTATCTGGGGCAGGTGGGGGTTTGGCCGTCTGCTTGGGGGGGTGGAGGAGTCGGACTACAGGTATATGGAGGGGGCGGGGTTACAACAGCGCTGCTGACTCACCCTGGCCGCCCTGAGGAGGTTGTGGAGTTCTTCCTGCACTGGATGACAGTCTGAGCGACATGGCCCACGGCGCTGACCGCCTCTCCCATCTGCGCCCAGGCACGGGCTAACGGCACGCCTGGCGGCCGTCCTCCCTGCCCAGGGTAAAGGGTCACCCACCTCTCCTCCACGACGTCCAGGAGGGTGTCCAGCTCAGCGTCCCTGAACCGTGGCGCTGCTCTCGTTGCAGCCATCTTGGTAACTGGGACGGTGTGTGTGGGGATTGGATCGTTTAAGTGCGGCTGCGGCGTGTAAGCCTCTCTGCGTCAACCAGAGACCCGGCAAATCCGGCGCTGTTTCGCATGGAACCAGTTGTGTTCCACGTGGCGATGGTGCGAGCCCATTTCGAGTTGCTGAATCTGTGCAGCTGATGCTCCATTTTTCCTGTCGTAAAATACCACTTGGCTGGATTCTCCGTCAGCTGATACCGAAATCGGGAAACGCGATCGGGCGGAGAATAGCTTCCGACACCGAAATCACGGTAGATGCCGGTTTGAAGCAAAATCGGGATTCTCTGGCCCTCGCCACGCGGGCCGAGCAGCCAGGGAGCCTACCCCATGGATCTGGGGCGGTGCCTAGGCACCGACCACAACAACAGCGGCCATTTTGCTGACCACTGATGCACGATCAATGACCACTAAAGCGAGGATCTGCTCAGCCGAGGAGGAGCGTAACAGACATCTACAGACGTTGAAAGATGCCCTCGTACGAACGGGATATGGCACTCGACTCATCGATCGACAGTTCCAACGCGCCACAGCGAAAAACCGCACCGACCTCCTCAGAAGACAAACATTGGACACAACCGACAGAATACCCTTCGTCGTCCAGTACTTCCCCGGAGCGGAGAAACTACGACATCTTCTTCACAGCCTTCAACACGTCATTGATGACGATGAACATCTTGCCAAGGTCATCCCCACACCCCCACTACTTGCCTTCAAACAACCGCGCAACCTCAAACGAACCATTGTTTGCAGCAAACTACCCAGTCTTCAGAACAGTGACCACGACACCACACAACCCTGCCATGGCAATCTCTGCAAGACGTGCCAGATCATCGACATGGATACCACCATTACACGTGAGAACACCACCCACCAGGCACGCGGTACGTACTCGTGCGACTCGGCCAACGTTGTCTACCTCATACGCTGCAGGAAAGGATGTCCCGAAGCGTGGTACATTGGCGAGACCATGCAGACGCTGCGACAACGAATGAACGGACATCGCGCAACAATCACCAGGCAGGAATGTTCCCTTCCAGTCGGAGAACACTTCAGCAGTCAAGGGCATTCAGCCTCTGATCTCCGGGTAAGCCTTCTCCAAGGCGGCCTTCAGGACGCGCGACAACGCAGAATCGCCGAGCAGAAACTTATAACCAAGTTCCGCACACATGAGTGCGGCCTCAACCGGGACCTGGGATTCATGTCGCATTACATTCATCCCCCACCATCTGGCCTGCGAAATCCTACCAACTGTCCTGGCTTGATGTAATTCACACCTCCTTAACCTGGGGTTACCCCATCTCTGGATCTGTAAAGATTTAATCACCTGCTAATGGTCGCATTCCAAGCATTGTTTGGCATCTTTGAATTTGTCTATATATGTGTTTCTGGAACATACCTCTTCATTCACCTGAGGAAGGAGCAGCGCTCCGAAAGCTAGTGACATCGAAACAAACCTGTTGGACTTTAACCTGGTGTTGTAAGACTTCGTACTAAAGCGAGGTTGTAGTCCAACTGAAGGCTTTAATAAGCTAGATGTTTCCCCCAGCAGCTCAGGTACAGAATGAAGGCTGCTGGGGCGGCACGGGCTCTTATACCCCACCAATGGTGCTCCAGCATACCAGATTCCATAATACCTCTACTACCACATTCACCCCCTGTTAAAAAAGTGTCCGGCGTGGGTGGTGGCCTGATACTACAAACATGGCAACGTGGTAGAATTAGTTATGGAGGTACCGTAATACCTCCGTACAGCGTTTTGTAACTATTTACAATTCTAATAACTATTTACTATTATAATCTACTATTATGATTTAAACTTACAGTTTACAATTTAAAATGAAGCAATCAGTCGATCGGGGGCCCTGGCCATCCTCTGTGATCGTCGGAGCTTCGGTGGTGACTCCGGTGGAGGCTCGGGCATCTGTGACTCCGGGAGCGTGACTTCGATCTCTATGGCGGCTTCGACACCCCTAGACGGCACTGGTGGGGAAACCGGTTGACCTGGGAAGGGAGTGCCTGCGGGGTGCGCGGTGGGTGGGGGGGCCTAGACGGGGCCGGCGGAAGGACTGATCCTCCTGTAAGGTGCCCTGGTGGAGGGAGGGTGGGACTGGTGGCTGGGGTGTGCGTGGGGCTCTGGCGGGTGCCAGGTGTCGTGGGGAGACCGTATCTTGTCGGCCGTCGGGGTTTGCCACGTATGCGTACTGGAGGTTAGCGTGGAGAAGATGGACCCCCTCGACCAACGGGTCTGACTTGTGCGCCCGCACGTGTTTTCGGAGCAGGATGGGTCCGGGTGCTGCCAGCCAGGTCGCGAGCGAGGTCCCAGAGGAGGACTTCATGGGGAAGACAAGGAGACATTCGTGAGGTGTCTGGTTGGTGGTGGTACAAAGCAGTGACCGGATGGAGTGGAGGGCATCCGGGAGGACTTCCTGCCAGCGGGAGACTGGGAGATTCCTGGACCATAGGGCCAGTAGGACGGTCTTCCAGACCGTTCCATTCTCCCTCCCTACTTGTCCGTTACCCCGGGGGTTGTAACTGGTCGTCCTGCTCAAGGCGATGCCCTTGCTGAGCAGGAATTGACGCAGTTCGTTGCTCATAAAGGAGGACCCCCTATCACTATGTATGTAAGTGGGGAACCCGAACAATGCAAACATGCTATGGAGGGCCTTGATGACGGTAGTTGTGGTCATGTCGGGGCAGGGGATGGTGAATGGGAACCGGGAGTACTCGTCAATCACGTTCAGGAAGTACGTGTTGCGGTCGGTGGAGGGGAGGGGGCCTTTGAAGTCCATGCTGAGGCGTTCAAAGGGACGGGAAGCCTTTATCAGATGCGCTTTCTCTGGCCGGTAGAAGTGCGGTTTGCACTCCGTGCAGATTTGGCAGTCCCTGGTGGCTGTCCTGACCTCCTCGATGGAGTAGGGCAGGTTGCGGGTCTTGATAAAATGGAAAAAGCAAGTGACCCCCGGGTGGCAGAGGTCCTCGTGGAGGGCTCGGACACAGTCCACGTGTGCGGTGGCACATGTGCCGCCGGACAGGGCGTCAGGAGGCTCGTTTAGCTTCCCGGGACGATACAAGATCTCGTAGTTGCAGGTGGAGAGTTCGATCCTCCACCGCAAGATCGTGTCGTTTTTTATTTTGCCCCGCTGTGCATTATTGCACATGAAAGCAACTGACCGTTGGTCAGTGAGGAGAGTGAATCTCCTGCCGGCCAGGTAATGCCTCCAGTGTCACACAGCTTCTACTATGGCCTGGGCCTCCTTTTCGACTGAGGAGTGGCGGATTTCGGAAGCGTGGAGGGTACGTGAGGAGAAGGCCACGGGTCTGCCTGCTTGGTTGAGGGTGGCCGCCAGAGCTACGTCAGATGCGTCGCTCTCGACCTGGAAGAGGAGGGACTCGTCGATGGCGTGCATCGTGGCCTTTGCAATGTCTGCTTTGTTGCGGCTGAAGGCCTGGCGGGCCTCTATCAACAGGGAAAAAGCTGTGGATTGGATCTTGTCCGCATAGTTGGCGACCCACTGGGCGTAGTAACTAAAAAACCCTAGGCAGCGCTTCAGGGCCTTGGAGCAGTGAGGGAGGGGGAACTCCATAAGGGGGCGCATGCGTTCAGGGTCGGGGCCTATAACTCCATTTCGCACTACATAGCCGAGAATGGCTAGACGGTCGGTGCTAAACACGCATTTATCCTTGTTGTATGTAAGGTTAAGGACTTTTGCGGTCTGGAGGAATTTTCGGAGGTTGGTGTTGTGGTCCTGCTGGTCGTGGCCGCAGATGGTGACATTATCGAGATACGGGAATGTTGCCCGTAAACCGTACCGGTCAACCATTCGGTCCATCTCGTGCTGAAAGACCGAGACCCCGTTGGTGACACCGGAGGGAACCCTTAAGAAGTGGTAGAGCCGCCCATCTGTCTCGAAGGCAGTGTATTTGCGGTCACTAGTGCAGATGGGGAGCTGGTGGTAGGCAGACTTAAGATCCACCGTGGAGAAGACCTTGTAATGCGCGACCCTGTTACCAGGTCGGATATATGGGGGAGAGGGTACGCGTCCAGCTGCGTAAACCTGTTGATGGTCTGACTGTAGTCGATGACCATCCTATGCTTCTCCCCGGTCTTTACCACCACTACCTGAGCTCTCCAGGAACTATTGCTGGCTTCAATGACTCCTTCCCTCAGTAGCCTTTGGACCTCTGACCTAATAAAGATCCTGTCATGGGCACTGTAGCGTCTGCTCCTGGTGGCGACAGGTTTGCAATCCGGGGTGAGGTTCGCAAACAGGGAAAGCGGGTCGACCATAAGGGTCGCGAGGCCGCAGACAGTGAGGGGGGGTATAGGGCCACCGAATTTGAAGGTTAGACTTTGGAGGTTACACTGGAAGTCTAAACCCAGGAGTGTGGCTGCGCAGAGGTGGGGAAAGACGTAGAGATTTTTGAACTCCCTTCCCTGGACTGTGAGGTTTGCTACACAAAACCCCTTTATCGCCACTGAGTGGGAACCGGAGGCCAGGGAGATTGTTTGATTAACGGGGTGGACGAGGAGAGAACAGCGCCTTACCGTGTCGGGGTGTATGAAGCTCTCCGTGCTCCCAGAGTCGATTAGGCAGGATGTCTCGTGCCCGTTGATAAATACAGTCGTTGTAGCGGTTGAGAGTGTTCGAGGCCGGGACTGATCCAGAGTCACCGAGGCTAATTGCAGCAGTTGTGTGTTCTCTTCGGGCAGTGTGTGGTCAGCGGAGCTGGGGTCCTGGGGTTCATCCAAGATGGCGGCTCCCATTGGTCGCACATGGCTGGGGGTGCACAAAATGGCGGCACCCATCCCGCGTCCACGGGACAAGATGGCGGCGCCTGGGTGCTGCACGTGGCCCTGGAGTAGGAAGATGGCGGCGACCGCTGGCCGCACGGGGACCGTGGAGAGGTTTGTGTTGGCGGTCCGCATTCGCCGCCGGAGACCGCGGCAACCGCAAGGGCCTGGCATACACCCACGAAATGGCCCTTTTTACCGCATCTCTTGCAGGTGGATGCGCGGGCCGGGCAGCGCTGGCGGGGGTGCTTGGCCTGCCCGCAAAAGTAGCAGCGGGGCCCCCCGGGGTTGCCAGGCCGCCTTGCAGCACAGGCTTGTGGCGGGATGGGGGATGTCTCGGGGTCGGCTGCGTAGGGGTTCCACGCTGCCCAGGGGGCTGCCGCGTGGTCGGGAACGTAAACGCGGGCGTTTCTGGAAGCCACATCCAGGGAGCCTGCAAGGGCCCGTGCCTCCCTGAGACCTTGAGTGTCTTTTTCTGGCAGTCGCTGGCGGATTTGTGAGGATAGCATACCTGTCATGAAAGCGTCCCGGACTAAGAGTTCCGTGTGGTCGCTCGCCGAAACTTGCGAGCAGCTGCAGTTTCTCCCCAACACCAGGAGTGTACGGTAGAATTCTTCCAGCGATTCCCCAGGGGTTTGTCGCCTCGTTGCTAGCAGGTGCCGGGCATAGACCTGCTTTAACGGGCGAATATTATGTCCTTTTAGCAGCTCTATTGCTGCATCGAAGTCTTCCGCTTCCTCGATGAGGGTGTAAATCTCCGGGCTCACCCTTGAGTGCAGGACTTGCAGTTTCTGCTCTCCCGTGGGTGCGTTTTCGGCCGTCCCGAGATACCCTTTAAAGCACGCCAGCCAGTGCTTGAAGATTGTCGCTGAGTTCGCCGTGTGGGGGCTGAGTTGCAGACACTCCGGCTGGATTTGGAGCTCCATCCTTTTTTAAAAAAAACTAGCTTATTAAATTGATGCACGATCAATGACCACTAAAGCGAGGTTGTAGTCCAACTGAAGGCTTTAATAAGCTAGATGTTTCCCCCAGCAGCTCAGGTACAGAATGAGGGCTGCTAGGGTGGCACGGGCTCTTACACCCCGCCTAGCAGCGTGGAGCTACCATATATCCTAACCAATAGAAAGCATACAGTTTCCACCAATGGTGCTCCAGCATACCAGGTACCGTAATACCTCTACTACCACAACCACCCACCCCAGCCCCTGGTTCTACACAGTCACAACGGCCGTTTGGATATCCCCCCCCCCCCCCCCCCCCCCCCCCCCCCCCCCCCGCCCCCCGCCAGCCCCCGAACAAACCACCCAACCGGCAGCCACCCACCGGGGGACCACACAGGGTTACACCAACGGCAGTCCCCAGTGAGGGCAGTGGCAGCCGACGGTGCCACTGGCAGCAGGGACAGCCGGCAGGAGCTGGGGCACTGACAGGGACGGGTGAGGGGGTGGGGTGGGGGGGCATGCGTGGCTGGGGCCTGCAGTGCCAACCGGGGGCCACCGTGTAGCCCATGACACCTGGATGGGTATGGAAGCATGTGCCATGCTAACATGTGTGCCTTTCACCCCCTGCAGACAATAATGGCTTTTGGACATCAACCTGTGATGCTGGCCGCCATGGCGATGGCCGCAGCCCTGCATGAAGTTCTGTGGCAGCATGAGCGCCGCTGCTCAGAGAGGAGGCGGAAGCTGCAGCAGGGGAACGGGCTGCAGAGGGGCAGTTGGCAACCGCTCAGTCTGGAGGGCTGGCCGCCCAACAGGCCAAGGACGAGGGACAGGTGCCAATGAGGCGCCGGATGAGGCCCCGTGTGTACCGCTTCCACATGTCATTTGAGGACCTTCCGGATCGGGCCTGCAGACAGAGACTGCGGATGAGCAGAGATAGTGCGACATGTCTGCCAGATGATGGCACACCTGGCACCGAAGGGGTATGGGGGAGGACACCAGCACCGGGGACCGTCAAGGTGATGGTCGCCCTCAACGTCTACTCTGGGTCGTTCCAGTCGTCGAGTGGGGACCTATCCGGGATTTCACAGGCATCGGCGCACAGGTGCATCCGTGCCATCACTGACGCCCTGCATGCCCCGGGGGAGCGGGGGGGGGGGGGGGGGGTGCAGGGGAAGCACAGTCCACCCACAGGACCTTCATTCATCCCCCAACCCCCATTCCACCCCCCACTCCCACTGGCCAGCACTGACCTCCCCACCCCCACACCCATCAGACAGAGCACAGAGACAAGTGTGAACGGTGTGAACATGTGTTTATTGTGAACAAATATATGCAGTCTGTGCCCTAGTCCCGATAACTAAACTGTGCCCTGCACCTGTGCCAACTTAACTGATTTCTAACTTTCTGCCCTTACGGGCCCTAACACTACGCCTCGGTGGTTCCCCAGATGGTACAGCAGGAGTGGAGGCAGACTGCTGTAACTCCTGCCCTGCGACAAGGGTCCCGTTGGCACACGTCTTCTGGGGCAGCACGGCCTTCAGGGGCCCGACTGCTGCTTGGGCATCCCGTGTAGCGTGGTGCCAACCTGTTCTGCCCGCTGCCCACCAAATGCACCAGAGACAGGCAGGGGCATCGGGGGGGGGGGGGGGGGGGCGAGTTGCTGCAGTGTTATGACACCTCCTCTGTGGGGGTCACTGGTACGGGCCCCAGCACCTCCTCCTCCCTCAGTGTGCCCGGTGGCCCTCGGGCTACTCCATGGGACAGGTGTGTGAGTGGAACCAGCCCCTGAGCCCCGCCCGCCACCTGGCACTGCCAGTCCTGGAGGCCCGCTCTGGTCTCGACAAGGGTCTACATGCTCGCGTCCATGGAGCACAGGGAGTGGCCCATCTCCGTCTGGGACCGCACCACATCACGCTGCGACTGTACCACCACCCTGAGGGTCTGTGCCACATCAGCCGGTGAGTGGCCACGTCCCTCAGGGTCTGTGCCACATCAGCCAGTGAGTGGGCTGGCACATAGCTGCCTGTGAGAAGGCAGCCCTGTCCTGAGCCTCAGCCATCGCCTGCACAGAATGCCCCAGATCTTGCACACTCTGACCCACAACCGACACTGTCGCACCCATTGCCTCCACCGTGGATGCCACCTGTGCGGTTTCGGCCTGGGTGGCACGCATGACCGGCACCACCCTTTGCTCCTGCACGCGGCTGGACTCCTCCACCTGCGTCCACAGGTGCTGGACGCCGGCTGTAATCTCCTCCTCTAGTGCCTGGGTCCCTGCCTGCATCTGCACCGTGGGTGGGACTGGATGTTCCAGGAGCCCGGGACCCATCTGGGTGGCTGTTGGTTCTTGGGGGCGCCCGCTGGGTCGATTGGTCAGCTGCCAACCAGAACGTGTTGCTCCAACCACCCGCTGGCGACAGGGATGAGTTCCAAGCCGCATGTCAGCGGAAGCATGTAAATAAATGCATATGTTTTGAAATGACTAATTTGCATCTCATTAGCATACACGGCGCTCTATGTTCCTCCCTCCCGGGATTCTCCAGTCCCCCAGGCTGAGAATCATGTTGGCACGGTTTACTTGTGATCCCCACAATCGTGGCCTCACGGTGGCCCCCACAGACCCCGATGATAGGGAGACCACCTCCAGGGAGCCCTGTGATAGGGAGACCCCCCCCCCCCAGGGTCCCCTGTGATAGGGAGACCCCCCCCCAGGGTCCCCTGTGATAGGGAGACCCCCCCTGGGACCCCTGAGAGAGAGACCACTTCTATGGACCCATGTGATAGGTAGACCCACCCAGGGACCCTTGTGATAGGGAGACCCCCCCCCAGAGACCCCTGTGATAGGGAGACCCCTCCAGGGACACCTGAGAGAGAGACCCCTCCAGGGACACCTGAGAGAGAGACCACTTCTATGGACCCATGTGATAGGGAGACCCACCCACAGGGATCCCTGTGATAGGAAGACCCCTCCAGGGACCCCTGAGAGAGTGACCACTTCCAGGGACCCATGTGAGAGGGAGACCCACCCACGGGGACCCCTGTGATACAGAGAACCCCTCCCCCACAGGGATCCCTGTGATAGAGAGACCCACCCACGGGGACCCCTGTGATAGAGAGAACCCCTCCCCCACAGGGATCCCTGTGATAGAGAGACCCACCCACGGGGACCCCTGTGATAGAGAGACCGTCTCCAGGGATCCCTGTAATAGGGAGACCCCTTCAGGGACCCCTGTGAAAGGGAGACCACCTAGGGCCCCCTGTGAAAGGGAGACCACCTAGGGACTCCTGTGATAGGGAGACCACCCAGGGCCCCCTGTGATAGGGAGACCACCCAGGGCCCCCTGTGATAGGGAGACCACCCAGGGCCCCCTGTGATAGGAAGACCACCTAGGGACCCCTGTGATAGGGAGACGACTATTACAGAGATCCGTATGGCATTGCCCACTACCACATGGGTCCTGTGGGAGGGCCGGTTGGTCACCCCCTTCCTTGGAGGTGGGGTTGTACCCACGTAATCTGGGGGCGAGGCGTTGCCGTAGGGTGGGGAAGGTGGGCCGATTTGCGGTGCGGGAGGTTCTGAGGCTGATTTGCCGGAGGCGGGGGGGGGGGGGGGGGGGGGGGGGTGGTCGGGGCTGATTTTCTGTATTTCGGGGATCGGGGCTGATTTGCCGTATTTCGGGGATCGGGGCTGATTTGCCATTTGGGGGGGATCGGGGCTGATTTGCCATTTGGGGGGGATCGGGATAGGCTGCGGAGTCTCAGGCCTTCTCTCCCAGAATTCTGACATAATAAACTGCTCTCTTTATTTATACTCAGGCCTTCGTGTGAATATTTTCACTTCAAACGTCAGCTTTTGCAGATATTTAAAGAAGAAAAGTGTGAACAAAGTGAGCTTTATTCCTCCAGAAAATGAGTCTGAAGAATTAAAAATGGAAAATAAGGAGCTGGCTGATGAATTGAACAGAAGTTTTGTATCATTGTTCATTAGAAGGGATATAAGTAGCATTAGGGGTTGCCCATTTAAGGCAGATTTGATGATTAGTATTTTCTCTCAGAGCGTGATGTGTCATTGGAACACTCTTCCTCAAAAGGTAGTGAAAGATGAGTCGTTGAATATACTTACGGCTAACTAGATAGACTCTTGACAAATAGAAACATGAATGGTTATTTGGTGTAACTGGGAATGTGGGGTTAAGGTTTCAAACGGATCCGCCATGATCTTGTTGAATGGCGGAACAAGCTGAATGCCCTCCTGCTGCTCCTAATTCATGTGTCCATATGTCTGGATGATGTGAGGCTGCCTGGCCTCCTGGAGCACTGTTTACTCACCCTGAATAACAGTCTACCATTTGCAAACTTCCAACCTGATAGGACGGTTCCCAAATCCAAGGAAATTTGGAAAATCATAGCTTGTGCATCCTGGTAATTTATCAACTTTTGTACAACCAGCCTGTCTAATATTTACTCTAACAATTTTAAGCTCATCTAGTGTCTTAAGAGCCTCCTCTTCTACTGTGGCTTCGACAGCATCTTCTTCCTTGTTCAAGACCGATGCAAAGCACCCATTTAGTACCTCAGCCATGTCCTTTCTCGTGCATTAATCCCCTATTTGATACAAATCAGCTCCACTCTACCTCTTCCTATTCACATGCCCATAGACGGTCTTTCAATTCAATGGGAATTTGGCTGCCAGTTTCTTCTCAGAGGTTCGCTTTACCCTTCTTATTTCTTTTGTCAATTCCTCTCTGAATTTTCTTCATTCAGCTTGTTTCTCAGCTGATTATTTAGCTGACGTTAGTCACCCTATTTCTGCTTCATCTTACACTTCAGTTCCTTTATCATCCTGGGAGCCCAACGAGTTGTCCTGCTTTTCCTTCTTGTACAAATAATCACTGTCGGTACCTGAAGTATTCAATCTCTAGAAGGGGACCACTGTGCTGTTACAGCTTTGCTGCCAATAATTGTTTCAAATTCATGCGGCATAGATTTATTCTCAATCCCCTGAAATTGACCCCAAGTGTTTTTATTCTAGTAAGAAGCCCAACAACTCCAGGTTAAAGTCCAACAGGTTTGTTTCAAACACTAGCTTTCGGAGCACTGCTCCTTCCTCAGGTGAATTTATTCTTTTTTATTAAAGATTGTTCTTGCTCTTTTCCAGAGTTTATCTAATTCTTATATGTTCTTGTTTTTATTGTTCCCTGAATGTTGCGGAGACCAGCAGGAAGCATAAAGAGCGGCGAGAGCAGCGATCGCTGGATCAGCGGGGATGGATAACGGAGCGGTAGCAGCGAGCGTGAGACCAGCAGCTCGGATAAACGGGTGGTGACGGCAGCGAGATGGATACTAAGATCATCAGAGACCTGGGGCGGGATTCACCAATCCCCCGCCGTGCCGGAGAATCACCGGGGGGGGGGGCGGCGTGTATCCCGCCCCCTCCGGCTGCCGAATTCTCCGGCACCGGGGATTGTGGTGGGTGGGCTCTGAAGCATCGCACCAGGGGCGGGATTCCTCGGAAACGGGCGGGGCGGGCATCTCCGGCGGGAAGGAGTGGCGAGAACCACTCTGGCGTCGGACCGCCCCGAAGGTAAAGAATCCTCCGCACCTTCAGGGGCTAGGCCGACACCGGAGTGGTTTGCACCGAGCTGGCCGGCGCGGAAGGGGCTTGGTGCCACGCCAACCGGCGCCGAAGGGCCTCTGCCGGCTGCCGCGAGTTGGCGCATGCGCGGGAGCGCCAGCGTGTGCTGGATTCACCCTAGCACATGCGCAAGGGGGGTTCATCTCCGGTCGGCGGCCGCTGATAGCGGCGCCCACTGGCGATTCTCCTGCCCGTGATGGGCCGAGTGGCAGCCCGTTTCCGGCGGGTTCTGCCGCCGCATGTTACGACAGGTACTTACCGGCGGGATCTGGCTCCGCGGGCGGCCTCTGGGGTCCTCGGGCGGGCGTGGGGGCATCTGGCCCTGGGGGGTGCCCCCATGGTGGACTGGCCCGCGATCGGAGCCCACCGATCCGCGGGCGGGCCTGTGCCGTGGAAGCACTCTATTCCTCCGTGCCGGCAGGTGTACCGGTCCGTGATGGCCGGCGTGGAGATGAACCTCCCCTGCGCATGTACTGGGATGACACCAGCACACGCTGCGCTCCCGTGCATGCGCCAACTCGCGGCAGCCGGCGGAGGCCCTTCGGCGCCGGTTGGCGTGGCGCCAAGCCCCTTCCGCGCCGGCCAGTGCGGTGCAAACCACTCCGGTGTCGGCCTAGCCCCTGAAGGTGCGGAGGATTCCTCACCTTCGGGGCGGCCCGACGCCGGAGTGGTTCTCGCCACTCCTTCCCGCTGGAGTTGCCCGCCCCGCCGGTTTCCGAAGAATCCCGCCCCGGTGCGATGCTTCAGAGCCCACCCACCACAATCACCGAGTGACGATGCTCCAGCTAAACGGACTGTTTGCTGTGTGTCTACACTCTCCCTCACTATTGGAAACTCAAATTCAACTGCAGTGTTTAATCGAATTTCTTCATCGAGATGTAGTTGTATATAGACTAATTTTAAATGTTTACTGACATAATATGCCTCTCTGTTCATCGATGAATATGCAGTGTAAAATAAGAAATCTTAATGTTATACTTAATTAAGTTTACTTTTTAATTAGGTTTACTTGTTAGTTTTTGATTAATTAATTGATCTAGCTTGTATTCGAGGTGTTTAATATTAAATTTAACGTTTACAGATTTAACCTGACACGCCTCGTTGTGTTGTGATGATTGATGTGAATGTTTCTTCCAGCTCCAATCACAGACTCACAGAGAAAGAAAAATGAGAGAGTGAGTAAGAGAGGGAGAGAGTGAGAGCAAGGGAGCAAGACTCAAGGCCTCAGGCCCTGTGAACAGAACACTCTGCTCACAGCCTGAATCACAGTGTCCGCTCCCTTATGGCCTCTGTTTCAGTGCCGCTCTGCTCAAAGTCTCACCCACTGTCACTACTCCGTTCACAGACTCAGACTTTGTGAATGCTCCGCTCACTGCCTCAGTCTCTGTCACCACTCGGCTCAGGGCCACGGCCTCTGTGGCTCCACTGCTCCCATTCCCCCATCCCATTACAGAGCCACTCCCAGCCTCGGCCTCTGTCACTCCACTGTTTGGGGCCTTAGCCTCTGTGACTGTATCACTCTCAGCCTTGGTCTCAGAGAACATTCTGCTCTCAGCACTGCCTTCTCTGAGGCCAAATGGGTTGAATATAGAGGAACACAATATAGGGTGTGTGTGGTAAACACCAATGGTCATACACTATGTGCATTATGGTACTGCCACTGTACGACAGTCATTACAGTAAATCCCTGCCTGCTGGCTCCACCCAACAGGCTCTGTATAAAAGTGTACACTCTCCTGCGCTGCCTCCATTCTGGTTCCAGCTGCAAGAGGCTTGGATCACCTGGAGCTGAACCCTCATGAAGCCGATGCCACAGCCACTTTCGAGCACTGGCTAGCCAGCTTTGAAGGATATCTCGGAGCATCCACAGAAGCCCTCTCAGACCCGCAGAAGCTCCAGGTCCACTACGCATGGGTGAGCCCACATGTTTTCCTCCTCATTCGGGATGCTCCCACTTACACAGAAGCGCTGGCACTACTAAAAGGACAGTACATCAAGACTGTTAATCAGTTGTTTGCCAGGCACCTCCTGGCCACGAGATGGCAGCTCCCGGGGGAGTCCCAGGACGATTTCCTGCGTGCCTTGCGGATACTTGGCAGAAACTGTAATTGCCAGGCAGTGTCGGCAGTCCAACGTACGGAACTGCTGATCAGAAACCGTGCCTATGTCACGGGCATTAAATCCAATTACGTCCGCCAGTGATTACTGGAAAGGTGTACACTCGACCTTAGTGAGACTGTACCGCTCGCTAACTCCCTGGAAGTGGCCTCCCTCAATCTAGATTCCTACACCTCCGACCGCGCGGCACCCTCGTGGGCATCATGGGCCCCACCATCGTCCGACCAAGATACACCGCAAGCCTGCGCTGCGCGGCAGCCAGCAAATTCCGGAGGCCCCAAATGCTATTTTTGTGGCCGGAACAAGCACCCCGGACAACGCTGCCCAGCACGGAGCGCGACCTGCAACGGGTGTGGCAAGAAGGGCCACTTTGTATACGTTTCCCAGGCCCGTTCTGTCGCTGCCATTTCCAGGCCCAACATCACTGCACCCCCTATGTGCGATTCAGAGGCGCCGCCATCTTCACCGCCGCCCACCACGTACGGCCCGTGGGTGCCACCATCTTGGATGTCGTCCGCCATGTGCGCCCGCCATCTTCAGCACCGTCATCTTGGAACGCACCCCAGGACCTCTGCTTGCCTGGCCATTCGCGGGCCACCGATACCTCCACCACCGCCGATCAGCCCTTCCACCAACTTCCGCAGCTCACCTCCATCACCCTCGATCAGTCTCGACCCCCCAACCTCGCCACCGCTACAATGACTGTACGGATCAAAGGGCACGAGACGATCTGCCTCTTTGACTCCGGGAGCACGGAGAGTTCCATCCACCCTGCTACGGTAAGGCGCTGCTCCCTCCCGGTCCTCCCCGTCACCCTAAAAATCTCCCTGGCCTCCGGATCCCATTCCATACAGATCCGGGGGTACTGCGTCGTGACCCTCTCCGTACAGGACGTAGAGTACAGTAACTTCAGACTCTACGTCCTCCTCCATCTCTGCGCTGCCCTGATACTAGGTCTCGATTTTCAGTGCCACCTCCAGAGCCTTACCCTGAAGTTCGGCGGACCCTTGCCCCCCCTCACCGTTTGTGGCCTCACGACCCTTAAGGTCGACCTGCCCTAACTCTTAGCGAACCTCACCCCGGACTGTAAGCCCGTCGCCACGAGGAGCAGACGGTATAGTGCACAGGACAGGACCTTTATCAGGTCGGAAGTCCAACGGCTTCTGCAGGAGGGGGTCATTGAGGCCAGTAACAGCCCCTGGAGAGCTCAAGTGGTGGTAGTTAAGACTGGGGAGAAACATTGTATGGTCATCGACTACAGTCAGACGATCAACCAGTATATGCAGGACAACACGTACCCCCTCCCACGCATATCTGACATGGTCAACCAGATTGCGCAGTATCAAGTCTTCTCCACAGTTGACTTGAAGTCTTCATACCACCAGCTCCCAATCCGCCCGGAGGACGGTCAATACCCTGCATTCGAAGCAGACGGCCGCCTCTACCATTTTCTTTGGGTTAGCTTCGGCGTCACCAATGGGGTCTCGGTCTTCCAGCGAGAGATGGACCGAATGGTTGACCAGTACGGATTGCGGGCCAGGTTCCCGTATCTGGATAACGTCACCATCTGTGGCCACGACCAGCAGGACTACGACGCGAACCTCCAGAAATTCCTCCACACCGCTAAGCTGCTTAACCTTACCTATAATGAGGAGAAATGCGTTTTCCGCACTTCCCGCTTAGCCATTCTTGGCTACGTTGTGGAAAATGGAGTCCGAGCACCCGACCCCGACCGCATGTGCCCCCTCCTGAAACTCCCTCTCCCCCACTGCCCCAAGGCCCTGAAACGATGCCTGAGGTTCTTCTCATATTGCACCCAGTGAGTCCCTAATTATGCGGACAAGGCCTGCCCACTCATCAAGTCCACTGTTTTCCCCCTGATGGCTGAGGCCCGCCGGGCCATCAACCACATCAAGGCAGACATCACCAAGGCCACGACGCATGCAGTCGACGAGTCCCTCCCCTTTCAGGTGGAGAGTGACGCATCGGACGTGGCTCTGGCCGCCACCCTCAACCATGCGGGCAGACCCGTGGCCTTCTTCTCCCGCACCCTCCATGCCTCTGAAATTCGGCACTCCTCTGTCGAAAAGGAGGCACAAGCCATTGTGGCAGCTGTGCGACACTGGCGGCATTACCTGGCCGGCAGGAGATTCACTCTCCTCACTGACCAACTGTCGGTTGCCTTCATGTTTAGTAATACACAGTGGGGCAAGATTAAGAACGACAAGATCTTGAGGTGGAGGATCAAACTCTCCACCTATAACTACGAGATCTTGTATCGCCCAGGGAAGCTCAATGTGCCGCCAGATGCCCTATCCTGCGGTACATGTGCCAGCGCACAAGTAGACCGACTTCGGGCTCTCCACAATGACCTCTGTCACCCGGGGGTCACTCGTTTTTTTCATTTTGTCAAGGCCCGCAACCTGCCTTACTCCATCGTGGAGGACAGGACTGTGACCAGGGACTGCCAAGTCAGCGCGGAGTGCAAACCGCACTTCTACCGGCCAGACAGAGCGCATCTGGTGAAGGCCCCCTTCCCCTTTGAGCGCCTCAGCATGGACTTCAAAGGGCCCCTCCCCTCCACTGACCGCAATGTGTACTTTCTCAATACCATTGATGAGTACTCACATTTCCCTTTCGCCATCCCATGCCCTGACATGACTTCTGCCAAGGTCATCAAGGTCCTACACGGTATCTTCACCTTGTTTGGTTTCCCCACCTACATCCACAGCAACCGGGGATCCTCCTTCATGAGCGATGAGCTGCGTCAGTTCCTGCTCAGCAAAGGCATCGCCTCGAGCAGGACGACTAGCTCCAACTCCCTGGGAGACAGACAGGTGGAGAGGGAGAACGCAACGGTCTGGAAGGCCGTCCTGCTGGCCCTTCGGTTTAGGAGTCTCCCGGTCTCCCGCTGGCAGGAGGTCCTCCCCGATGCGCTCCACTCCATCCAGTCACTCCTGTGCACTGCTACCAATGAGACACCTCACGAACGTGTGTTTGCCTTCCCTAGGAAGTCCACCTCCGGGGTCTTGCTCCCAACCTGGCTGACAGTTCCTGGGCCTGTCCCCCTCCGGCAGCATGCGAGGAGCCAGAAATCGGATCCGCTCGTCGAAAAAGTCCTCCTCCTCCATGCGAACCCACATACGCCTACGTGGCACACCATGATGGGCGGCAGGACACAGTCTCCCTCCAGGACCTGGCACCCGCTGGTGTGGCGGTATCCACCTATATTAAAGGCTGACCAGAACTGATTTTATATTAAATCATATATTCACTCTATATTAAAAGCTGATCAGAGCTGATGTCATATTAAATCATATATTTAACCCGATATTAAAAACTGATGACTGATGAAGTCAAGGTAAACCATTACTTATCAGAATAATGTTTTTTAATATGTATTACAGACATTATCTTTGTAAGAGTCCAGATGCAGTGAACTCATTAAGTCTTGTGGCCTTGTCTGGAAATAAGCTCTGCCAACTAAGGGAGGATATCACTTGTATAGTGGCCTTGCCACTATGGGGGGCTACTGCTTGGCAAGAGACCCTGCCAAGAAGGGAGGCTGGTGTTTTTCTGGAGATAGCTGCCGGAGGTATCAACCTCGTATCTTTAGGGACAAGTGTCTTGCTGGATCTCGCTAGAAACCAAGGTCATGCCGACCAAGAGAGAGACTGTTCTTTGTCTCAAAATAACTGGGGAGTCAAGCTCTCTAAGTAAGAAAAGGATATAAATGATTAAGCAAAAGCTGCAAAAGTTAGAGTTTCGCTTGGAGAGCTGTTTAGGAGATTATAAGGGTGTTTATTTGAGTAAGCTGCTATCCTGACCCGTAGAGTTCTGCTCTTGATTGAGTATCGAACTCCGAGACTACTAGTCGTTGTAAGTATGAAATATTCATAGCTTAAGCAATTATGTAGTTTGGGAGTTCACAGACTAACTCATCACATATCCTGTATTTGTCAAACTGTATCATTTATCAAAACACTTGTATTACCTTTTTTTCTTTAAGTAATTTACATATATATTTTACCATATGGATCCATGTCTATTTCAATAAATAAGAGGGACATTTAACTAAGACTCATCATATTCTCACCATTTGAGGCTATCTGAAGGGTTACTTGCCCTTGCCTGGCTCTCAAGAATTAGAAATATTTAGTCGACGTTAAGGAAAAGATAGCATCTAAGTCATAGTCTATCCTGTACACTAAAGGTAGTGAACGCAAGGCACATTGTGGATACTATAATTATACCTCCCAAATAGCGAGTCTTACTTTAGATATTCACAAGGCCTTGTCTGGTAGCTTACAACCTCGACTAATCGGGAAGGTCTTGGATAGAATACTCCTCAACTGTCACACTGGTTCCCCATCCACAATCACCACCACCCCAACCTGGTGCCTTTCCCTCCAATTGCCACCCCCGCACCTGCACCATTCACCCCCAACAGCGACCCTCACCGAAACCCCCACCCCAGCAGCACCCGTCCCCCCACCGGATCCAATACTGCGTGAAGAAAGAGAAGACAGCACGCTCCGGGAGTCGCAGGTGCCCACATCGGCGCCCACACCACAACCGGGACTGAGGCGATTGCTGCCGAGGGTCAAAGCCCCCAACACACTCGACCTGTAATGTTGCTTGATCCCCACTGGACTCTTTTTTTAAACAGGGGGTGAATGTGGTAAACACCAATGGTCATACACTACGTTTATTTCGGTACAGCCACTGTCCTACAGTCAATACAGTAAATCCAGGCCTGCTGGCCCCACCCAGCTTGCTCTGTATAAAAGTATATATACACTCACCTGCGCTGCCTCCATTCTGGTTCCAGCTGCAGGAGGCTTAACATCTTGCTCAATAAAGCCTCAATAGTTTACCATATCGTCTCGTGGTCATTGATGGTACATCAGTGTGTAGGACAGAGATCAGGTGGACCACACAATTAAGATTTAGCCTGAATATTGGAGGTTCGGAGCAGAAGCAAGAAAAGAAATAAGAGAAGCAAAATACTGTGGGTGGAGACTGCCAGTTAGCAGATCAATGAATACAAAACACTTCAATTGGTTTATGAAAAGTGACAGGGTGGTAAAAGGAGGCTGGAGTGGATAATGGATCTGAAAGGGGGTTTAGACACGAAGGGAGGCAGAATGGTACTGAATGAGTCACTGGGCTGGATTCCCCATTGGCTGATGCCAAAATCGTGAAAAGTGATTGGGCGGAGAATAGCTTCCGATGCTGAAATCGCAGTAGATGCCAGTTTGACCCCAAATCGGGATGCTCTGGCACTCCGAAAGCGGCATAAATGCGGCGCTCGGCGAGCGAGCTGAAAGTACAGTAGGCATATCATTATCGGGCCTTACACCCAATTCTCCGGGGCCTCCGCGAGTCACCGCCTCCGATGGGCAGAGTTCCTGATGCCGTGGTTCACTTCTGCTCTCACAAATCGTGAACCTGGCGTCCTGGCTGCTGAGCGAGACAGCGGCAGAAGCAAATGGCGTGGAGTCACTGCAGGCTGCTGGCCTGGGCACGAGCCTTGCTGGCTGCGGCGGGGGGCCCCAGCCAGGGCTGGGGGAAGGGAGGGGGAGGGGGGACAGGCCGAGCAGCCGGGGTGCCCCTCCTCCCCCCATGGGACTGGGGGAGTGCCCAGGCACTGACCCCCATCTGTAGCCATCTGGGATGGCCACTTCCCGATTACAAAATGGTCACTTTGCAAAGAATGCAGGGAAAATGGACAATGCTGAGAAAACAAGCAGGTTCAGAGCTTGTCTGTATATTGGAGCTGCAGCTCCCAGACAAGACCAAAACTGCAAACCCATTAACATACTAATGAGCCATTTTTGGGGACAAAAGAGTAGCATTTGAGTAAACGATACTAAGGCAGACACCCCGGCACCAGATGAGACTAGAACAAAGCAGGCCAATGGCCACCTAGGACACGCCCAGCCATCAGGGCACCCACCCCTTTATTGGAGGAAATCAATAGGAACGATTGAGAAACGGCCCAATTGATTAGGGCCAAATTCAAGGCCCGCCCAAAAGCACGCAAAGCCCCTTTTGGTATAAGAGGGATTTCCCAAGAGAGAATCGCTCTCTTGGACCCGGCTCTCACCGAGGAGAGACCTGTCCACCAGCTGCACCAGAAGCAAGTCAGTCCAAGGTCACGCATGCTACCAGACAGATGTCCTTAGCTGTTATCCCGTACCCGTTCCACCCCAGCAGCCTCAGAACCGAACAACGGCCATTGTTCCTCTGACTGAGTGGGCGCCCGAAGCTAAGTATAGGCTTTAGCAGTAGTGATAGTTTAGTCTGTAGAGTTTCGTGCATGAGTATATTTAACTGTGTGTGTAAATAAATAAGCATCGACTTTGAACTTACTAACTGGTGTATCGAGTCTTTGATCAGTATTCGGTTTTGAACCTTGTGGCGGTATAGAAAGATACCTGGCGACTCTTGAGCAAAACGTAATTAGAATTAAGGAAGGCGACCATATTGACCGCCATATTCAGAGCCAACAGAATTAGCAACATTTACTCGCGACCTCTGACGGGACTCGACCTAGAAGTGGCCTAGTCACTCCGAGAGAACCCAAACTTGAATTGGAATCCAATTGGAAACAGAAAAAAAAACCCACAAGTGTGAGAACGATACTGATCAAACCTCCGAGATGTGCTCTGTGGAACACACAGGAAACAGTTTTCCATACAGAAAGACATCCAACGATCATTACCCTTTGTTTCCTGTCACTGTGACAATATTGGATCCAACCTGCCACCTTCCACTGTATCCCACGAGGTCTCACTTTTCTGCCCAGATGCCATGTGAGACCATGTCAATGCCTTACTGAAATCTATATTGACAACATGCACTGCATTACCCTCATCAATCCTCCTTGTTGCTCCCTCAAAAAATTTGACTTAAGTTAGTAAGGCACCTAGGGGTGGTGCAGTGGTTAGCACTGCTGCCTCACGGTGCCAAGGACCTGGGTTCAATCCCGGCCCCGGGTCACTGTCCGTGTGGAGTTTGCACATTCTCCCCGTGGCTGCATGGGTCTCACGCCCACAACCCAAAGATGGATAGGTGGACTGACCACACTAAAGTGCCCCTTAATTGGAAAAAAAATTGGGTACTGTAAAAAATTTTTTTAAGTTAGACTGATCACACATGCACAAAAACTGCCAGCTTGGCAGTGGCACCCTGGTAGTGCCCATGCCAGCTGGCAATGCCACATGGACACTTTGGCAGTGCCAGGCTGGCACCCAGGTAGCACTACCAGGGTGCTCAGGTGGCACCAGCATTGCCTGGGACCGAAGGGCATGCAACTGGGGGGGCCTCCGATCCCTTGGGAGACCCCCATCAGTGCCATTCCATCTGGTCCCCATTTGTGGCTTGATAGGCCATTTCAGAGAGCAGTTAAGAGACAACCACATTACTGCGTGTCTGGAGTCAGGTAACTATCGCAGATTTTCTTCCCTGAAGGGCATTAGTGAACCAGTTGGGATTTTACTACAATTGATGCTGACCCATAGTCACTATCACATAGACTAACATTCCATTCCACATTTTATTAATTAGATTTAAATTCCATCTTCTGCTATGTTAGGATTTGAGCCCATGTCTCCACAGCATTAGTCTGGGCCTCTGGATTACTAGTTTACCGAATTCCAGTACAGAAGGAGTTCATTTGACTTGACAAGAGCCTGTGTTGGCTCTTTGGAAGAGCAATTGTGTTTAGTCCTGTATCCTTACTTGTTATCTGTAGACATGTAAGTCTCTCATTGTCATGTACCTGTCCA
This sequence comes from Scyliorhinus torazame, assembly GCF_047496885.1. Classification (NCBI taxonomy): domain Eukaryota; kingdom Metazoa; phylum Chordata; class Chondrichthyes; order Carcharhiniformes; family Scyliorhinidae; genus Scyliorhinus; species Scyliorhinus torazame. The sequence continues at coordinate 101,558,285 of NC_092709.1, forward strand.
GCACCATTTTAAAATTATTTATGGAATTAGCCTCCTTTATTCTTTTTTTAAAAAATAATTTTTATTAAAGGTTTTCATAAAACATCAATAACAAAATGAGAAAGAAAAAAGAACCCAACAGGGTTAAGTACAAAACACAATCTAAAAAAGCAACCCCCCAAACCGCCCCCCCCCCCCGTACCTAAATAATAAATTAACATTAACACCCCGACTTAACACAACAGGTGTATACACCCCCTCAGACCCTCCAGTGTAAACAACATAAACAAAAATAAAGTAACCCCCCCCCCCCACCCGCCGAGCTGCTGCTGCCATTGACCAATGTCTATCGTTCTGCCAGGAAGTCTAAGAACGGTTGCCGCCGCCTAAAGAACCCTTGTACCGACCCTCTCAAGGCGAATTTCACCCTCTCCAATTTAATGAACCCTGCAATATCGCTGATCCAGGATTCCACGCTTGGGAGCCTTGTATCTTTCCACTGAAGGAGAATCCTTCGCCGGGCTACCAGGGACGCAAAGGCCAGAATTCCGGCCTCTTTCGCCTCCTGCACTCCCGGCTCGTCTGCCACCCCAAATATTGCGAGCCCCCAGCCCGGTCTGACCCTGGATCCTATCACCCTCGACACAGTCCTCGCTACGCCCTTCCAAAATGCCTCCAGCGCTGGGCATGCCCAGAATTTATGGGTGTGATTTGCTAGGCTCCCTGAGCACCTAACACACCTGTCCTCACCCCCAAAGAACCGGCTCATCATTGTCCCGGTCATGTGTGCCCTGTGCAGCACCTTAAACTGTATGAGGCTGAGCCTCGCGCACGAAGAGGAAGAATTCACCCTCCGGAGGGCATCTGCCCACGTCCCCTCTTCGATCTCCTCTTCCAACTCCTCCTCCCACTTACCTTTCAACTCCACCACCAAGGCCTCCTCCTCCTCCTGCATCACCTGGTAAGTTTCCGAGATCTTCCCCACTCCCACCCACCCCCCCCCCGAGAGCACCCTGTCCTGTACTGTGTGTGGCAGTAGCCACGGGAATGCTACCACCTGCCGTCTGGCAAACGCCCTTACCTGTAACTACCTGAAGGTGTTCCCCGGGGGGAGCTCGTACTTCTCCTCCAGCTCACCCAAGCTCGCGAACTTCCCGTCCACAAACAGGTCCCCCAACTTTCGTATCCCTGCCCTGTGCCACCCCAAAAACCCTCCACCTGTTCTTCCTGGGGCGAACCAGTGGTTCCCCCGTAATGGGGTCCACGCCGAGGCCCCAACTTCCACCCTATGCCGCCTCCACTGCCCCCAGATTTTGAGGGCCGCCACCACCACTGGGCTCGTGGTGTACCTCCTTGGAGGGAGCGGCAGCGGCGCCGTTGCCATGCCCCCAGATACGTACCCACACAGGACGCCGTCTCCAGCCTCTTCCATGCAGCCCCCTCCCCCTCCATCACCCACTTGCGCACCATCGTCGCATTGGCGGCCCAGTAGTACCCACAGAGGTTGGCCAGCGCCAGCCCTCCACCATCTCTACTCCGCTCCAGGAACACCCTTCTCACCCTCGGAGTCCCTCACGCCCACACAAACCCCATTTTACTCCTGTTAACACGCCTGAAAAAAGCCTTCGGGATAAACACGGGGAGGCACTGGAACAGGAACAAAAACCTTGGGAGCACCGTCATTTTGACTGACTGCACCCTACCCGCCAAGGACAGCGGCAATGCGTCCCACCTCTTGAACTCCTCCTCCATTTGCTCCACCAGCCCCGTAAAGTTAAGCCTATGCAGGGCCCCCCAGCTCCTGGCCACCTGGACACCCAAATATCTGAAGCTCCTCTCCGCCCTTTTTAGTGGGAGCTCGCCAATCCCCCTCTCCTGGTCCCCTAGCTGAACTACGAACAGCTCGCTCTTCCCCATATTGAGCTTGTACCCCGAAAAGTCCCCGAATTCCCTAAGGATCCTCATTACCTCTGGCATTCCTCCCACCGGGTCCGCCACATACAGCAGCAGGTCGTCCGCATAAAGTGACACCCTATGCTCCTCCCCACCCCGCACCAACCCCATCCAGCTCCTCGACTCTCTCAGTGCCATAGCCAGGGGTTCAATCGCCAGTGCGAAGAGCAGGGGGGACAGGGGACACCCCTGTCTCGTCCCTCGGTGCAACCGAAAGTACTCGGACCTCCTCCTATTTGCGGCCACACTCGCCATCGGGACCTCATACAACAGCCTAACCCACCTGACAAACCCCTCCCCAAACCCAAACCCCTTCAGCACCTCCCACAGGTACCCCCACTCTACCCTATCGAAGGCCTTCTCAGCGTCCATCGCCACCACTACCTCCGCCTCCCCCTCCCTCGCCGGCATCAGGATAACGTTCAAAAGCCTCCGCACATTCGCGTTCAACTGTCTCCCCTTCACAAACCCCGTCTGGTCTTCATGAATGATCTGTGGCACACAATCCTCAATCCTCGTGGCTAAGACCTTCGCCAGCACCTTGGCATCTACATTTAGCAAGGAAATCGGTCTGTAAAAACCCACATTGCAGGGGATCCTTGTCCCGCTTCAGGATCAAGGAGATCAGTGCCCGGGACATCGTCGGGGGTAAAGCCCCCCCCCCCTCCTTTGCCTCATTAAAGGTTCTAACTAACAGCGGGCCCAACAGGTCCATAAATTTTTGTTATAGAATTCGACCGGGAAACCGACCGGCCCCGGTGCCTTCCCCGCCTGCATGCTTCCTATCCCTTTGATCAGCTCCTCCAGCTCAATCGGGGCCCCCAGTCCCGCGACCAGTCCCTCTTCCACCTTTGGAAACCTCAATTGGTCCAGGAAACGGCCCATCCCTCCCTCCTCCCGTGGGGGCTCGGATCGGTACAATTCCTCGTAGAAGTCCCTAAAGACCCCATTGATGCCAACCCCACTCCGCACCACGCCCCCTCCCCTGTCCTTAACTCCCCCGATCTCCCTAGCTGCATCCCGCTTCCGAAGCTGATGCGCCAGCATCCAGCTTGCCTTTTCCCCATACTCGTAGACCGCCCCCTGGGCCTTCCTCCACTGCACCTCCGCCTTCCTGGTGGTCACCAGGTTGAATTCGGCCTGGAGGCTGCGCCTCTTCCTCAACAATCCTTCCTCAGGCTCTTCCGCATACCTCCTGTCTACCCTCACCATCTCCCCCACCAGCCTCGCCCTCTCCCCCCGCTCCCTCCGCTCTATGTGGGCCCTAATGGAGATCAGCTCTCCCCTCACCACCGCCTTCAGTGCCTCCCATACCATCCCCACTCGGACCTCCCTGTTGTCGATGGTCTCCAAGTACCTCTCTATACTTCCTCGGACCTGCTAGCTCACCTCCTCGTCCGCCAACAGCCCCACCTCCAAGCGCCACAGCGGGCGCTGGTCCCTCTTCTCCCCCATCTCCAAGTCCACCCAATGCGGGGCGTGGTCCGAAATGGCTATTGCCGAATACTTGGTATCCTCTACTCTCGCTATCAGTGCCCTACTCAAAATGAAAAAGTCGATTCGAGAATAAGCCTTATGGACATGTGAGAAGAATGAAAATTCCCTAGCCCCCGGCCTTGCAAATCTCCAAGGGTCCACCCCTCCCATTTGGTCCATAAATCCCCCTCAACACTCTCGCCGCCGCCGGCTTCCTACCCGTCCTAGACCTGGAGCGATCCAGTGCCGGATCCAACACCGTGTTGAAGTCTCCCCCCATTATCAGGCCCCCCACTTCCAAGTCTGGGATCCGACCCAACATACGCCGCATAAAACCCGCATCGTCCCAGTTCGGAGTATACACATTGACCAGTGCCACCCTCTCTCCCTGCAACTTACTACTTACCATTATGTACCTACCGCCATTATCTGCCACAATGCTCGACGCCTCGACTGACACCTTCTTTCCCACCAAGATCGCCACCCCTCGATTTTTGGCATCTAGCCCCGAGTGAAACACCTGACCTACCCACCCTTTCCTCAGTCTTACCTGGTCTGCCACGTTCAGGTGTGTCTCCTGGAGCATAACCACATCCGCCTTGAGCCCCTTCAGGTGCGCGAACACGTGGGCCCGCTTAACCGGCCCATTCAGTCCCCTTACATTCCAGGTTATCAGCTGGATCAGGGGGCTACCCGCCCCCCCTCCCCCGCCGACTAGCCATGACCCCTCCTCGGCCAGCCACGCGCCCGCACCCCATACCCGGCCCGTTCCCCACAGCGGCATACCCCCGTCTTGGCCCACCCTCACTCGCTCCAGCTCCTCCTTGATCTTAGCAGCAGCAACTCGATTCCCGCCCTCCACCCCTGGCTAAGACCCATCCTAGCTGGTTTACTCCCCCCATTGCACTTCCGCAAGTCTGCTGACTCTGGCCATTCCCGCCTCCCCTTCGACTCCTCCCATTGTGTGGCATACCCTCCTCTCCCGCTCCCCATCCACAGGCTCTCCCCCTCCACCCTCCGTTCTAAGCGCGGGAAACAATCCTCGCTTCCCCGCCCCGGTCCCGCCCCCCCAGTCTTCGGCACGGGAAAAAAGCCCACGCTCTCCACCTACCAGGCCCCGCCACCAACCAAAACCGTGCCCAACCCGCCCCATCCACCCTCCCCAACCCAAAAGAGAAAAACACAGAGAAAAAGAATTCCAAAACAATGCAAAGCCCCCCCCCCCCCACCCCAAACCAAAGATAGGCAAAACATATCCACCACAGTCCCCAATCGACCATCCCGACCCTCAGTCTGTGTCCAGCTTATCGGCCTGAACAAAGGCCCACGCCTCCTCCGGAGACTCAAAATAATGGTGCCGGTCCTTGTAGGTAACCCACAGTCACGCCGGCTGCAACATGCCAAACTTCACCCCCTTCCTGTGCGGCACCGCCTTCGCTCGATTGTACCCGGCCCTCCTCTTCGCCACCTCCGCACTCCAGTCCTGATATATCCGAACCTCCACGTTCTCCCACCTGCTGCTCCTCTCCTTCTTGGCCCACCTGAGCACACACTCCCGATCGACGAACCGATGGAACCGCACCAGCACCGCCCGCGGAGGCTCGTTAGCCTTGGGCCTCCTACGCCAACACTCTATGGGCCCCTTCAAGCTCCAGGGGCTCCTGGAAGGACCCTGCTCCCATCAGCGAGTTCAACATGGTGACCACATAGGCCCCCACGTCCTGCCCCTCCAGCCCCTCCGGGAGGCCCAGAATCCGCAGATTCTTCCGCCTCGACCGATTCTCCATCTCCTCGAACCGCTCCTGCCATTTCTTATGGAGCGCCTCGTGCACCTCCACCTTTACCGCCAGGCCTAAGATCTCGTCCTCATTGTCAGAGATCTTTTGTCGAGCCTCTCGGATCGCCACCCCCTGGGCCGTCTGTGTCTCCAGCAGCTTATCAATAGAAGCCTTCATCGGCTCTAGCAGGTCCGTTTTAATCTCTCTGAGGCAGCGCTGGATACCCTCCTGTTGCTCCTCCGCTCACTGCATCCACACTGCCTGGTCTCCGCCCGCCGCCATTTTGTCCTTCTTCCCTCCCTTCTTCTGGTCCACCACCACCTTTTTTACAGACGGGGAGCTATTATTAACTCCTTCCCACACCGGGAAACGTCGAAAAAGTGCCCTTGGGGGCCCTGAAAAGAGCCCAAAAGTCCGTTTTTGCGGGAGCCGCCAAATGTGCGACTTAGCTCCGCATAGCCGCAACCGGAAGTCTCAAGAGGGAATCCTTTTGGCAGTGTTCGCTTCACCAATCTGCCCCAAAAAGTCTGTGGAAACTCCTGAAAAAGGTCTGAGAGTCCGTTCCAGATGGGAGCTGCCGAATGCGCGACCTACTCCTCCATGCCGCCACCGGAAGCCTCGTCCCCGCTTCTTCAATGGCTGGTAGATCTTTTCACAGTTGTTCCCTCTGCTGCTAGAATTCACCTTTAATAGAGGCCCTCAAGTCAGCTTGCAGCTTTAAGCTTGCCCTTCCCCCGGCTGCATGCTGGAAGAGGCCCCTCTCTCCCCTGCAGTTACAGCCAAATCTTTTACTCTTTCTGCCGGGTCTGGTAACCAAAAGACATACCATTCCTGGGGGACACTGTCAGGGGAATGTTGCAGTCGTCTTCCCACACCAGGAAATGTCAAACAAATGCCGTGGGGGCCCTGTAAAGAGCCCAAAAGTCCGTTCCAAGCGGGAGCTACCGAATATGTGACCTAGCTCTGCATAGCCGCACCCGGAAGTCTCCCTTTATTCTTTTTGAGCATTTCAAATGCTGAGTGAAAACAAAAACTAATTTCCACTCTAGATCTGTTACCAATAATTTAAAATCAATAATCTCCAGTTATTGACCTACTCACCAGAAGAATAGATTTTTTTATCATTAGTTATAAATCTATAATATCTGGTTTTGATTCACCCATCAAAAATAATACATTGTCTCGATCTGCTCTGTATCAAAATCTGCCATAATCCTAAAAATCTCCAAAGTCACCACTTAACCATCTCTGTTTCCTCATCAGTTAAATACCTCATCCCTAGTAGCCATACGACCATAAGATCACTGAAAGGAAAATTAAATCCTCGGGAGCACATTCATTTTAATAGTTTGAACCATGCCTGCCAAGGCTAGGGGGAAGTTATTCCCTCTGCAAATCTGCTTTGATACTGTTAGTCAGACTGGTGTAAATTAACTTCTGAAGTGAGGCGCATTTGTGGGCCACCTGGACCCCCAGATAGCAAAAACTTATCTTAGCAAGGCAAAAAGGTAACATCCCCAGTTGGGCTCCCCTCCCAGGGGGGTTAACCAGGAATCTTTCACTTTGCCTAAGTTCAATTCGTACCAAGAGAAGGAGCCAAAGGTGTTAAGCTTTACAGGTCACCTCCAGCAGGGACACATTACAGCCCCTGTGGATGTACAGATTGGCAACATTAAAACGAAACACTCGGTCATTTTGGTAGATTTACCCCAGGCAGCAGAACACATCTTGGGAATAGATTTCATGAATGCACACAACACTTTGTTCTACCCCGTAAATAAATGTGGGTGAAAAATGGCCAGAGCAGCACCAGCCTCCTGCACGCTCACAGTAGGAGACTACGCACACAGGATTAGCTCAGTAGGAGAGTACTGCTTTGATCCACAAACCATTACCACAGACAAAATGGTTAGAGAAGTCTTGAAAAGACATAAAGCATCGTTTGCCCAGCACAAGCACGACTGCGGCAAAATCCCAGGAGTGGTTAACATTACAAGTCCCAATCCTAAGCCCCAGAAACAATACGGCTTCCCCCAGCAAGCTGAGGGAGAGATAGCCAAAGTAATCCAGAATTTATTAAACCAAGGAGTGATTTGACCCGCAGCATCAACGAACAATGCCCCGATGTGGCCCGTACGGAAATCAAATGGTTCATGGCGACTGACCATCGATTGTAGGGAATTAAACAAAGAGACTCCGTTAGCAGCCCCCACCATTGCCACAAGCCCCGAGACTATGTTAAAACAGGGACTCCAGTCAAAAACTTTCACGGTATTGGATATTAGCAATGGCTTTTGGTCCATTCCACTGGACAAAATGTGCCAGCACAAGTTTGCATTCACTTTCCAGGGACAGCAGTACACATGGACGTGCCTTCCACAAGGCTTCCACAACTCCCCCTCCATTTTTCACAGACAATTGGCGAACGGCTTATCAAAAATTTCCCGCCCTGAATGCCTTGTTCAGTATGTGGACGACTTGCTCCGACAGACTGACACCAAGGAAGAGCACATTTCGCTTCTTTCGGAATTATTAGGACTACTCACAGAAATTGGATGCAAAATTAACCCCAAGAAGGCCCAAATTCACCAGGAAAAAGTCACTTATTTAGGTACGGTCACCACGCATGGTAAGCGTGAAATAGAACACAAACAGTTAGACCCGATTATAAAATTGCCCTTGCCCCAAAGTTCTACAGTGCTCCGGTCATTTTTAGGACTGGTTGGTTATTGCAGGAACCACATAGACAGTTTTGCCACAAAAGCAGCCCCACTTTCCGAGCTCCTTAAGAAACAGGCCCCATGGAAATGGCTTCCACAGCACACGGATGCCATGGATGCATTGAAACGCGCCCTAAGCACAGCCCCCGCTTTGCAAGCCCCAGATCCACACTCCCCATATGTGATAGAGGTAGCGACCACCGACAGAACCCTTTCGGCCGTACTCCTGCAGGAAAGGCACAATCGTTTAGGACCCGTAGCCTATGCCTCACGAGTTTTCGATCCAGTAGAGCAGGGATTTTCAGCCTGCAAAAGGAGGCACCTGTTAGCAGTTTTCTGGGTGGTACAGTACTTCTCGTACATAACTGGACGGCACAGTAAGCCAAATTCGAGCAGCGCGATGGACCCTACTCCTACAGGGACGCGACATTACCATAAAACGGACAAAAATGCACACGTTTCTGGCCGACAATTTACACTATGCAGGAACCCCACATGAGTGAGAGATCATTGCACCCAAGCACAGCACAGGCCCCTTTGTTCCCAAGTCGGTACCGAAAAAGACAGGCATCTGACCACAGACGACCCAGCCCACAGACGAAGCTTTGAAAAGTTATGTAGATGGCTCCTCCACAGTTCTTGATGGAAAAAGAATCACAGGACGTGAGATTTATGTAGAGGACGCGCAGGGACGCGCTTTGGAAGAGATCGCATTAAAATTGCCTGGACATTTAGGTTCGCAGGCAGCCGAGTTAGCAGCCATTGCTTACATTGTCCAGCACCCAGATTTGTTCCCGACCTCAGCAGACATATATTCAGACAGTTTGTACGTCTGCAACAGCTTGACAGAATTCCTACCCCTGTGGGAATCTAGAGGATTTATATCCGCCGATGGAAAACCTCGACCCTCAGCGCCATTACTCAAACTCATCCTCCAGACAGCGAAAGGTAGAAAATACGGAATAGTCAAAGTAAGAGGTCACCACCGTTCCTCCCCACCCAGTAACGTGAAAGCTGACACCCTAGCGAAGGCAGGCTCACGACATGGCCACTTTTGGCAACCCCCCGAGAGTGCCCCAGTACACGCAGTTCAGGTCTCACAGACCAACATTCAAGACTTAGTCCACGCACAAAAAGAAGACGAGACATTAAAGGAAATTTTAAAAGGAAACTTCCCAGCTCCCTACGAAAAGTTTTTTAATTCTTTAGCGATCCATGAGGGAATCGTTTTAAAAGACGGTATTAATGTAGTACCCACCCAGGATAGGAACAAGATCATTTGTAAATTCCATGACGGACATGGACACCAAGGGATAGAATCCACCCTTGCCCACCTCAGACCTCTCTGCTGGTGGCCTGATTTAAAAACCAACGTAACCCATCACATTGAGAATTGTTTGATTTGCGCAGAGAACAACCCGGACAGATATGCAAAGAAAGCCCAGCTAAGTCACACCCGCCCTGTAAATGGCCCATCGACAAACTTGCAGTTAGATTATATTGATTCCCTCCCCCCCACTGCAGAAATAGATACAAATATGTGTTGGTTGTCATCGACACATTCACGAAATGGGTAGAAGCTTTCCCTTCACGACCAAATACGGCCAAAGCCATGGCAAAAATTCTAACTGAGCAGATTTTCACCAGATGGGGACTCCCCCATAGTATTGAGTCGGACCAAGGTTCGCACTTCACAGGCAGGATCATGAAAAATGTGATGACGATTTTGGGCATAAAACAGAAGTTCCACATTGCCTATCACCCGCAGTCCAGCGGCATTATGGAACGCATGAATCGGACACTAAAGGCCACACTTAGAAAAATGGTGCAGCAGAACAATATGACAGTGCTCCCATTCGCACTGATGTTTATTAGAAACACGGTGTCGAGTTCGACAGGTTACACCCCACATACCCTCATGACCGGACGACCCATGAAGGGTACCGAGTATTTATTCGGACTTGATTTGGCCAGCCCCGCAGTCACCCATGAGAAAGTGGTCCAAAACATGTTAGAGAATATTCAAGCAGCACAGCTCGCTGCAGCTGTTCGACTAGGTGCTAAACGAAAGCAGAGTAAGGCCTGCTTTGATAAGACAGTACACCCGACAGAGTATACAGTCGGACAGCAAGTCATGATCTCCCTCTACAACCCCAGCTCATTCCTCTCCCCTAAATTTGCAGGACCCTATTCAATCTCAGACAAAGTAAGCCCCTGAGTTTATAAAATCACATATCTGAATGGAAAGTCAGGATGGGTCCATGTAAATCAGCTTAAGGTTTATGGAACGCAGTGCAGCCACTCGCATCATCTCTCATTGGCGATGGCAGACAATGAGGACCCGCCCACTGACAACCCAATCCCCCCCTCCCCCAGCAGAAACAGCACGTCCACAGACACGACCTTGACCCCGCCCCCAGGATCAAATTTCACCCTAACGCTTGATTCGGCTGCTAGCGACAGCGACAGCGACAGCACAACTGACACCCTTGAGCGACCCGAACAATGGAAACACAGACCAGGCCCCAGTCACTATAGCCCCAGTGACACCGACCACGATATGTTCAGCCCCTTAGAGACAATTTATTTGCCGTTACTGGAACCTGACCCACCACCTGATGATAGCGACACCCCCCTTGCCCTGACCGACCTACGGAACATGAAACATTGGCACCGCGATAATTCCTGTCATCTGACATGGAATGACGAGATAGACCACACATCGGCACACACCGCATTGGCACTCAAACTCCAGGCACGAGTTTGGCACCCGGGAGATGATGATGACTCTGAGTCTGACTCCCACCATGGTAACCCCTTTGAGACCCTTTTTGGAATGGAACCTTGAGATGTCCAGATGATGAGAGTCAGGAACCGATTGAGATTTACAGTGTCCTATTCTCTGATGGAATCTGTCCGCTCTTCTTTAGTTTTAATGTTGTACGTTCTCTCTTGTATGATTTTGTGTGTCGGCCCCAAGAATAATTTCTTGATACAGTAATGACTACTCTTCTGACGCCACATGGCAGTTAAAGCAACAAGTTTGTTGGAGACCTTATATCCTCAAATTCTTACCGCTCTTGGAAGGTCACTCAGACAGTGGAGTACCGGCACTTATCTCCGCCCTGCCTGAGAACCCCCTATACATTTCAGCCAAGCTCGGGTAGTGGAGCAACGGCACTGGTCACCGCCCTACCCGGCGATTCCACCCATTCTCGCCCTGCCACGGATCATACGCACCCCATTCGGAGAATTGTTTTTGAAACTCTTTTGCTGTTCTTTTTACATCTGTGCTTTAAACAATACACCTTTGCCACAACTTATGCCCCCTTTCTGGCGCACTTCGGTTGCTATCCCCCACCTGCTATTTACATGTTCAAATCACCTGGTTGAAACGAGTTTGCAGAGGACGGAGAAATTGTCCTCCCACTCAGTCCATCAAACACAGGCTGCGAGAGTGCTTGCACTGTACAGTGACAGAATTTTATTTCGGATGTCGTGTCTCCCAAATGGTTGTTTAAAAAAAAAAAATGAGGGCGTCACATATGGTAACGATTCTAAATGGGAAATTGACGTTAAGGAAAAACAGACAGACAGACGAGATATTAAGCAGCAAGATAATAACAGATATTATACTTGTACCCCCAGGAAGATGCGGAGATATCTGGATACAGACAGACGAGATGAAGACGAACCTGATGATCTGCATCATGATCATCGTTGGATCAATACAGTTGCGAGCGTTGCCCACCCCTACACCCCTCACCACCCAGACCCTAAACATTACTACCCAACACAACACCCCTAGCCCGGACACTACACCACACATAGACACAGCCACTGATACCCCCACATGGTATGAGAATCTCATAAAATGGTACTCTCTGTCATGCACAGTAGAAGCTCTACTGGTGATAGCTATACTTTGCAATGTCATCCAGACAATCAGACTGCGGAAATGGAAAAGGAGAGCCTCCCGCCCTCCAGTATACACACTTAGAGCCCCTTTCCTCTGACTCCAGCAAACCCGACACTCTTTCTGAACCCTTCCTCCCTAATATATTCCGCGGTCATTGTTTTTTGTTAATAAAGTTACTTTCTTTGTTCATGGATATTAGTGATAAGTAGGAATGTGATGCTGCTATTGGTTATATTTTTTGTATTGTAAGATAAGTTATTTGATTATTAGATAGCAGCATGAGTGTAGTCTAGTTAGAGACAGTTAGAGGGTCCCCCCCTTTTTTCTGCAAAGAGACTGAAATGCAGGTATGAATGTGAAATGCCCCCTTAGGAATTTTTAGAGATGTGTTGTATTAGGGAAACTTAGGTAAATATTTTGACCCATAGGACAAAGTAGGGTAGAACCTGTCCTTGATTGAAAGCACCCGGCATGTCAGAAAACAGGAGAAGACCCAGTAGGGTGATCCTTCACCCTTCGTGTTGAGGATCAAAAGGACGGACTGTAGCCATAGGGATGGCTACTTGTAACAGAGAAGCTCACAAAGCATAGCGGGTAAAATGGACAATGCGAGATTCAGGCAGGCTCAGAGCCTGAAAATGTATATTTGCGAGTGTGGAATCCAGACGGTATCGAAACCCCGACCGATTAGCATTTGATGGACCGATTAGCATTTGATGGCCCATCTCCACCAAGACAAAGGACTGGTACTTGAGCGACCGGTACAGTCCCAGACATTTCGGCGTCACTCCCTGTACTAGGGAAGCGTAAACACAGGGTCAGTGACCACTTGGGACACACCCAGCCACCCAGGCACCCACCCATTTATTGGTTCGAATCGAACATAGTGATCAGGGATCACCCAATTAGTGGGGTCCAAACTGAAGGACCGCCCAAAAGAGCGGGAAAACCCCCAAGCAGAAGAAGAGAGTCCACCATGTGTTCGTCCTCTTTTGGACCTGGCGCCCCGGCAATGACCATCTCCATAAATTCCCCCCTGACCACTGCCTTATGTGTCTCCCATAGAGTGGTTGCCGAAACCTCACCCGTATCATTCAGCTGCACAAATCCCCAAATGGCAGCCCTCACCCGCTCACACACCTCATCCGTTAGCAACCCCACATATAATCTCCACTGTGGGCGCTGGGGCCCCCCCCGATCCACTTACAAGTCCACCCAATGTGGCGCATGGTCTGAGGCCACAATCACCGAATATTCCAAGTCGATCACTCCTGCCAGCATAGTCTTATCCATCACGAAGTAATCGATCCGCGAGTACACCCTGTGCACATGGAAGAAGTACGAAAATTCCTACACCCTCGGCCTCCCAAACCTCCACAGATCCACCACCCCCATCACTCCATGTATCCCTTCAGCTTCTTCGCCATCACCAACACCCTCACCAACCGCGGACTCGACCAGTCCAATCTCGGCTCGATAACCGTATTAAAATCCCCCCCCCCCCACCATGATAAACCAGTGCGAGTCCAGGTCCGGGATCTTCCCAGTACCCGCATCATGAATTCGACATCATCCCAATTTGGAACATAAACGTTCACCAAGACTACTGGCATTTCCCACTCATCATCACCCCCCCCCGCCGAGGCTGCTACTATATTCCCCATCTCAAACGCTGCCCGCTTATTTATCAGCACCACCACACCACACGTCTTCATATCTAACCCTGAGTGAAAGACCTGACCCATAACCTTGTCTGGTCCCCGATCTTCAAATGCGTTTCCTATAAAAATGCCGCATCCTCCTTTACGCTCCTCAAGTGCATGAAGACACACGACTGTTTGATCGGCCCATTCAGCCCCCACACCGCTGCCGATCAGCCATGGTCCCTCTTGGGCCAGCACCTGGCCTGCATCACGCAACCTCCAGGCCCGCTCTCTAATGTCCACCCCCTCCTTATCACACTTCAACAGCCCCGTCCCCATCAGCAGTTATCCCCCCACACCCTGAACAACACAACAATCCCAACCCATCCTAGCACTCCAACCACCTGCTCACCCCCCACTGCGCTTCTGTGAATTAGCTCGCCCAGCTAGCCTGGCAGCTCCCACCCATGGCACCAGCTAAACTACCCCCACTGATCCCCCTCTCCCCCACTTGCACACTTCCATGGTGCAAACAACAATAACAATAAGAAAAAAAAAGGTGCACTAACACAACATGATCCTTCAGCCTCCCACCAAAGAACCCCACAAGAAAGAGAAACGATCCCTGAGGGAAACGAGGTTCTTCCCTGCCCAACACCCCAAACAAATAATGCATTAAAAAAACAAGAAACCAAAAAGGGGCAGAGAGAACCAACATCCCCTCACACCTCCTCCAAAGTTCAATGTCTTTCCTCTCCTGCCAGTCCATTGTCTCTCACAAACTCTATCGCCTCCTCTGGTGCCCATAAAATAATCCTCATGACCATTGTGGATCACCCAGAGGCGGGCTGGTTACAGCATCCGGAACTTCACTCCCTTGTTTTAGAGGGTAGCCTTGACTCGATTGAATCCCGCTCTCTTCTTGGTCAGTTCCGCACCTAGGTCCTGGTATACCCGGAGCTCATTATCTTCCAGGTACATCTCCTCATCTGCCTGGCCACCCTCAAGATCTTCTCCTTATCCAGGAATCTATGTAACCTCACCACTATCGCCCTCGGTGGCTCGTCATCAGTGCCCTGTGCACCCGATCAACCTCCAGGGGCTGGTCAAAGGCCCCCTCCCCCATCAGCGTCTCCAGCATTTAGGCTACATAAGAGCCTGCGTCCGCTCCCTCAATGCCCTCTGGAATCCCCACAATTCTCAAATTTTGCCTTTGGGAGCAGTTCTCCAAATCCTCTGCATTCAGGACCCTGACCTTCCTGTTGCTTGCCATTTTAACTAAAGACCCTGCTCCCATGCCCACATGTCTGTTCTTGGCCTGCTGCAATGTTCCAGTGAAGCTCAACGCAAACTTGAGGAACAGCATCTCATCTTCTGGTTAGGCACGCTACAGCCTTCAGGCCTCAACATCGAATTCAACCACTTCAGATGATCAGCTCTACCCCACCTCGACCTATTTGTTTTCATTTCATTTTAACTGTCTTTTACCATTTCTTCCTTTCTTAATATACATTTATTCCCCCCCCCCCTCCCCATCTTATCCACCTTTCCTTCACCTTTTTCCTCTTTGCTTCCCCCTTCCCCTCGCCCCACATCTACAGTTCATCCTCTGATGTTAGTTTCCCTGCTGTTTGACCTTTCACATCTTTTGTCCTCTCTGGGGACTGCCATTAGCACTCTTTCCCCTTGGTTTCTGTGGCCATTAGCACCCAGTTTCCCTGGGTTTCTGTGGCTATGACTCATCTTTCATTCTCACTCCACAGTATAAATATTTCCCACTTTCTCTGTCTGTTAGCTTTGACGAAGAGTCATCGGACTCGAAACGTTAGCTCTTTTCTCTCCCTACAGATGCTGCCAGACTTGCTGAGATTTTCCAGCATTTTCTCTTTCGTTTCAGATTCCAGCATCTGCAGTAATTTGCTTTTTTCCTCCACCTTCTCCTTAAGCCGTGTTTGAATTTCTTGCATCATCCCGATCTCGGCCACCAACGGGATAAACTGCTCCTCGTACTCTCCCACCACCTTCTCCGTCTTCTGGATCGCCTGGCTCTGGGTCTCCAGCCTCAGCTCCACATGGTCGATCCCTGCTCTCATTGGGTCCACCATCTTCGCCAGGTCTTCCAGAGCCTCGCTCCTCTGCTGACTGAACTAACTGCTCTAGCGACTATTGGGCTGGTAGGGTCGACCCCATGCTCTCCCCTAACTTTTCTTGTGTCACACAAAGAGTTTCTGGCTCTTGCAACTCCTTTCTTCTAAACCCACTTCTGGTCCACGAATCCATTCACCAGTGGAGTAAAGACTTCCTCCGCCACCCCAGCACCCTTTTCCTTCAAAACATCACGAGGCAACCGGGCAAAAGGACCGAAAAACCTGCTTCGAGTGGGAGCTGCCAAATGTGTGACCACTCACTCCATGGCCACCACCGGAAGTGGGATGACTATTACTGACACATCTTTCCCTTAGGCTCGCCCTTGTCAATAATGCCCCTCCAGATTTGGGTAGATTGGTCAGTCTGTGATGACTGGCAATCCATGCACTGGCCCAAGCTTCCCTTTCAAGAAGACTCAGGATTTTCACACTTGGTAGTCTGCCCACCGCTAGCCTGGAGTCTTCCCCCCACTAGCCTGGAGTCTTCCCCCACTCACCTGAAGTCTC
The DNA here is from genome assembly GCF_047496885.1 of Scyliorhinus torazame. Taxonomy (NCBI): domain Eukaryota; kingdom Metazoa; phylum Chordata; class Chondrichthyes; order Carcharhiniformes; family Scyliorhinidae; genus Scyliorhinus; species Scyliorhinus torazame. The sequence continues at coordinate 101,574,407 of NC_092709.1, forward strand.
CCCCCTGCCCAGCCTTCCAGGTTTATTCCAACCTCCTTTGAGTTCAACGCTGCTCACCCTTTTACACTGGTACCTGGAACTCATACTTCAGTACCCCCGATTCAGACCCTGCTACCCCTGACTCAGACCCCGATATCCCCGATCCTGACCCCAGTACCCTGAATCATGCCTCCTCACCCGAGTCTTTTCCCAGTGCCCCCTCTCTCCTCTGAATATGCGGAGCTATTCTGAAAGCACAGTGCTCACCTCTGCGCTCCCCTCTGCACTCCCTTTATGTCGTTGTGACATAATACCGCATGAGTGGATTTTCTGATGGGGGGGGGAGTGTTTCCTGCGTAGAGACCTAATAATGAGATTGAAATGAATGGAAATGAGGTTCCCAACATTGCATGGCGGGAAACATGGCCTGCCACTGAAGGATTAAGGGGACAATCGTGGCAAGCTTTCCCGCCAATATAAAATACAACTTTAACCTTCTCACGAGATTTTATGCTCTTGCCGTCGAACTCACCCACCAAAAGTGGGAGCGGAAAATCCCAACCAGGCCCTTTCCTGATCTTTACTAGAGTTCACAAGGAAACTTGCATTGAAGGAAGAAATAGGTAATAAATGCGTACTGTTACCCATGTTAATGTACTGAGCTAATTATCATTAAAACTGCCATCTGTTGAGCGAGAGGATTTTGTGTTCTCTCTTTCTTCGATGTTGTATCATCACGTGTAAATGTGAACTGACACATTCCCTTGCTGTGAAACTCTTCTAATGGTTATTAACTGTATAAAATATTAAGTAGATGCTTTTATGTGGCTTTACCTCTAACAACAATAACTCCTCCTCATAAATAATGGAAAAGTGGCTCATTAATTGTCAACCATCTCTCAGAGGGCAGCAATCTCATCTCTCCGTCAGAAGATTTAGGGCGCAATTAAGTCACACTCTGGAGATTTGAGTACATAATCCAGGCTAACATTCCCAGTGCAGTACTGAGGGATATATAAAAAGGCCCTTTCATTAGCCACCTGGAAAACAAAGGTCCTCTTGCAACCAGCTGCCACAGCACAACAGCAACCCCTTCAATTAAGGTCAATGGTGAAATCCACAGATATAGAACAAAATTCATCATTGCCTGCACTATGCCAGCTCAGCCTTCAGCCGACTGACGGAAAGAGTATCTGAGGACCAAGATCTCAAACCCTAGACGAGGATCACGGTTTATCAAACAACAGTGACCCTTGAACTCCTACGTGCTTTGGAGATTTTGACAACCTATAGCAGGCAACTCAAACCACTGGAGAAGTACCATCAGTGGTGTCTTCGCAAGATCATCTAAATATGGTGATAAGAAAAACGTTCCAACAGCAGCATTCTCTCCCAGAACAACATGCCTAGCATCAAGACACTAATCACTCAAAATCAGATCCGCTGAGAAAGAGATGTGTCTGTATGCCTGACACCAGACTACCTAAGCAATTGTTCATCTCGGAACTTGGTCATGGCTGGAGAATCCCAGGAGGACAATGGACATGTCTTAGGGATGTTCTCAAAGCATCCCTGAAGAGATCTGTTAACTCCTAGGGTCCTGGGCTTATGACTGAAGGAAATGAAGAAGTGCTATTCAGAAAGTCACTGAACACATTGAGGGACTTCATCAGAAATACACCAAAGTGAAGTTGAGGCAGCAGAGAGAGCGCATAAACCTCCAAACAACATTTCTGCCCGACCCTTCAAGCACCACCTTCTCTGTATGTGGTAGAGTCTATGGATCATGCAGCTCATAAACCATCAAACTGGAGCAGAAACAAGTCATCCTCAATCCCGAGGAAGGAAGATTACTGAGGGTGCGCTGCACTGTTGGAGATGATGTCTTTCAAATGAGTTGTTAAACAGTGTCCCATCAGGTCTCTCAGGCAGGTATAAAAGATCCCATGGCCAGGGTCTCTCAGGCAGGTGTAAAAGATCCCATGGCCAAGAAGTTTCCCTTCTTGTCATCCAAGGAGTTGGTGGCCAACACATCGCCGCTGACACTCGCTGCCCCACAACCACTTGATTGACTGGAGTTGGGACTTCAGCCTCTCACTCAGGAGGAAGTTCCACCTCAGGGAACCGGCGGCCAATCTGAGGAACCAGAAGGTGCAGTGGACAGGACTGGATCTATAAGTCCTCTGGTCTAAATGCTGGGAATCCAGGACCAGGTCGGTTTTGGGCTTGCAAGGTTGAGGGGTGAAGCGAAACTTTGGGGCTGAGGCAGAGTGGAGTGAGGTGTTAGTGAAGAGGCCAAGGTGGGGAACATATAGAACATACAGTGCGGAAGAAGGCCATTCGACCCATTGAGTCTGCACCAACCCACTTAAGCCCTCACTTCCGCCCTATCCCCGTAACCCAAAAACCCCTCCTACCCTTTTTTGGACACTAAGGGAAGTTTTTTAGCATGCCCAATCCACCTAACCTGCACGTCTTTGGACTGTGGGAGGAAACCGGAGCACCCGGAGGAAACCCACGCAGACACGGGGAGAACGTGCAGACTCCGCACAGACAGTGACCCAGCGGGGAATTGAACCTGGGACCCTGGTGCTGTGAAGCCACAGTGCTAGCCACTTGTGCTACCCTCAGAAGCACCCTCAGTGGGCCATACTTTTTGGGGGATGCTCAATGGTAAAATGAGGCCGTTGATGGAGGTCGGGGCGGGTGAGAGCCCAGTGGGAAGGCCATCTGAAGAATTTTACAGCCAACCCCGCCCACCCCCCAACCTGCCAGCAGGGGAATGGACAATTCTGTCCCCTGACTCTTATTTGAAGAGCAGGGGTATTCTCCTCATTGTCCGAGCCAGAATTTATCTCTCAACCAAAAAAGAGCTTTGCACTATATGGTGAAGACAGTGTCCTTTTGAGGTTATTGAAATTTACAAGATAACAACATGTGCACTTGCCAGTTACTCCTAGAAAATACTGGAACTAATGCACCGATAGATGACATTGTGAATATGAAACATTTTCCTCAATCCAGAACAATTTTCAACACTGCACACCATATGGGATAAACAATGCTAATGATTTTTTAACATGGAGGGAACCTTTCACCTTTCAAACTAAAATGATTGAGCTGTTAAACCCACTCTTCTTCAATTTCATTACAAAACATCTCCCTTCATTTAATACTTGAACAGGTGTTTGAAATTGTTGAGTTAGCCGAGTTAACCATGTGATTAAAAAAGCAGATGACTTAATCACATGCAGTAAAAATGAAAAACAGCTCATCAGATATGGTAACATATGCCCCAGCCTGGTTCGTGTAAACAACTGAAGTTATCCCTATGGGATCTGAATAAAACTCAGTGGAACATTTAGTCTTGTGCTAATTAGTGAACAGCACTACATGACATTGCTGAATGCAAAGTACTCCTCACCATCAGCAAGATTACAAAGAATATGTATCCGTAACCGTTTTCATAAATATCACATTTGGTGAAGTAGAAATTGAACCATTTTATTTTAGAATATTCAAAAATGTTAACTAGAATTTTTTTTATAATCAGTCTTTATTCTTTGGCTGCATTTTTCTTTAAAATGTTATAGTTTTCTTGGATTTCATTACAAGGACTAAACATTTACATCTTGTAACAAGCCACTTGATAGGTTTTCTTTGCATAGAATATACTTTATTCTTAAAATATCTGAAAGAACATTGCCAAATATTTCTAAATGGCCATCACAGAAAGTGCAGTAACAGTTTTCCACATGGATCATGTTGCACAGACTTTTCAAAATGACCTTGAAAGAAAGTCCAATGATATTCAAGTTGTATACATAGATCATGTTACACTCTTAGGTGCTTTAATACAGTTGTGATACATGTAATATTCACTACATACATTCAATGTGAGTCATACAGCCCTGAGGGGGGTCTGTACAATTCCCAGCCCCTTGGTGCGCTATGGCTGGAAGGTCTTAGACAGCAACCGTTCCCCATTGCGCATCCGCGGCAGCTGCCCCCAGCTTTAGTGCATCACTCAGCACGTGGTCCTGGACTTTGGAATGTGCCACTTTGTAACGCTCGGTCTGGAACAACTCTGCACGTGAAGGCCAGCAAGTATCGGCAGACCAAAGAGCATCTTTTACTGAGTTGATATTTCTCCAGCTGAAGTTGATATTTGTTTTGGTGTGGTTCCCTGGGAACAGGCTGTGAAGCAGTGTCCTGCGTCACAGAACTGCTTAGGCTGAACCTTAACAAAAACTACTGCATTTCTCTCCACACCTTTGCAGCACATTATACAAAGGCATGGACATGGACTGCAGCAATTCAAGAAGGCAGCTCACCACCACCTTTTGAAGGGCAACTAGGGATGGGCAATAAATGCTGGCCTAACCAGTGACACCCACATCCCGTAAATGAATTTTAAAAATAGTCTCTTCCCACCACAGCTGCCTCAAGGGCAATGTGTGGACCGGATGACAGTTCAGGCATGTAGGAAGGATCTGACAGTGATGGCCTTTCTCTCAACCAGCCAAACCATGTCATGGTGCATGTTTGAAAGTTCTGGCAATGAGGCATTCTGCAAAATGACTTTGACAGACTGCTCAGGGAAGCATCTGACATGGTCCACCATCTCCTTTTCCCACAAGGCCTCTATGCAAACCACTGCTTGATGAACTTGTGGTCAAGGGTGCTTCTCCACATAAATATTTCCATTAGGGATAGGTGGTGCAGCACAGTCCAACTACCTGGAGTTTTCCATGACAATCCTTTGGAACACTGGGGGCAGATAGAACCTCAACACATTAGCGACACTTGATGTTTGCGTTCTAAAGGTCAACGCACAGCTTGATGCAGCCGGCTCCCAAACCCAGTTGAAACTGGTCGCAGATGTTGTTCAGCCTGTGCCGCAACAGCAGACCTGAGCAATGGTAACATCATCTGTATATAGCAAGGCATAGACCTGAGTGTCTGCACTGCCTGAGGTCCTCATTCCTCTTATTCCTGAATCCCTGCTGATGGACTAAGCAAAATTTTATGCAACGCACAACAGGACTGGGGAAAGAGGACAACCCTGCCTGATTCCAGATTTAATTGGAAAGCTTTCTAATTCCTACCCATTGATTGACGCTGTGCTGTGCTTCTATAGAGCAGTTTTATCCAACTGCAGATTCTCTCCCAACTCTATTTTGAAGAGCACATCCACCATGTAGGTGTGCAATACTCTGTCAAAGTCTTCTCCTGGTCCAGGCAGCTGTGGACACCCCTGTCTTCTACATATGCAATTGTGTTCCTGAGCAGTGTAAGGCTGCCAGAGTTCTTCCTCCCTGGTACAGTGCAGGTCTGGTTAGGATGAATCACCAACTGACAATGACATTGGAAAGAAATTTACAGTCCACATTCAACAGTGAAATGGATCAACAATTTCTAATTTCCTCCCTTTTCCCCTTCTGCCGGTAGGTGAGGGTGCTGTTGTCTTTCCTCATGGATTCTGACATGCTGCCAACGAGAAACTTACTCTCGTACATATCTGATCGGTCTGGGCCGATCCAGTTCCACAGAGCTGAATACAAACCACCAGCTAGTTACATCACTTCCTTCATGTGATTGCACTTTTACTTGAATTATTTCACCATAGAATAGATCAAACAGATGATACTGGAACCCTACCGTTGGAAATTTCAGTTATACGTTTTAATGTTTACTCCAACACATATATCTTTGTAGCTCTTAACATTTTGCTCCTTTTTCGCTTCTTGCCCTTGTCATCAGGGACAAATAATTTTGTTATTTCAATTAATTCTCATGCATCGGGAAAGGTCCTGCACGTTATTCTAACATGGGGAATACCAGTTTACAGTAACTGTGCAAAATGTAGAATAACTTTTTAAAAATCATTGCATTGTCAAATCTAAGATTTACAATTAAAGATTGGATGTTCTTGCTTGCAAGCTACTCCTCAAAATAATAAAGGTTCACAAGCATTACAGGCAGAGTTTTTTATTTCATTCATTTACAGGATGTGGATGTCACTGGTTAGGCCACCATTTATTGCTCATCTCTAGTTGCCCTTCAGAAGGTGGTGGTGCGTTGCCTTCTTGAATCGCTGCAGTCCTTGAGGTGTAGGTACACCCACTGTGCTGTTGGGGAGGGAGTTCCAGGATTTTGTCCCAGTGACAGTGAAGGAACGGCGATATATTTCCAAGTCAGGATGGTGAGTGACTTAGAGGGGAACCTCCAGTTGCAGTATCTGCGGTTCTTGCCCTTCTAGATATTAGTGGAAGGTGCTGTCCAAACCCACGACCACTACCACCTAGAAAGACAGATATTCACAGATTAAGCATATGGTGATAACTATTACTGACAATAAATAAATATACACTTAACAGCAGTGCTTATAGAAAAACCTTGCAAATTTTAAATCAGAAAAACCAAACATTTGAATGGTGAAATTGTTGGCTGATCAGCCCTCATCAAATTCTGAGGCCTTTCCCCAATAACTAGTCTTTTACATAATTTTTCCAAATCCTGTTATGTTTTATTATTACCTAATGTTCCTTTCATGTCCCCTGTCAATCATTTAAATTTTACACATCCTGATTAGTCTATCAATTAAATCGTTAGAATGAAGTAAGTTATAGAAATACGTGAACTATCAAAGGCATTCAAACATTCCTGTGTGTGTTATCTTTCCATTGCCCGAGGCCATATTCCTTTTGATGCCTGCCACCTGTGACAAATATCGAGTTCATGTTAATGGGCGGAATTCTCCCAACCTGCCTGTGACGTGTTTAATGGCAGTCGGACGCGGGGAATTTGGCAGGAGTCAAAAATGCAGAAACCAAGCCAGCATAAAATCCCATTGCAATTCTCCCAATTGCAGGTTAATGGTGGGTTACTCTTCCTGCTGGCAAGTGGTGCAAAAACTATTTGTATTAATTTCCATCTAATGAATGTGGCACGGTGACACAGTGGTTAGCACTACTGCCTCAGTGCCAGGTACCCGGGTCCAATTCATGCACTTAATGTGCTGTTTGCACATTCTCATCATGTCTGCGTGGATTTCCTCCCATAGCCCAAAGATGTGAAGGTTAGGTGGATTAGCCATGCTAAAACTGTCCCTTAATGTCCAGGGATGTGGAAGTTAGGTGGGGTTACAGGGATAGTGCAGGGGAGTGGGCCTAGGTAGGAGGCTCTTTCAGAGGGCCTTGCAGACTCAATGGGCCAAATGGCCTCTTTCTACTTTGTAGGGATTCTATGGTTCTATGAATGCTCATTAAAACAGCTGCTAGCCGGAATCCCATGAGGTCTTGCAAACTTGCATCATGCCAGAGATAAAGGCTGGCATGCACAAGGTGGTTCCTAGACACCAGAGGCTTTGACGTAAGTGCAACATGCAAAGCCTTCCTGCCATAGTGCTGCTCTGCTCCTGATGCGCTGGAGATCAGTCTGTCCGGGCAGGCTAGTTCCTGCCCTCCACCTCTATGCCAAGCTGGTCTTCATTGACAGCGCTGGGCTGCTGGATCCACGGATTCTCCTATGTCACCAACTCGGATCAATGCTGTACCTGGGGTTGGGGAGTACAGGGGTATCCTTCTCCCCGATTACACACACCAGTGTTTATCTGGACAGCACTGTGCTGCGGCACTCATGCAGCCACCGCAACAAAGGTCCGAAGTTCGACAGGCGGGTGGGTTGCGAGAGCATGGGTTGGGGGTGGGCAGATTGAAGTCAAGGGGGACAATGTTGAAGGAGGGCTGTGCAAGCAGTGGGGTGGGGGAAGGGGAAGGGCAAGGGCTCACAAGGGCAGGCAGAAGGGCTAGGAGGCAGATGAAGAGAATGAACAATGGAAAGCAGAGGAAAAACCAAGGGGGAAGGTGGATCCCAATAAGATTAATTGATTTTTTAAAAAGAATTTAGAGTACCCAATTATTTTTTTTTTCCAATTAAGGGGCAATTTAGTGTGGCCAATCCACCTAACCTGCACATCTTTGGGCTGTGGGGGTGAAACCCCCACAGGCATGGGGAGAATGTGCAAACTCCACACGGACAGTGACCCAGGGCCGGGATTTGAACCCGTGTCCTCTGAGTCAGCAGTCCCAGTGCTATACACTGTGCCACATGCCGCCCGATTGATTGATGATATTTATTGTCACATAAAATGAAGTACAGTGAAAAGTGTTTTTCTGCGGCCAAGGGAACGTACACAGTACGTACATAGTAGACAAAAGAATAATTGACAGGGTACATTGACAGTGGTGCATCAACAAATAGTGATTGGTTACAGTGCGGAACAAGGCCAAACAAGAGCAGCATAGGGCATCGTGAACAGTGTTCTTACAGGGAACAGATCAGTCCCAGGGAGAGTCATTGAGGAGTCTAGTAACTGTGGGGAAGAAGCCATCCTATGTCTGGATGTGCGGGTCTTCAGAGTTCTGTATCTTCTGCCTGATGAAAGGGTCTGGAAGAGGGCAAAGCCTGGGTGTGAGGGGTCTTTGACAATGGTGTCTGCCTTCCTGAGGCAGCGGGAGATGTAGACAGAATCAATGTGAGGATGGCAAGCTTGTGTGATGCGTTGGGCTGAATTCACCACACTCTGCAATTTCTTGCGATCTGGGGCCGAGCAGTTGCCATGCCAAGCTGTAATACAGCCGGATAGGATGCTCTCTATGGCACATCTGTAGAAGTTTGTGAGAGGTTATGCAGACCTGCTGAATTTCTTTAGCTTCTTTAGTAGGAAGGAGAGACGTTGTTGGGCTTTCTTGACTGTTGCATCAACGTGAGTGGACCAGGCCAGACTGTCTGTGATGGTGACCCCCAGGAACTTAAAGCTATCGACCATCTCTACTTCGGAGCCATTGATGTAGACGGGCGTGTGTGTCGTGAGTACGCTTCCTGAAGTTGATGATCAGTTCCTTGGTCTTTCCAACATTTAGAGAGAGGTTGTTTTCAGTACACCATGCAACCAACTGATCTATCTCCCTTCTGTAGTCTGATTCATCGTTGTTTGAGATACGACCCACCATAGTCGTATCATCTGCAAACTTATAGATTGAATTGGAGTTGAATCTCGCCACACAGTCATGTGTGTACAGGGAGTACAATAGAGGACTGAGCACACATCCTTGCGGGGCGCTGGTGTTGAGGACTATTGTGGAGGAGGTGTAGTTATCTATCCTGACAGATTGAGGTCTGTTGGTGAGGAAGTCAAGGATACAGTTGCACAGGGAGGGGTCAAGTCCAAGGTTGCAGAGTTTGGTTATTAGTTTTGTTGGGATAATGGTGTTGAAGGCAGAACTGTGATCTATGAACAGCAGTCTGACGTAGATGTCCTTATTCGAGAGTTGATTGTAGGGCTAGTGAGATAGCATCTGCTGTGGATCGGTTGCTGTAGTAGGTGAACTGCAATGGATCGAGACCATCTGCGAGGCTAACGTTGATCCGTCTCATGACTAGCTGCTCAAAGCATTTCATGGTAACAGATGTCAGGGCCACCGGTTGGTAGTCATTGAGGCACGCTACCTTGTTCTTCTTTGGTATTGGTATTATGGTGGTTTTCTTGAAGCAGGTAGGGACCTCGGAGCGGAGAAGTGAGGTGTTGAAGATATCTGCGAATACACTCGCCAGCTGGTCAGCGCAGGTTCTGAGTGCTCGCCCAGGGACTCCATCGGGGCCCGTCACTTTCCGCACGTTTACTTTCAAGAAGGCAGCTCTTACCTCCGAGGCTGTAATAGTGGATATGGGTGTGTCCAAGGCTGTTGCGGCGGGTGGCACTGATCTATAGGCTGACTGTTCAAAGCGGGCATCGAACTTGTTCAGTTCATCGGGGAGGGATGCTCCAGCCCCAGAGATTCCGCCTGGCCTTGCTTTGTAGCCTGTGATCCCTGCCATAGACGTCTTGGGTTTGTGTCATTGGCCTGGGACTCTAGTTTGATCCGGTATTGTCTTTTGGCGCCCCTGATGGCTTTCCGTATGTCGTACCTGGATTTCTTATGTAGGTCAGGGTCGTCAGACTGCATGGCATGCAGACAAACAAGGGTGTCTAAGGACGAACACATGTATTACCAGAAGGAGATGAACGCAGAGGACAGGTTAAGGGGTGGTGACTTGTTATTATGAAATATTAGAGGTGGTTTGCACAAACACTGAACAGGTCGGGGCTGCAGTGCTTTGTGAAATTGTGTGTTGGCCGTAGTCCTCTTTGGAAATGAGAACTATATCAAGGTTCCCATTAGGTTCAGAGATGGCAGACAGGAGACAGAGTGCAGATATTTTTACTATGAAATGGAAAGAAGTCACAGATGATAGACAGTCTAGGGGCCATGTGGACCTCAGTCTGAAGTCAGAGAAAGGAGACAGTATAAAAGAACAGCAGCCATGTAGCAGGATCAATCATTGGAAGTATAGTGTACCCCAGTTACAGGGGGAGGCAAGGTCTGTGTGCTTCATAGCAAATATGTACAGCCTGGGGTGCAGGGCTGCCCGACGGTTATTGTACCTGGTTGTGGCAGGGTCAGTATTGGGCTGCAGAGATGATGATGATCACAGCGGGCATTTGCAGCTTGTATTTAGGGAACACATAATAAGGAGGGGGGGATGTGAGATGTGGGGGTTCCTTGTGGGGTGGGGTGGGTTGGGGGGGGGGGGGGGCATTGCTGTTAGTGATGATGCACACAGCCTCCAAATGGGGTGGGTACAGGATCACATTAAGCACGGTGCTTCGCAGGTGATGGGCTCAGGGGGGAGTGGAGTGGGTGGAGTGTGTCAATGTCCACCAGTAAGTGAACCCATCCACCAACCTCCTCGAGACGGACTTGACCTTCTCCAGCCTCAGGAATTCCGCAAATCGCTTACTCACATCCCCGCATTTTGCTGGCTCCGAGTCCCGTCATCCAAGCAAAATCTGTCCCCGGGCTATCAGAGAGGCAAAGGCCAGAACATTGGCCTCTTTCACCCTTGGATATGCCCAGAACATGTGGACATGGGTCACGGGCCCCACCCTGTGCACCGTCCACACCTATCCTCTACCCCCTCAAAGAACCTACTCATCCTTGCTACCATCATATGCTCCCTATGCATTACCTTAAACTGGATGAAGCTTAACCTTGCACACGATGAGGACGTATTCATCCTCCGCAGGGTCTCTGCCCACATCTTGGCCCCTGTAATGATATGTAGACCGTCATGAAACTAAGGGATTAATCAGAATACCCGGCTATGGCACGACCACTAGAGGGCACTACACAACTCATTATAAAACCAGACACACACTAGACCCTCCCTCTCACTCCTGGCAGGGACTGTAGGATTAGCACCAGAATAGTTTAGATCTCAGGCTGGGTCACCCCATGTGGCCTAGATCCCAGTTGTACAGTTAGTCATTATCACTGAGTTACTAGAGTTAGATCAGCAGAGTGTCAAACTCATTTATCTAGTTGTTGTTATTGAATAAATCCTTTCAACTTACTTCAAGGACTGGAGTGTCTTTCAATGTCGTCTATGGTCAGTAGCAACTTATGTTAATCAAACAGCATAACATAACAGCCCCCACCTCCCCTTCCAACTCCTTCTCCCACTTGCATTCTAAGTCCCCCACCAGGGCCCCCTCCCAGTCCATCAACACCTAGTAGATATCGGACACATTCCTCCCCCAACCTTGTCCCTCAACAGCACTTTGTCTTGCAACCCCAGGGGCGGCAGTCCAGCAAGGGACAGCACATCGCTCCTTACGAAATCCCGGACCTGCAGGTACTTAAAACCGTTCCCCTTGGACAGCTCATACTCTTCTTCCAGGTCCTCCAACCTCACACATTTGACCCCTTTAAACAGATCTCCAAATCGCTCAATCCCTGCTTGCCGCCACCCCCGAAACCTCACATCCAACCCCCTGTGGTGGTCGCAGATCAGCGCCCACACGGAGGCACCCTCCAGTCCCAGATGCTGCCTCCACTGCCTCTCAGGGCCGACACTACCACTGGGCTCATGGAGTACATGGCCGATGAGAACGGCAGAGGCACTGCCAACATAGCCTTCAAATGTGTTCCCCGACACGATACCGCCTCCATCCGACCCCACGCTGACCCCTCCCCACGACCCATTTCCTAACCATGGCAATATTCGCCGCCCAGTAGTAGTTCGGCATGTTTGGCAGAGCCAGCCACACCCCCCCCCCCTTTTCCCTGATCCAGAAAGACCCTCCTATCCCGCGGGGTCTTTCCTACCCCAGACAGACCCAGAGATCAACGCATTAACCTTCCTAAAAAACTACTTCAGGATGAAAATTGGAAGGCTCTGAAACACGAACAGGAACCTTGGCAGCACCATCCTTTTTACCGTCTGCACCCGTCCTGCCAGCGGTAACGCATCCCACCTCTTGAAATCCCCTTCCATCTGCCTCCACCAGCCGAGTCAGGTTCAACTTGCGCAGCTGCGCCCAATCCCGAGTCACCTGGATACCCAAGCATCTAAATCTCACCTCCATCACCCTGAACAGCAGTTCCCTTAACCTCCTCTCCGGCTCTCTAGTCTCAATCAGGAATACCTCCTTCTTTCCCATATTCAACTTGTATCCCGACAACCTGCCAAATTCCTCCAAAATCCCGATACTGCCCAACGGGTCTGAAATGTGTAATAATAGGTCGTTCTCATACAATGATACCCTGTGCTAGACACCCGCCCCGCTTAATCCCTCTCCAGTCCGTCGACACCCTAAGCGCCATTGCCAGCGGCTCTATAGCCAAGGCGAAAAGCAACGGGGAGACTGGGCACCCCTGCCTCATCCCCCGATGCAGCCCAAAATACCCAAATTCACTTGGTTTGTCTGCACATTTGCAACTGGTGCCTTGTACAACAACTGGACCCAGTCCACAAACCCCTGTCTGAACCAGAACTGCCCCAACACCTCCAGCAGATACTCCCACTCTACGCACCTTCTCTGTGTCCATCGGCACCACTACTGAAATGATATCATGATTGTGTTGTAATTCACCGACTGACCACTGGGAGTCTCATTAGTATTTATGTGAATGTTAGAGTCAGGTGACCTCAGACTGCCTGGAGAGTGGAAGAGAGAGGTTGCTTGTGCATGATCATACTGTTATTCGTTTGTTGTTTTGTATATAGTTGACCCATAGTTAATGTTAATAAATCTAGCTGCCAGTGTTCTTGTAATATAAATCAAGCCACCCAACAAGAACATTACGTAGTACCAGGGCTGGATGGCATTAAACACTGAAAAAACCTGCCACAAGGTCCACAGGGATTTGAAGATTTTGCAGACTGCTGGAATTAACAACATGGAATTGTTGAAGCCATCAATGAGTCTCAGATTTCATGGTAATGTGGACAGGAACTGGCGTGTGTTTAAACAACAATTTAATCTTTCACTTTCTGCAGTAAATTTAGATCAATCAGATTTGAGTAAGGTGGCGATGTTCCTAACAGCAGAAGGGCCCGAACCAATTGCTGTGTTTAATATGTTTAAATTTGCAAACAATGAAAATAGTAAAGATTTTAACAAAGTAATTCAAAGAATAGATGCACATTACACCACCAAAATGAATGACATTTATGAGTGTTTTGTGTTCAAATCAGATTTACAGAAGACAGAAGAGTCCATAGATCATTTCATCACTGTTTTAAAGTTAAAAGCTAAAACCTGTAATTTTTCTGCGGTGGAATCTTCTATGATTTGGACCAGATTGTGTTTGGTGTAGTTGAAAATAAGCTGAAGGATCAGTTGCTGAGGAAATTGGAGCTGTCTTTGGAACAAACAGTTAAGATTTGTCAGTCTCACGAGCTAGCAGCATGATGCACGATCAATTGCACAAAGACTTGAGTTGGGTACAACTGAGGCTTTATTGCTCTAAGATGTGTGGTCTCCCACAGCAGCTGGCGAAATGGCTGCAGCATGGAGGACACACATATTTATACTCCGCCTACTGGGCGGAGCCAGCAGGCAGGGACTACCAACGTACCTGTAGTACAGGTCCTACCATACATCACCTAATAGAGGTACAACTGTGGTTTACCACATTCACCCCTGTTAAAATTGAGTCCGGCGGGGGTGGTGGAGAACTATACACAACAAATGGTTTTCTTTTTTATATTTACAATTACAATTTTTGATAGAGAGGAAAACAAAAATGTCTTTTGAAGTCCAGTGGACCAGTTAGAGGTTTAACCGGTCCGGGGCCTTGATGTGCCGCTGGGAGAGACGTAGTGGTGGCGGAGATGCCGATGCTGGTCTGATGTCCGGAGCCTCCGGGAGCATGCTGAAATCCTCTTCATCCTCGAGCGTGGGCAGGGGAAGGACGGATGGTCCCGGGGGAGTTGCTGCTGGGAGCGCCGGGGAAGGGGAGGGTGGTGCCGGGCCGGAGGGCTGTGTGTGTGTGTGACCTGCTGGTGCCAGGTCCCTGAGGGAGACAGTATCCTGGTGGCCATCGGGGAACGCCACGTAGGCATACTGGGAGTTTGCATGGAGCAATTGCACCCTTTCCACCAACGGGTCCGCCTTGTGGAGTTGGACATGCCTACGGAGCAGCACGGGTCCTGGAGCTACAAGCCAAGTCGGGAGCGACACCCCGGATGTGGACTTCATGGGGTGTGTTGTTAGTGGCGGTGCACAGTAGTGACCGAATGGAGTGTAGTGCATCAGGGAGGACCTCCAGCCAGCGGGAGGCCAGGAGGTTCCTGGACCGTAGGGCCAGTTGGACGGCCCTCCATACCGTCCCATTCTCCCTCTCTACCTGTCTGTTTCCCCGGGCGTTGTAGCTTGTCGTTCTGCTGGAGGCGATACCCCTGCTGAGCAGGAACTGACGCAGCTCATCTCTCATGAAGGAGAGATCCCCTGTCACTGTGGGTGTAGGCGGGGAAACAGAACAGAGCGAAGATTGTATTAAGGGCTTTGATGACGGTGGTATGTAGCCACTTAAAATGGCCAACTCCCGATTCAAAATGGCGAACGGCAAAGGCTGATGGGAAAGTCAGCCAACAAGGCAAAAACCAGCTGCTGCAGGTTGGCTGTGTATTTACCTCTGGAAAGGCCAGACAATATCGATACCAGCAACCATCAGCATAACAAAACAACAGCCATCTGCATACTAATGAGCAATCCCCGGGAACAATAAGCAACATTTAGACACACAAAGCAAAACCAGACTCTTCGGCGCCAGCAGGATCCTACACAAAAGGAGGTAAACGAGCACCTCAAGACCACCCATCGATCAGGGAACTGCTCCAGCATTGGAGAAAATCGAACCAAGCGATTGGGACAAAGTCCAATCACTTGGGACCAGGTACAGGGTCCGCCCCGAAAGACGGGAAGCCCCTGGGGACTATAAGAATTGAGCCCCAAGTTCAAATCGCTCTCTTCTTCTCCACCTCTTCGCGCTCTTCGTCCTGCCCGGGTCACCCAGCAACAATGAACCAACATTGACCGTGACCGGTGCAGTGACTCCAGTGATCATCGAACTCATAAGTCTTAATTCAACGCTCGCTACGAGATAGGCGCTCCTAGCTACCAATCGGTACCAACTTTGAATCCCGCAGGCTCAGAACCCGAACGAAAGGCCATTTGTTTCCCTGACCTGGTGGGCCAGTTCCAAGTTAAGTATAGGCCTGTTAGTTGTAGAAGTAGCTTAAACGTAGAATTTGTGCATGAGTAGTGATTACTGTGTATAATAAATGTGCTTTGATTTAAATCTTACTAATCGGTGTATTGATCATTACTCGGACTTGAACCACGTGGCGGTATCATAAAGATACCTGGCGACTCAATAGCAAAGGTAATAAAACAGAGCAATTGAACTAAGGCAAAATCAGCAGCATTATTTGGCGACATCCTGACGGGACCCGATCTAGAAGTGAGAAACCACTCCGGGAGAACCCAGAATTTGAATTAGAGATCCAATTGGAAACAGAAAACCACAAGTGTTCAAGCAGTTCTGATCAATACTCATAATTCGGAAGTGTGTGTATGCATGCGTAACTAACAGGGTTATAAGGTAAAACTGATAGATTTTTTTGTTGCGACAAAACTGTCGGAAATTTGTATATCGGAAAGTAGCGAAAGCCGTACCCGTATTTACAGCACCGCCTTAATACCCCTGTCCCAAATTTGAAGAGCAGCATTCGGATTAAAACCCCTGTCCCAAATTTGAAGAGCAGCATTCGGATAGGAAAGATGGCAATGCAGCGCCTAATGAACCCAGAGGAATTTGCGGTCGCAGCGACCAGCAGCAACAGAGTGGGACAATGTCCCATTTGGGAGGAAGAGATCAGGAAATATCTCAAAGGGAAAGGATGGCCCCTTTGGAATGAATTCTGTGACAACGACGAATCAGGCCCCGGGAGTATAGGACATACTTGGTGGGAGAACCTGAGCGAGATCCACAAAAAGAGCTGAGGGAAAGCTCGCAAGCCGATGGCAATCGTGTCCTGCTTGGCACAATTGCGAGGCACAGAGGAGGTCATTAGGACACTCCGGAAAGAAGTTTGAGGGCATACATCGAATGAGTAAGGTCGATGTAAGCGAGGTAGAAAATTTGGAATTGAGAAGGAAGTTGGCAGCAAAAGATGGAGAGGTGGAGGATGCCAAAAGGGCACACCAGTCTTGTCTGGCGCACTTAAGCAGCTTCCAGTCTCAATACGAAAAGGCCTATCAGGACACACAACGTTCAGTCCTGGCACGTGAAGAAATGGAAAAGCAGGTAGAAGCGTTACAGAAACAGTGTAGTGATCTCAAGGCAGCATTAAGAGCACTCCATGCTGCCACCACAGAACAAAGACAAAGCACGCTAGATCACGCAAAGTGCCAGAAGCAGATTGCAGAGCTGCAATCGCTGCTTTCAGTTCAGAAAGGTTTCCAGGAAACCTTTGGAGAAAAATTAGATCAGGAAGACGGCCCTGATTGGGAAGAATTGAACAAAACAGCGCAGAGATATGTTCAGGGAACATGTGTGCAGGGAAAGCCACAAAAGAGGAAAGCGCCCCAACCCCCCACACAGCAGATCGTTCAAGCTCCAATGAACCTAGTAACCACCCACCGCACAGCCACATCGGACGATGCGGAATTTCTATACTCCACCCCCTTAACAGTGACCCAATTACGGGACGCGTGCGATAAGATCACACCGTTCCTCCCCACCTCAGACCCCCACCATTTCTTTGCCACAGTTAAGCATCAGGCGACCATGTACGGCCTGGATGAGCGAGAGCATGTAAAGCTCACAGTTTTAAGTTTAGACCCTTCAGTAGCAGCAGCCCTTCCCGACACACAGAATGTAGGAGGAGGCACCCTTGCAGAAATGCATAGCGCGATCCTGGATGCGATCGGGTATAACCGGGGTGACCCCGTAGATGGCCTCAACAAATGTAGGCAAAAGAAATCCGTGCACCCCACAGCGTTTGCTGGATGCCTGTGGATCCACTTTGCAGCAGTCTTTGGAGACTTAGACCGTGCCCATTTGTCCCCAGACAACATGGCCAAATGGACCCGCACCCTTATCTCCCATGCCACAGAAGCGGGACAGAAAGCCTGCGCGAGTTATGATCCCTCAGAGGAGGCCCATAACGAGAAGTGGGTAGTGAAAAGATTGTCCCGCGCTTGAGAGCAATCTATACAAAGTAAGCCCGCAGTCAAGAATCCCGAGGAAAAGCAGGCCGGAGCAGATATGCAGGCAGTAAAAACACACCAGAACCCCGCATGGGTGAATGAAGGAAAGAACAGCCCCCCCACCCAAGTCACAGGAGTGTTACAACTGTGGACAGTTGGGACACTTCGCAAGAGAGTGCAATGCCCCTAAAAAGCCACTGAGAGCCCAGCAGACGGGCACTCTGAGTAAGAAAAGGACAGAGCCCATTCATAGCGTTAGCGCCCGTTCAGATCAGACGGACTTGACCGGAAAGGACTGACGGTGTACGGGCTCCCCAAGTTGGGTCTGCGACACCCTTTGGGATAGGTCCGGACGACCGGTAGTTGCAGCAAAAATTCGGGGACAGCCCATCGAATTTCTCTGGGACACAGGAGGGTCCCGCACCACAATAAAATCCTCCACCACGTTCCAAAAGGACACGTGGCCCACTACAGCCACTATCACCCTCAGCGGCTTTACAGGCCACTCACAGCAGGGACACATCACAGCCCCTGTACCAATTCAAATCGGTAACATCACCACCAAGCACCCCGTAGTTTTAGTTGACCTGCCCCACACAACAGAACACATTCTGGAAATCGATTTCATGATTTCCCATAATCTTTCATTCGATCCAGTCAACCAGTGTGTCTGGAAGATGGCAAAATCTGCAAGAGCCCCCGCAACACTCAACATAGGAGAGTACACAAACAAAATTAGCGCCGTAGGCGAATTTTGGTTCAACCCGACCACGCTTAGTACGGACAAGCAGGTTAGGGCAGTTCTGCAAAAGAACAGGGCAGCATTCGCGACCCACAAGCACGACTGTGGACGGATGACTGGCTCAGTACAAATAACAGGACCTGACCCTAGACCCCAAAAACAGATTGGATTTCCCCAAGAGGCAGAGGGGGAAATCTCCAAGGTAATAGAAAGCTTATTAGAGCAGGGCGTACTTAGATCAGTAGCCTGCACTAATAATGCCCCGATTTGGCCAGTGAGAAAGCCCGATGGATCATGTCGACTGACCATCGATTACCGGGAACTCAACAAATTCACCCCCGCAGCAGCCCCCACAGTAGCAACAAGTCCCGAGACCATGCTCAAGCAGGGACTCAATTCCCAATTCTTTACGGTTTTGGATGTCAGTAATGGATTCTGGTCCATTCCATTGGCAAAGGCGTGCCAGTACAAATTTGCCTTCATCTTTAAAGCACAGCAGTACACGTGGACATGCCTGCCACAAGGCTTCCACAACTCCCCCTCCATTTTCCACCGACAGCTGGCAAATGGTTCAGCCAAATTCTCTCGCCCCGAATGTCTGGTTCAGTATTTAGACGACCTACTACTGCAGACAGACACCAAGGAAGAGCACATTGAGCTTCTGTCCAAACTCCAGAAACTCTTACACTCAATCGATTGTAAAGTCAACCCCAAAAAGGCCCAGATTTTGAAAGAAAAGGTGATATATTTGGGAACAATTATCACACATGGTAAACGCGAGATCGAGCATAAAAGGATTGACTCGATTGCTAAATTGCCCCTTCCCCAGAACGTTTCAGCCCTCCGGTCGTTTTTAGGACTGGTTGGATACTGCCGAAACCACATTGACGGTTTCGCCAACAAGGCAGCACCCCTCTCAGACCTCCTAAAGAAAGGAGCCCCCTGGGAATGGCTTCCGCAGCATACGGATGCTGTGGACTCTTTAAAACAGGCACTCATAGCAGCCCCCGCACTACAAGTTCCAGACCCGCTTTCCCCTGACGCCATAGAGGTAGCGACCACAGACCGCACCCTTTCGGCTGTGCTCCTCCAGGAACGGCACGACCAGTTAAGGCCCGTAGCTTACGCCTCCAGAATTTTAGATACTGTGGAGCAGGGATTTTCAGCCTGTGAGAGGCACCTGCTCGCAGTATTTTGGGCAGTGCAGTATTTTTCATATATTACCAGACTGAACCCCATTCCAATTCTCACCGAACACACCCCTACCCAACATTTACTGGACGGTTGACTCAAGGACGGTACAGTAAGCCAGATTAGAGCAGCGAGATGGACCCTTCTCTTGCAGGGACGGGACATCACTGTTAAAAGGACAAAGACGCACACCTATTTAGCCGACAACTTACAGTACCCCGGAACCCCCCATGAATGCGAAATTATCTCTCCACACCACAACACAGGCCCCTTTATCGCTAAAACACCCCCCAGAAAGATAGGTAGTTCAACCCAGAGCCCTCAGCACACGGACACGTGTGAGCCCATAAAGATCTATGTGGATGGATCTTCCAAGTCTTGGATGGGAAGCGCATAACAGGTTGCGGTATCTATGTTGAGGACGCGCAGGGACGCGCCCTTGAGGGACTATCGTTCAAACTACCAGGCCACTTAGGCGCACAGGCAGCAGAGCTCGCGGCCATCGCATATATAGTGGAACACCCAGATTCCTTCCCCAGCCCAGCAGACATATACTCGGACAGCCTCTATGTCTGCAACAGCCTCACGGAATTCCTGCCCCTGTGGAAAACAAGAGGATTTGTTTCCGCAGACGGGAAACCCCTCCCCTCAGCCCCATTGCTCCGTCATATTTTACAGAAAGCCCAGAACCGGACTTTTGGGATAATCAAAGTTCACAGTCACCATCGTTCCTCTCCCCCTGGAAATGTAAAAGCCGACGCACTGGCTAAAGCAGGTTCCAGGCATGGATATTGATGGACACCCCCCGAAAGCGCACCAGTAAGTGCAGTTCAGGTCTCACAGACAAAGATCGAGGATCTAGTGGAGGCCCAGAAGCAGGACAGCAATCTCAAGGAGATTGTAAAAGGAAAATATCGAACATCCTATGAGAGGTTCAAAAATGCACTGACCACACATGACAGTGTGGTGTTAAAAGAGACCCTTTATGTGGTTCCTGAACAGGACAAGAATCAACTGATTTGTTTGTTCCATGACGGTCATGAACATCAGGGAATCGATCCCACTACAGCCCATCTCAAGCAGCTTTGTTGGTGGCCGAATTTAAAGGAAGATGTAAAGCACTACATCAAGAATTGTCTTATCTGTGCAGCAGAATAATCCGGACAGATATGCCAAAAAGGCTCAACACAGCCACACCCGACCCGTTAATGGCCCCTGGACTAACCTCCAGATTGATTTTATAGGACCATTACCCCCTTGCAGGAATGGCTATAAATATGTACTTGTGGTAATTGACACATTTACAAAATGGGTGGAAGCATTCCCAGCCCGCACAAACACTGCAAAAACCACAGCCAAGATTTTGACCCACCACATCTTTACAAGATGGGGACTCCCCCGCAGCATTGAATCCGACCAAGGCTCCCATTTTACGCGACGCGTCATGCAGAACGTCCTCACGGTATTTGGCATCACCCAAAAATTCCACATCGCATACCACCCACAGTCGAGTGGTATCGTGGAGCGCATGAATCGGACCCTAAAATCCACCCTCAGAAAAATGGTCCAGCAGAACAACACCACTTGGGACTCAGTCCTCCCTTTTGCGCTGATGTTTTTGCGTAACACAATTTCTACTTCCGCAGGTTACACCCCACACACTCTCATGACCGGACGCCCCATGAAAGGCACAGAATATTTATTAGGTTTCGACTTGACCAGCCCCGAATGGACGGCCCTCACACACGAGAAAGCAGTAGAGCAATTAGTTGAAAATGTTAAAACGGCTCAGCTAGCAGCCGCAGTAAAATTGGGCATCAGAAAGAATCAGAGCAAGGCTTGTTTCGACACGACAGTGCATGCGACTGAGTACAGTATAGGACAGCAAGTTATGCTCTCTGTATATAACCCCAGCACATTCCTGTCCCCAAAATACTCGGGTCCGTACTCCATTGCAGACAAAGTAAGCCCTTCCGTGTATAAAATAAAGTACCCCAACGGTAAGACTGCGTGGTTCCATATCAACCAGCTGAAGGCATATGGAACACAGTCGAACCACGCACACCACGTCACGCTCGAAGCAGCACACCACGCCCCGCCCACAGCCAACGTAACCCTACCATCCCCAACACGTCCAGCCCAGCCACGGACTCGACCTCAACTCCACCCCAGAGATGTACACTCCACCCCGGAACGCCCACAGACTGCAGCAGCAGAGACAGCGACTGTGACTCGGATGACAGCCACAGCACGCCTCCCTACTATCCCCATGCAACAGGACCCACACCCAGCGATTCCGATTACGATCCGAATGATCCCTTCATGATCACTTTCCTAAATAAACACCACCACCGACCACCGAACTACACTGACGACCCCAATTTTGTCCCCACACAGCTAGACACCAACCATTGGCACCGATTTAACTCGTTCCGACTCGTCCGCAACAACGAGAGCGACCCCACCTCACACCATGCAGCCCTTTCAGCCCTGATACACTCAAGAGTTTGGCACCCGGGAGAAGATGACGACCTTGGGTCTGACTCCCAAACCGAGAACCCCTTTGCGACCCTGTTCGCAACCGAGAACTGAGGTGTCCAGATGATGTTTTAAAAGGAACTGCTTGGGAGAAGTGGTGTCCTTTCTGATGGAACCTGCAGCATGTTTTATGTTGTTTGTAAGTTTATTAAATGTTGTATGTCCGACAGGAAAAACATTTTCACGGCCCCACGCCTTTTCGGCCGAAACCTCTGAGGTCTTGCCCACAGAGACTCACTATTGCCAGACACTAGTTCAGCGGAACTAGCTTGTCTATAGAGACTTGTTCAGGTACCAGATGCCCGTTCGTAACTGCTCTTCTGGTTCAAAGGTAGAACCACTACGGCAGCCCCACCACGATGACTACATTTCTTGCCCGTTCTTGTCGGTTGCTCAGGCAGTGGAGCAACGGCTTGGGACCCGCCCTGCCTGGGAACCCCCCACTGGTCAACTACGCTTGGGTAGGAGAGACACGGCATTGGTAGCCGTCCTGCCCGGGGATTCCATCCCACTCTTCCCCGTCGCGGCCCATACGCACCACATTTTGGCACTTTAAGTTCAAAAAGTTTTGTTTTGTTTCAGGTAACCCTTAGGTTGCCAACCACATGCTATTTACATCCTGAAACATTTGGATGGTAAATTGCGCAGTCTGCGAGATGCCTCGCACTGGTTCATTATTGGGAAGTGTGTCTTGTCCTAAAATTCGTTTTTTTAAAAAGAAAATGAGGGAGTCACACATAGTGACCAATTATAAAGGGAGTAATTGGCACTAAAGGACAGACAGGCTATCGTACGAGATGTTAAACCAAGATAGTTACAGACACTATGCTTGTTTCCACAGAACTCCAGAAGCTCCAGGACCGGAGAAGAAAAGGAAAGAAAAGAAAACAGCCATGAGGACTTCCTCAACATGGATCACCCTCATGATAATGGACATTTGGTTGCGAGTGAACGCGAACCCCATGACTTCAAGCCCCCCAGCCGTTAATGTTTCACTTCCCCACAGTACCCAGAGCCCAGTCACCAGCGACACCACATCATCTTGGTGTGCCAGGTACTCTCTATCATATGTAATAGAAACCTTACTAGTATTAGCGATACTCTGCTGCATTGTGCAGACTATGCGTCTAAGAAAATGGAAAAGGAGAGCCTACCGTGCTCAAACCCCGGTATATAGGATCAGATCCCCTATTTTCGGATATGACCAGACCCCCAACCCCCGCGACCTATAATAAAGAGCATTCACTTGCGTTTTATTGTAAATAAAGAAATGTAAAGAACTGTTCATGAGCAAATTGTACAATCCTGAGCTTGACTGCCAAGCCAGGAAAACGGTGTATAAACTGCTATGATTTTGTTGTATGGTTGAGGAAGTCAGGATAATGAAATGTTTAAGTGAGTGTAGTGTATTCAGAATAGTTAGAGGTTCCCAGTTTATTGTTTTGTAATGCATGTCCCTGTTTGACATTGCGCCCTTAGAATTGTCAGTTAAAATGTTTGCCTAGTTATGGTCAGTGCAGAGGCCATAAAGAAAGTGCACCCCCCAGGTCAGCGAATGGAAAGCAACATAGTTATGTGATCCTTCACGCTTCGCGTTAGGATCACAAGGAGGGTGTGTAGCCACTTAAAATGGCCAACTCCCGATTCAAAATGGCGAACGGCAAAGGCTGATGGGAAAGTCAGCCAACAAGACAAAAACCAGCAGCTGCAGGTTGGCTGTGTATTTACCTCTGGAAAGGCCAGACAATATCGATACCAGCAACCATCAGCACAACAAAACAACAGCCATCTGCATACTAATGAGCAATTGCCAGGAACAATAAGCAACATTTAGACACACAAAGCAAAACCAGACTCTTCGGCGCTAGCAGGAGCCTACACAAAAGGAGGTGAACGAGCACCTCAAGACCGCCCATCGATCAGGGAACCGCTCCAGCATTGGAGAAAATCGAACCAAGCGATTGGGACAAAGTTCAATCACTTGGGACCAGGTACAGGGTCTGCCCCGAAAGGGGACTGTAAGAATTGAGCCCCAAGTTCAAATCGCTCTCTTCTTCTCCACCTCTTCGCGCTCTTCGTCCTGCCCGGGTCACCCAGCAACAACGAACCAACATTGACCGTGACCGGTGCAGTGACTCCAGTGATCATCGAACTCGTAAGTCTTAATTCAACGCTCGCTACGAGATAGGCGCTACTAGCTCCCAATCGGTACCAACTTCGAATCCCGCAGGCTCAGGACCCGAACGAAAGGCCATTTGTTTCCCTGACCTGGTGGGCCAGTTCCAAGTTAAGTATAGGCCTATTAGTTATAGAAGTAGCTTAAACGTAGAATTTGTGCATGAGTAGCGATTACTGTGTATAATAAATGTGCTTTGATTTAAATCTTACTAATCGGTGTATTGGATTATTGATCATTACTCGGACTTGAACCTCGTGGCGGTATCATAAAGATACCTGGCGACTCAAGAGCAAAGGTAATAAAACAGAGCAATTGAACTAAGGCAAAATCAGCAACAGGCCGACGCCATGTCGGGGCATAGGATGGCGAAGGGGAATCTGGAGTACTCATCGACCACACTGAGAAAATACGTGTTACGGTCGGTGGAGGGTAGGGGCCCTTTGAAATCCACACTGAGGCGTTCATAGGGACGGGAAGCCTTCACCTGGCACGCACGATCTGGCCGGTAGAAGTGCGGCTTGCACTCCGCACAGACCTGGCAGTCCCTGGTGACTGTCCTTACTTCCTCGACGGAGTAAGGCAGATTGCGGGCCTTTATGAAATGGTACAACCGTGTGACTCCCGGGTGACAAAGACTGTCGTGCAGGGTCCGGAGTCGGTCTACCTGTGCGCTGGCACATGTACCTCGGGATAGGGCGCCTGGGGCCTCGTTGAGCATACCGGGGTGATACAAAATCTTGCAATTGTAGGTGGAGAGCTCGATCCTCCACCTCAAGATCTTATCATTCTTGATCTTGCCCCGCTGTGTGTTATTGTACATGAGGGCTACTGACCGTTGGTCAGTGAGGAGAGTGACTCTCCTGCCGACCAGGTAATGCCTCCAATGCCGCACAGCTTCAACGATAGCTTGGGCCTCTTTTTCGACGGATGAGTGCCGAATGTCTGAGGCATGAAGGGTGCACGGGTCTGCCTGCCTGATTGAGGGTGGCGGCTAGGGTGACGTCTGATGCGTCGCTCTCTACTTGAAAGGGCAGTGTCTCATTTACTGCGTGCATGCCGGCCTTGGCGATATCGGCTCTGATACGGGCGAAGGCCTGTTGTGCCTCGGCCGTCAGGGGAAAATGGGTGGACTCTATGAGTGGGCGGGCCTTGTCCGCATAGTTTGGGACCCACTGAGCGTAGTACGAAAAGAACCCCAGGCAGCGTTTGAGGGCCTTGGGGCAGTGGAGGAGGGGGAGCTCCATGAGGGGCGCAAGCATTCGGCATCGGGCCCCAGAACTCCATTCTGGACCACATAGCCAAGTATGGCTAAGCGGGTCGTGCTAAACACGCACTTCCCCTTGTTGTAGGAGAGTGGCAGTGTGGAGAAATTTGGCAAGGTTGGCGTCGTGGTCCTGCTGATCATGGCCGCAGATGGTGACGTTGACTAGGTCCGGAAAGGTAGCCTGTAAACCGTACCGGTCGACCATTCGGTCCATCTCCCTTTGGAAGACCGAGACCCCATTGGTGACGCTGAAGGGAACCCTGAGGCGGCCGTCTGCCTCGAAGGCAGTGTATGGACAGTCCGATTTACGAATGGGGAGCTGGTGGTAGACGGATTTGAGGTCTACAGTTGAGAAGACCCAGTACTGTGCAATCTGATTGACCATATCAGATATGCATGGGAGTACGCGGCGAGCTGCGTGTACCAATTGATGGTCTTGCTGTAGTCCACGACCATTCTGTGTTTCTCCCCAGTTTTAACTAATACCACTTGGGCTCTCCAGGGGCTGTTGCTGGCCTCAATGATGCCTTCCCGAAGCAGCCGCTGGACCTCGAACCTGATGAAGGTCCTGTCCTGGGTGCTGTACCGTCTGCTCCTGGGGGCGACGGGTTTACAATCCGAGGTTAGATTTGCAAAGAGGGAAGGCGGATCGACCTTTAGGGTCGCGAGGCCGCACACAGTGAGGAGTGGTAGGGGCCCGCCAAATTTCAGGGTTAGGCTCTGGAGGTTGCACTGGCCTAGCAGTAGGGCAGCGCAGAGGTTAGGGAGAACGTAGAGGCGGAAGCCGCTGAATTCTGCGCCCTGGACCGTGAGTGTGACCGTACAGTACCACCGGATGGCCACGGAATGGGATCCAGAGGCCAGTGAGATTCTTTGATTGGCGGGGTGTACCGTGAGGGGGCAGCGCCTTACCGTATCCAGGTGGATGAAGCTCTCTGTGCTCCCAGAGTCCATCAGGCAAGAGGTTATGTGTCCGTTGACTTCCACAGATGCGGTGGCCAGGTTCTGCGGACAAGACTGGTCGATGGTCACTAAGGCGAGTCGTGGTCGGTCATCGCTGGTGTAGGATGGCGGGGAACCCGGGGGGCCCTGGTCCTGGAACGCTGGTGGTGCCCATGTGCCGTGGGGGAGACAAGATGGCGGCGGCTGAAGATCTAGAGGAGTAAAAAATGGCGGCGACCATGGGCCACACGTGGCGGGGGTTGAACAAGATGGCGGCGCCCACTGGCTGTGGTCCAGGGAGGTGAAGATGGCGGCGCCCATTGTCCGTAAACGAGGGGGGTGGGGGCGATAGCGACGACTGCCCGGGCCTGGCACACCGCGGCGAAGTGCCCGTTCTTGCCGCAAGCCTTAAAAAGGGCAGAGCGGGCCGGGCAGCGTGGAGGGGGTGTTTCTGCTGGCCGCAGAAATAACATCGGGGACTTCCAGGGTTTGCTGTCTGGCGCGTGGCACAGGCGTATTGGCTGGGTAAGGCCCCCGCTGGGGCGGCCGTCTGTGGGATCCATGATGCGTAGGAGGGGTGGGCCACGCGGCTGGGGTGTAGGCCTGAACGTTGCGCGAGGCGACCGTCATGGAGAGCGCTAGTTTTTTTGTCTCTGCTAGGTCGAGCATGGCCCCCTCTAACAGTCGCTGGCGTATGAGGTCCGACCCAATCCCCGTAACAAACGCGTCCCGCATAAGGAGGTTTGAATGTTCAGTGGCCATAACGGCCTGACAGTCACAGTCCTGGATGAGTGGGACTAGGGCTGCCAGATGTCTTCTATGGACTCACCAGGGAGTTGAGAGCGAGTGGTGAGTACGTGCCTGGCGAAGAGCGTGTTCATCTTCTGAGCATAATTCTCCTTGAGAAGCGTCATGGCTTTGGCGTAGTTAGGCGGGTCCTGGATTAGCGGAAAGACGCTAGAGCTCAACCGTGAGTACAGGATCTGTCTCTTCTGAGCCTCCGAGACAGGGGTGGACGCCGAGTTGATGTACGCCTCGAAGCAAGCTAGCCAGTGTTGAAAGTCCTTTTTGGAGTCGCTTGAATGCGGATCCAGCTGCAGGCGATCTGGTTTGATACGGAGGTCCATCTTTTGGAAATCTTAGAGCAATAAATTGATGCACGATAAATTGCACAAAAACTTGAGTTGGGTACAACTGAGGCTTTATTGCTCTAAGATGTGTGGCCTCCCACAGCAGCTGGCAAAATGGCTGCAGCATGGAGGACACACATATTTATACTCCGCCTACTGGGCGGAACCAGCAGGCAGGGACCACCAACGTACCTGTAGTACAGGTCCTACCATACATCACCTAATAGAGGTGCAACAGTGGTTTACCACACAGCACAGCATTCTAAAATGTTTCTCAGTAATGGCAGCATCTTCTTGGAGGAAAGCACTCCGTTTTTCGCCCTATTTCCAAAAAGGATACAAAACCTATGGTACAGGCACCTCTTCGGGATCGCCTCAAAAAGGAGCTAGACAGAAAGACAAAATTAAAAGTCATCAGAAAGATAGAAGAACCTACCCATTGGATAAACTCCATTGTGTAAAGAAAAAGAATGGCGATATTCACATATGCATGGTTCCTAATGATCTTAACGAGAATATCAAAAGAGAACGTTACCAAATACCAAAGCGTGAGGCATCACGGGCGGGATTCTCCCCTACCCAGCGGGGCGGGGGATTCCAGCGTAATGGGGTGCCGGGAACCACTCCGGCGTTGGGCCGCCCTTGAGCTAGGCCCGCACCGGAGTGGTTTCCGCTCCGCCGGCTGGCGGGAAAGGCCTTTGGCACCATGCCAGCCGGGGCCGAAAGGTCTTCGCCGGGCAACGCATGCGCGGGAGCGTCAGCGGCTGCTGATGTCATCCCCGCGCATGCGCAGGGGAGGGGGTCTCTTCCGCCTCCGCCATAGTGAAGACCATGGTGAAGGCGGAAGAAAAAGAGTGCCATCATAGCACAGGCCCGCCCGTGGATCGGTGGGCCCCGATCGCAGGCCAGGCGGGGGTCAGATCGCCCCGCGCCCCCCCCCCCCAGGACCCTGGAGCCCGCCCTCGCCGCCTTGTCCCTCCGTTCAAAAGGTGATTTAATCCACGCCGGAGGGAGAGGGTTGACAGCGCAGGTCTTTGGCCCATCGCAGGCCGGTGAATCGCCGGGGGTGGGCCCGCCGACCGGCGTGGCATGATTCCCGCCCCCGCCGACCAGCGCGGCGCGATTCTCGCCCCCGCCGAATCTCTGGTGGCGGAGAATTCGGGACACGGCGGGAGCGGGATTCACGCCAGCCCCCGGCGACCGGGTCGGAGAATCGCACCCCACATCTGAGATGGCTGGTGCACAATTCTTTACGAAACCTGATGCATCTCAAGGTTTCTGGCAACTAAAGCGAGAGGAACAAAGTACTGCACTTTTAATACCATTTGGGCGGTACTGATTTCTGAGAATGCCGTTTGGCATAATTTCAGCATCAGAAATTTTTCACCGTGAAATGGAGCACATAATCGAAGGCATCGAAGGTGTTCGTGGGTGATATCATAGTTTGGGGCTCAACCATAGAAGAGCACAATACGAGATTGCTTAAAGTTCCAACAAGCGTCAGGAGAAATGGGCTGAAACGCGACAAGCAAAAGTGCCAATTTGGAGTAACTGAGGTCACATTCTGAGGTGACAAGCTCTCATTTCACGGTATTGAACCTGACAAGGACAATATCCAAGCAATTCTCAACAAGCCAAAACCACACGACAAGAAAGCCATCTTTTTAAAAAAAATGTTTATTCAAAATTTTCAACAATTTTCAACCAAACACTCCAGAAAGAAAGAAAGGAAAACAAAGTTGTACATAAGAAATCAAAATGGAATACATTAACCCCATTTAACCAATAACTACAAAAGTGGGGAGAATGCCCCCTTTAGCGCCCCCCCCCCCCCGGCTGCTGCTGTTTCGACCTCCACCTAGCGTTCCGCGAGAAAGTCTAGAAACGGTTGCCACCGCCTGGAGAACCCCTGCACAGACCCTTGCAAGGCAAACTTTATCCTCTCCAACTTAATGAACCCTGCCATGTCATTGATCCAAGCTTCCACGCTCGGGGGCTTTGCATCTCTCCACATTAGTAGCAATTAGTCGTGGCCGCGTTGCACAAAAAGATGCAATGGTTTCAAAGATGGAAAAGGAGCAATTGCGAAGTTTAATTGGGCATCTGAATTGGTTAGGTAGACAGACTAGACCAGACGTGAATTTTGATGTCTTGGAGTTGAGTACAAAAATGAATGATCCCAAAGACATAATAAGAGCAAATAAAGCGTTGGTCAAACTAAAAATCAGGAGTGTGTTTTGAGGTTCCCGGTTTAGGTGACCGTAGGCACTTGAAACTCATAGTTTATAGTGATGCGTCCTATGCAAATTTATGTGATGGGGTTTCAAGCGCAGGAGATTTTATAATTTTCCTTTTGGGGAACAATGGTAAATGTTGCCCTCGTGTGTGGGAAACAAAGAAAATAAGGAGAGTGGTAAAAAGTACCTTGGCTGCTGAGACGTTAAGCCTTGTAGAGGCGGTGGATATGGCCTTTTATATATCTCAGATACTGACTGAAATTTTGGGATTAGGGCATTTGGGTAATTTCCCTATTGAATGTCACATTGACAATAAATCCCTGTGGGAAAATGTGCACTCTACAAAAGGTGTCAATGAAAAAAGGTTAAGGATAGACATCGCAAGTTTGAAGCAGATGTTGGACAGAGGGGAAATAGCAAACATTAAATGGGTCAACAGTAGCTATCAATTGTCAGACTGTTTTACAAAAAGAGGGGCTAGTTCACAGAAACTTTTGGATATTGTTTTTGAAGCCTGTTTCTGTGATTGTTTCTTTTTCTTCCAAAAAAAAGAGAAGGGGGGAAATTGCCTGTGTGTTTTTGAGTTTCTTGTAATTTTGGCTTCAACTAATTTTTTTTTTCTCCAAGGAAGGGGAGACTGTTAAGTAATGGGTTAAGAGACATTCCAATTAGTTGTCTCATTTATGTTAAGTATCCAATAATTGACACTTATATGTAAAGAGGCTTCAGGTGGCCTTTGGGTGAAGTGATGTGAAGATAGAGTTTTGTGCGGAGTCTGTTAAAGTGAAATAAAGGTGTTTGTGAAAAAGAGAAGAACTTTTTACTCTTTATACAACAGCAGCTAAATGTCTAACAAAATGTCTAACGTCACATTCTGGCGCCTGTTTGGGTACACAGAGGGAGAATTCAGAATGTCCAAATTACCTAACAGCACGTCTTTCGGGTCAACAGGCACGGAACGCTCTTATTGCCTCCATGTTCGCCAACTGGGGGGGGACTGGCCGGTGGCAGGGACACCGCATTCCCCCCCCTCCCCGGCTAACCCCTCCACAAATCCCTCCATGATACATACTCCTTTTTAAAATAAATTTAGAGTACCCAATTATTTTTTTCCAATTAAGGGGCAATTTAGCATGGCCATGGATGAAACCCACGTAGACACGTGGAGAATGTGCAAACTCCACACGGGCAGTGATCCAGGACTGGGATTGAACCCGGGTCCTCAGCACCATAGGCAGCAGTGCTAACCACTGTGCCATTGTGCCACCTCAATACATACCTGCCGCCCTACCGGGGGGGGGGGGGGGCTGGTTTGGCAGTAACAGCAGGTCTGGTCCATGGGATGAAAGATGTTGACAATCCGCTCTACGATGAACTCTGGTGCTCCACTACATATGACAACGTCTGACACCTGACCACGGCAGCACTTTCCACCGTCCACCTGGGTGATCCCTGCATGCGAGCTGGCCATTCCATCGAATCCCTGAGGTAATCGAGGTGGGGACGGTCGGGGGTGGGAGCCCAAGCCATCCACAAAATCCCCCATTCCTCCCCCACACTGTGGCCAGCCCAGACCAACCCACCCCTCACACCCATCTGACAGAGCACCAAGGCAGGTTGTAACAGTGGTAACAGGTGTTTAATGTGAACAAATATTTACAGATTTGTGCCCTAGCCCATATAGCTAAACTGTGCCCTGCACCCATGCCAACTGAACTGATGTCTAACTTTCTGGCCTTACGGGCCCTAATGCTATGTCTAGGCGGTTCCCCAGACAGTACAGCAGGAGTGGAGGCAGCCTGCTGTGATTCCTGCCCTGCGACCTGGGTCTCTGTTGGTGGGCATCTGGGCCTGGATTCTCCCTTACCGCGTCCGAGTTCCAACGCCGGCATCAAAATCGGCGCTGACGACTCTGGCGTCGGACCCAGCAAACATGTGTGAATTCTGCGCTACGGTAGGGGCCAGCACGGGCGTCACGGGAAGAGCGACAGTGCGACCTGGAACAGCACCATCGACGCTGCGCGGCATCGCTGTTAAATTGATGCCATCAGTGGAGAAACGGCTACGAGGGAAGATGGCCGCCAGCCGCGCAGCGCCAAGGTTCCAGGACAGGGACATCGAAGTGCCCCTGGACGCCGTGGAGCAGAGGAGGGAAACCCTGTACCCCGGACATTGCCACAGGGTCGCTGCCAACACCAGCCGGCGCCTGTGGAGGGAGGTGGGCCGTCAGCGCCGTGGGGGTAACCCCCAGGACTGGCAGCCAGTGCCACAAGAAGGTCAATGACCTAGTCAGGGCAGCCAGGGTGAGTAACCCCCCACTGTGCCCATGGCACCAAGCCCTCAACCCCCCCCACCTGTGGCACTGCCCCCCCCCCCGCATGATGGGTGGCACAGGGATCCACAGGGATGCACCCACCCATGCAAGCTGCATTGGCAGGATGGCCTCTGAGCCTATGCCAACATATACCCAATCGCTGGGTATATGTCCACCTAACAATGACCCTCTCACCTCAACCCCCCCCCCCCCCCCCCCCCCCCCCCCCAGGAGGAGCGTGCCTATAACATCCGGGAACGTGCCAGGACCGCAGGGGGTCCACCTGAATTCCGGCCCCTCACTGTTCATGAAGAGAGGGCCCTGGACCCTTTGAGGCATCAAGCTTGGTAAAAATTTTAGCCCGGGCCATTTAGCTCGTGATTTCTTCCCGTTTGGGTATGGGGTAGTGTTCCCTCATGCTGTTATTGTTCAGGTCTTTCGTGTCGATGCAGATCCGGAGCTCGCCAGAGGGCTTTTTTACGCACACCATGGAGCTGACCCATGGCGTAGGCTCCGTGACCCGGGAAAGCACTCCTTGGTCCTGCAGATCCTGCAACTGCTGCTTGAGGCGGTCCTTGAGTGGTGCTGGGACTCTACGAGGTGCGTGAATGACCGGGGTGGCGTCCGGTTTGAGCCGTATTCTGTAAGTGTAGGGCAGTGTGCCCATGCCCTCGAAAACCTCCTGGTTGTGGGCGAGGAGCGAGTGGAACTGTGCCCTAAAGTCTGAATCCGGGAAATCGGACGTGCCTTCTGGAGACAGAGTGTGTACCCGCTGAACGAGGTGGAAGACCTTGCACGCCTGTGCGCCTAGCAGAGAGTCCTTCAAGGATCCAACTATCTCAAAAGACAGTGTGGCTGTGTATGAATTGTGTGCAACCTCGAGCTGGCAAGACTCCATGGCCGGGATAACATTACCGTTGTAGTCGACCAACTGACAGTGGGAAGGCCGAATTGGTGGTTTGACCTTCAATGTGTAGAATGCTGACCATGCAATGAGATTGGCGGAGGCACCAGTGTCTAAGCGGAATGTGATTGGTGATCGGTTGACCATCAGGGTGGCACACCATTCATCGCCCGGATTAACGCTGTGCACTGGCATCGGCTAGTGGGTCCTACTTGGGGACATCCGATTTCTGTCTGTTACCGCAACGCGGAAGGGTTCCCGGACGTCGGTATCACCGGTCTGTATGTCGTCAGGGTATGACTCGGTGTATGGAGGCTGAATGGCCCGCACGTCCCTGCGAGGCTGGCGGAATTGCAGAGCGTTGGCAGGTTGAGCTGCTCGACAGCAGGCAGCGTAGTGGCCCATCTTGCCACAGCGGAGGCATTGTCGAGTTTTGGCTGGACATTGCCGCTTTAAGTGTGCGGATCCACAGTTGCCGCACGTCGTGACGTCATGGCGTACATTGCGCCACCGCGCATGCGCGGTTCGGTCCTGCGTAGAGCGTGCCTACGCGTCACGTCCCTCTGCGTCAACGTCCCCTCTTTTGGCGCGTACAAGCGCGGGAGGCCTCGGAAAGCGCGCAAAATGGCCGCCCTTGTCCGGGCCGCGGGCCGTGAGGAACTCGATCGACTGGACCCGCTCGGCCTCGTAGGACCCCTGCCGTGCCGATTCAGCCGCCTGGAATTGGGAGTACCGGCTGGTCGCGTTTTCGTGGAGGACGCAGGTTTCGATGGCGGTGGCTAGGGTGAGGCGCTTTATTTTGAGGAGCTGCCATCGTAGGGTGTCCGAGGTGACCCCAAAAACTATCTGGTCCCGAATCATGGAAACGGAGGTGGCCTCATAGCCGCAGGACTGCGCGAGGATACGGAGGTGTGTCAAAAAAGGTTGAAAAGGCTCATCCTCACCCTGCAGGCGCTGCTGGAAGAGGTACCTCTTGAAGCTCTCATTTACTTTGATGCTGAAGTGTTGCTCAAATTTTAGAAGGAGCGTCTTGTACTTCGTCTTGTCCTCGCCTTCTGCGAATGCCAGGGGGTTGTAGATGTGGATGGCGTGTTGCCCCGCCGTGGAGAGGAGGAGGGCGATCTTCCTGGTGTCCGATGCATTCTCCCTGTCTGTGGCTTCTAAGAAGAGCTGGAAGCGCTGTTTAAACAGCTTCCAATTGACGCCATGATTTCCAGCGATTTGGAGCGGCTGCGGTGGGCTGATGGTGTCCATGGCGCAGGATGGCGGATCTCTGAAGAGGTGCAGGTAGGTCTCACAGTTGCTGGCGAGTTTCCAATCCTGGTATCATGTCGTGTTGGGTGTTCCGCTATACAAACGAACCATCACGGTTGTAGATGGTACAACTCTGTTTTATTATTCTGTACAATAACAACTGTT
This sequence comes from Scyliorhinus torazame, assembly GCF_047496885.1. Taxonomy (NCBI): domain Eukaryota; kingdom Metazoa; phylum Chordata; class Chondrichthyes; order Carcharhiniformes; family Scyliorhinidae; genus Scyliorhinus; species Scyliorhinus torazame. Next base: position 101,608,851 of record NC_092709.1, read on the forward strand.
AACTTCTGGCTGTGGTTCGTACTTCACCAGTTAACCTGTGGACCCAGCACTAGCACTATCTTAGAGAGGCACTCAGCACATGGTGTATGTCTGAGTGGCACGCTGTGAGCTCTGTGCTATGAGTTATCTCCTGGTGGAATGAGCGGGAACTGTGGTGTTCCCTGTTCTATAGTGCGTGTGCTCTCACTGGTGATTGGCTGTGATGCTGCGTGTGTGTTGATTGGTCCGTCTACCTGTCCATCAGTGTGTGTGTGTGATTGCACCATGATATGTTCATATGGATATCATGACAATCCCCCCCTGCCCTCATCCCCCCTTCCCCCCAGCCCTCATCCCCCCCTTCCCCCCTGCCCTCATCCCCCTGTCCCCCTGCCCTTATGCCCCCTGCCCTCATCCCCCCTTCCCCCCTGCCCCCACCTCCCCCTCAGCCTCGTCTGCATATCTAACCATGCATGCCGTCTGGTGTATTGCAGGACCACACGGTGATGCACCCATCTCTGCGGATGCAGACCGCCCCCAGGCCGTGCCAGGGCGACCACACGCCAGGGATCGACCCGGGCCATCAGGCGTAGGCCCCCATCCAGTGCCGGGGCCAGCACGACGTAGGGACTCATCCAGCGACGGAGAGTGCAGCCACACCAACAGCCGCCCGTCCCAGTCGACCCAAGATACGACGACACAGGGCACCCACACTGATAACACCGACACCCAGGACACACACACCCAGGACACACACACCCAGGACACACGGACACAGGACACACAGGACACACACACCCAGGACACACACACCCAGGACACACGGACACAGGACACACCACCCCAGGGGACCCCGGACTTCGCTCCAATGAGGACATCCACGGAACTCCCCTGCTATCTCCTACACCCTCCACCATCGCAGAGACTCTCACCTCGGTTGGTCACCTTAGTGATGAGGCTTATGGTACACTAACTGGTGCACACCACACAGCCGTCCCAGTAGAGCAGGTGGAGGTAGGAGCAGGCGAGGGGCCGGACGTCGGAGGGCAGCCCGGCCCCAGCAACCAGCTGCCGCCCAGACGGGTCCCGGGTTCCTGGAGTTCCCACACCCACCCATAGACCCGATGCAGTCAGGGACTCTGGGACAAGTGGAGGGGATGACGGCCGGCTTGCAGCAGCTGGCAGGTGGAGGAGTCCACCCCGCCTGCAGGAGCAGCGAGTGGTGCCGGTCATTGCTGACACCCGAGCTGACACCTCACGATGGCATCCGCGGTGGGGGCGACGGTGTCGGACATGGGCAGCAGTATGCAAGGCCTGGGGCTTTCCATGCAGGCGGCGTCCGTGGCCCACGACATGGCTGCCCTCTCACAGGCAGCCATGAGCCAGAGCCAATTGCAGATCGCAGAGGCGTTCAACGACGTGACACGGTCTCAGCAAGCCATGGCCCAGTCTCGGCAGGCCATCACTGAGGGCTTCGGCGTCATTGCCCAGGTGCTGGCCGGCGTTGCACGGACACAGACAGAGATGGGCAACTCCTTGAGCTCCATTGTTGCAAACCTGCAGACCGTTGCCAATACCAGGGCGGGCCTCCAGGACTGGCAGCGCCAGGTGCCGGGGGTGCCTCGGCTGCTGGATCCGTTCGCATCCCCATCCCATGGAGAGCCCCGGGGGCCATCGGGCACCTCGAGGGAGGAGGAGGTGCTGGGGCCCGTTCCAGGTCCCCCTACACGGGAGGTCCTGGAAGACCGCAACACCTCGGACCGCAACACCTTCCATCCCAGGTGCACCTGGTGGGCAACGGGCAGAACAGGCTGGCACTATGCCATCCCAGTCGCCCGAGGCACAGCCTGGCAAATCCAGGCCGTGCCACCCCAGGAAATGGCCGCCATAGGGGACCCTAGTCACAGGGCAGGAATCGCAGGAGTCCGCCTCCAGTTCTGTTGTACCGTCTGGGGTAGCACCGAAACATAGTCATAGGGCCCATAAGGCAGAAAATTAGACACAGAGTAAGTTGGCATGGGTGCAGGGCACAGACTAGTTATAGGGGCTACGGCACGTGTCTGATCCGTTTGTAGATAAAATCACTTTCACACGTGCCTCTGTGCTCTGACCGATGCATGCGGGGGTGGGGGGGAAGTTTGCGGCAGTGTTGTGTGAGGGGTGATAGGAGGTCGAGCTCTGGTGAGTGTGGCGTGTGCCCCCCCCCCCCCCCCCCCCGGGTTGCACTCGCCACCCCGCCCCCAGACAGACAACGGGTCCGTGCGCTGCAGTGTCCAGGCCGCATGCAGGGACCTCCCAGGTGGAGGGTGTTACTGTGGCCATGAGTCAGACACTGTCTAATGATGTAGAGCTCGGAGCTCATCGCAGAGCGGGTTGTCATCATCCTCCATGCCCGCAATAGACCCGCTTTCACTGGAGAGCATGTGAGCCCTGCCCGTTGTGCCGCAGGTGGATGTGTAATGGAGGGCTGGTGTGCTGGTTGTTGCTGGGCGTGGTAAGGGTGGTGGATGATGGGTGGGGTGAGGATGGTGGGTGATGGGTGGGGTGAGGGTGGTCGGGTGATGCGGTACTGTGCTGTCCGTGCACATGCTCTTCGATTCCCCCCCCCCATTCTGTGAACCGTGCGGCTATCAACTTATCCCCATCCGGTATCGGTGGGCAGCCTCCCGTCCCTCCCCAGCCCGTATGTCCCATGCATTTCCACCCCCCTCCACATCCTCCTCATCTGGGGAGGCGTGCCCATCATCGTCTTCCCCCTCCGCCTCCTCCTACTCCAGTACATCACCCCTCTGCTGGGCTATATTGTGCAGGACGAAGCAGACCACAACGATGCGGCCGACCCTATCTGACGGGTACTGGAGGGCCCCTCCAGAGCGGTCCAGTCCCCTGAAGCGCATCTTCAGCAGCCCAAAGCACCTCTCAACATACCCCTGGTCGCTGCATGGGCATCATTGTAGCGGTTCTCCACGTCAGTCTGTGGCCTCCGTTTAGGCATCATCAGCCATGACCGCAACGGGTAACCCTTGTCGCCCAGCAACCAGCCCCGCAGCCGGGGGGGGGGTGTCCCTCGAACATGGCGGGGATGAACGATTGTGCCAATATGAACGAGTCATGCACACTGCCAGGGTAACGGGTGCAGACATGCAGGATCTTGATCCGGTGGCCGCAGACCTGTAGCCATCCGGGATGGCCACTTCCCGATTACAAAATGGACACTTTGCAAAGATTGCAGAGAAAATGGACAATGTTGAGAAAACAAACAGGTGCAAGGTTTGTCTGTTGATTGGAACCATGGGCGAAATTCTCCCCCAACGGCGGGATGTCCGCCAACTGGCGCCAAAGCCGGCGCCAATCAGATGGGCATCGTGCCGGCCCAAAGGTGCGGAATGCTCCGCATCTTTGGCGGCCTAGCCCCAACATTGAGGGGCTAGGCCGACGCCGGAGGGATTTCCACCCCGCCAGCTGGCAGAAATGGCGTTTGTTTCCCCGCCAGCTGGCGCGGAAATGCGGCGCATGCGCAGGAGCGTCAGCGGCCGCTGTCAGTTTCCCGGCGCATGCGCGGGAGCGTCAGCGGCCGCTGTCAGTTTCCCGCGCATGCGCAGTGGGGAGAGTCTCTTCCGCCTCCGCCATGGTGGAGGCCGTGGCGGAGGCGGAAGGGAAAGAGTGCCCCCACGGCACAGGCCCGCCCGCGGATCGGTGGGCCCCGATCGCGGGCCAGACCACCGTGGGGGCACCCCCCGGGGTCAGATCGCCCCGCGCCCCCCCCAGGACCCCGGAGCCCGCCCACGCCGCCTGGTCCCGCCGGTAAATACCAGGTTTGATTTACGCCGGCGGGACAGGCAATTTCTGGGCGGGACTTCGGCCCATCCGGGCCGGAGAATCCAGCGGGGGGTCCCGCCAACCGGCGCGGCTGGATTCCCGCCCCCGCCCAATCTCCGGGAGCGGAGACTTCGGCGGGGGCGGGGGCGGGATTCACGGCGGCCAACGGCCATTCTCCGACCCGGCGGGGGGTCGGAGAATGACGCCCCATAGCCCCCAGACAAGTGAAGTGAAAGTGAAAATCGCTTATTGTCACAAGTGGGCTTCAAATGAAGTTACTGTGAAAAGCCCCTAGTCGCCACATTCCAGCGCCTGTTCAGGGAGGCTGTTACAGGACCGATACTGCAAATCATTTCCATACTAATGAGCCATCCCCAGGAACAAAAAGGAAACATTTAAGTAAACAATACCAAGACAGACTCCCCGGCGCCAGAGGAGACCAGAACAAAGCAGGCCAACGGCCACCTAGGACACGTCCAGCAATCAGGGCACTCACCCCTCGAGGAAATCGATAAGAACGATTGGGAAACGGCCCAATTAATTGGGGCCAAATTCAAGGCCCGTGCAAAGCGCGCAAAGCCCCTTTTGGGTATAAGAAGAATCCCCCAAGAGAGAATCGCCCTCTTGTGGCCCCGGCTCTCACCAAGGAGAGACCTGCCCAACAGCAACATCAGAACAAGTAAGTCCAAGGTCAACGCATGCTACAAGACAGACGCTCCTAGCTGTTATTCCGTACCAATTCGACACCAGCAGCCTCAGAACCGAACAACGACCATTGTTCCTCTGACTGAGTGGGCACCCGAAGCTAAGTATAGGCTTTTAGCAGTAGTGATAGTTTAGTTTGTAGAGTTTTATGCATGAGTATAGTTGACTGTGTGTGTAAATTAATGACCATTGAGTTTGAACTTACTAACTGGTGTATCGAGTCTTTGGTCAGTATTCGGTTTTGAACCGTGTGGCGGTATCGAAAGATACCTGGCGACTCTAGAGTAAACGTATTTAGAATTAAGGAGGGCAACCATATTGGCCGCCATCTTCAGAGCCAAATTAAGAGAAACACAATTAGCAACATTTACTGGCGACATCTGACGGGACTCGACTTAGAAGTGGCCTAACCACTCCGAGAGAACCCAAATTTGAATTGGAATCCAATTGGAAACAGAAAAACCACAAGTGTAAGATCAATACTGATCAAACCTCCGAGATTCGGAAGTGTGTTAATGCATGCGCACTAACAGGGATATAAGGTAAACCTGAGAGATTTTGGTGCGTAAAACTGTTGGACGTTTTGTAGTCCGGAAATTAGCGTAAGCTGTACCCGTGTTTCATCACTTTACCACCCCCTGTTCCAAATTCAGTAGAGAACCCAGATAGAGAAAATGGCAATGAAGGCAATGGAACGCCTTATGAACTCCCAGGAATTCGAGGTCGCAGCGACCAGTAGAGTAGGACAGTGTCCCGTATGGGAAGAGGAAATCAGAAAGTACCTCAAAGAGAAAGGATGGCCCCTTTGGAGCGAATGGCGAAACAGGTCCCGGGAGTATAGGACATACTTGGTGGGAGAACCTGTCAGGGATCCACAAGAAGAGCTTAGGGAAAGCGCGCAAGCCGATGGCAATCGTGTCCTGCTTTGCACAATTGCGAGGCACAGAGGAGGTCGTTTGGACGCTCCGTAGAGAGATTGAGGAGAGAGACAGAATAGTAAGGGAGATGTGAGCGAGTTTGAGAAAGAGAATAAAGATTTGAGAGAACAGTTAGCAGCGAGGGACAGAGAGGTGGATGATGCCAAGATGGCACACCAGTCTTGTCTCGCCCAATTGAGTAGTTTTCAGACGCAATATGATAAGGCTTACCAGGACACGCAACGTGCGGTCTTGGTAAGACAAGAAACTGAGCAACAGGTAGAGAAATTGCAGAAACAGTGCAATGATTTGAAAGCAGCCCTATGAGCGCTCCACACTTCCACGACGGAACAAAGGCAGAGCTCAGTAGATCTCGCAAAGTGCCGAAAGCAAATTGCAGAATTGCAATCTCTGCTTTCTGTCCAGAATGGGTTTCAAAATACGTTTGGACCCCAATTAGATCAGGAAAACGGCCCCGATTGGCAGGAGTTAAATGAGACTGCCCACAGATATGTACATGGGACATGTATGCAAGAAAACCCCCCAAAAAGGAAAGCACCCCAACCCCCGACTGAACAGGCAGAACACCCCCCCATGAACCCTGTAACCACACACCGCAGGGCCGCAGCAGAAGGAAACGCAGATTTCCTGCATACAATCCCGTTAACTGTGACCCAATTACGGGACGTGTGGAAAAATTACACCGTTCCTTCCCACTTCAGACCCCCACCAATTTTTCGCGTAAGTCAAACAGCAGGCTACCATGTACGGCCTGGACAAAAAGGAGCAAGTGAAGCTCACAGTTTTAAGCCTCGACCCTTCAGTCCTGGCAGCCCTTCCCGAACCACAGAATGTAGGAGGAGGCACACTCCAAGAGATGCACACAGCGATCCGAGATGCGATCGGCTATAACAGAGGAGACCCAGTAGAAGGCCTAAACAAGTGTAGGCAAAAGAAGGCAGAGCACCCCACAGCATTTGCTGGACGCTTGTGGATACATTTCGGAGTTTTCGGAGAGTTAGCCCGTGCCCATTTGTCCGCAGATAACATGGCCAAATGGACTTGAATCCTAGTCTCTCACGCGACAGACGCAGGACAGGGAGCTTGCGCAAATTACGACCCCTCAGACGAGGCCCACAATGAGAAATGGGTTTTGAAAAGATTGTCCCACGCTTGGGGGCAATCAGTCCAAGGCAAAACCGCATTTGCAAAACCAGAGGAAGAACAGGCAGATATGAATTCAGTTAAAGCACACCAGAACACCGCATGGGTAAATGAGGGCAGGAACAGCCCACCACAGCCAAAACCCCAGGAATGTTACAACTGTGGACAATTAGGACACTTTGCACAAGTGTGCAACGTGCCCCAAAAGCAGCAGAGAAACCAACAGACAGGCACCCTAAACAGGAATAGGGCAAAGCCAATCCATAGCGTTCGCGCCCATTCAGAGAATGCAGACATGAACAGCACCGACTAACGGTGTTCGGGCTCCCCAACTTGGGTCTGCGACACCCTTTGGGACAAGTCCGGTAGACGGGTCGTAGCAGGCAAAGTCCGGGGACACCCCATAGAATTTCCTTGGGACACAGGAGGGTCCCGCACCACACTCAATTCCTCCATGATGTTCCAGCGACACACGTGGCCCACAACAAACACTATCACACTCAGCGGCTTTACAGGTTACTTATAACTGGGACACATCACAGCCCCTGTAGCGATACAACTAGGGAACATTACAACTAAACACCCCGTAGTTTTGGTCGATCTACCCCAGACAGCTGAACACATCCTAGGAATCAATTTTATGAGCTCCCACAACCTCTCTTTTGATACAGTTAATAAATGTGTTTGGAGAATTGCAAAGGCAGCACGAGCCCCCGCCACGCTCACAGTTGGAGACTATGAAAACAGGATTAGCTCAGTAGGAGACTTCTGGTTCGACCCTTGAGCCATTAGTCAGGACAAACAGGCTAGGGAAGTCCTACAGCAACACAAAGCAGCATTTGCACAGCACAAGCACAACTGTGGCAAAATAGCTGGCTTGGTAAATATTACAGGTCCCGACCCCAGACCTCAAAAGCAGTATGGTTTTCCCCAAGGTGCGGAGGGAGAAATCTCAAAGGTAATAGAGAGTTTGTTGGATCAAGGTGCACTCAGATCAGTAGCCTCCACAAACAACGCACCAATTTGGCCCGTCAGGAAACCGGATGGATCATGGTGACTGACCATTGATTACCAGGAACTGAACAAAGTAACCCCAGTAGCAGCCCCCACCGTAGCCACGAGTCCCGATACCATGCTCAAACAAGGACTCCAGTCAAAAATATTTTCAGTTTTGGACATTAGTAACGGCTTTTAGTCCATTCCATTGGATAAAGCGTGCCAGTACAAACTCGCCTTTACATTCCAGGGACAACAATATACGTGGACGTGCCTTCCACAAGGCTTCCACAACTCCCCCTCCATTTTCCACCGACAGCTGGCAAATGGACTAGCAAAATTTTCCTGCCCCGATTGTCTGGTCCAGTATGTAGATGACTTGCTACTACAGACAGACACAAAGGGAGAGCACATTTCACTTCTCGCCAAACTCCTAGCACTCCTAAAAGAAACTGGATGTAAAGTTAACCCCAAGAAGGCCCAGATTTTGCAAGAAAAAGTGATTTACTTGGGTACAGTAATCACTCATGGTAAATGCGAGATCGAGCAAAAGAGAATTGACTCGATCGTCAAATTGCCCCTTCCCCACAATGTCACAGCCCTCCGGTCATTTTTAGGACTGGTTGGCTACTGCCGAAACCATATCGATGGTTTCGCCACAAAGGCAGCACCCCTATGCGACCTTCTCAAGAAAAAGGCACCTTGGGAATGGCTTCAACAGCACACGGATGCCGTGGATGCTTTAAAAAGAGCCCTCAGCACAGCCCCCGCATTGCCAGGTCCCAGATCCACTTTCCCCGTACGCAATTGAATTTGCAAGCACCGACCGAACCCTTTCGGCCGTACTCCTCCAGGAACGCCATGACCAATTACGCCATGGAACATACGCCTCACGCATGTTAGATCCTGTCGAGCAAGGATTTTCTGCCTGCGAAAGGCACCTGCTCGCAGTTTTTTGGGCAGTACAGTACTTCGCCTACATTACAGGACTCAACCCCATCACCATTCGCACTGAACACACCCCAACACAGCTACTGTTAGACGGCCGACTTAAAGATGGCACAGTCAGCCAAATCCGCGCAGCCCATTGGACCCTTCTTTTACAAGGACGGGATATTACAGTCAAAAGAACCAAGACCCACACCTTCCTAGCCGATAATCTGCAATATGCAGGAACCCTTCATGAGTGTGAGATCATCACCACAAAATACAACACAGGCACATTTATACCTAAAATACCTCCCAGGAAAACAGGTAGTACACCCCAGAGACCCCAGCCCACAGACACGTGCGCACCCCTGAAAATGTATGTGGATGGCTCCTCTACAGTTTTGAACAGAAATAGAATTACCGGTTGCGGTATTTACATAGAGGACGCGCAGGGACGCGTCCTAGAAGAGATTTCACTTAAGTTGCCAGGACACTTCAGCTTGCAGGCAGCAGAACTGGCAGCAATCGCTTATATTGTAGACCACCCCGACTCGTTCCCGACCCCAGCAGACATCTATTCGGACACTTGTATGTCTGTAATAATTTGATGGAATTCCTACCCCTGTGGGAAACTAGAGGATTCATTTCCGCAGACGGAAAGCCCCTACCCTCAGCCCCATTACTCCAACATATCCCAGAGACAGCCAAAAATAGGAAATATGGCATAATTAAAGTTCACAGTCATCACCGTTCTTCCCCCACTGGTAACATTAAAGCAGATGCACTAGCGAAGGCAGGTTCCAAGCATGGTTACTTTTGCGACCCCCCCGAGAGCACCCCAGTACACACGGTTCAGGTCTCACAACATTCAGGATCTAGCAAAGGCACAGAAGGAAGATGAAAAACTCAGGGAAGTTTTCAAAGGAACCTTCCCAGCCCCGTACAACAAGTTTAAAAATGCAATCACCACATACGACGGTGTGATTTTAAAAGAAGGCATTTATGTAGTTCCCAACCAGGACAGGAACCAGATTATTTGTCAGTTACATGACAATCATAGACACCAAGGCATTGAACCCACCCTAACCCACCTCAGACTGCTCTGCTGGTGGCCTGATTTAAAAGCCGATTTTACTCACTACATTGCAAACTGCTTGATCTGTGCCCAGAACAATCCGGACAGATATGCAAGAAAGGCTCAGCTTAGTCACACCCGCCCCGTTAATGGCTCCTGGACAAATTAGCAGATAGACTACATAGGACCCCTAGCCCCCTGCAGAAATGGTTATAAGTATGTGTTGGTGGTCATCGACACCTTCACAAAATGGGTGGAAGCTTTTCCATCGAGAACGAATACAGCTAAGATAACAGCTAAAATACTAACACAGCACATCTTTACAAGATGGGGCCTCCCACGCAGTATAGAATCCGATCAAGGCTCCCATTTTACAGGACGTATAATGAAAAACGTCCTCACAATTTTCGGAATCAGGCAAAAATTCCACATAGCATACCACCCCCAGTCAAGCGGCATTGCAGAAAGGATGAACAGAACTCTAAAAGCCACTCTCAGGAAAATGGTACAACAGAACAACAGCACCTGGGATTCAGTTCTCCCATTTGCTTTAATGTTCCTAAGAAACATGGTATCCACGTCCACAGGATAAACCCCCCACACTCTCATGACCGGACGCCCCATGAAAGGGACAGAGTATTTATTAGGACTGGATTTAGCCAGCCCCGCAGTCACCGCCCTCACGCATGAAAATGCTGCACAACAGTTACTTGAGAACATAAAGGCAGCCCAACTTTCAGCAGCTGTGAGACTTGGGACCAGGAGGAAACAAAGCAAGGCTTGTTTCGACAAAAAGGTACACGCACCGAGTTTGTTGTAGGGCAGCAAGTGATGCTTTCCCTATACAACCCCAGTTCATTCCTTTCCCCCAAATTTTCCAGACCGTACTCCATGTCGGACAAAGTAAGCCCCTCGGTATACAAAATCACATATCCCAATGGCAAGTCTGCGTGGTTCCACATAAACCAGCTTAAGCCTTTGGCTCGCAGAACAACCATTCACACCACACCTTGTTCACAGCAGCAGACACGCACGCCCCGCCCACAGATGACGTATTCCTACCCTCCCCCAGCCAGTCCAGCCCGTCCTCAGACACATCTTCAATTCCACCCCCAGAGGCACGACTCCGCCTCTCCCTTCCTTCAACCAGCAGCGACAGCGACAATGATAGCGACAGCAATGACGACAGCCACAGCACACCACGTTATGATTATACACTTGCACCAAGCCCCACTCCCAGCGAATCCGAGCTTGATTCCAATGACCCCTTCGAAATCACATACATTAAAGCCCCTGACCCAGACCCACCACCGACGATTACGGATTACAACCTAGCAGCTCCAACCTCGACACATGATTCTGGCACCGAGACAATTCGTTCAGGCTCATCCGGAATGATGAGATGGACCCCAATTCACCCCAAGTAGCTTTGGCCAAACTACTCCAGTCAAGAGTATGGCAGCCAGGAGAAGATGATGACATAGAGTCTGACTCCCACCAAACGAATCCCTTTGCGACCCTGTTCGCTATTGAGCAATGAGGTGTCCAGATGATGGAAAAAAGGAACCGACGGAGAGACACGATGTCCTTTCTGATGGAACCTGCACCATGTTTGTTGTATGTTTGTTCATTTAATGTACATGTTTGTTGTGTGTAAATTTGAAAGTTTCTTATGGCCCTACGCCACCACCCTTTTGACTCACAATGCCTGTTAATGGAACAAGTTTGTCGACAGACAACCGTTCAGAGGAACTAGCTTGTTGACAGACAACACTCATAGCTACTCTCCTGATTCGACACGAGAGGCAGCCCCCCAAGACGACCACATTCATACCCTTGCCGGTCGGTCAGGCAGTGGAGAAACGGCACTGGTCCCTGCCCTGCCTGAGGACCCCCCTCTTGTCAGCTACGCTCGGGTAGAGCACATACGGCACTGGTCACCGTCCTACCCGGGGATTCCACCCATTTCTTACCCGCCGCGGCCCATACGCACCCCATTTTGGCACTTTCAGTTCAAAATTCTTTTGTTTGTTTTTGGCAACCCTTACGTTGCTTCCGTATGCTATTTACATCCTCAAACACTAGGATGGTAGATCGCACAGGCTGCGAGACAGCTGTCAGTATTTTTCTCGGATGTCTTGACCCAAATATTTGGTTAAAACATTTTTTTTAAATGAGGGAGTCACAGATGGTGACCAATCATAATGGGAAATTGGCAACAAAGGACAGACAGACAGGCATACGAGACCTTAAGCAAGATAATAACAGATATTATGCTTGTGTTCATGGAACTCCGGAACCTCAGGAACCCCAGAGGAAGAAAAAGAAGACAGAAAGACGGAAAGATTAAGACGACTTCCATCTTTTTCACCTGGATCTTAGCGGGATCCCTTCAGTTGCGCACGGATGCTACCACCCTGATCCCTACCACACAAGCCATGAATGATTCCCACCCATGCCATACACAGAACCCCGAGATAGTTAGTCCTAAGACAGTTAACGATACACCGACCTGGTGTGATAAGTTTATCACCTGGTATTCACTATCCTACATAGTAGAAGCCCTCTTAGTACTGGCGATACTTTGCAGTGTCGTGCAGACACTTAGAATCAGAAAATTGCGAAGGAGAACCTATGGCTCTCGAGCCCCGGTATACACGTTTAGGTCCCTATTTTCAGACTTCACCAAACCCCCGAACCCCTTGACATGAATTAAAGTGCATCCATTCCTCTTTATGTGTGTTTTGTTCAATAAAGAAATGTAAACCTCAGTGTCAGACTGCCAGGCCAGAAAAACTTGTGTTGCTGCTATTTTGTACATTTAAAATTATTTTTGATTGTTTGGGTGAGGATAGTTTATTGAGGATAGTTAGAGGTTCCAGTTTTTTTAATTTTGTAATGCATGCTTGAATGTCAGAGCACCCCATAGAGTTTTATACTGAGTTATGTAAGTAAAATGATTTTAGGTAAAGAATTGCGTTTCATAGGATAGGGCAGTGTAGAGCCCATGAACTGCTTATGGGTGTCCCGCTTGGTCAGAGAATGAAGACGACACAGTAATGTGATCCTTCACGCTTCCCGTTGAGGATCACAAGGACGGAGTGTAGCCATCTGGGATGGCCACATCCCGATTACAAAATGGACACTTTGCAAAGATTGCAGGGAAAATGGGCAATACTAAGAAAACAAGCAGATGCAAGGTTTGTCTGTTGATTGCAGCCATAGTTCCCAGACAAGACCGATACTGCAAACTATTTCCATACTAATGAGCCATCCCCGGTAACAAAAAGGTGACATTTAAGTAAACAATACCACGACAGACACCCCGGCGCCAGAGGAGACCAGAACAAAGCAGGCCAACGGCCACCTAGGATACGCCCAGCAATCAGGGCACCCACCCCTCTATTGGAGGAAATTGATAAGAACGATTGGGAAACGGCCCAAGTTCAAGGCCCGCCCAAAAGCGCGTGAAGCCCCTTTTGGGTATAAGAAGAATCCCCCAAGAGAGAATCGTTCTCTTGGCTCCGGCTCTCACCAAGGAGAGACCTGCCCAACAGCAACATCAGAACAAGTAAGTCCAAGGTCAACGCACGCTACGAGACAGACGCTCCTAGCTGTTATTCCGTACCAATTTGACACCAGCAGCCTCAGAATCGAACAACGGCCTTTGTTCCTCTGGCTGAGTGGGCGCCCGAAGCTAAGTATAGGCTTTTAGCAGTAGCGATAGTTTAGTTTGTAGAGTTTTATGCATGAGTATATCTGACTGTGTGTGTAAATAAATGAGCATTGAGTTTGAACTTACTAACTGGTGTATCGAGTCTTTGATCATTATTCGGTTTTGAACCTTGTGGCGGTATCGAGAGATACCTGGCGACTCTAGAGTAAATGTAATTAGAATTAAGGAGGGCGACCATATTGGCCGCCATCTTCAGAGCCAATTAGCAACAGACCACCTGCACATTCATGGAGTAGGACCCCTTCCAGTTCGTGAACACGGCCCTGTTCTCCGCTGGTGGCCGCATGGTGCACCCCATCGATCACCCCCTGGACCATGGGTATCCTGGCCACGGGAGCGAAGCCCGCTGCCCAGGCATCCTGGTGGGCCCAGTCCACAGGAAACTGGATGTAGAGGTCGGAGATGTCATACAGGGCATCCGTCACTGCACGGATGCACCGGTGCACCGATGTCTGGGAGATGCCGGAGAGGTCCCCACTTGGCGACTGGAACGACCCCGTGTCATAAAAGTTCAGGGCCACCGTCACCTTGACGGCCACCGGGAGAGGGTGGCCTCCCTTTGTCCCACGCGGTGTCAGGTGTGCTATCAGGTGGCAGACATGAGCGACGGTTTCCAGCCTCATCCGGAGTCTCCTCCTGCATGCCCAGTCCGTCAGGACCTGGTACGACGTGCAACGCCGGTACACACGGGGCCTCATTGGGTGCCTCCGTCGCCGTGGCACCACCACCTGCACGGCTGCCACCTGGCCCTCTGCGGCACGCTCCTCTGCAGCAGCCTCCGCCGCCTCCCTGCCAACGCCCCTGCTCCAGCTGCCATAGGGCTACATGCATGACAGCGGCCCCCACCACGGTGGCCAACATCGCTGGGTGATTGTCAAACATAACGGTCTGCAGGGGGTGGGGATAGACGACATATCATCATTGCACATACTCAACCCTGCAATCTGGTGCCATGGGCTGCATGGTCGCCACTGTTGACAGGTGGCACCTCGCCACGCAAACCCCGCCCCCCCTCCCACCGCCAAACTCCCCGGACACAAGCCCCGATTCCCCCGCCCCCCTCACCGGACACCAGCCCCGACACCGCCCGGCACCACCGGCCCTGGCCGGCCTCCGACCCGACCCTTCCCCCCACCCCCACCCTCCCTGGACACCAGCCCCAACACCGCCCGGCACCACCGGCCCTGGTCGGCCTCCGACCCGACCCTTCCCCCCACCCCCACCCTCCCTGGACACCAGCCCCAACACCGCCCGGCACCCCCGGCCCTGGCCGGCCTCCGCCCCTGCCAAACCCGCCTCCCCCAGCCACAGCCCAGCCGTCTCGACATTTGGCAGCCCCCCCATGCCAGCCACTACCTCCTTCTTCACCGGCATCAGCCAGCACGACTGGTTGACGCCGTTAAATACCATGTTTGATTTACACCGGTGTGAGCTGCGGCCACGTCGGCGGGACTTTGGCCCATCCGGGCCGGAGACTCGCAGCAGGCCGAGGGACCAGCTCGTCGCGCCAGGTCTGTCGATTCTGCGGGCTGGGCGGCGCGATCCCCGTCGCCGAGCTTTTTCCCGCTCCGGAACATCGTGGTCCCGGCATCAGAGTAGCGCGGCGGGATTCGTGCGCCCCCCGGTAATTCTCTGAGCCGGCCCGGGCTCGGAGAATCCCATCCAGTAGTTTTGCATTCCTTACAGAAACAGGTATTACTTTGAACACATCAAGCAATCTGGAGACATTCTTTAGATTGCAGAGAGAAAGATCAATACACATCTGCTTGGTTTGAATGCAGCTCTCCAACTGAAAGCGAAACTAAACAAAGAGCCAAAAAGAGCTTTCAGCTCCACCCACACAGTGACGTCACTGCAGCCATTTGATAAAGCACACTTTTCTTAAAGGGACATTCACATGACACGGGGGTGCGAGCGGAGCTATCCCTGAGGCTGCCCTGCCATCTGGCGCTGCCAGTCCTGGAGACCCGCTGCCATCTCGACCAGAGACAACACGCTCGCGGCCAAGGAGCACAGGGAGTGGACTATCTGGGACTGCGCTACATCACCCACTGACTGTGCCACCACCTTCTGGGCCTGTGTCACACCAGCCAGTGACTGCGCCATCTCCCTCTGGGACTGGGCCACCTCTCTCTGTGTCAGCGCTACATCGACCAGCTCCTGGGTAATGCCGCCAATGTTCCAAGCCATGGCCTGCTGTGATTGGGTCAAGCTCAGGAGGGCCACTGTGATGTCCAGAGGTGGCTCTGGCACATGGTTGCCTGTGAGTCGGTAACCCTGCCCTGGGCAACGGCCAGCTCCTGCACACAATGCCCCAGACCTTGGACATGCTGATCCATAGCCAAAACTGTCACCCCCAATGCCTCCACCAAGGACGCCACCCGTGCAGTGTTGGCCTGGGTGGCACGCATTGTCGGCACCAACTCCTGCTGCTGCACATGGTTGGACTCCTCCAACTGAACCTGCAGGGTCTGGATGCTTGCCGACAACCCCTCAAATAGTCCCTGGCTCTGTGATTGCAGCTCCACGATTGATGGGACTATCCGTTCCAGAAACCCAAAACCCGTCTGGACGGCAGCTAGTCCCTGATGTTGGTCCGCCCTCTGAACATCCATTCCCCCTGGAGTTCCTACCTCCACCTACTGTACCAGATCAGCTGTGTGGTGAACAATAGATAGTGTCCCAGGAGCCTCCTCACTAAAGTGCACAACCGAGGTGAGTGTCTCTGGGATGGTGGAAGGAGTTGGAAACAGCTGTGAGGGACAATCAATGTCATCCTCCTACTCAGGCTCTGGGGTCTCCTGAGTCTCGGGCGGAGGGCTGGTGTCCGAGCTGCTCTCATCACTGCTCAGCTCACGGGGGCACCGCCTGAGGCACTGGCTGGAGGCAGTGGACACCAGATGGATCTGCCCCATTACCAGCAGGTCCTGTAAGACACGAGACTAGATGCATGATTAGACCGCGGGCCGGGGGTGTGTGGGGTAGAGCGTGGGGTTGGGTTTCGGTGGGGTGGGTGTGGTGTAGGATGAGGCTGGAGTGCAGTGAGAGTTGTGTGGGGGTAAGGGTGGTGGGGAGGTGGTGTTGGGGGGGTTGACACACATGTCACAGGGAACCACAACAAAGTGGGGTCTCAATTCCTCCGCCCGTGGCCGAACCTCCACCTGGGTGAGCACCCTTCCCTCTGTGCTGCCGACCGCATCCAATGCCCTCTGCTCAGCCACAGTGAGGAGAACCAGGTCCTGCAGCTCCCCTTGTGTCTTCTCCCGCTCCCGGCGTTTGTGTGTGGCCTTCTCCTGGAGGGGTGGGTGGGGGGGGGAGGTAGAAAATGATAGTGTTCGACAGTCTGAAGCATGCAGCCCAGAGGGTTGGTAGATGGTGGCCTCAGTGGCCAGGGCATCCAGCCATGGTGGCCGGCATGTGGTGCAGGGTGGGGGTTCGCCCGCCCTCCGGGTGGGAGTGGTGGGGGTGAAGAGGGTAGGGTTATGGGTGTGTGGGACGGGGGTTAGTGCCAGGGTCACAGCGTTGCCTACTCACCCTGGCCGTCCTGAGTAGGTTGTGCAGTTTTTTGCGACACTCTTGGCCATCCTTACCACGTTGCCCGTGGCGCTGACCACCTCTGCCACCTGCGCCCAGGCACGGTGAACGGCGGCAACTGGCAGCCTCCATCCTGAGCCAGGGTACAGGGTCATCCTCCTCTCCTCCACAGCATCCAAGAGAGTGTCCAGCTCGCTGTCCGTACAACTTGGTGCCGCTCTCATCGCTGCTATCTTGTTGGCTAGGATGGTGTGTGGGGAGTGAAGTGTGAATATGCGGCTGCAGCTTGCCAGCCTCCTGAGTGTCAATCACGAAACCGACAAATCTGCCACCGTTTCTCATTAAAATAGATTGTGCTCCACATGTACCGGTGTTAGCCCCTTAACAGTAGCAGATTCAGTCCAGGTGCGGCACCAGTTTTGCTGTTGTGAAAGTCCATAAATTCTGCATTGGCATCAACACTTAGGGCTGGATTCTCTGAATGCGACGCCAAAATTGCATTCGGCGATTGGCCGGAGAATCCCTTTTGACACCAAAATCGGGGACGGCGCCATTTTTTGGATGTTCCGCCCCCTCCAAAATGGCGTCATCGGTGAATGTGCCGCACACCATTGGGACGGCCTCAGGACATCATCTGAAGGCCCTCCCGCAATGCTCCGCCCCTGATGGGCTGACTTCCCGATGGCATGGATCACCTGTGGTCTGAGGTTTTGGCAACCTCGCGTGGCGTCTGCGGACTGTGTCCAGCGCCACCACAGTCACGGGGGGAACTGTTCCGCTGGCCTGGGGGGGCTTCAGTGTTGGGCTTCAGCGGGGGCTGGGGGAACTGGTGGGGTCTGGTCCGGGGTGGCGAGGGGGTTTATAGGGGGGCACTATCTGACATGCCAGGTCCGCGCACGGCTGGTGCCATGTTGTACGGCGCGGCCGTTCCAGGTCGCCGCCATGCACATGTGCGGCCACAGACCGGGCAATTCTCCTTCTGTATGTGCAGGCAAAGCCAGGGGTTTTATGTTGCTGGCTGCTAGCCCCCCACCGGGTGGAGCATCGGTGTGGGGGCGGCGCCGACATTTTGGTCGGAATACTAGACAAATGCTCCGGACATAGCCTCAAAATCAGAGAATCCAGCCTTTAGTCTCAGAAACGGAGAATCCCGTCCATGAATTGTTAACCAGATTTGCTGATATTGCAACGTGATCTTTCTGAGTTAATGACCAAAGACTCTGATTTAAAAATGCTTGTCGGTGATACTACAAGATCGAATAGTTGGCAAGTGAACTGGACTGAGATAGTTCAGAAATTATGGAAAAACGATGAAACTTCAGAGAGAGGAAATAATTGACATGGCTCAAACTGAATTGAAAACAACACATTAAAAATGGGACTGGGAGAAACAACAAGATCACAAAAAGTTTAAAGAACAAACAAAGCAAGATTACAATACTAATTTGAGTGCTCCAGAAAGCACTTAACTGTTTTTGATGTTAGCTGTGTCTAGTTTCGTAGCAGGCTACTTCAAACTCACTCAAGTGAGATGTGAAATGAGATTAAACAAACCAGACAGCTGGCTGTGTGTGCAAACTGTCAATTACAGCCTAGTAAAATAAATTTTACATTGATATGCATGAAAGCCTTGCAGATCAAAAATATGAGGGTATTTAAACCCAGCTGGTGTGGTTTTCGCTTTCTAAGAATTCACAGGTGTTGCTGTATCTGCCTGCTTCCAGGCAGGGATCTCTGTAATGAGGGGCTTTCAGACAGGGGTCTCTATAATGGGGGCTTCCAGGCAGGCGTCTCTCTCATGGGGAGGTTCCAGGCAGGGGCCTCTCTTATGGGATGGTCTCTGGTGAGGGTGTCTCTTATGGAGTGGTTTCTGGTGGGGGTCTCTCACATGGAGCATATCTCCTATGGGGGATCTCTGCTGGGGGTGAGGTGGACAGGATTTGTATTGTGGGCGGGAGGGTGGCCCTCCAATGGACTTTGGGAGCAACCCCCTAATGGCATACCCCCTTGACCCACCGTGTGGTCCACTGCACCAGACATTGGGAAATACCTGCACCAATTCTCACCCACGTGAATCCCAGACCAGAGGACTGGACATTCACGCAGGCTTGGAGAATCCAGTGCCCAGCCCGTTAATAGGTTGCAAACCTGTCAATCTGGCATGGGGCGCAAACCTAGATGCCGTCGCCATGGGGGATAGGAGCATTGGAACAGATCATCACCATTCTTTGGCCAACGCTGGACTCTCCACCACATCGGGAACTCCGGCAGCAGGCAGTGGAGAATCCAGCCCATTGTCTCTGCATGTTCTTCCTACCAAAATGCACCATCTCGCACTTCTCCACATTGAACCTATCTGTGCACTCCACAAACTTGCCTATGTCCTTTTGAAGTTCGACAATGTCCTCTTCACAGTTTACAATGCTTCCAAATTTTGTTTTATCCACAAACTTTGAAATCGTCCCCTGCACACCAAAATCTAGATCATTAAAATATATCAGGAAAAGCAGGGGTCTTAATACCAGCCCCCAGGGAACTACAAGTCTTCCTTCAGCCCAGAAAATATCCATTGACTGTCCATGATATGCAAACGTGCAGCTAATGAACACTTAGAATAGGACATGACCAATGAGCAGTCAGGACACTCAGGGGTGGTATCTCACTATAAAAGAGATGAGGCACTCACACCCCACCTCTTTCCACAGACCAACATCTACAGTGTGTATCTTCAGCATCGCACCCCAGCACGTGGCTTAGAGCAGGCTGGTTCAGTTAGACTGAGTTACTACAATTAGATTAGCAGAGAGTCGAACTCAGTGAGAACTGTGCTCATAGTTCAATAAACAAATTAAACTCATTTCAAAGTCTGGAGCATCTTTTACTTAAAACTGCACCAAGTGGCAGCCTGTGTTATTCCAAACTACATATCACAACATGATACCAGGAGTCGATTCAATCTAGTTAGTTCAACTCAGCAAGATCCGTGACGACCAGTGACTGCATACCGGCACAATGGAAAAGATTTAGGCTCCTCACCAACTCAGGACCACCGGCAATCTCAGTGCCAACTGGAGAAATTTCAGCTTTACGTCGAAGCATCAGACCTCAATGGTGCGTCTGATGCACGGAAGATAGCTCTTCTTCTCACCACAGCGGGTGATCATGCCGTAGAATTATTCAACTCCTTTCACTTCGCCGAAGACCAGGACAAGACAAAGTACCAGGCCACCCTGGACAAATTTAACAGCCACTGTGAGTGGACACCAACAAAATCTTCGAGCGCTACATATTCAAGCAGCGATTGCAAGGTAAAGATGAATCCTTCAACTCCTATATAACTAACGTTAGACTGCGAGCGCAATCCTGCAACTTCGGTGATATCGCTGACTCCATGATCAGAGACCAAATCGTTTTTGGAGTTCACTCTGATCCTCTGCGGGAGCAGTTACTGAAGATCAAGCGTGTTGAAGATGCAGAGCCTTCTGCTGGACTCTTCCAGTTGGATTTGCCAAAATCCCCGGGATGCGTCCAATTTTGTGAAGAAGCGCATATGACCCTGCCAGTCGTGATTGAAACATGCACTGTGCATGAGCATGCTAATAATCGATATTCCCAGTACAAAACGGCAGAAAGTGAAAAACTAGCCTCCCACTAGGCGGAGAGCGTGCAGGCCATCTCCCGGATGCAGCGCCTCAACATTGACGAAAGCGGCCATTTCGCACGCTCTTCCCGGGGCCTGACGCATGCACGATGCGATCGGGATAACAAAGCGGCCAAAACCCGCACTGCGCATGCGCAACGATGCACGGAGCGGACGTCATGACATGTGCGAACTGTGTTACCGCCCATTTAAAGAAACACTGCCCTGCAAGAGGCAGACGCTGTTTAAACGGCGAGAAACCAAACCATTATGCAGCCTTGTGCAGATCTGCACCATCCGTCAGGAACCAGCGCTCCCAATTCCGACAACGGTGCATCCGGAGTGTGCAACACCGCCTACAGGATTCTGATCCCGGCAGTGCAACGGATCCAGATGATGAATGCCTGGACAACACTTACAATGTGGGCATTATTACAAAGTGTGAATATGCCACACCAGACACATCGCAAGTCCAATCAATCCTAGCTGTGGATTCCGAAGACGATTGGCATGCAGTGATGAAGGGCAACCACTGCCCCATCCAGTTCAAGTTGGACACAGGTGCCACTGCCAACCTACTCTCAAAGGCGGACTTTAAAATAATCAAGAAGCCCCCCACGGTCCTTCCAGCTGCCTGTAAGATCCTGGATTACAATAGGAATGCCATCACGGCACTGGGGTCCTGCCATCTGAAAGTATCCAACCGACACACACAAGCACGGTTACGCTTCGAAATTGTTGGGCCAGACAGGGCATCTCGACTAGGTGTGCACGCCTGCAAGCTGCTGAACCTCATTCAAAGGGTTTACACCACGACATCCTTCCATATGGATCTTCAGGCCAGCATCGACGACATCCTCGCCCAGTATCCAGATGTGTTCAACGGGATGGGCACGCTGCCGTATCGATACAAGATTCTGCTACGACCTGATTCCAAGCCAGTGGTCCACGCACCACCACGAGTTACTGCTCCATTGAGGGAGCGCCTGAAGGTGAGCTCAAGAATCTTCAGCAAAAAGATATCATATCCAAGGTCACCGACTGACTGGGTCAGCTCAATGGTGTGTATAAAGAAGCCTCCGGGGGACCTGCGCATCTGCATTGATCCCAAGGATCTCAATAAGGACATCATGCGGGAACATTACCCCATCCCGAAGCGGGAGGAACTCACAAGTGAGATGGCACATGCGCGCTTCTTCACAAAATTGGACGCATCCCAGGGATTTTGGCAAATCCAACTGGAAGGGTCCAGCAGAAGGCTCTGCATCTTCAACACGCTTTTTGGCAGATGCTTCTACAATCGCATGCCATTTGGCATCATCTCGGCATCGGAGAAATTTCATCGCATCATGGAACAGATGATGGAGGGCATTGAAGGGGTTTGTGTGTACGTGGACGATATCATTATCTGGTCCACTATCCCTGAAGAACATGTGTCCCGTCTCCAGAAGGTATTCCGCTGTGTACATGACTACGGCCTAAAGTTAAACAGGCCCAAGGGTTGTTTTGGAACATCCACTCTCAAGTTCCTAGACGACCAGATCTCGCAACATGGTGTGCGCCCGGACACAGACAAAATCAAAGCCATCGAGGACAATGAAAGTCCCTGAGGACAAAAAGGCGGTATTGCGCTTCCTGGGTATGGTCAATTTCCTTGGCAAGTTCATCCCGAACTTAGCCACACACACCACGGCCCTACGCAACCTGGTAAAAAAATCAACTGCCTTTGAGTGGAAAACGGAACACCAGACAGAGTGGCTGGAGCTGAAAGCCAAGCTCACCACTGCACCTGTCCTAGCATTCTTCGATCCAGACCAGGAGACAAAGATATCCGCAGATGCGAGTCAGGATGGCATTGGTGCGGTGTTACTTCAACGAGATGACACATCATCCTGGGCACCAGTAGTTTACGCGTCACGGGCAATGACACCCACTGAAACCAGATACGCACAGATTGAGAAGGAGTGCTTAGGTCTTCTCACCGGCATCCTCAAATTTCATGATTATGTCTACAGCCTGCCGATATTCACTGTCGAGGCGGATCATAGGCCTCGGGTCCACATCATCCATAAGGACCTGAACGACATGACGCCTCGGTTGCAGAGAATCCTGCTTAACCTTAGGAGGTATGACTTCAACTTGGTGTACACACCTGGCAAGGAGCTCATCATCGCTGATGCATTGTCCCGCTCCGTCACCTCGCCCAGTGAGCCGCTGGAGATCATCCAGCACATCAAATCGCAGGTGCAACTGTGTGCAAGCACTCTCCTGGCGTCAGATGAGAAGATCGTTCTCATCCGAGATGAGACAGCCAAAGACCTCCTGTTGCAGCGGGTCATCCACAACCTCACCAATGGCTGGCAGAAAGGGCAATGCCCACAATTTTACAATGTTAAGGACGACCTGACAGTGATCGATGGCATCCTCCTCAAGCTGGACAGGATTGTCATTCTGCTCAGTCTCCAGAGCTTGGTGCTGCGCCAGATTCATTATTTTTAAAAAAATATATTTTATTGAAAGTTTTTGGTCAACCATCACAGTACATTGTGTATCCTTTACACAATAATATAACAGTATAAATAACAATGACCTGTTTTATAAACAAAGAATAAATAATATATAACAAAAACGAAAACTAAAACTAAATGGCAACTGCCTTGTCTCAGATAAACACTCTCCAAAAATATGGTTTAACAATCCAATATACAATTATTTATAGCAACGACCTATACATATTATACATATATATTAATAACCCTGAGACTCCTTCTGGTTCCTCCCCCCCCCCACTACCACCCCCCCCCCCCCCCCCCCCCCCCCCGGGCTGCTGCTGCTGCCTTCTTCTTTTCCATTCCCTCTATCTTTCTGTGAGGTATTCGACGAACGGTTGCCACCGCCTGGTGAACCCTTGAGCCGATCCCCTTAGGACGAACTTAATCCGTTCCAGCTTTATAAACCCTGTCATGTCATTTATCCAGGTCTCCACCCCCGGGGGCTTGGCTTCCTTCCACATCAACAGTACCCTGCGCCGGGCTACTAGGGACGCAAAGGCCAAAACATCGGCCTCTCTCGCCTCCTGCACTCCCGGCTCTTGTGCAACCCCAAATATAGCCAACCCCCAGCTTGGTTCGACCTGGACCCCCACTACTTTCGAAAGCACCTTTGTCACCCCCACCCAGGACCCCTGTAGTGCCGGACATGACCAGAACAGGTGGGTGTGATTCGCTGGGCTTCTCGAGCATCTCGCACACCTATCCTCTACCCCAAAAAATTTACTGAGCCGTGCTCCAGTCATATGCCCTGTGTAACACCTTAAATTGAATCAGGCTTAGCCTGGCACACGAGGACGATGAGTTTACCCTACTTAGGGCATCCGCCCACAGCCCCTCCTCAATCTCCTCCCCCAGCTCTTCTTCCCATTTCCCTTTCAGCTCATCTACCATAATCTCCCCCTCGTCCCTCATTTCCCTATATATATCTGACACCTTACCGTCCCCCACCCATGTCTTTGAGATTGCTCTGTCCTGCACCTCATGCGTCGGGAGCTGCGGGAATTCCCTCACCTGCTGCCTCGCAAAAGCCCTCAGTTGCATATACCGGAATGCAATCCCTTGGGGCAACCCATATTTCTCGGTCAGCGCTCCCAGACTTGCGAACTTCCCATCCACAAACAGATCTTTCAGTTGCGTTACTCCTGCTCTTTGCCATATTCCAAATCCCCCATCCATTCTCCCCGGGGCAAACCTATGGTTGTTTCTTATCGGGGACCCCACCAAGGCTCCCGTCTTTCCCCTATGCCGTCTCCACTGTCCCCAAATTTTCAAAGTCGCCACCACCACCGGGCTTGTGGTGTATTTCTTCGGTGAGAATGGCAATGGGGCCATCACCATAGCTTGTAGGCTAGTCCCCCTACAGGACGCCCTCTCCAATCTCTTCCACGCCGCTCCCTCCTCTTCCCCCATCCACTTACTCACCATTGAGATATTGGCGGCCCAGTAGTACTCACTTAGGCTCGGTAGTGCCAGCCCCCCCCTATCCCTACTACGCTGTAAGAATCCCTTCCTCACTCTCGGGGTCTTCCCGGCCCACACAAAACTCATGATACTCTTTTCGATCCTTTTGAAAAAAGCCTTCGTGATCACCACCGAGAGGCACTGAAACACAAAGAGGAATCTCGGGAGGACTACCATTTTAACCGCCTGCACCCTCCCTGCCAGTGACAGGGATACCATGTCCCATCTCTTGAAGTCCTCCTCCATTTGTTCCACCAATCGCGTTAAATTTAACCTATGCAATGTACCCCAATTCTTGGCTATCTGGATCCCCAAGTAACGAAAGTCCCTTGTTACCTTCCTCAGCGGAAAGTCCTCTATTTCTCTGCTCTGCTCCCCTGGATGCACCACAAACAACTCACTTTTCCCCATGTTCAGTTTATATCCTGAGAATTCTCCAAACTCCCGAAGTGTCCGCATTATCTCTGGCATCCCCTCCGCCGGGTCCGCTACATATAACAACAAATCATCCGCATACAGAGATACCCGGTGTTCTTCTCCTCCTCTAAGTACTCCCCTCCACTTCTTGGAACCCCTCAATGCTATTACCAGGGGCTCAATCGCCAGTGCAAACAGTAATGGGGACAGAGGGCATCCCTGCCTTGTCCCTCTATGGAGCCGAAAGTATGCAGATCCCCGTCCATTCGTGACCACACTCGCCACTGGGGCCCTATACAACAGCTGCACCCATCCAACATACTCACCTCCAAAACCAAATCTCCTCAGCACCTCCCACAAATAATCCCACTCCACTCTATCAAATGCTTTCTCAGCATCCATCGCCACCACTATCTCCGCTTCCCCCTCTGGTGGGGGCATCATCATTACCCCTAGCAGCCTCCATATATTCGTATTCAGCTGTCTCCCCTTCACAAACCCAGTTTGGTACTCATGGACCACCCTCGGGACACAATCCTCTATCCTCATTGCCATTACCTTGGCCAGAATCTTAGCGTCTACATTTAGGAGGGAAATAGGTCTATAGGACCCGCATTGCAGCGGGTCCTTTTCCTTCTTTAGGAGAAGCGATATCGTTGCCTCAGACATAGTCGGGGGCAGCTGTCCCCTTTCCTTTGCCTCATTAAAGGTCCTCATCAGTAGCGGGGCGAGCAAGTCCACATATTTCCTGTAAAATTCAACTGGGAATCCATCCGGTCCCGGAGCCTTCCCCGCCTGCATGCTCCTAATTCCTTTCACTACTTCCTCTATTTCAATCTGTGCTCCCAGTCCCACCCTTTCCTGCTCCTCCACCTTGGGAAATTCCAGCCGGTCCAGAAAGCCCATCATTCTCTCCCTCCCATCCGGGGGTTGAGCTTCGTATAATTTTTTATAAAATGCCTTGAACACTCCATTCACTCTCTCCACTCCCCGCTCCATCTCTCCTTCCTCATCCCTCACTCCCCCTATTTCCCTCGCTGCTCCCCTTTTCCTCAATTGGTGGGCCAGCAACCTGCTCGCCTTCTCCCCATATTCGTACTGTACACCCTGTGCCTTCCTCCACTGTGCCTCTGCAGTACCCGTTGTCAGCAAGTCAAATTCTACGTGTAGCCTTTGCCTTTCCCTGTACAGTCCCTCCTCCGGTGCCTCCACATATTGCCTGTCCACCCTCAGAAGTTCTTGCAGCAACCGCTCCCGTTCCCTACTCTCCTGCTTTCCTTTATGTGCCCTTATTGATATCAGCTCCCCTCTAACTTCTACCTTCAGCGCCTCCCAGACCACTCCCACCTGGACCTCCCCATTGTCATTGAGTTCCAAGTACTTTTCAATGCACCCCCTCACCCTTAGACACCCCCCCTCATCTGCCATTAGTCCCATGTCAATTCTCCAGGGTGGGCGCCCTTCTGTTTCCTCCCCTATCTCCAAGTCCACCCAATGTGGAGCGTGATCCGAAATGGCTACAGCCGTATACTCCGTTCCCCTCACCTTCGGGATCAACGCCCTTCCCAAAACAAAAAAGTCTATTCGCGAATAGACTTTGTGGACATAGGAGAAAAACGAAAACTCCTTACTCCTTACTCTGCTAAATCTCCACGGGTCTACTCCTCCCATCTGCTCCATAAAATCTTTAAGCACCATGGCTGCTGCCGGCCTCCTTCCAGTCCTGGACCTCGACCTGTCCAGCCCTGGTTCCAACACCGTATTGAAATCTCTCCCCATTACCAACTTTCCCACCTCTAGGTCCGGGATGCGTCCTAGCATACGCCTCATAAAATTGGCATCATCCCAGTTCGGGGCATATACGTTTACCGAAACCACCGTCTCCCCCTGTAGTTTGCCACTCACCATCACGTATCTGCCCCCGCTATCCGCCACTATAGTCTTTGCCTCAAACATTACCCGCTTCCCCACTAATATAGCCACCACCCTGTTTTTCGCATCTAGCCCCGAATGGAACACCTGCCCCACCCAACCTTTGCGTAGTCTCACCTGGTCTATCAGTTTCAAGTGCGTTTCCTGTAACATAACCACGTCTGCCTTAAGTTTCTTAAGGTGTGCGAGTACCCGTGCCCTCTTTATCGGCCCGTTCAGCCCTCTCACGTTCCACGTGATCAGCCGGGTTGGGGGGCTTTTTACCCCCCCCCCCCCTTGTCGATTAGCCATCCCCTTTTTCCAGCTCCTCACCCAGTTCCCACGCAGCTGTGTGTCCCCCAGGCGGTGCCCCCCCGCCCATCCCACCCCATACCAGCTCCCCCCTCTCCCCAGCAGCAGCAGCCCAATAATTCCCCCCTCCCACCCCCCCCCGCTAGATCCCCCACTAGCGTAGTTACACCCCCCATGTTGCTCCCAGAAGTCAGCAAACTCTGGCCGACCTCGGCTTCCCCCCGTGACCTCGGCTCGCACCGTGCGACGCCCCCTCCTTCCTGCTTCCCTATTCCCGCCATGATTATCATAGCGCGGGAACCGAGCCCGCGCTTCCCCCTTGGCCCCGCCCCCAATGGCCAACGCCCCATCTCTTCCACCTCCTTTCCTCCCCCCACCACCTCCTGTGGAAGAGAGAAAAGTTACCACATCGCAGGATTAATAACATAAAACTCCTCTTTCCCCCCTTCTTCGTCCCCCATACTCGCCCCACCACTTTGTTTCAAACGTTCTTTTTTTAATAACCCGCTCATTCCAATTTTTCTTCCACGATAAAAGTCCACGCCTCATCCGCCGTCTCAAAGTAGTGGTGCCTCCCTTGATATGTGACCCACAGTCTTGCCGGTTGCAGCATTCCTAATTTTATCTTCTTTTTGTGAAGCACCGCCTTGGCCCGATTAAAGCTCGCCCTCCTTCTCGCCACCTCCGCACTCCAGTCTTGGTATACGCGGATCACCGCGTTCTCCCACTTACTGCTCCGAGTTTTCTTTGCCCATCTAAGGACCATCTCTCTGTCCTTAAAACGGAGGAATCTCACCACTATGGCTCTAGGAATTTCTCCTGCTCTCGGTCCTCGCGCCATCACTCGGTATGCTCCCTCCACCTCCAGCGGACCCGCCGGGGCCTCCGCTCCCATTAACGAGTGCAGCATCGTGCTCACATATGCCCCGACGTCCGCTCCCTCCGCACCTTCAGGAAGGCCAAGAATCCTTAGGTTGTTCCTCCTCGCGTTGTTCTCCAGCGCCTCCAGCCTTTCCACACATCGTTTATGGTGTGCCTCGTGCATCTCCGTCTTCACCACCAGGCCCTGTATGTCGTCCTCATTCTCGGCAGCCTTTGCCTTCACGACCCGAAGCTCCCGTTCCTGGGTCTTTTGCTCCTCCTTTAGCCCTTCGAT
Source organism: Scyliorhinus torazame (assembly GCF_047496885.1). Lineage (NCBI taxonomy): Eukaryota > Metazoa > Chordata > Chondrichthyes > Carcharhiniformes > Scyliorhinidae > Scyliorhinus > Scyliorhinus torazame. The sequence goes on from NC_092709.1 coordinate 101,637,155, forward strand.
CGCCTGTAATATCGGGGCCAACAGCTCCTTCTTCATTTCCTTTTTGAGTTCTTCCACGCAGCGTTTCAAAAACTCGTGTTGTTCAGGGCCCCATATTAAACTGCCACCTTCCGACGCCATCTTGGTTTTTGCTTGCCTTCCTTGCCGCTGCTCTAAAGGATCCACCGCAATCCGGCTACCTTCCTCTCCTTTTTTCATCCGTATCCAGGGGGGATTCCCTTCTGGTTCACCGCACAGTACTTTGAGCCGTTAAAATTGCCGTTGGGGCTCTTATTAAGAGCCCAAAAGTCCGTTACACCGGGAGCTGCCGAAACGTGCGACTCAGCTGGTCATCGCCGCACCCGGAAGTCCCAGATTTATGAGGGACACCTGGGCGTTGAGAAGTGCAGATGCAGAGCCCGGCAAGCTATCTACTGGTCCGGCATCAGCCAGGACATCACGAACATGGTCCTGAACTATGCTACCTGTCAGCGGTTCCAGCCAGCGCAGAGCAAGGAGACGCTCCAACCGCATGACCTAGAGACCTCTCCGTGGTTCAAGGTTTTCATCGACCTCTTCCATGCGAATGGTCGCGACTACGTATTGATCACCGACTACTTCTCGAACTACCCTGAGATGCTGAAGCTACCAAACCTCACCTCACGGACCGTCATCAAAGCCTGTAAGGAGACGTTCTCAAGGCATGGCATCCCAATCACGTCATGAGCGACAATGGCCCGTGCTTTCACAGTCGAGAATGGTCCACGTTTGCCAGGTCATACAATTTCAAGCATGTCACCTCCAGGCGGCACTATCCGCAGTCCAATGGAAAAGTCGAGAAAGGGGTGCACCTTGTTAAACAGCTCATCTGCAAGGCCGCGGACTCTGCTTCCGACATACACCTTGCACTGCTCGTGTACAGGGCGACTCCATTTTCCACTGGCATGTCGCCGGCTCAACTACTGATGAACAGGGACCTGTGGACAACGCTTCCAGCCATACTACCTGCCCAACCTTGATCACCTCCCGGTGCTGTAGAAGGTGCAACAGCTTTGAGAACGTCCAAAGCAGTGCTATGATGCCCATGCCACTGATCTGGCCGTGCTATCCCCGGCAGACACAGTCAGGATCAAGATACCGGATGGTGGGTGGTCTGCTCCGGCTGTCATTGTTCGACAGGCTGCGCCCCGCTCTTATGTTGTACGTATGGCTGATGGCTCCATCGTGCGAAGGAATCGACGGGCACTGCGGAAAGTTGCTTGCCCACAACCACTTTCCCCTCCATTTCCACATGTTGAATTGCCACCTCCAGGTACCTCGAACCACGAGGCCACCAGTCAGGCTTCCATCCCGCCTGTCAAGGCGCCATCATCCCCTCCACCACCTCTCTGGCGGTCGACCAGGATCAGACGCAAGCCTCAGAGACTGGACTTGTGAACATTTGTTTTGTTTGCTTTGTTCTGTATTCCTCAGTCAGTCATGTTAGACAGACTCATTCACATGTACATACATTCACATACACCAACAAAACATAAAAAAAGGGAGATGTCATGATATGTAAACATGCAGCTAATGAACACTTAGAATAGGACACGACCAATGAGCAGTCAGGACACTCAGGGGTGGTATCTCACTAGAAAAGGGATGAGGCACTCACACCCGCCTCTTTCCACAGACCAACATTTACAGAGTGAGACAGGGTGTATCTTCAGCATCACACCGCAGCACGTGGCTTAGATCAGGCTGGTTCAGTTAGACTGAGTTACTACAATTAGATTAGCAGAGAGTCGAACTCATTGAGAACTGTGCTAATAGTTCAATAAACAAATTAAACTCATTTCAAAATCTGGAGCATCTTTTACTTAAAACTGCACCAAGTGGCAGCCTGTGTTATTCCAAACTACATAACACAACATTGACCATTACTCTCTGCTCCCTATTATTCAGCCAATTTAGTAGCCACATTGTTACTGTCCCTTTTATTCCATGAGCTATAATTTTTTTCACAAGTCTTTTTTGATAAATATTTTTATTAAAGTTTGCATTTTTACATTGTACAAGAAATGGATGGAACGGTTATAATTTACAATTTATGTTTTTCCTTTTCAGCATCCCCATCGCACACCCCCTTTGCACCCCACCTCCCTTTTCTGCTGTCTCCTATCCCAGGCCCTTCCCTTCGCTATAGATGGTTTGTTTTGCCGTTTGTTTTACTCTTATGGCTTTGTGAGGGGCCCTCTGGTCCCCGTGTTGATTGCTCCCTGGATTCCCCTTGGCTTTTCCTTGGGTCTCTCTCCCTTGTTGCCACCCACCCCCCCTCATTCCTGGCTGCTTTCTGTGGCCCTGATGGTTCCCGTGCGCACCCCCCCCCCCCCCCATCCCCCATTCTATCCACCGTTGGCTTTGAACAGGTCCTGGAACAAGCTGACAAGTGGCCCCCACACTTTGTGGAAACCAACTTCCGACCCTTGGATGGTGTATTTGATCTTCTCCAGATGGAGAAATTACAATAGGTCTGCCAGCTAGTCTGCTGCTGATCGCCAGCTGAGAAGGATTCTCTGACGCCCATTCGGGAAGCAAATGCAAGGGCATTGGCCCTCTTCCCCATATGAAGTTCTGGCTGGTCCAATACCCCAAAGACTGCCACTCTTAGGCACGGCTCCAGCCTCACCCCCACAACCTTGGACACGCCTCAAAGAAGGCTGTCCAGAACCCGATAAGTCTGTGGCAGGCCCAGAACATGTGGGCATGGTTGGCCGGCCTCCCTGGCACTGTTCACATTTATCCTCCACCTCAGGGAAGAATCTGCTCATCCGGGTTCTTGTCAGGTGTGCTCTGTGCACCACTTTAAGCTGTCTGAGGCTTAGCCTTGTGCAGGAGGAAGTGGAGTTGGCCCTGTTCAGTGCTTCACTCCAGAGTCCCCACCCTACTTCCGTCCCTAATTCTTCCTCCCATTTCTCCCTTGTTCCATCCAGTGGGGAGCGTGTCCTTTCTAAACGTCGTCCATATATGTCCCCGCAATTCCCTTTTTCAATACTGTCCATATCCAGTAGCTCCTCCATCATTGTGTCTCTCGGGGCTTTAGGGTACTATGTCATCTTCTTGCCGAGAATGTTTTTGATTTGTAAATGTTGGAGTCCTGTCCGTGAAGTAGTTCCAGTCTCTCCATCAGCTCTTCTAAGGTCGCAAGTCTGGCCCCTGTGTATAAGTCCCTAACCACTAGCACCCCCCCGCCCTGTCTCCACATCTTAAAGGTGGCGTCTAGCATGGCTGGTGGAAACCTGTGGTTGCCGCAGATGGGGCCATGGTGGACACCTCAGTTAAACAGAAGTGTTGTCTCATCTGGTTCCAGGTTCTTTGTGTTGCTACTACCACTGGGCTGGTTAAGTGTTTTGCCAGCGGGTTTATGCCATGCAGGAGGACTCCTCCATCCTCACCCATTCCATGTTTGCTTCCTTTACCCATACCCTCACTCTCTTGGCCGTGGCTGCCCAGTGGTAGTATTGCAAGTTCAGGAGGGCCAGGCCTCCCATGCTTCTTCTTCTTTGCAGTGTTTTCTTAGGGATTCTTGGATTTCCTATCCCCCCTCCCCCTCCCCCAAACACCATAATTACTTTAACTATTTATTGGAAAAAGGCCTTGGGATGAAGATCGAAATGGATCTAAACAGGAAGCGAAACCTGGGCAGTACGTTCATCTTTATCGTCTGCAACCTTCCTGCCAGGGAAAGTGGGAGTGCAACCCATCACTGTAGATGCTTTTTAACTTCCTCTGCCAGAGTGGTCAGACTCCACTTGTGGATCCATGTCCAATCATGGACTACCTGGCTCCCCAGGTGGCGGAATTTGTTCTGGGCTATTTTAAATGGGAGAACTTCCAGCTCTTGCCCTCCCTCACTTGGGTTCATTGGAAAACCTCACTTTTGCCCAAGCTGAGTTTGTAGCCTTAGAAGGCCCTGAACTCTTCCAGACACTTCAAAGAACAAAGAACAATACAGCACAGGAACAGGTCCTTCGGCCGTCCAAGCCTGCGCCCATCACACGTCCTATCTAGACCAACCGCCTGTATCCTCCTATACCCATCTGTTCATATGCCTATCCAGATAAGTCTTAAAAGTCGCTTATGTATCTGCCTCAACCACCTCACTTGGCAGTGCATTCCAGGCCACCACCACCCTCTGTGTAAAAAACATCCCCCGCACATCTCCACTGAATCTTTCCCCCTCATCTTGAACTTGTGCTCCCTTGTAATTGTCATTTCCCCCCTGGGAAAAAGCCTCCAACTGTCCACCCTATCCAAACCCCTAATAATTTTATAAACTTCTATCAGGTCGCCCCTCAGCCAAGTCTCTCTAGGGAGAACAATCCCAGTTTATTCAATCTCTCCTCATAGCTAATACCCTCCATACCAGGCAACATCCTGGTAAACCTTTTCTGTACACTCTCCAAAGCCTCCACGTCCTTCTGGTAGTGTGGTGATCAGAATGGGACACAGTATTCCAAATGTGGCCTAACCAATGTTCTATATAATTATAACATAATTTTCGAGTTTTTATACACAATACCCTGTCCTATGAAGGCAAGCATGTCATATGCTTTCTTTACCACCATTTCCACCTGTGCTGCCACTATTAAGGATCTGTGGACCAGCACGCCCAGATCTCTCTGTGTCGCTATGCTCCTGATGGTTCTGCCATTTATTTTATAGCTCCCATCTGAATTTGATCTACCAAAATGCATCACCTTGCATTTATCTGGATTAAATGCCATCTGCCATTTCTCTGCCCAATTTTGCAGCCTATCTATATCCTGTTGTATTCTCTGACAATCTTCATCACTATCCGCAATCCTGCAATCCTGCAGACCTCCATTCGTAAAAGCACCCTTCCACTGCTACTCTCTGTATTCTACGGCCAAGCCAGTTCTGGATCCATCCAGCTAGTTCACCCCTGACCCCATGTGATCTAATCTTTTGCACCAGCCTGCCATGAGGAACCTTATCAAATGCTTTACTAAAGTCCATGTAGACAACATCCACAGCCCTTCCCTCAATCATTTTTGTCACCTCCTCAAAAAATTCAATCAAATTAGTGAGACATGACCTCCCTCGTACAAAACGATGTTGCCTGTCACTAGCAAGACCATTCACTTCCAAATGTGCGTGGATCCTATCTCTGAGAATCTTTTCCAACAATTTCACTATCACTGACGTCAAGCTCACTAGCCTATAATTACCAACCCTTCTTAAGTAACGGTACAACATTGGCTATCCTCCAATCCTCTGGGATCTCACCTGTGGCCAATGAGGAAACAAAAATTTCTGTCAGAGGCCCAACGATTTCATCTCTTGTCTCCCTCAGTAATCTGGGATAGATGCCATCTGGCCCAGGGGATTTGTTTACCTTAATGCTTTTTAACACACCTAACACTTCCTCCCTCGTAATAGCGACCTGTTCCAAAGTGTTTATACATATCTCTGAGACACCACCAATCAATGTGTCCCTCTCCTTTGTGACTACCGATGCAAAATACTCATTAAGGACCTCACCTACTTCCTCTGGTTCTACACATAATTTCCCTCCTTTGTCCTTGAGTGGACCAACTCTTTCTCTAGCTACCCTCTTGTTCCTAATATATGTGTAAAATGCCTTGGGATTCTCCTTAATCCTGTCTGCCAAGGACATTTCGTGACCCTTTTTGCCCTCCTAACCCCCTGCTTGAGCTCTTTTCTACTTACCTTGTATTCCTCAAGTGCTTTATCTGTTTCTAGTTGCCTGTACCTCACATATGCATCTTTTTTCTTTTTGACAAGATTCACAATTTCCCTGGTCCTCCATGGTTCCCGAGTCCTGCCTTTCCTGTTCTTCCTTTTTACTGGCACATGCCTGTCCTGCACTCCCATCCACTGTTCCTTAAAAGACTCCCACATGCCAAATGTGGATTTACCCCCAAACAGCCTCTCCCAAACAACAGCCTCCTAATCCTGCCTAATCTGGTTGTAATTAGCCTTCCCCCAATTTAGCACCTTAACCCTAGGACAACACTCGTCCTTTTCCATGAGTATCCGAAAGCTTACAAAATTGTGGTCCTTGTTCGCCACATGTTCTCCCACTGCAACTTTGATGACCTGCCCGGGCTCGTTCCCCAGTACTAAGTTTAGTATAGCCCCCACTCTAGTCGGACTATCCACATATTGTTCCAAAAAACCTTCTTGGATACACTTAACAAATTCCTCACCATCCAGACCCCTAGCCCTAAGGGGTCAATATGAGGAAGTCTCCCACTACAACAACCCTATTATTTCTACCTCTATCCAGAATCTGCTCATATATCTGTTCTTCAACTTCCCGTGGGCTGTTGGGAGGTGATGCGACCATCAATTCACTCGAGACGCACTTCCGGTTGCGGCGATGACCAGCTAAGCCGCACGTTTCGGCGGCTCCCGCTCGAACGGACCTTCGGGCTCTTTTAAGAGCCCCAACGGGGAATTTTTTCGGGACGAAACCCGGTGTGGGGTGAGACAACAGGGAGTCCCCCCCAACGAAAAAGAAAAATATCGGCGGCGGCGGCCAGATCGCGAAGAATCCTTGAGGACAGGGGCAGAAGGAAAAAGGAGCAAGATGGCCGCAGAGGGAGCCCAGGCAATATGGGGGCCGGACCAAGACGAATTTTTGAGACGGTGTGTGGAGCTGCTTAAGAAGGAGGTGCTGGCCCCGATGCTACAAGCAATTGAGGGGCTTAAGGAGACACAAAAGACCCAGGAGATGGAGCTCTGCGTGGTGGAGCAGAAGGTGACGGACAACGAGGACGAGATCCTGGGCCTGGCGGTCAAAACGCAGACGCACGAGGCGCTCCACAAAAAGTGCATTGAAAGGATTGAAGTTCTAGAAAACAGATCACGGAGAAAGAACCTTCGGATCCTGGGTCTCCCCGAGGGAGTGGAAGGAGCGGACTGCGGGGCTTACGTGAGCACGATGCTACCCTCGCTAATGGGAGCTGAGGCCCCCTCGGGCCCCTTGGAAGTGGAAGGGGCCCATCGGGTCCCTGCGAGGAGACCAAAGGCGGGAGAACCACCTAGGGCGATGATCGTGCGATTTCATCGCTTCAATGACAGAGAGGTGGTTCTGAGATGGGCCAAAAAGGTACGAAGTAGTAGATGGGAGAATGCGGTGGTACGGGTGTACCAGGATTGGAGTGCGGAGGTGGCGAGAAGGAGGCCGAGTTTTAATCGAGCCAAGGAGGTGCTACACAAGAAGAAGGTGAAGTTCGGGATGTTGCAGCCGGCGCGACTGTGGGTCACGCACCAGGAGAGGCATCACTACTTCGAAACGGCGGAAGCATGGACCTTCATTAAAAATGAGAAACTGGATCAGAACTGAGGGACTGATGTTGGAGGGGAAACGACAATGCTGATGTATATAGAGATGTAAATTGGGGAGGGGGGGACACTGAGAAATGTGGGCGCCGGTGGGGGGGAAGAAGAGACATAGGCGGGGGATGGGGAATGGGAGTGGGGCGGCAGAGGGAGCTGCGCCACGAGGGGCAGGACGGCTCTAGAGAACACGGGGCTTATTGTTCTTGTTCCCGCGCCAGAAAGATGATGGCGGGAAGATAGGCGCAAGGTAGATGGGAGTTCCCCACACAGGGGGGTCAAGGAGAGAGCGGGAGAAGCCGGGGTCAGTTGAAGTCAGCTGACTTTCGGAAGCAATATGGAGGGAGTAATCATGCTAGATGGGGATCTAGCGGGGGGGGGGGGGGGGGATAACTGGGTTGATGCTGCAGAGATCGAAGAGGAACTGGTAAAAGAAAAGGTGGTCGGGACGGGAATGCGCCGCCTGGGGAACGGGTGGGTGCGCGGAACCGGGACGTGGGACTGGCCTAGAGAGGGTGATGGCTAGTCGACAGGGGAGGGGGGCAGGCAGCCCCCCAGTTCGGCTGATCACGTGGAACGTGAGAGGCCTAAATGGGCTGATTAAAAGGGCCCGAGTGTTCGCGCACTTGAAAGGACTGAGGGCAGACGTGGCCATGCTTCAGGAGACGCACCTGAAGGTGGCGGACCAAGTTAGGTTAAGGAAAGGATGGGTGGGACGTGTTCCACTCAGGGCTGGATGCAAAGAACAGAGGGGTGGCCATACTGGCGGGGAAACGGGTGTCATTCGAAGCTAGGAACTTTGTAGCAGACAGCGGAGGCAGATATGTGATGGTGAGTGGCAGACTGCAGGGAATGGAGGTCGTGTTGGTTAACGTATATGCCCCGAATTGGGATGATGCGGGATTTATGAAGCGGATGCTGGGACGTATCCCGGACCTGGAGGTAGGAAACCTGATAATGGGGGGGGGACTTCAACACCGTGTTGGACCCAGGGTTAGATAGATCTAGATCTAGGACCGGAAGAAGGCCGGCAGCGGCCAAGGTGCTTAGGGGGTTTATGGACCAAATGGGAGGAGTGGATCCGTGGCGATTTGTTAGGCCGATGGCCAAAGAGTTCTCCTTCTTCTCCCATGTTCACAAGGTGTACTCCCGGATAGATTTCTTTGTTTTGGGAAGGTCACTGATCTCGAGGGTGGAAGGAACTGAGTACTCAGCCATAGCTGTTTCAGATCATGCCCCACACTGGGTGGACCTGGAACTAGGAGAGGAGAGGGAGCAGCGTTCACTCTGGCGACTGGATGTGGGATTACTGGCGAATGAGGGAGTCTGTGGAAGGGTGCGAGGATGTATCGAAAGGTACCTGGAGGCCAATGACGACGGGGAGATCCGAGTGGGAGTAGTATGGGAAGCACTAAAGGCGGTGGTCAGAGGAGAGCTGATCTCCATCAGGGCCCACAAGGGGAAAATAGAGGCCAAGGAAAGGGAAAGACTACTGGGGGAGATTTTGAGGGTAGATAAAGAATATGCGGAGGCCCCGGATGAAGGACTATACAGGGAGAGACGACGACTCCAGGCGGAGTTCGACCTGTTGACCACAAGGAGGGCGGAGGCACAGTGGAGGAAGGCACAGGGGATGAGATATGAATATGGGGGAAAGGCGAGTCGCCTGTTGGCCCATCAGCTGCGAAAGAGGACAGCGGCGAGGGAGATAGGGGGAATTAGGGATGAAATGGGAGCTACGGTGCGGAGAGCAGGGAAGATAAACGAGGTGTTTAAGACCTTTTACGAGAGACTATATAGGTCCCAACCCCCGGAGGGAAAAGAGGAGATGCGGCAGTTTTTGGACTAATTAAGGTTCCCGAGGGTGGAGGAGCAGGAGGTGGAAGGCCTGGGGGTGCCGATTGGGGTGGACGAGGTTACCAAGGGGCTGGGGAACATGCAGGCAGGGAAGGCCCCGGGACCAGATGGGTTCCCGGTGGAATTCTATAGAAGATATGTGGACTTGTTGGCCCCGCTGCTGGTAAGGACCTTTAACGAGGCCAGAGAAGGGGGGACCCTACCCCCGACAATGTCGGAGGCGACGATATCGCTAATCTTGAAGCGGGATAAAGATCCGCTGCAGTGCGGGTCCTATAGGCCTATCTCACTGCTAAATGTGGACGCCAAGTTGCTAGCAAAGGTGCTGGCAACGAGGATAGAGGATTGTGTCCCGGGAGTGGTGCACGAAGACCAGACAGGGTTCGTAAAGGGGAGACAACTAAATGCCAACGTGCGACGGCTATTAGGGGTGATAATGATGCCCCCAGCAGAGGGGGAGGCAGAGATAGTGGCGGCAATGGATGCAGAGAAGGCATTTGATAGGGTGGAGTGGGAGTATCTATGGGAGGTGCTGAGGAGGTTCGGGTTCGGGGACGGGTTTGTCAACTGGGTTAAACTCCTCTATGGGGCCCCAACGGCAAGTGTGGTCACAGGTCGGCAAAGGTCGGAGTATTTTCGACTACACAGGGGAACAAGACAGGGATGCCCGTTGTCCCCATTACTGTTCGCGTTGGCAATTGAACCACTGGCCATAGCGCTGAGAGACTCCAGAAAATGGAGAGGGGTGATTAGAGGGGGAGAGGAACACCGAGTGTCTCTCTACGCGGATGACCTACTGCTGTGTGTGACAGACCCAGTGGGGGGGATGACAGAGGTCATGCAGATATTGAGGGAGTTTGGAGATTTCTCGGGATATAGGCTTAACATGGGAAAGAGTGAGCTTTTTGTGATACACCCTGGGGACCAGAGTAGAGGGATAGATGGCCTACCGCTAAGGAGAGTGGAAAGAAACTTCCGATACCTGGGGATTCAGATAGCCAGGAGCTGGGGAACCTTACACAGACTCAATCTGACACGGCTGGTGGAACAAATGGAAGAGGATTTCAAAAGGTGGGACGTGCAGCCGCTGTCACTGGCGGGCAGAGTGCAGGCAATTAAGATGATGGTCCTCCCGAGGTTCCTATTTGTGTTCCAATGTCTCCCTGTACTGATCACTAAGGCCTTCTTTAAAAAAATAGATAGGAGCATCACGAGCTTCGTGTGGGCAGGGAAGGCCCCGAGGGTAAGGAGGGGGTTCCTACAACGTAGCAGAGACAGAGGGGGACTGGCGTTGCCGAATTTGGGCGAATACTACTGGGCCGCCAACTTGGCGATAATTCGTAAATGGATGATAGAGGGAGAGGGAGCGGCGTGGAAAAGGTTGGAGATGAAGTCCTGCAAAGGGACGAGTTTAAAAGCGCTGGTGACGGCGCAACTACCGCTCTCCCCAAAAAGATTTACCACAAACCCAGTGGTGGTGGCAACATTAAGTACCTGGGGGCAATGGAGGCGACAGAGGGGTGTGCTGGGAGCCTCGGTGTGGTCCCCGATCAGGAACAACCATAGGTTTGCCCCAGGGAGGCTGGACGGAAGATTCCAGAGCTAGCACCGGGTAGGAATCAGGAGAGTGGGAGATTTATTTATAGACGGGACGTTTGCGAGCTTGGGAGCGCTTGAGGAAAAGTATGAGCTGCCTCGGGGAAATGTCTTTAGATATATGCAGGTGAGAGCGTTCACGAAACAACTGGTGAGGGAATTTCCGCTGCTCCCGACACAAGGGATCCAGGACAGGGTGCTTTCGGGGGTGTGGGTCGGGGAGGGCAAAGTGTCAGAGATATACCGGGAGATGAGAGAAGAGGGGGAGGAGTTGGTGGGCGAACTGAAGGGAAAATGGGAAGAAGAACTCGGGGAGGAGATTGAGGAGGGTTTGTGGGCTGATGCCCTAAGCAGGGTAAATTCCTCTTCCTCGTGTGCCAGGCTTAGCCTGATCCAATTTAAGGTGCTGCATAGAGCACACATAACGGGAGCAAATTTGAGCAGGTTCTTCGGAGTTAAGGACAAGTGTGGGAGGTGCGGGGGAAGCCCGGCGAACCACACACATATGTTTTGGTTGTGTCCGGCACTGGAGGGGTATTGGAGGGGAGTGATCTCGAAGGTGGTGAAGGTCCGGGTCAAGCCAGGCTGGGGGTTAGCTCTATTTGGAGTAGCGGATGAGTCGGGAGTGCAGGAGGCGAAAGAGGCCGATGTCGTGGCCTTTGCGTCCCTAGTAGCCCGGCGTAGGATTTTACTCATGTGGAAGGAAGCAAAACCCCCCGGACTGGAGGCCTGGATAAACGATATGGCGGGGTTCATAAAACTAGAGCAGATGAAGTTTGCGCTGAGAGGATCGGCTCAAGGGTTCACCAGACGGTGGCAACCGTTCCTCGACTACCTAGCGGAACGTTAGAGGGAAGATAGATGACCAGCAGCAGCAACCCAGGGGGAGGGGGGGGGGTAAATTGTTTGGGTTTTTGGAGGGGGAGAGGGGACGGGGGGGGAGTATTACTTTGTGTTATTTGGTTAGTTTACCATGTTAGTTAAACAATGATATATTGTAGTTATTATGCTACCTTTTTTTTTTGATTTGTAAGGGAAAAAATTGTGTTTGAAAACTTTAATAAAATATATATTTTTTAAAAATTCACTCGAGACAAGAGTAGAAGTAAAGCGTGGCTTCAATCAACTTAGAACAGTGCCTGCCTGCGACAGATCCAATACTGAGAACCGCCTACAGGTCGACTGCTCTTTATACCTCCCTTCAAAGGGAGGAGCCACGGGCGGAGGCCATACAGGCCCCAACATGTTCCCCTATGGATAATGCCATACAATGGCCCATAGGAGGAGCCCACAAGGGCAACAGCATAGCACAGATACAGATACAAGGGCAACAGCACAGATACAAAAACAATGGTGGATTATTAGCATAATACATTCACCACATTCACCCCCTGTTAAAAAAATGAAGTTCGGCGGGGGTGACGGGTTCATAAGTTCAGCCGGTCCGGCGCACGGATTGTGCGCTGTGATCGCCGAAGCTCTGGCATTGTTGCTGGCCTGGGTGTCGAGCTCGTCTGTGCTGGCATCGGTAGCGAGGGCACCGGTGTGGGTACAGACGTGGACTCCGAGAGCGTCTCTTCTGGAGCTTCATTCCTGTGGATTGGTAAAGGGGGGATGGCAGGCGGGAGGGAGCGCGGGAGCCATATAGGGGCGGGGGTGCTGGTCATGGTAACTGGGGCGGGATATGGTGAAGGGGCGGTGGTGGTGGTGGTGGTGGAACCGGTGGGCGCCAGGTCCCGGAGGGAGACTGTATCCTGTCAGCCATCGGGGTGTTCGATATAAGCGTACTGGGGGTTGGAGTGTAGGAGCTGGACCCTCTCTACCAGAGGATCGGACTTATGGCTCCTGACGTGTTTTCTGAGTAGGACTGGCCCCGGTGTCTTCAGCCAGAATGGAAGCGAGGCCCCTGAGGTGGATCTCCTAGGGAAAACAAATAGGCGGTCATGAGGGGTCTTGTTTGTGGCCATGCAAAGTAGGGACCTAATAGAGTGGAGCGCATTGGGGAGGACCTCCTGCCAGTGAGAAACCGCACGGTCAGTAGGACGGTCTTCCAGATCGTCGAGTTCTCCCTCTCCACCTGCCCGTTTCCCCTGGGGTTATAACTGGTCGTCCTGCTCGAGGCGATGCCCTTACTGAGCAGGTACTGATGCAGTTCGTCGCTCATGAACGATGAGCCCCGGTCACTGTGGACATAATTGGGGAAACCAAACAGGGTGAAGACACTATGTAGGGCTTTAATGACGGTGGACGTGGTCATGTCGGGGCAAGGGATTGCAAAGGGGAAGCGGGAGAAGTCATCAATAATGTTGAGGAAATATGTATTGCGGTTATTGGAGGGGAGGGGCTCTTTGAAATCGATACTGAGGCACTCAAAGGGCCGGGATGCGTTTGCCAGGTGGGCCTTATCTGGTCGATGGAAGTGTGGTTTACACTCCGCACAGATCTGGCAGTCCCTGGTCAGAGCTCTGACCTCCTCGGTGGAGTAGGGCAGGTTGCGGGCCTTGATATAATGGATAAGCCGGGTGACCCCCGGGTGGCAGAGGTCATCGTGGATAGCCCGTAGTCGGTCATCTTGCGCGCTGGCACATGTGCCGCGGGACAGGGCATCTGGAGGCTCGATGAGCTTCCCAGGATGATATACTATATCGTAATTATAGGTGGAGAGTTTGATCCTCCACCTCAAGATCTTATCGTTCTTGATTTTGCCCCACTGCGTATTATCGAACATGAAGGCTACCGATCGTTGGTCGGTGACAAGGGTACCAGCGAGGTAGTGCCTCCAGTGCCATACGGCTTCCACGATGGCTTGGGCCTCTTTTTCGACTGAGGAGTGCCGAATTTGGGAGGTGGTGAGGGTGAGCGAAAAAAACGCTACCGGTCTGCCTGCTTGTTTGAAGGTAGCGGCGAGAGCAACCTCTGATGCGTCGCTCTCCACCTCGAAGGGGACAGACTCGTCTACCGCGCGCAGCGCGGCTTTGGCGATGTCCGCCTTGATGCAGCTGAAGGCCTGGCGGGCCGCAGTCGCCAGTGGGAAGATGGTGGCCTTGACTCGTGGGCGGGCTTTGTCCGCATAGTTGGGGACCCACTGGGCATAATATGAAAAGAACCCGAGGCACCACTTCAGGGCCTTGGGGCAGTGGGGGAGGGGGAGTTGCAGGAGGGGGCGCACACGGTCAGGGTCGGGTCCTAGAACCCCGTTTTCCACAACGTAGCCGAGGATGGCTAGTCTGGTTGTGCGGAAAACGCATTTCTCCTTGTTGTACGTGAGGTTTTGGGTTTGGGCGGTTTGGAGAAATCTGTGGAGGTTGGTGTCGTGGTCCTGCTGATCATGGCCGCAGATGGTGACATTGTCCAAGTACGGAAATGTGGCCCGCAGCCCATACTGGTCCACTAATCGGCCCATTGTTCTTTGAAATACTGAAACCCCATTCGTGATGCCAAAGGGGACCCGGAGGAAGTGGAAAAGGCGGCCGTCTGTCTCAAAAGCCGTGAAGTGCCGGATTAGGAGCTGGTGGTATGCAGACTTCAGATCCACCGTGGAGAACACCCGGCAGTGTGCAATCTGGTTTACCATATCTTCAATCCGGGAAGGGGGTACGCATCGAGTTGCCTGTACCGGTTTATGGTTTGGCTGTAATCTACAACCATCCGGTTCTTTTCCCCGGTCTTGACGACCACCACCTGAGCTCTCTAGGGGCTATTGCTGGCCTCGATGACTCCCTCCCGCAAGAGTCGCTGGACCTCGGACCTGATAAAAGTCCTGTCCTATATGCTATACCGCCTGCTTCTGGTGGCGACTGGTTTGCAGTCAGCGGTGAGGTTTGTGAAGAGTGGGGAGGGTGGACTTTTAGGGTTGCGAGGCTCATATGGTATGGTGAGTGGGGGTAGGGCTCCCCCCCCCGAACTTCAGGGTTAGGCTCCTGAGGTTGCATTGGAAATCTAGTCCCAATAGGAGAGGAGCGCAGAGGTCTGGGAGCACGTATAATTTAAAATTGGCGTACTCGGCGCCCTGTATTGCTAGGGTTGCGGTAGTGCACCCTCGGATTTGCACCGAGTGCGACCCAGAGGCGAGGGAGATGGTTTGGTGAGCCGGGAAGATTGGGAGCGAGCAGCGTCTTACCATGTCCGGGTGAATGAAGCTCTCTGTGCTCCCGGAGTCGAAAAGGCAAGGTATCTCGTGCCCATTTACCCGGACGATCATCATGGAGCTCTGGAGGTGCTTGGGTCGTGACTGGTCCAGGGTGACCGCGCTGAGTTGCGGGTAGCCGGCGTGGTCGGAGGTGCTGGGGCGATTCCGCGATGGCTGCCCTTATTGATCGTATGCATCGAGCGGCGTAGCAGATGGAGGCCAAGATGGCGGTCCCTGTTGGTCGAGAGGGCGGGCAGTGAGTAAGATGGCGTCCAAGATGGCGGCCCCCATGGATCGCATGTGGCCGGCCGCGTGGTGGAGGATGGCCAAGGTGGCGGCCCCCGTGAGTCGCACGTGCTGTAAGGGCTGGAAGATGGCTGCTCTCACGGATAGCACGAGGCTGATGACACGTCTACAGGGGGCGGAGTCAGCAGACACGCCTGTGCCTGTGAGTCTGAGGATCGGGCTTGTGAGTTAGAGTTCTTGGACCTGGCCAGGCAAACGTTGGCGAAATGTCATTTTCTCCTGCAGCTGCTGCAGTTCGCGTTACGGGCCGGGCAGTGCTGCCGGGGGTGTTGGGACTGGCCGCAGAAATAGCAGGGTAGCCCCCCATGGTGGGCGGCCGGCCGCGCGGCACAGGCCTGGTGTAGCCTTTGGTCGGGGGTCCACGAGGGGGTCACGTGGTCAGCCGGGAACGCGTTAAGGCTCTGGAACGCTACTTCTAGAGAGGAGGCTAACTTTACCGTCTGATCCAGGTCCAGGGCCCCCTTTTCGAGTAGGCGCTGTCTCACATAGTTGGACCGGACTCCTGCCACGTAGACGTCTCAGGCGGCGAGTTCCATATGTTGAGTGGCCATAATGACCTGGTAGTTGCAGCTGCGTGCGAGGGCTTTGAGGTCACGTAGGTAATCTTCTAGCTATTCCCCAGGGCGCTGGCGGTGAGTGGTGAGGATGTGTCGTGCGTAGACCTCGTTCACGGGCCGTAAATAGAGACGTTTGAGCATCGCGAGGGCGTCTGCGCAGGAGGAGGCCTCGTCGAGTTGATCAGAGATTCGATGGCTCACCCGTGCGTGGAGGAGGCTCAGCTTCTGTTCGTCGGTGTCGGGAAGCGTGGAGGAGGCTGCGAGATAGGCCTTGAAGCAGCGGAGCCAGTGCGAAAAAATTTTGGCCGCCTCCGAGTTCCAGTCGGTCTGGTTTGAGGGCCAATTCCATAGTTGCGTTTAAGTTGATTAAATTGAGGCGACCATCAATTCACTCGAGACAAGAGTAGAAGTAAACCGTGGCTTCAATCAACTTAGAACAGTGCCTGCCTGCGACTGATCCAATACTGAGAACCGCCTACAGGTTGACTGCTCTTTATACCTCCCTTCAAGGGGAGGAGCCATAGGCAGAGCCCATACAGGCCCCAACATGTTCCCCGATGGATAATGCCATACAATGGCCCATAGGAGGAGCCCACAAGGGCAACAGCATAGCACAGATACAGATACAAGGGCAACAGCACAGATACAAATACAATGGTGGATTATTGGTATAATACATTCACCACAGGAGGCCTGTAGTACACCCCGTCATAGTGACTGCCCCCTTCCTGTTTCTGAGCTCTACCCACAGTGCCTCGTTACTTGATTCTTCCATGGTGTCCTCGCTCTGTACAGTTGTAATATGTTCTCTAACCAGTATTGCAACACCTCACCTCTTTTACCTTCCTCCCTGACTCCCTAAAACACCTATATCCTGGAATATTTAGCTGTCAGTCCTGTCCCTTTTTTAAACTAGTCTCCGTTACAGCAACCACATCCATGTTCCGCGCATGAATTAAGGTTTTAAATTTATCTGTCTTACCTGTTATACTCAGTGCATTTAAGCAGATACACTCCAGACCTCCAGGCCCACTGAGTTCGACCTCCCCCAGCCTACCCTTACTCTTAGCCAGCTTGACCCTGGTACCACGCTCATCCCAGTCTCTACACTTGCTGGCTTACTGTCCTGATTCCCACCACCCTGCCAAATTAGTTTAAACCCACCTGAACCATACTAGCAAACCTCCCAGCCAGATTATTGGTGCCCCTCCAGTTCAGGTGTAACCCGTCCTTCTTGTGGAAGACATCCCAGTGATCCAAAAAACTGAAGCCCTCCCTCCTACACCAGTTCTTTAGCCACGCGTTCAACTGCACTATATCCCTGTTGCTAGCCTCACTAGCACGTGGCACGGGGAGTAATCCTGAGATTACTACCCTAGAGGTCCTGTTTTTTAATCTTCTACCTAGTTCCCAAAATTGCCATTGCAGGACCTCACTACTCTTTCTACCTATGTCATTCGTGCCATTGTGGACAATGACCTCTGTCTGATTTCCCTCCCATTTTAGGATGCTTTGTACTCACAAAGAGACATCCAGGACCCTGGCAGCAGGGAGGCAAACTACCATCCTGGAGTCCTTTTCACGGCCACAGAAGTGTCTAACTCTGCCCCTGACTATTGAAACCCCTGCCACTATTGCTTTTCTACGCTTTGTCCCCCCGGCTGTGCAGTAGGGCTAGTCGTGGTGCCTTCACTCTGGCCACTGCTGCTGCTGTCCCCGGATGGACCTTTCCCTTATCAATATCCAAAACAGCATACTTGTTAGATAGGGGGACAGCCATAGGGGACCCCTGCACTGTCTGCCTACCCTGTCTGGAGGTCACCCATCTACCTTCCTGTACCTTGGGTGTGACCACATCTCTGAAGCAATTATCTATCACAATTTCAGCTAATTGTGTGCTCCTCAGTGCTTCCAGTTTGTTATAACCTGCCTGCTTGCCATTGGCTGGGGACTAATGACAATCCCACAATCCTGTGGGAGTATGAGCTTCCCCAATGAGGGGGGCGGAGAAATCATTAGCAGACTCCCTGTATAAATAAAGCTGGCCAGTTTGGAACCAGCAGGAAGGAGTGAGCAGCAAGCGAAGTTGCTGCTGCTGCTGCTGCTGCTGCTGCTGCTGCTGCTGCTGCTGCTGCTGCTGCTGCTGCTGCTGCTGCTGCTGCTGCTGCTGCTGCTGCTGCTGCTGCTGCTGCTGCTGCTGCTGCTGCTGCTGCTGCTGCTGCTGCTGCTGCTGCTGCTGCTGCGGATATATATGTTATTGTAAATAAATGTTATTTCTTTGTATCCTTAAAACTCGTGCTGGATTCTTTGTGGCCCTCACAAAACTGGCGACGAGGGTTAATGTGAATAGCTTTCTACACTGCTGAAGCCACCTCCCTGGATTTTTGTTGCATACAGGTTGGAAGTTGTTTTCTATTACACCATGCCTCTGTACGGACGTTTGGATGTTTTTGATGTTGCGCTGGAAAGCTGGAACCAGTACGCACAATGGATGCGTTACTATTTCCGGGCAAACAATATCACCGAAAACGAGCGTCAGGTGGTCATATTGCTCACCGCCTGCGGCCCGCATACGTTTGGGGTGATTAGGAGCCTTACGTACCCAGCTGCGCCGGACACCAAAACGTTTGATGAACTTGTGAATTTAGTGGGGCAACATTTTAACCCAACCCCGTCCACGATAGTCCAGCGTTACCAGTTTAATACCTCTGAGAGGACACCAGGAGAATCCCTTGCCAACTTTCTATCCAGGCTACGCAGGATTGCGGAGTACTGTGACTATGGTGAGACCTTGTCAGAAATGTTACGTGACCGTTTGGTCTGCGGTATTAACAATGCGGCCATCCAGAGAAAGTTGTTAGTTGAGCGAACATTGACTTTTCAACAGGCCATTCAAATAGTATTGTCCCGAGAGAGCGCAGAACGAGGAGTGCAGGAGCAACAGGGAATGGAGGTGCATGCCTTGGGGCGCAACCCCTTCCATCCGAAAACGTCCCCCTGAACTCCTGCGGTACCTTGGGCAAGGTGACGTCTGGATCGACGCCAGTGGCCATCGGACATTCCGCCCCGAAGTGCGCCTTCTCCAGAACCAGTGGATGAGGAGCCATGTCCGTGTCAGACTTGAATGCGCCGACCCCGTCACAAACGCTGGTCCTGGGGGCACCAGAGGTGCCGTCATTCCGACCGAAACTGAAACCAGCCCAGGGGCCGTACCATCCATGTGGATGAACCTGCGGCGACTACTCCTGAGGAAGTGGAGACGGAGGACAACTGCCTGCAGCTGCATTGTGTGGCAGCTCCCCGTGTGGCCCCCATTAAGGTGACAGTATGGGTCAATGGTCACCCACTTGAGATGGAGTTGGACACTGGCGCAGTGGTCTCCGGAATCGCCCAGAGGACATTCGACCACATCAAGCAGAGTATTCAGACCCTTACATTAACGGACACACAGGCCAGGTTGGCCACCTACACGGGGGAACCAGTGGACATAGCAGGAACTACGATGACCCCTGTTGTTTAAGGACGCCAGGAGGGGCGTTTCCCCCTTATCGTGGTGCGCGGCCATGGGCCCAGCCTGTTGGGTCAGGACTGGTTGCGCCATTTGCGGTTGCAGTGGCAGCACATCCTCCAAACAGTTTTTAGAGGGTTGACTGAGGTACTAGGACGATACCCAGATGTATTCCAGCCCGGTTTAAGGAAAATAAAAGGGGCCGTGGCCCGTATCCAAGTCAAACCAGGAGCCAAGCCGTGCTATTTCCGGGCGCGCCCGGTGCCTTACGCCTTGCTCGAGAAGGTAGAAGGGGAGCGCACTCATTTGGAGACTTTGGGTATCATCAGGCCCGTCCGTTTCGCTGACTGGGCAGCACCAATTGTACCTGTAATGAAGCCAGATGCCACTGTTCGCTTGTGCGGCAACTATAAACTTACAGTGAATACGGCTTCCCGACTCGACTGATATCCAATGCCTCGCATAGAGGATCTCTACGCGAAGCTTGCAGGCAGACTCTCATTCACAAAATTAGATATGAGTCACGCCTACCTACAGGTGGAGCTCGACCCTGCCTCCCGACCATATGTAACGATTAATACACACCGGGGCCTGTCTGAATATACACGTTTGCCCTTTGGAGTGACGTCGGAGCAGGAACATTTGGAAAATCTGGAGGCTGTCCTTAGGCGCTTTTCGGAGGCTGGAGTCCGTTTACGTCGCACAAAGTGAGTCTTTCAGGCGAAGGAAGTAGTCTACCTGGGTTATCGGGGGGACCGCGAAGGTTTGCACCCCGTCGCAGAGAAGGTGCGCCCGATTCAACAGGCCCCCGCCCCGACTGACACTTCGCATCTTCGATCTTTTCTCGGCCTCGTAAACTATTACGGGAAGTTCCTCCCCAATCTGGCAACTACGCTGGCCCCTTGCACCTTCTGCTAAAGAAAAATCACACCTGGGTTTGGGGTCAGCCGCAAGAAACTGCTTTCCGGCGGGTAAAACAACAATTGTCATCGTCTGGGTTACTAACCCACTGTGATCCTGGAAAGCCTTTGCTCGTCACATGTGATGCATCCCCGTCTGGTATTGGGGCCGTCCTGTCCCACAGGATGGAGAACGGTGCCTAGCGGCCGATAGCTTTCGCCTCCCGCACATTGACTGCAGCAGAAAAAAAGTACGCGCAGATCGAGAAAGAGGGCCTGGCAGTGGTCTTTGCGGTGAAACGTTTCCACCAGTACGTGTATGGCTGCCACTTCACTATCGTGACTGATCATAAGCCTCTGCTGGGACTTTTCAGAGAGGATAAGCCAATACCACCTATTGCTGCCGCACGGATCCAACGCTGGGATTTGTTGCTCGCTGCATACGAGTATTCTCTGGAGCACAAACCAGGAACGCAGATAATGAATGCCGACGCACTGAGCCGATTGCCTTTATCGACCGACCCCATGTCGACCCCCACAACCGGTGAGGTGGTTGCAACCCTAAATTTTATGTACACCCTGCCTGTCACGGCATCACAGATCCGTGAGTGGACCCAGACGGAGCCAGTCCTGTCAAAGGTTCGGCACATAGTCCTGTATGGTGGGCAGCATAGACAGCTCCCAGGCGAGTTGCGGGCACTTTCCTCCAAGCTGTCAGAGTTCAGCGTGGAAGACGGCATCCTCTTGTGGGGGACGTGTGTGATTGTCCCGGAAAAAGGACTGGAGCTGATACTAAGAGACTTGCACAATGGGCATCCAGGTGTGACCAAAATGAAAATGTTGGCCTGGCGTTATGTTTGGTGGTCAGGCCTCGACACCGACATTGAGAAGGTGGCCCAAAACTGCTCCATTTGCCAGGAGCATCAGACGCTTCCGCCGGCCGTGCCCCCACATC
The DNA here is from genome assembly GCF_047496885.1 of Scyliorhinus torazame. Classification (NCBI taxonomy): domain Eukaryota; kingdom Metazoa; phylum Chordata; class Chondrichthyes; order Carcharhiniformes; family Scyliorhinidae; genus Scyliorhinus; species Scyliorhinus torazame. The sequence goes on from NC_092709.1 coordinate 101,658,312, forward strand.
TCTGGGAATGGCCGCTTGCATGCAGATTTTGCAGGCCCTTTTCAAGGATCCATGTTCCTTCTATTAATCGACGCCCAGTCTAAATGGCTAGAGGTGCGTAAGATGCTAGGCACAACGCCCTGCGCAACAATTGAGAAGATGCGTTTGTCTTTTAGTACACATGATCTCCCCGAGGTGCTGGTCACGGATAACGGCACTCCATTCACGAGCGAGGGTTTTTGCGAGGTTCATGAAGATGAACGGCATATGCCATATCCACACTGCCCCTTACCACCCGGCTTCAAATGGGTTGGCGGAGCGCGCAGTGCAGACATTCAAACGAGGCCTAAAGAAGCAGTCTTCCGGGTCAATGGACACAAGACTGGCTCGCTTTTTGTTTTCATACAGGACCTCTCCCCATGCGGTGACTGGGGTAGCTCCCGCAAAACTCCTAATGGGCCGGAGACTGCACACCCGCCTTAGCATGGTTTTCCCGGACATTGGCGCAAACGTACGCTCACACAAGAACGGCAGGGACATGGTTTTTCTCAGCATCGGCCGATTCGGCAGTTTGCGCCCGGTGACCCAGTGTTCGTTCGGAATTTTGCTGGTGGTGCCCAGTGGGTCCCTGGCGTAATCTTTCGCCAAACGGGCCCTATATCTTACCAGGTGCAAGCCCAGTGTCATCTCCAGTGCAAACATGTAGACCACGTTCGGTCCAGAAGACTATCCCTTCCAAAAATTCCCCGCCCCCGGAGCTCATTTCTACAGCCACAGAGACCAGAGGCAATGGAAAGTAATCCTCACAATCTTCCTCTGGTGCCTCACTCAAAGCCTGCGCAGGTCGTCAGAGAACCATGTGGAGATAGAGATGTCGAGATGACGGAGGCAGCAGACTCTAAACTCCGAGATGGAGACACAGGACGCATCAGAGGAGGAATCCTCGGGCCCACGGGCCGTGGATGTACAACCGTTACGCTGTTCATCTTGGAAGCGCCAGTCTCCATCTCGTTACACGCCACCCGATCCAGCGCCTCGTGCAAATGGTGTCCAGCCTGCGGCAAAACGTGTCCGACGCCTTCCTTCACCAGGGTCTTCGGTGGATTCCTTGGACTTTGGGGGGGGAGGATGTTATAACCTGCCTGCTTACCATTGGCTGGGGACTAATGACAATTCCACAATCCTGTGGGAATATGAGCTTCCCCAATGAGGGGGGGGCGGAGAAATCATTTGCAGACTCCCTGTATAAATAAAGCTGGCCAGTTTGGAACCAGCAGGAAGGAGTGAGCAGCAAGCGAAGTTGCTGCTGCTGTTGTATATATATGTTATTGTAAATAAATGGTATTTCTTTGTATCCTTAAAACTCGTGCTGGATTCTTCGTGGCCCTCACAAAACAGCTGCTGCTCTAACCGATCCATGGGTTCGGTGAGCTTTTGCAACTGAATGCACTTTCTACAGATGTAGTCCTCAGGGACACTTGAAGTGTGCATGATGCCCCACACCATGCAGGAGAAGCACACAACCCCACCAATGGGGCTGTTTAGCACAGGGCTAAATTGCTGGCTTTTAAAGCAGACCAAGGCAGGCCAGCAGCATGGTTCAATTCTCGTACCAGCCTCCCCGAACAGGCGCCGGAATGTGGCGACTAGGGGCTTTTCACAGTAACTTCATTTGAAGCCTACTTGTGACAATAAGCGATTTTCATTTTCATTTTTCAAATGACATATCTCCCTCTTTTGGTTGTTAGATTTTTTAAAAAACTAAATACTAAGGCCCTTGATAAAAATTTACTGCTGCTGCTTTCACTTCATGATTTTGGTTATGACCTGTTTTGCAGGTCCGAGATGTAGAGGAGCAGATCATCCACATAAAATGAGACTCTGTGCTCTCTGCCCCTTGTTTGGATACCTTTTCAACCTCTCGCGTCTCACAGGACAATCGCCAGGGGTTCAATTGCCAGGGCGAACAGGAGCGGGGACAGCGGGCATCCCTGCCTGGTACCTCTGTGCAACTGGAAGTATTCAGAGCTGGTGGTATTGGTCCAAATACTCGCCTTGGGGGTGTTGTACAGGAGTTTCACCCATGAGGTGAATGAACCCTGTCCCTTGCTCAATCCGCTCCAGTACCTCAATGTGGTACTCCCACCCGACTCTGTTGAAGGCCTTTTCTGTGTCCAGGGAGATGATCACCTCTGGTGTTATCTCCCCGGATCGGGTCAGTATCACATTCAGCAGCCAAATGATGTTCTCAGTTAGCTGCCTACCCTTGACGAAGCTTGTCTGGTCTTCTGTGACTACCTCTGGTATGCAGTTCTCCAGTCTCCTGGCCAGGATGTTTGTGAGTACTTTTGCGTCCACATTGAGCAACAAAATGGATCTGTATGATCCACATTCCATTGGGTCTTTGTCTTTTTTGGGTATCAGCGATATGGTGGCCTGCATTAACGTTGGAGGCAGGGTGCCCCTCACTAGTGAGTTTGAGAACATCTCCTGCAGGTTTGGGGCGACAGCCAGTGTGAATTTTTTGTAGAAGTCTGCTGGGAACCCGTCGGTCCCGCCGCCTTCCCCGCCTGCATGGAATTGACATCTCTGAGTTCTAATGGTGCTTCCAGCTCCCTCCGTCTGTTGTCCCGCACGACTGGCATGTCCAGTCCATCAAGGAACCGTTTCAACCCCGGGGGGCTCAGAGGTGTACAGTCCTCAGGAGAGAGCCCAAATGCTTTGTTGACCTTTTTTGGTTCGGCTACCAGTCCTTAACCTGGGTTATTTCCTTTGTGCTTGCCTGCTTTCTCAACTGGTGAGCCAGCAGGCGGCTAGCATTCTCTCTGTGTTCATAAAAAGGTAACCCATGCCTAGCAGAGTTGGTGCACTGCCTTCCTGGTGGATAGCAGGTTTAAAGTCCATTTGTAGCTTTTTGCTCTCCGTCAGAAGCTGGGGGACACGGAATACAATCTGTGGAGCTCCAGGATGGAGTTGATCAGTTCCTGTCTCTACAAGCCTTGTAGGCTATAATTTCTCCCCTAATATAGCCATGATTAGGAAGTGGGTAGTGGATGAGGGATTGGTGTGGGAGCGGGTGGAGGCGGCCTCATGTAAGGGCACAAGTTTGGGGGCATTGGTAACGGCTCCTCTGCTGTTCTCGCCGTCCCAGTACTCCACAAGCCCAGTGGTAGTGGTGGCCCTGAGAACTTGGGGGGAGTGGCAGAAGAATATGGGGTAGAGGGAGCATCGGTGTGGGCTCCAATTTGTGGTAATCACCGGTCTGTCCTGGGGAGGATGGATGGGGGATTTCGGAGGTGGCAGAGAGCAGGGATTGAGAGGCTGGGGTAACTGTTTATCGATGGGAGCTTTCCCTGTTTGGAGGAACTGCAAGTGGAGTTTGAATTGCCGGGAAGGATTGGGTTTCGGTATCTGCAGGAAAGGGATTTTGTGCGAAAGCAGGTTTTGTAAAAATAATTTAGAATACCCAATTCATTTTTTCCAATTCAGGGGCAATTTAGCGTGGCCAATTCACCTAGGCTGCACATCTTTGGGTTGTGGGGGCGAAACCCACGCAAACACGGGGAGAATGTGCAAACTCCACACGGACAATGACCCAGAGCTGGGATCGAACCTGGGACCTCGGGGCTGTGATAACCCACTGCGCCACCGTGCTGCCCTCGAAAGCAGGTTTTCACCTTTCTGCTTCTACCGCCGCAGGGGATAGGACAAGGTAGTTTCTAGAACGGGGGTTGGGGAGGGGAACATATCGGAAATCTATAAAGAACTTATGGAGTGGGAGGAAACCCAGATAGGTGGGATAAAGCATAAATGGGAAGATGAGTTGGGAAAGGAGTTAGAGGGAGTTGTGGGAGGATGCCCTGAGCAGAGTCAACACGTCCTCATCATGTGCCAGGCTCAGCCTGATACATTTCAAGGTGGTTCACCGGACACATATGACGGTGGCCCGGGTGAGCAGGGTTTTTGGGGTGGAGGACAGGTGTGTGAGGTGTGCAGGAGGGCCTGCAAACCATGTCCATATGTTTTGGGCATGTCCAAAGCTTAGGGGATTCTGGCAGGGATTTGCCAATGTCATGTCCACGGTGCTAAAAATGAGGCTGGCACCAAGTCCAGAGGCGGCGATTTTTGGAGCGTCGGAAAACCCGGGAGTCCAAGGGGCGAGAGAGCCCGACGTTTTGGCCTTTGCCTCCTTGGTAGCCCGGAGACGGTTCTTACTAGTGTGGAGGGACTCAAAGCCCTCGAAATCAGGGATATGAGTTAGCGACATGGCTGGGTTTCTCAGGCTTGAGAAAATTAAGTTCGCCCTGAGAGGATCAACGTTAGGGTTCATTTGAAGGTGGCAGCCGTTTATCGACTACTTTAGAGAAAACTAAACTGTTAGCAGATTCAGTAAGGGGGAGGGTTAGGGAGTAAGGGGGGTGTAGGGGGAAGTTAGGCTATTTTTGTCTAGCTTAGGCGGGAACAATGGGAGATGGAGGAGTGTGTTACGTACTGAATTATGTTTACATTTGTATTTATAAATTTTTTTGTTATTAAACCATAAAAGCTTTAATGGAATGCTTGTTAAAAATAAATAAATAGATAATTTCTCCCCGAATCACCACTTTCAGTGCGTCCCAGAAGGTTGTTCGTAAGGCACTCGTCTATGGCCTGTGATGTTTTCTGGCAGAAGACATTGTCGGCCAAGAGGGCTGTGTCCAATCTCTATGGGGGACATTAGGCCTCACATCCATGTAATGTGGAGTGTGGTTGAAGATTACAATCACGGAGTATTCCGCCCTGACTATTTCTGGAAGCACCAATTTCCCCTGGCTCTGGGGTTTCCCTTTGTCCAGGGACCACCCAACATGGCCGCCAACCGTGTGTACACCACGTGGTTGAGACCCTGCACTCTGTAGCTTCCCTTTGTTTAGGAATCTTGATGCACCAACCTCCGAAAATTCCTCCAGACCGCAAAGATCCTCAACCAACGATAATGCACAGTGGGGCAAGGTAAAAAACGATAAGATCTTGTGGTGGAGGATCGAACTCTCCAGCCACAACTACGAGATCTTGTATCGTCCCGGGAAGCTAAACAAGCCCCCTGATGTCCTGTCCCGCGGCACATGTGCCAACGCACAAGTGGACCGCCATCGAGCCCTCCACGAGGACCTCTGCCACCCGGGGGTCACTCGCCTTTTCCACTTTATCAAGACCCGCAACCTGCCCTACTCCATCGAGGAGGTCAGGACAGCCACCAGGGACTGCCAAATCTGCGCGGAGTGCAAACCGCACTTCTACAGGCCAGAGAAAGTGAACCTGATAAAGGCTTCCCGTCCCTTTGAACGCCTCAGCATGGACTTCAAAGGCCGCCTCCCCTCCACTGACCGCAACACGTACTTCCTGAACGTGATTGACGAGTACTCCCGGTTCCCATTCACCATCCCCTGCCCCGACATGACCACAACCACCGTCTTCAAGGCCCTCCATAGCACCTTTGCACTGTTCGGGTTCCCCGCTTACATACATAGTGACAGGGGGTCCTCCTTTATGAGCGACGAACTGCGTCAATTCCTGCTCAGCAAGGGCATCGTCTCGAGCAGGACGACCAGTTACAACCCCCGGGGTAACGGACAGGTAGAGAGGGAGAATGGAACGGTCTGGAAGACCGTCCTACTGGCCCTACGGTCCAGGAATCTCCCAGTCTCCCGCAGGCAGGAAGTCCTCCCGGATGTCCTCCACTCCATCCGGTCACTGCTTTGTACCACGACCAACCAAACACCTTACGAACATCTCCTTGTCTTCCCTAGGAAGTTTTTCTCTGGGACCTCGCTCCCAACCTGGCTGGCAGCTCCCGGACCCATCCTGCTCCGAAAACACCTGCGGTCCATCTTCTCCACGCTAACCCCCAGTACGCCTACGTGGCGTACCCCGACGGCCGACAAGATACGGTCTCCCTACGAGACCTGGCGCCCGCCGGATCCCCACGCACACCCCAGCCACCAGTCCCACCCTCCCTCCCACCGGTGCACCTTATAGGAGGATCGGTCCTTCCGCCGGCCCCATCTAGGCCCCCCCACCCACCGATGCACCCCGCAGATGCTCCCTTCCCAGGTCAACAGTTTTCCCCACCAGCGCCGTCTAGGGGTGTTGAAGCTGCCACAGAGATCGAGGCCATGCTCCCAGAGTCACAGACGCCTGAGCCTCCACCGGCGTCACCACCAAAGCTTCGACGATGACAGAGGACGACCAGGGACCCCGATCGGCTGATTGCTTCATTTTAAAGTGTATATAGTTAATTGTGAATCTGTAAATAGTTACAAAGCGCTGTACGGAGGTATTACGGTACCTCCATAACTATAGTTTCTACCACGTTACCATGTTGTAATATCAAGCCACCACCTCCGCCGGACTCTTTTTTTTAACAGGGGGTGAATGTGGTAGTCTGTGTAGAGGTATTATGGTACCTGGTAATGCTGGAACACCATTGGCAGATATTGTATGTTTCCTATTGGTCAAGCTGTATGGTAGCTCTGCCCGGCAAGACGGGGTATAAGAGCCCGTGCCGCCCCAGCAGCCTTCTTTCTGTACCTGAGCTGCTGGGGGAAACATATAGCTTGTTAAAGCCTTCAGTTTTTACTACAACCTCGCTTTAGTGGACATTGATCGTGCATCACCTCCCTTGAAACACTCTAACTTGAGTCCATGGGTCCTCAGTTCAGCACCAGTCCATGCCTCTTAGCGAAGTCCATCGCTTCCTCCGGGTCGTCAAAATAGTGTTGCTGTTCCCGGTATGTGACCCAAAGCCGCTCCGGAAAAAGTAGACCGAACGTGACCTCCTTTTTGAACAGGATCTCTTTAATTTGTCTGCAGGCTGCCCTCCTTCTGGCCACCTCCTGGCTCAGATCCTGAAAGATGCGCAGGACACTGTTGTTCCATGAGCAGCTCTTCGTGTTCTTGGCCCACTGTAGAACCTCCTCCTTGTCCCCGAACCTATGGAACCTGACCACCATCACCCGGGGGGGTCACCCCCCTCGCGGCTGCCTCGCCTGCACTCTGTGCGCCCTGCCCAGCTCCAACGGCCGAGGAAAGAAATAATCCCCCACCAGCTTCTGCAGCATGTCTGCCACATATGCCGTGGCATCCACTCCCTCGTCCCCCTCTGGGAGGCCAATGATTCTCAGATTCTGCCGGCGAGACCTATTTTCCAGGTCCTCCAGCCTGTCCATCAGCCTTGTTTGTTGCTCCTTCAACTTTCTAATTTCCACATCCGTTACCGTTTGGAAATCCGCCTGCTCCTCCATTGTCTTCTCCAGTGCCTGGACCTTCTTATCCTGGGCGTCCAGCCTTTGGTCCAGTCACTCCACCGCTTTCTGAAGTGGTTGCAAATTATCCCGCTTCAGTGCTGCGAAGCTCTCCTTCATGACCTTCAGCATGTTGTCTAGGGCTGTCTGGACCGTCCGTTCCGTGGTCCGTTCGTCGGCCATCTTTCCTCCCACTTGAACTTCCACACCACCTTTGCTCAGCCCCTTCTTCGGCTGTTTTCGCTCCCGTCTACTCCTTAAGTCCATACAACTCTGTATGGATCCAGATCTACAGTGCTGTTGTTTTCCACTCCAGCGCTCAAAAGTTCGAAAAAGTCGGGGGAAAAGGTTGAAAAGTCCGACCGGAGCGAAAGCCACCAAATGCGCGACTTACTCCCTCGTAGCCGCCACCGGAAGTGGCTCCCCTTTTTTGTTACGACAAGTCATCTACTGTTTGTATTTCTGTCATAAATGTTAATAGTGTTTTAAATTATTTATAATTATTTTATATTAAATATATTTAGAATGAAACATCCTTAATTTGAAAGTTTTTACGTTTACGGCTAGCCTACATGATACGTTAATAACCTTTACATTTTTATTTTAACTATTATTTTGCATTGAATTACACTATATTATTATTTTTTTTTTTTTTAAACCCATTCTCATACAGTAGACCCAAAATATTTAAGCAATGTGGACTAAAGTCACTTCTAGGGCCCCTCCGTGATTAGGGGTCCTGAAGCTTAAGCTTAAGTTTCATAGTAGATCCGCCCCTGGATCCGGGGGTACACTGTCGCAAACCTCGCGATACAAGGCGCCGAGTACGCCAATTTTAAACTATATGTCCTCCCCGACCTCTGCGCTCCTGTCCTGTTGGGACTGGACTTCCAGTGCAACCTCAAGGCGAACTTAATCGTCTCCAGGCCGAGAAAGCTCGCCATGTCAGTTAACCAGGCCTCTGACTTCGAGGGCTTTGAGTCCCTCCAAGCTAATAATATCCGTCTCCGGGCTACCAGGCAGGCAAAGGCCAGAACATCTGCCTCTTTCTCTTCCTGGACTCCCGGATCTTCCAAAACCCCCAAAATCGCCACCTCTGGACTCATTGCCACCCTCGCTTTCAATACGCTAGACATGACGTCCGCAAACCCCTGCCAATATCCCCGAAGTTTTGGACACGCCCAGAACATGTGGACATGGTTCGCAGGTCCTCTCGCACATTTTACACACCTGTCCTCCACCCCAAAGAATCTACTCATCCGGACAACTGTCATATGGGCCCGGTGTACCACCTTGAATTGGATCAAGCTGAGCCTTGCGCATGTAGCGGTTGCGTTGACTCTGCTCAACGCGCCCGCCCATAAGCCGTCCTCCATCTCTCCCCCAAGCTCCCCCTCCCATTTACGCTTCAGCTCTTAGGTCTGCGTCTCCTCCGCCCCCATTAGTTCTTTGTAGATGTCCGAGACTCTCCCCTTCCCCACCCATTCCCTAGACACTACCCTATCCTGGATCCCCCTTAGTGGCAGGAGTGGGAAGGATGATACCTGCCTGCGCAGAAAGTCCCGCACCTATAAATATCTGAAGTTGTTCCCTCTTGCCAACCCAAACTTCTCCTCCAGCGCCCTCAAGCTAGGGAAGCTTTCTTCCAGGAACAGGTCCCCCATCCTCTCAATTCCCACCCTTCGCCATACTCGAAACCCCCCAAACCAATGCTCCCACTGCTCCAATGTACCTCCTCCACTGACCCCAGATCCTCAAGGCCGCCACCACCACGGGACTGGTAGAATATCTCGCCGGCGGGAACGGCAGAGGTGCCGTTATCAACGTCCCCAAGCTGGTGCCCCTACATGAAGCTGCCCCCATCCGCTCCCAAACCGACCCCACCCCCACCACCCACTTCCTTATCATAGCAATATTGGCCGCCCAGTAGTAATTACTGAGGTTTGGCAGGGCAAGCACCCCCTCCCCCTAATTCCTCTCGAGCATCGCCTTCTTCACCTGCGGGGACTTACCCGCCCAGACAAAGCCCAAAATGATTTTATTAATCCTCTTAAAAAAGGACGAAAATTGGGAGGCATTGGAATACAAATAAAAATCTCGGTAGGACCATCATCTTAACCGTCTGCACCCTCCCAGCCAGTGACAGCGGTAGCGCATCCCATCTCCGAAACTCGCCCCTCATCTGCTCGACCAACCGGGACAAGTTCAGCTTGTGTAACCAGCCCCAGTCGCGCGCCACTTGTATCCCTAGGTTCCTAAAACTGTCCCCCATTAACCTAAACGGTAGCTCCCCCAGCCAACCCTCCTGACCTCTTGCCTGGACTACAAATATCTCGCTCTTTGTCATGTTCAGTTTATATCTCGAAAACCGGCCAAATTCCCCCAAAGTCGCCATGATCTCACCCATCCCTGCCCCTGGATCTGCTACATATAAGAGCAGGTCGTCCGCTTACAGCGAGACCCTATGTTCCACCCCCCCCCTCCACCCCCTTCCAGCCCCTTCCAGCCCCTTGAAGCTCTCAGAGCAATTGCCAGCGGCTCTATAGCTAACGCAAACAGCAGTGGGGAGAGGGGGCATCCGTGTCTTGTCATCCGGTGCAGTCTAAAATAGTCCGTGGTCGTCCTATTCATCCTTACACTAGCCTCCGGGGCCTGGTACAACAGCCTAACCCAGTCGGTAAAGCCCCTACCAAACCCAAATCGAAGTGGCAATGATTAAACTCACCATGAGCCGAATACAAAGTCCCCCATTAAAGGGGGGCAGGGAGTCCTAAACTTCTGTACAAGTAGGTCAGTTTAGGTACTGACAGAAAGGAGAGACGCAGCTGGAATCCTTCATGGTGTGGAAATAATAGTTATTGTACTAAAACTTTATTTCTCTCTGCAACTCGGTGTGGAGTCTTTCGAGGTTTACAAAATTGGTGACAAGGGTTCAACTGGTTTCCTGTCGAATAAGCCACCTCACAAACTCTGCTGGATATAGTTCAGAATCTTTTCATTTACCATACCTCTGTTCGGAAGATTAGATGTGTTTGACACCAATCTGGAGGATTGGACTCAGTATGCGGGAAGAATGCACTAGTTTTTCAGGCCAACAGTGGAGAATGATCGCCAGACAGACATTTTGTTAACTGCATGTGGTGTGCACATACTTCTGGTGTGATCCGGAGCCTCCCTTTCCTATGGCACCAGACACTCATACTTTCGAGCAGCTAGTAATACTAGGGGGGGCAACATTTAAACCCGACACCACCTGTAATTGTGCAGAGATATCGCTTTAATACAGCGGAAAGGACCGTGGATGAGTCCGTCACCGAGTTTTTGTCCAGTTAATGAAACAATTCTGTGACTATGGTACATCCCTGTCAGAAATGCTGTGCAACTGCTTGGTATGAGGCATCAATAATGCAGCTATTCAAAAGGAATTGTTGTCTGAACTGTCCTTAACCTGAAGCAAGCTGTGCAAATTTCCCTATCACGCAGAAGTGCCAAACAAGGGGTGCAGGAAATCCAGGGAATGGAAGTGAATGCCTTAAGGAGCGCACCCTTCCGCCAATCGACCCCTCCCCCCCAAGGGTTGTATCACCGCCCTGGGCTGAGCATTGTACACGTCTGGTCTGGTGGTCGAAGACTGAGTTGTCCCGATGGGATATCTCCCCAGAATCTGCAGAGGAAGAACCAGACCACTGTGAGACATGTGGTCATAGGCCCCAACATGATCGCAAGCCGCAGGTAGAGGTTCCAGCGCTCCAGTCGAAGTAGACGTCTGCCTAGGGCCGATACTTTCTGTCTGGATGAGCCAGAGAAGAAAGATTGCATACAGCTCAATTGTGTGAACATAAGAACTAGGAGCAGGAGTAGGCCATCTGGCCCCTCGAGCCTGCTCCACCATTCAATGAGATCATGGCTGATCTTTTGTGGACTCAGCTCCACTTTCCGGCCCGAACACCATAACCCTTAATCCCTTTATTCTTCAAAAAACTATCTATCTTTATCTTAAAAACTTTAATGAAGGAGCCTCTACTGCTTCACTGGGCAAGGAATTCCATAGATCCACAACCCTTTGGGTGAAGAAGTTCCTTCTAAACTCAGTCCTAAATCTACTTCCTCTTATTTTGAGGCTCTGCCCCCTAGTTCTGCTTTCACCCGCCAGTGGAAACAACCTGCCCGCATCTATCCCATCTATCCCCTTCATAATTTTATATGTTTCTATAAGATCCCCCCTCATCCTTCTAAATTCCAACAAGTACAGTCCCAGTCTACTCAACCTCTCCTCGTAATCCAACCCCTTCAGCTCTGGGATTAACCTAGTGAATCTCCTCTGCACACCCTCCAGTGCCAGTAAGTCCTTTCTCAAGTAAGGAGACCAAAACTGAACACAATACTCCAGGTGTGGCCTCACTAACACCTTATACAATTGCAGCATAACCTCCCTAGTCTTAAACTCCATCCCTCTAGCAATGAAGGACAAAATTCCGTTTGCCTTCTTAATCACCTGTTGCACCTGTAAACCAACTTTTTGCGACTGATGCACTAGCACACCCAGGTCTCTCTGCACAGCAGCATGTTTTAATATTTTATCATTTAAATAATAATCCCTTTTGCTGTTATTCCTACCAAAATGGATAACCTCACATTTGTCAACATTGTATTCCATCTGCCAGACCCTAGCCCATTCACTTAGCCTATCCAAATCCCTCTGCAGACTTCCAGTATCCTCTGCACTTTTTGCTTTACCACTCATCTTAGTGTCGTCTGCAAACTTGGATACATTGCCCCTGGTCCCCAACTCCAAATCATCTATGTAAATTGTGAAGAATTGTGACCAACACTGATCCCTGAGGGACACCTCTAGCTGCTGATTGCCAACCAGAGAAACACCCATTATTCCCCACTCTTTGCTTTCTATTAATTAACCAATCCTCTATCCATGCTACTACTTTCCCCTTAATGCCATGCATCTTTATCTTATGCAGCAACCTTTTGTGTGGCACCTTGTCAAAGGCTTTCTGGAAATCCAGATATACCACATACACCGCACTGGTAATGTCCTCATAAAATTCCACTAAATTAGTTAGGCATGACCTGCCCTTTATGAACCCATGCTGCGTCTGCCCAATGGGACAATTTCCATCCAGATGCCTCGCTATTTCTTCCTTGATGATAGATTCCAGCATCTTCCCTACTACCGAAGTTAAGCTCACTGGCCTATAATTACCCGCTTTCTGACTACCTCCATTTTTAAACAGTGGTGTCATGTTTGCTAATTTCCAATCCGCCGGGACCACCCCAGAGTCTAGTGAATTTTGGTAAATTATCACTAGTGCATTTGCAATTTCCCCAGCCATCTCTTTTAGCACTCTGGGATGCATTCCATCAGGGCCAGGAAACTTGTCTACCTTTAGCCCCATTAGCTTGCCCATCACTACCTTCTTAGTGATAACAATCCTCTCAAGGTCCTCACCTGTCATAGTCTCATTTCCATCAGTCACTGGCATGTTATGTGTGTCTTCCACTGTGAAGACCGACCCAAAAAACCTGTTCAGTTCCTCAGCCATTCCCTCATCTCCCATTATTAAATCTCCCTTCTCATCCTCTAAAGGACCAATATTTACCTTAGCTACTCTTTTTTGTTTTATATATTTGTCGAAACTTTTACTATCTGTTTTTATATTCTGAGCAAGTTTACTCTCATAATCTATCTTACTCTTCTTTATAGCTTTTTTAGTAGCTTTCTGTGGCCCCCTAAAGATTCCCCAGTCCTCTAGTCTCCCACTAATCTTTGCTACTTTGTATGCTTTTTCCTTCAATTTGATACTCTCCCTTATTTCCTTAGATATCCACGGTCGATTTCCCTCTTTCTACCGTCCTTCCTTTTTGTTGGTATAAACCTTTGCTGAGCACTGTGAAAAATTGCTTGGAAGGTTTTCCACTGTTCCTCAACTGTTTCACCGTAAAGTCTTTGCTCCCAGTCTACCTGAGCTAGTTCTTCTCTCATCCCATTGTAATCTCCTTTGTTTAAGCACAAAACACTAGTGTTTGATTTTACCTTCTTCCCCTCCATCTGTATTTTAAATTCCACCATATTGTGATCGCTCCTTCCGAGAGGATCCCTAACTATGAGATCCTGAATCAATCCTGTCTCATTACACAGGACCAGATCTAGGACCGCTTGCTCCCTCGTAGGTTCCATTACATACCTCGGGTTGCACCCATCAAGTGAATGAACACTATTAGATATGGAGCTTGATACTGGCACTGCAGTTTCTGATGTAGGGAGGCAACCTTTCGACAGCATTAAGAAACATTTTGATTTGAGGGAACCAGAGGCCCAATTGGCCAGTTATACTGGCGAGCCACTGGGCATTGTGGGGACCACTATGGCCCCAGTGGTTTATGGGGGGCAGTCGGTGCACCTCCCGTTAGTTGTAGTGAAGGGCCATGTTCCCAGCTTGTTAGGCTGCGATTGGTTGAGCTTAATGTGCATTTATTGGTAACACCTCTTCCAAATGGAATCCGGGGACCTGAGTGAGGTACTGGGAAAGTACCCCAAGTCTTTCAACCCAGACAGGGGAAAATTAAAGGTGCTGTATCCAAAATCCATGTCAACTCAGATGGGAAGCCTGGTGCATTGCTGCGCGAGCTCAGCTGGCTTGAGGAATTGGGGATCATCCGGCCCGTGCGCTTTGCCGATTGGGAAGCCCCGGTGGTTCTGGTATTGAAGCTGGGCAAGTTGGTCTGGTTATGCTGGGATTATAAACTGATGGTAAATATGGCTTCACGTTTGGCCCTCTAACTGATGCCCTGCATTGAAGACCTTTATGCTAAATTAGCACCTCGACTTTCATTTACTAAACCTGATATGAGTCATGCATATTTGCAACTCGAATTAGATTTGGCCTCCCAAAGTTACGTCACATTCAACACACCATCATGGCCAATATGAGTACACCAGGTTGCCTTTCAGTATGTCGTCGGCCTGCGCTATATTCCAGTGGGTAACGGAGAACATCTTGCATGGGTTACCATGTGTAGTGGTATATTTGGATGACGTGCTGGTCACCAGAGCGACCGAGCAGGAGAACCTGGTCAATCTGTCAGAAGTTCTCCAGCGTCTTTCAGAGTCTGGCATCTGCCTGTGGAGAGCCAAGTGTGTTTTTCACACTTGGGTGGACTGCGAGGGCTTGCACCTGGTTGCAGAGAAGGTATGCACCATTCAGCAGGCCACTGACCCTACAAGGACCACGGAGCTTCGATCGTTTTTAGGGTTAGTGAATTATTATGGCAAGTTCATCCCGAAGCTCACGATAATGCTGGTCCCCCTGCATCTACTTTTGAAGAAAAACCAGGAGTAAGTGTGGGGCGGACTGCAGGAAACGGCTATTAAACAGGTGAAAGAACAACCGGGTTGTTGATTCAGTATGATTCCGCCAAGCCTATCATTGTCACGCGTGACACGTCACCATATGGCATTGAGGCCCATCTCTCGCACAGGATGGCAGATGGCAGAGAGCGGTTGCCTCCCGGATGCTGGCTGTGGCTGGATGCAAATATGCACTGATAGAAAAGGAGGGCCTGGCGGTGGTTTTCGCAGTAAAGAAATTTCACCAATATGTATATGGCTGCCATTTTACCATCATCACCGACCACAAACCATTGCTTGGTTTATTCATCCCGCCTATCGCTTCCGTGAGGATCCAGCGGGGCCCTTTTGTTGGCCACCTACGAATACTTGTTCAAACATAGGCCGGGAATTGAACCGACTACTCTTGCCGACTAGACCCCTGTAGTGATCTGTACATCTGTACATACATCTGCACATACACCATACATCTGCACATACACCAGGGACTGCAGCACAGATGTGACAGCCACAGCATCACTAGAGGGAGCATCAGAGATGGGTATAAAGGGTCGAGCCCAAGGCAGGATCCGCCTCTTTTAGAAGCACGGAGCTAGTGAGCAGCAGCACACAGGGATAGCTTAGCATAGGCAGTTTACCTTAGTTTCACTGGTGATACCTCTTGACTATTTTACATCTAGTTGAGCTCTGGAAGCAGAACGAACCCTTTGAATAAAGTGTTGGTGTTAACTGTAAGTCTACAGTCGTTATTCAGAATTAGAGAATAACATAACACCCATCTCCTCCCAGGTTGGATGAAGCTGTGGCCACCCTGAATTTTATGGACTCGTTGCCAGTCACTGCGTCTAAGATCCGTCAGCGGACCCAAACGGACCCGATTCTTTCCAAAGTTCGACATCTCGTGTTGTATGTTGAAAGCATTGACAACTCCCAGGTGAATTACAGGCTTACTCATCCAAGTTGTCTGAATTTAATGTGGAGAATGGTGTCCTGCTTTGGGTTTGCCGCCGTCCCAGAAAAGGGCCATGCTTTTATCTTGCAAGATCTCACAACAGACACACGGAGTGTCAAAAATGAAAATGTTAGCATGCAGCTATGTTTGGTGGCCGGGCCCAGATGCTGACATTGAATGATTTATACTGTCTGTCAGGAGTACCACTGGCCACTTGGGAGTGGCCAGGGGCAACCATGGGCATGGTTGCATGCAATTTTGCCAGGCCATTTCAAGGGTTCATGTTCCTCCTCCTAATTGACGCTCATTCCAAATGGCTGGACGTCCACAGGATGGAGGCAACCACCTCCAAGGCAATGATTGAGAAGTCTTTTTGTACTCATGGCATATCCAAAGTGTTAGTCACGGACAACTTTTACGAGTGAAAACTTCTCCAGATTTCTGAACGGCATCGGGGTACGAAACTTTCAAACCTGGCTTTGAATGGGCTAGCGGAAAGTGCGGTGCACACATTCAATCGCGGGTTACGAAAACAGTTTTCGGGGTCGATAGACACTAGGCTGGCCCAGTTTCTGTTTTGCTACAAAACCACCCCGTGTGCCGTGACTGGGGTGGCTACAATTGAGATGCTGAGGGGTCAGAGACTTCAGACCCGCCTTAGCATGGTTTTCCCTGGCATTGGTGGGAAGGTGGCTGGATTAGCACAGTGGGCTTAGACAGCTGGCTTGTAATGCAGAACAAGACTAGCAGCGTGGGTTCAATTCCCGTTCCAGCCTCCCCGAACAGGTGCCGGAATGTGGCAACTAGGTGCTTTTCGCAGTAACTTCATTGAAGCCTACTTGTGACAATAAGTGATTATTATTATTATTAGGTACGCCTCAACCAGGACCTTCAAGGGTGTTGCCCCATTCGATACTGACCGCACAGGCTCTTCGCACCAGATGACACATGGTATGTCCAAAATTTTGCAGACAGCACCCAATGAACCTCCGGAACTGTAATTTGCCAGTCAGGGCCGGTTTCCTACGAAGTACAAGTCCAGGGTCGAGTAATGTGAAAGCACTTGGATCACATTAGGCCCAGGCAACCAATTCTTCATAAAATTCATCGATAACAAAAAGTTCTTGTCCAGCCGAATCAAATGCTTGAACAGGCTAGATCTGACCCCAAGGGAGTCAAGATGCTGAGATGAGAGAGGTCGTCGACACAGATTCAGAGATGGAGACCCAACCGTCAGTGATCTCTGATGGGGAGTCTATCGTGCAGCAGCCTCCGGCAGAGATTCCGATTCGGCGTTCCAATCAAAAGCAACATTCGCCTTCCTGGTATACCCCACCCAATCCTGCGGCACGGGTATACAACGCATTGCCAGAGACAAGCAAATCCGACGCCCCCCCATCAGACTTTGGGAGGGGGAGGGGTGTCATAACCTGCAAGGGGCTTGCGAAGTGGCAATGATTAAACTCGCAGTTAGCCTCGCCGAGTTAGGAGCTACCTCGTTAAAAGGTGCGGGGAACTCTAAACCATGTACAGCTAAACGTCTGTATAATGTCGGCCAGTTTGGGTACTGACAGAAAAGAGAGAACCGCCTGGGATCTTTCGTGATGTGATAATTATCGTTATTGTAATGAAACTTTATTTCTCTCTACAACTCAGTGTGGACTCTTTCGACGTTTACAAAACAATTTAACATTATTCTTGACCTCCTTTGCTTCTTTCTCGTACAATCCCTCTTTTTGATTGGGATAAACTCCTGCTGAGCATTATGGAGCAGCTAATTGAATATCTGCCACTCTCATCTACTGACCTGTATCTTAGCTTGTTTACCCAGTTCACCTTAGACAATTCCTCCCTCATACCATTATAATTGCCCTTATTTAAATTCAAGACACTGGTTATGGACCTATGACATTCACCCTCAAAATGAACCTGGAATTCTATAATATTGTGTTCACTAACCCCGAGGGGACCCTGAACCACAAGATCCCTTATTCCCTTACTAATCCTTCTTCATTACACAAAACCAAATCTAAAATAACCCATTCCCAGGTAGATACTATTCTAAAAAGCAATCACTGATGCACTCCACAAATTCTTTTTCTACGCTACCCTTGCTGGATTGATTTGTCCAATCAATAGGCAGATTAAAATCTCCCATGATAATTGCAGTTCCCTTCAAACATGCTCGTGACATTTTGGTGGTCTATAGACTACTCCCACCCTTGTCTTCCTTCCCCTGATATTCATGATTTCAACCCAAACCAGTTCTACATCATTATCCACTGCCTTTATATCACGATTCAGCACTGTTCTGAAACCTTCCTTGGTTAACAATGCTACCCCACCTCCTTTCCCTTTGGCTTGTTCTTTTGGAACATTGTACACTCTGGAATGTTGAGCACACTTGTCCTGGTCACCCTGCAACCATGTTTCGGTAATAGCTAATACATCATATTCAATTAACGGCTTTCCCAAGTGAAAAGCTTAACTTTAATCAGTTTTCCACTGGAAGTAAAGTTTAGTCCCTTAATATTAGGTACTGCAAACTTACTGCAAACTCATAATCCAAACTTACTTACATTTAGGCATATTTAAAATGGGCAACATATCCCGAAAGACTTTTCTTCAGTGAAGTTTGCGTCTAATTTTTTCTTAACAATTTAAAGCTTCAAGTCCAGGAATATATTTCTTGTTATCTTTATCCTATCCAAAGCTTTCAATTATGAATGTAGAAAGATCAAAATGAAACACACTGTTCTATATATAGCTCCACCAGGTTTGCAAAACTTGTTTTGACTTGTAATAAAATGGCCTTGAGATCCATCCTTGGTTTTAATTAGCTTTGTTGATAGCAGTTTCACAGTGACTGGAGACGTTAAATGAATGAATTATAATCAGGCTCACATTTTCTATCCACCTTTGCTAATGCACGATAGCAGTGGTTAGCATTGTTGCTTCACAGCTCCAGGGTCCCGAGTTCGATTCCCGCTTGGGTCACTGTCTGTGCGGAGTCTGCATGTTCTCCCCGTGTCTGCATGGGTTTCCTCCGGGTGCTCCGATTTCCTCCCACAAGTTCCGAAAGACGTACCTGCGAGGGGAATTGGACATTTGGAATTCTCCCTCTGTGTACCCGAACAGCCGCTGGAGTGTGGCAACTAGGGGATTTTCACAGTAACTTCATTGCAGTGTTAATATAAGCCTACTTGTGACAATAATAAAGATTATTATTAATGGGCAGATATTTATTGCACTAACATGGAGGGTAGTGTAGCCACGTAAAATGGCTGCGTTCCGATTAATCTGGCCAAAACCCAGTTTAAAATGGCTAACCCGAAAGACTGCTGGGAAAAGCAGCTAAGAAGACACAAGCAGGCAGCTGCAGACAGTATTGCATATTCGGCTCTGGGAAGTTAGCCCAGATCGATACTCAGGGCTATCAACAGCCCATCAACCCAGGTATTTGCAGTTGCATTCAGGACTGTTTGCAGCCCATCTATTCAGACATCCACAGTTAAATCGGCTATCCCCGGGAACAATTGCAACATATTAGCAATTGAATACCGGGCCACACCTGTCAGCGCCTGCAGTGGCCGAAACAAAGACAGGTGAGCGACCACCCCCCGATCGAGGAATCGCCTCACCATTGGACACATCGACCCCAGAGATTGGGGACAGATCCATTCACTTGGGACTCAGGGTCAAGGGCCGCCCCGGGAGGCGGGAAGCCCCTGGGCCCTATAAAAGTGAGGGTCCAAGTTCAGATCTCTCTCTCTCTCTCTCCTCTTCACCTGCTCGAGACCTTCGCAAGACCAGCCACCGGCAACTGTAAGTTTGAATCCAGCGATCGCTATCCGGTAGAGACACCTAGCCACCGACTTGTAGCAGCCTTTTGAATCCCGCGGGCCAGATTTGATTGGACAAGCCATTCGTTTCCCTGACCTGGTGGGCTCTTCCTAAGTTAAGTATTGGCCAGTAGTGATAGGTTTATTATATAGAAAGTAGTATTAGGGTATTAATATGCTTGTTGTATATAATAAATGACCGTTGTTTTAATCCTTACTAAGTGGTGTGCTGTATTATTAATCATAACCTGAACTTGAACCACGTGGCGGTATCATAAAGATACCTGGCGACTCATGAGCAAAGGTGACGTAAACAGAGCAAATAGACTAAGGCTAAAAAGAGCAACATAATTGGCGACATCCTGACGGGACCCGACTTAGAAGTGGAAAACCACTCCGGGCGAACCCCAACATTTTGAATTAGAATCCAATCGGAAACAAAAAAAAAACCCACAAGTGTTCAAGCGGTTCTGGTTAATAATTCACAATTCGGAAGTGTGTATATGCATGCGTAACTAACAGGGTTATAAGGCAAAACTGATAGATTTTTTTGTTGCGTCAAAACTATCGGCAGTTGGTATTTCGGAAATTAGCGCAAGCCGTACCCGCATCTACCACACCACCTTAGCCCCCTGTTCCAAATTCGAACGTAACGAGCAGATAAGAGAGAGCCATGCAGGCAATGCAAGCGATGCAGCGCCTCATGAACCCCGAAAATGTTGCTGTCGCACCAGTCAGCAGCGTAGGAGCGGGACAGTGTCCCGTTTGGGAAGTGGAAATCCGCAAAATTCTGCAGGGCAAAGGATGGCCCATGTGGAAGGATTTCTGCAATAATGACGACTCAGGTCCTGGAAGTATAGGGCATACTTGGTGGGAGAACCTGAGTGAGATCCACAAAAAGAGTTTAGCAAAAGCGCGCAAACCAATGGCAATTGTGTCCTGTCTGGCACAATTGCGAGGCACAGAGGAGGTCGTCAGGACGCTCCGCAAGGAAATAGAAGGCATACATCGGATGAGTAAAATCGATGTATGCAAAATTGAGAAAGAGAACCTGGAGTTAAAAGGGAAATTAGCAGCAAAGGACGAAGAGGTGGCTGACGCCAAACGGGGTCACCAATCTTGTCTGGCGCACTTGAGTATTTTCCAGTCACAATATGAAAAGGCTTATCAGGACCTGCAGCGTGCAGCCCTGGTAAAGAAAGAAACAGAAAACCAGTTAGAGACGCTCCAGAAACAATGCAGTGATCTCAAGGCAGCCTTGAGAGCGCTCCACGCCACAACCACGGAACAAAGGCAGAGTACTTTGGACCATGCAAAGTGCCGAAAGCAGATTGCAGACTTGAAAGCACTGCTTTCTGTCCAAAAGGGATTTCAAGAAACCTTTGGGGAAAGTTTAGACCAGGAAGACAGCCCTGATTGGGAAGAATTGCAAGAGACAGCGCAGAGATATGTTCAGGGGGCATGTGCGCAGGGAAAACCCCAAAGGAGGAAAGCACCCCCACCCCCCACACAACAGATAATACAGGCTCCCATGAACCCTGTAACAACCCACCGCACCGCCACAGCAGACGAGGCGGAGGTCTTATATTCCACCCCCCTCACAGTGACCCAATTACGGGACGCGTGTGCCAAAATCACACCGTTCGCTTCCGGGTTGCGGCGATGCGGCGCTAAGCCGCGCGAGTCGGCAGCTCCCGCAGAAACGGACTTTTGGGCCCGCTAACGGAGCCCCAACGGACCTGCAAAAAAAAACCAACCCGTGGGGAAGAACGGAGGAAGCCCCCTACAGCCCTGCATGGACCGGACCCGCAGTGAAACGGCAAGGAAAGCGGCCCTGGAGCAGCGGGAGAAGAAAGAAGAAAAAAACAAAATGGCGGCGCCCACGGACAGAGAGGAGATGAAAGAGTTCATCAAGGGCTGCTTCGAGGAGCTGCGTAAGGAGATGATGGCGCCTATACTGGCAATGGTGGAAAAATTTGGAGCAACCCAGAAAGCCCAAGAGGTGAAGATTCAGGAGATCCAGGAAAAAGTGAGTGAGAACGGCGACGAGCTCGTGGGCCTGGCGGAGAGAGTGGAGCGGCACGAGGCGCTGCACAGGACGTGGGCGGGAAGACTCGAAGACCTGGAGAACAGATCAAGGAGAAACAACTTGAGGATCCTAGGTCTCCCAGAAGGAATGGAGGGGGCCGATGCCGCGGCATATGTGGGCACAATGATCGGGACGCTGATGGGTGTGGAGGCCCCCCCGAGATTGCTGGAGCTGGATGGGGCGCACCGAGTGCTAGCGAGGAAGCCCAATGCAAAAGAGCCGCCAAGGGCGATGGTGGTGAGATTTCACCGGTTTACGGACAGAGAGAGGGTCCTGAAATGGGCCAAGAAGGAACGGAGCAGCAAGTGGGACAATGCGGAGATCAGAATATTCCCGGACTGGAGCGCGGAGGTCGCTAAGCGGAGAGCGGGTTTCAACCGGGCCAAAGCGGTGCTGCACCGGAAAGGGTGAAATTTGGAATGCTGCTTCCAGCGCGACTGTGGGTTACACATAATGGCCAACACCACGACTTCGAAACGCCCGAAGAGGCGTGGACCTTTATATTAGCTGAGAAATTGGACTCTAATTGAGGGTTTGTGTGGGAGGGGGGTGTTTGAGGGGTGAAGTATGATGGTTGTTGTACATAGGGGGTCAACCACGCGCAGGAAAGGATATATGGGCTGGGGGAGAGGGACAAGGCCATGACAGGAGCAGCGCCATGGGGGGCGGGGCAGGCTTTGGGAAGCGCGGGGTTCTTCCCGCGCGCGGCAAAAAAATAAATAAAAAGGGCGGGAAGGGGACAAAGGAATGTACATTGATTGGGAGAGTCCCACATGGGGGGGGGTTAAAGGGATGGCGGGGGAAGCCGGGGTCAGCAGGTGTCAGCTGACTTACGGGAGGGATATGGGGGGAGCAAAAAAGCTAGACGGGGATCTAGCGGGGGGGGGGGGGGGGGGAGGGGGGGGAGAGGAGGGAGGTGGGGGAGGGGGGGAAAGGGTTGCTGCTGCACTGGCCGAAAGAGAACGGGACAGAGAAGAGGTGGCTGGGACGGGGGTCCCCAGCTGGGGGACTGGAGAGTGAGGGAGACGCGGACAAGGGTCTGTCCCAGAAAAGGAGATGGCTAGTCAGCCGGGGGTGGGGTGAGAGTCCCTCCAATCCGGCTGATAACGTGGAACGTGAGGGGCCTGAATGGGCCGCTGAAGCGGGCTCGAGTGTTCGCGCACTTGAAGGGACTGAAGGCAGATGTGGCAATGCTCCAAGAGACACACCTGAAGGTGGCGGACCAGGTCAGATTAAGAAAGGGATGGGTAGGACAGGTATTTCACTCGGGATTGGACGCAAAAAATAGAGGGGTGGCAATTCTGGAGGGAAAGCATGTGTCATTTGAGGCCAAGACTATCGTAGCGGATAATGGAGGGAGATATGTGATGGTGAGCGGTAGGTTGCAAGGGACGTGGGTGGTGTTGGTAAATGTATACGCCCCGAACTGGGATGATGCTGGATTCATGAAGCGCATGTTGGGGCGCATTCCGGACCTGGAGATAGGAGGACTAATAATGGGAGGGGACTTCAATACGGTGTTGGACCCAGAACTGGACCGCTCCAGATCAAGGACGGGAAGGAGGCCGGCGGCGGCCAAGGTACTTAGGGGGTTTATGGATCAGATGGGGGGAGTGGACCCATGGATGTTTGCAAGACCGCAGGCCAGGGAATTTTCTTTTTTCTCCCACGTGCATAAGGCTTACTCCCGGATAGATTTCTTTGTTCTGGGCAGGGCGCTCTTCCCGAGAGTGGGGGGGACGGAGTATTCGGCCATAGCCGTTTCGGACCATGCCCCGCACTGGGTGGAACTGGAGCTGGGAGAGGAGAGGGACCAACGCCCGCTGTGGCGGCTGGATGTGGGACTGCTGGCCGATGAGATGGTGTGTGGGAAGGTGAGGGGGTGTATTGAAAGGTACTTGGAGGCCAACGACAACAGGGAGGTGCGAGTGGGGGTGGTATGTGTAGCGCACAAAGACTCCGTGAGACGAATAGAGTGAAGTCGATGAGGCTTTATTAAGCGTGTCTGTTCCCCCGCAGCTCGATAGTAGAATGGCCTGCGGGGGAGGACTCCGGCTTCTTATACTCCGCCTTCAGGGCGGAGCTAGAGGTCAACGGCCAACCAGGACCCGGGATCTGTCAGCCAATGACATTAGGACTTCCAGTCCCACATGACCCCTAACACATACTACCACATTCACCCCTTGTCAAAAATGAACCCGGCGGGGTGATGCTTCGTATGGTGGTAAGGGTTTACAGGGCTGGTCCTGGGAGGAAAACATTCACATGGCAATACAGTATTGTACAATTTTGTCCTGTTTCAACTATTTACAGAAGGTATCGGGAGAAAAGCAAAATGTTCTTGTGAAAAGTCCATATATTGATTTAGATCGACGCCACGAGTCGGTCGTGCGGTCTGGTCGTCCGTGTCGATCGCCTCGGCCCCGGTGGTGGTGGTGGTGCTTGTACCGGTGTTGTCGTCTCCGGGAGCCTTACGGTTTCAGCTTGGGCTTTATTCTTGGTCGGGCCTGAGGGGAGGGGAACCGATCCTCCTGGGAAGGTGGCGGTCGCGGGGTGCGGCGGTGGCAGGAAGGGGGGGGGTTGGGTGAATGGTGTCGGGGGGGTGTGTGTGTTGCCGGCAGGCGCCAGATCCCGCAGGGAGACCGTGTCCTGTCGGCCGTCGGGGTACTCCACGTAAGCGTACTGCCGGTTCGCGTGGAGGAGGTGAACCCTTTCGACCAACGGGTCCGCCTTGTGTGCCCGCACATGCTTTCGGAGCAAGATGGGTCCTGGGGCCGCCAGCCAGGTCGGCAGCGACGTTCCAGAGGAGGACCTCCTAGGGAAGACAAGGAGACGCTCATGAGGCGTTTGATTAGTGCTCGTACATAATAGCGACCGGATGGAGTGGAGAGCGTCCGGGAGGACCTCCTGCCACCGTGAAACTGGGAGGTCCCTGGACCGTAGGGCCAGTAGGACGGTCTTCCAGACCGTGCCGTTCTCCCTCTCTACTTGCCCGTTCCCCCGGGGGTTGTAGCTGGTCGTCCTGCTTGAGGCTATGCCCTTGCTGAGCAGGAACTGGCGCAGCTCGTCACTCATGAAAGAGGACCCCCTGTCGCTGTGGACGTATGCGGGGCAACCGAACAGTGTGAAGATGGTGTTCAGGGCTTTAATGACTGTGGTCGCGGTTATGTCAGAGCAGGGAATGGCGAATGGGAAGCGGGAGTATTCGTCCACCACATTAAGAAAGTATGTGTTGCGGTCGTTGGAGGGGAGGGGCCCTTTGAAATCGAGACTAAGGCGTTCAAAGGGGCGGGAAGCCTTAATCAGGTGCGCACCATCCGGCCTGAAAAAATGCGGTTTGCATTCCGCGCAAATGTGGCAGTCCCTTGTGACTGTACGGACCTCCTCTAAAGAGTATGGGAGATTGCGGGACTTGATAAAGTGGAAAAACCGAGTGACCCCCAGGTGGCAGAGGTCCTCGTGGAGGGTTTGGAGGCGGTTAATTTGTGCGTTGGCACATGTGCCGCGGGATAGGGCATCGGACGGCTCGTTCAGCTTTCCGGGACGATACAAAATCTCGTAGTTGAAGGTGGAGAGCTCGATCCTCCACCTTAAGATCTTGTCGTTTTTGATTTTGCCCCGCAGTGCATTATCGAACATGAAGGCTACCGACCGTTGGTCGGTGAGGAGAGTGAATCTCCTGCCGGCCAGGTAATGCCTCCAATGTCGCACAGCTTCCACTATGGCTTGGGCTTCCTTTTCCACTGAGGAGTGGCGGATTTCTGAGGCGTGGAGGGTCCGGGAGAAAAAGGCCACGGGTCTGCCCGCTTGGTTAAGGGTGGCCGCTAGAGCTACGTCGGAGGCGTCGCTTTCGACCTGGAAGGGGAGGGACTCGTCGATGGCGCGCATCGTGGCCTTTGCGATATCCGCTTTGATGCGGCTGAAGGCCTGGCAAGCCTCTGTCGACAGAGGGAAGGTCGTGGTCTGTATTAGGGGGCGGGCCTTGTCTGCGTACTGGGGGACCCACTGGGCGTAGTATGAAAAAAACCCCAGGCAGCGTTTCAGGGCTTTTGGGCAGTGCGGGAGGGGAAATTCCATGAGGGCGCGCATACGTTCGGGGTCGGGGCCTATTATCCCATTGCGCACTACGTAGCCCAGAATGGCTAGCCGGTTGGTGCTAAAAACGCACTTGTCCTCGTTGTACGTGAGGTTCAAGGCTTTGGCGGTCTGGAGGAATTTTTGGAGGTTGGCGTCGTGGTCCTGCTGGTCGTGGCCGCAGATGGTTACATTGTCGAGATACGGGAACGTGGCCCGCAACCCATGTTGATCAACCATTCGGTCCATCTCCCGTTGGAAGACCGAGACCCCGTTTGTGACGCCAAATGGGACCCTTAGGAAATGGTATAATCGCCCGTCTGCCTCGAAGGCTGTGTACTTGCGGTCACTTGGGCAGATGGGGAGCTGATGGTAGGCAGACTTGAGGTCCACGGTGGAGAAGACTTTATATTGGGCAATCCGATTGACCATGTCGGATATGCGGGGGAGAGGGTACGCGTTTAGTTGTGTGTACCTGTTGATGGTCTGGCTATAGTCTATGACCATCCTTTGTTTCTCCCCTGTCTTCACTACTACCACCTGTGCTCTCCAGGGACTATTGCTGGCCTGGATTATGCCTTCCTTTAGTAGCCGCTGGACTTCGGACCGAATGAAGGTCCGGTCCTGGGCGCTGTACCGTCTGCTCCTAGTGGCGACGGGTTTGCAATCCGGGGTGAGGGTCGCAAACAAGGACGGGGGTTGCACCTTGAGGGTTGCGAGGCCGCAGATAGTGAGTGGGGGTATTGGGCCGCCGAATTTGAACGTAAGGCTCTGTAGATTGCGCTGGAAATCTAATCCCAGTAAAGTGGGGGCGCAGAGTTGGGGAAGGACGTTTAGTTTGTAGTTTTTGAACTCCCTCCCCTGCACCGTTAGGGTAACTATGCAGAAACCTTGGATCTGTACGGAGTGGGATCCTGCAGCTAGGGAAATCTTTTGTGCGCTGGGATAGGTGGTCAAGGAACAGCATCTTACCGTGTCGGGGTGGATAAAGCTCTCCGTGCTCCCGGAGTCGACTAGGCATGGTGTCTCGTGGCCGTTTATTAGCACCGTTGGCGTCGTCGTCTGTAGTGTCCGGGGCCGAGCTTGATCGAGCGTAATTGAAGCGAGACGTGGTTGTAGTAGTGGAGTGGGGTCCGTTGTTGCCGTCCAGGATGGCGTCGGGGATGAACAAAATGGCTGCCCCCATACATCGCACATGGCTGGGGGTCACAAGATGGCGGCGGGGGTGGACAAAATGGCCGCCCCCACGCGTCGTACAGGTCTGGGGTGGTCCAAGATGGCGGCGCCCTTCCTCCCCTCGTGGTGGCCGGGACCCAAAATGGCGGCGTCTGCGGGTCGCACATGGGGCGCTGGGGGGGTTGGGGAGCGTTAGGACCGCGCGGGGCTCCCTCATCTCTGGGGACACCGGGGACACTCATCGACTTCACTCTATTCGTCTCACGGAGTCTTTGTGCGCTACAATTTATTAAGCGTGCCTAGAAAGGACTATGGAGCTCAGGATCATCCCGGAATGCCTGAGGATCAGCCCCCACGCAGTGAATGCGGCAGCAGCCTTCAAGCACTGGCAGACTTGTTTCGAGGCCTACCTCAGAACGGCCACCAGCCGGGTCACAGAAGACCAAAAACTACAGGTCCTGCACTCGAGGGTGAGCACGGAGATTTTCTCCCTCATCGAAGACGCGGAGGATTTCCAGACGGCGTTCGCAGCACTGAAAAGTCTCTATGTCCGCCCAGTTAACCAAATCTACGCTCGCTACCAGCTCGCGATGAGACGGCAAGGTCCCGGAGAATCGATGGACGAATTCTACGCCGCGCTGCTGAGGCGACAATCTCCCTGATCCTAAAGCGAGACAAGGATCCACTGCAATGTGGATCGTACAGGCCGATTTCGCTCCTCAATGTGGATGCTAAGCAATTGGCGAAGGTACTGGCCACTCGGATTGAGGACTGTGTCCCGGGGGTGATTCATGAGGACCAAACGGGATTCGTAAAGGGCAGGCAGTTAAATACCAATGTGCGGCGGCTCTTAAACGTGATAACGATGACATCGGAGGAGGGAGAGGCGGAGATAGTGGCAGCTATGGACGCGGAAAAAGCCTTTGACCGAGTAGAGTGGGAGTACCTCTGGGAGGTATTGCGCAGGTTTGGATTCGGGGGAGGGTTTATTAGATGGGTTAAGCTCCTTTACAGCGCCCCGGTGGCGAGCATAGTGACAAACCGGCGGAGGTCAGAGTACTTTCGGCTGTATCGGAAATATACCAAGAGATGAAAGAAGAGGGGAAACGCTAGTAGAAGAATTGAAAGGTAAATGGGAGGAGGAGCTGGGGGAGGAGATTGAGGAAGGGCTATGGGCCGACGCCCTGGGTAGGGTTAATACCTCTTCCTCGTGTGCCAGGCTCAGTCTGATACAATTTAAGGTGGTTCACAGAGCGCATTTGACGAGGGCGAGGCTGAGTAGGTTCTTTGGGGTAGAGGATAGATGTGAAAGATGTGCAGGGAGCCCGGCAAACCATGTCCATATGTTTTGGTCATGCCCGGCATTGGAGGGATTCTGGAGAGGAGTGGCGGGAGTAATATCCCAGGTGGTGAAAGTCCGGGTCAAGCCAAGCTGGGGGCTAGCAATATTTGGAGTAGTGGATGAGCCGGGAGTGCAGGAGGCGAAAGAGACCGGATTTCTGGCCTTTGCGTCCCTAGTAGCCCGGCGAAGGGTCTTGCTATTGTGGAAGGAGGCGAAGCCCCCTAGCCTGGAGGCCTGGATTAACGACATGGTGGGGTTCATAAAATTGGAGAGAATTAAGTTTGCTTTGAGAGGGTCTGCACAGGGGTTTTACAGGCGGTGGCAACCGTTCGTAGAATATCTCGCGGAGCGTTAGAAGAAGGTCGATCAGCAGCAGCAGCAACCCTGGGGGGGGGGGGGGGGGGGAGAAACGAGAGACTGTCTGAGGGGATGGACGAGCGGGAGATAGCATGGAGGGTGGGGGGAAACGGTACGCGCGGCCAAGAGCCAGTGTATAAAGCTTTGTAAATATACCATCTTGCCTTGTATATATCTTGCTCAGGGAGAATTTGCATTATTTTGTTACAGGGGGGGGGGTTATTGTTTGTAAGGGGAAAAAATTGTGTTGTTAAAAAACGTTAATAAAAATATTTAAAAATTTTTTTTTATATCACACCGTTCCTCCCCGTTTCAGACCCACACCATTTCTTTGCCACCGTCAAACACCAGGCGACCATGTACGGCCTGGATGAGAAAGAGCAGGTAAAGCTCACGGTCCTCAGCTTAGACCCAACGGTCGCAGCAGCCCTTCCCGACCCACAGAATGTAGGAGGAGGCACCCTTGCAGAAATGCATACCGCGATCCTGGATGCGATCGGGTACAACCGGGGCGACCCCGTAGACGGTCTGAAGATATGCAGACAGAAAAAGTCTGAACACCCCACAGCGTTCGCAGGACGCTTGTGGACTCATTTTGAAGCCGTTTTCGGCAACGTCAATCGTGCCCATTTGTCCCCAGACAATATGGCCAAGTGGACCCGCACCCTTATCTCCCATGCCACGGAAGCAGGACAGAATGCCTGTAGCAATTATGACCCCTCGGAGGAGGCTCATAATGAGAAGTGGGTGGTCAAAAGATTGTCCCGCAACGAGAACCCCCGAGGAAAACCAAGCCGCCGCAGACGTGCAGGCAGTAAGAACCACTCTCCACAACCCCGCCTGGGTAAACGAGGGAAAGAACAGCCCCCCAGCCAAACCGCAAGAGTGCTACAATTGCGGACACTTGGGACATTTTGCTAGAGAATGCAATGGCCCTAAAAAACCACAGAGAGCCCATCAGACCGGCACTCCCAATAAGAAAAAGGCAGAGCCCATACATAGCGTTAGCGCCCAGTCTGATCAGACAGACGTGACCGGAACGGACTGACGGTGTATTGGCTCCCCCAGCTGGGTCTGCGATACCCTTTGGGATAGGTCAGGACGACCCGTAGTCGCAGCAAAGGTTAGGGGACAGCCGATCGAGCTTCTCTGGGACACAGGAGGGTCCCGCACAACCTTAAATTCCTCCACCCTTGGTAAGAACACATGGCCCACCACATCCACTATCACCCTCAGCGGCTTCACAGGCCACTCACAACAGGGGCATATCACGACCCCTGTACCCATCCAGATCGGAAATATTAATATAAAGCACCCCGTAGTGTTAGCCGACCTGCCCCCAACAGCAGAGCACATTTTAGGGATCGATTTTATGAACTCACACCACCTCTCTTTCGATCCAGTCAACCAGTGTGTCTGGAAGATGGTGAAATCCGCTAGAGCCTCCGCAACACTCAATATAGGGGACGACATGAACAAAATCAGCGCTGTAGGCGAGTTTTGGTTTAACCCCAGCACACTCAGCACGGACAGACAGGTTAGGGCAGTCCTGCAGAAAAACAGGGCAGCATTTGCAACCCATAAACACGACTGTGGACAGATGGCCGGCTCCGTACAGATAACCGGACCGGACCAAAGACCCCAGAAACAGTACGGATTTCCCCTAGAAGCAGAGGGAGAAATCCTAAAGGTAATAGAAAGCTTGTTAGAACAGGGCGTCCTAAGACCGGTAGCCTCGACTAACAATGCCCCGATTTGGCCAGTAAGGAAACCCGACGGATCATGGCGTTTAACCATTGATTATCGGGAACTCAATGAAGTCACCCCCGCAGCAGCCCCCACCGTTGCAACAAGTCCCGAGACCATGCTCAAACAGGGACTCCATGCCCGATATTTCACGGTTTTGGACGTCAGTAATGGGTTCTGGTCCATTCCATTGGCAAAGGCGTGCCAGTACAAATTTGCCTTCACTTTCCGAGCTCAGCAGTACACGTGGACATGCCTGCCACAAGGCTTCCACAACTCCCCCTCCATTTTCCACCGACAGCTGGCAAATGGACTAGCAAAATTTTCCCGCCCCGAATGTCTGGTACAGTATGTAGACGATCTACTACTGCAGACAGACACAAAGGAAGAGCACATTGAGCTTCTGTCCGAACTCCTGGAGTTACTACACTCCATTGGCTGTAAAGTAAACCCCAAAAAGGCCCAAATATTGGAAGAAAAGGTGATATATTTGGGTACTATCATCACACACGGCAAACGCGAGATCGAGCACAAAAGAATTGACTCGATCGCTAAATTGCCCATTCCCCAACACGTGTCAGCCCTCCGGTCGTTTTTAGGATTGGTTGGCTACTGCCGAAACCACATTGACAGTTTTGCCAGCAAGGCAGCGCCCCTCTCAGACCTCCTAAAGAAAGGAACCCCTGGGAATGGCTTCCGCAGCATACGGAGGCTGTGGAATCACTAAAACAGGCACTCATAGCCGCCCCCGCACTACAAATTCCCGACCCGCTTTCCCCTTTCGCCATAGAGGTAGCGACCACAGACCGCACCCTTTCAGCCGTGCTCCTGCAGGAACGGCACGACCAGCTAAGACCCGTAGCTTATGCCTCCCGAATTTTAGATGCTGTGGAGCAAGGATTTTCAGCCTGTGAGAGGCACCTGCTCGCAGTTTTCTGGGCAGTCCAGTACTTTTCCTACATTACCGGACTGAACCCCATCACTATCTTGACCGAACACCCCCCCACACAACTTTTACTGGACGGACGACTTAAAGACGGTACCGTCAGCCAAATCCGCGCTGCTAGGTGGACCCTTCTCTTACAAGGACGGGACATCACAGTAAAACGGACAAAGACTCACACATACTTAGCGGACAATTTGCAATACCCCGGAACCCCCCATGAATGTGAGATCATCTCGCCCCACCATAATACAGGCCCCTTTATAGCCAGAACACCCCCCAGAAAACTAGCCACTCCATCTCAGAACCCCCCTCACCCGGACACGTGTGACCCCATCAGGATTTATGTGGATGGATCTTCCACAATACTGGACGGGCAACGCATAACAGGTTGTGGGATTTATGTGGAGGACGCGCAGGGACGTGCCCTCGAAGAAATCGCATTAAAATTGCCCGGGCACTTAGGCGCGCAGGCTGCAGAGCTTGCGGCCATCGCCTACATTGTAGACCACCCAGATTCCTTCCCCAGCCCAGCAGACATTTATTCAGACAGTCTGTATGTCTGCAACAGCCTCACCGAATTTCTGCCCCTCTGGGAAACAAGAGGATTTGTTTCCGCGGATGGAAAACCCCTCCCCTCAGCCCCATTACTCCGCCATATTCTGGAAAAGGCCAAGAACAGGACTTTTGGCATTATAAAAGTCCGCAGCCACCATCGTTCTTCCCCCCCTGGAAATGTAAAAGCCGATGCGCTGGCTAAGGCAGGATCCAGGCATGGCTACTTTTGGAAGCCCCCCGGGAGCGCCCCAGTGAGTGCGCCAGTGAGTGCAGTTCAGGTCGCGCAGACTAGGATCGAGGATCTAGTAGCGGCCCAGAAGCAGGATAGTGCTCTCACTGAGATCGTGAAAGGGAAGTTTCCAGCCTCATACGAGAGGTTCCGGAATACCATAACCACACATGATGGTGTGGTGCTAAAAGACAGCCTTTACCTGGTTCCTGTACAAGATAGGAATCAGATGATCTGTCTATTCCATGACGGCCATAGACACCAGGGAATAGAACCCACGGCAGCCCACCTCAAGCAGCTTTGTTGGTGGCCTAATCTTAAAGAGGATGTATCCCATTACATCGAAAATTGCCTCATCTGCGCGCAAAACAACCCAGATAGGTATGCCAAAAAGGCACATCTCAGCCACACCCAACCCGTTAACGGGCCCTGGACTAACCTCCAGATCGATTTTTTTGGTCCATTGCCCCCTTGCAGGAATGGTTATAAATATGTTCTGGTGGTCATTGACACTTTTACAAAGTGGGTGGAAGCATTTCTAGCCCGCACCAACACCGCGAAAACCACCGCCAAAATCCTAACCCACCACATCTTCACAAGATGGGGACTCCCCCGCAGTATTGAATCGGACCAAGGTTCTCACTTTACGGGACAGGTCATGCAGAACGTCCTCACGATATTTGGCATAACCCAAAAATTTCACATTGCGTACCACCCTCAGTGGAGTGGTATAGTGGAGCGCATGAATCGGACCCTAAAAACCACCCTTAGAAAAATGGTCCAGCAAAACAACACCACTTGGGATTCGGTCCTCCCCTTTGCGCTGATGTTTTTGCGTAACACTGTTTCCACCTCCACAGATTTCACCCCGCACACCCTCATGACCGGACGCCCCATGAAAGGGACAGAATACTTGCTAGGTTTAGACCTAACCAGCCCCGAAGTCACGGCCCTCACCCACGAGAAGGCCGTGGAACAACTACTTGCAAATATAAAAACGGCTCAGCAGCCGCTGTTAAACTGGGCACTAAAAGAAAACAGAGCAAGGCCTGTTTTGCTAAGGCAGTACATGCCACGGAGTACAACATAGGACAGCAAGTAATGTTGTCCGTGTACAACCCCAGCACGTTCCTGTCCCCAAAATACTCGGGTCCCTATTCAATTACGGACAAAATAAGCCCGTCGGTATATAAGATTAAATACAAAAATGGTAAGACTGCATGGTTTCACATAAACCAGCTCAAGGTTTATGGAGCACAGTCAAACCACTCCCACCACGTGTTGCTTGACGCAGCCGACCAGTCCCAGACACGGACTCTCCACCGACTCCACCCACGAACTTTACGCTCCGCCCCGGAACGCCCACAGACTGCAGCAGCACAGACAGTGACTGTGACTCTGACGACAGCCACAGCACGCCTCCCTACCATCCTGGTCCCACACCCAGCAACTCCGACCTCGACTCCAGTGACCCCTTCCTCATCACCTACTTAAATAAACCCCACCACCGACCACCGAACTACACGGACGACCCCAACTTTGTCCCCACCCAACTCGACACCACTCATTGGCACCGCGACAACTCCTGCAGACTCGTCCACAACGACGAGGACGATCCCAACTCACACCACGCAGCCCTTTCCGCCCTGATCCACTCCAGAGTTTGGCACCCAGGAGAAGGTGACGACCTCGGGCCTGACTCCGCCAACCCTTTTGCGACCCTGTTCGCAACCGAGAACTGAGGTGTCCACATGATGATTTAAAGGAGACACTTGGTGAAAAGTGTCCTTCCTGATGGAACCTGCAGAGTGTTTAATGTTGTCTGTCTGTTTGTTAAATGTTGTTCATCCTACAGGAGAATTTTCTCACTGCCCCACACCCATTCACCTGAACTTTTAAACTTTTCCCACT
Organism: Scyliorhinus torazame; assembly: GCF_047496885.1. Classification (NCBI taxonomy): domain Eukaryota; kingdom Metazoa; phylum Chordata; class Chondrichthyes; order Carcharhiniformes; family Scyliorhinidae; genus Scyliorhinus; species Scyliorhinus torazame. The sequence goes on from NC_092709.1 coordinate 101,692,156, forward strand.
GACACCCACTGCGGCCACACGCCCATTCTGCCGAAACCTCTGAGGACTTGCCTCAGAGGCCCACCGAGACCAGACGCCCATTCAGAGGAACTAGCTTTTCAGCTGATACGTGGTCACCAGACCAGACGCCCGATCGTAGCTACTCTTCTGATTTGATGGTAGAATCAGAACAGTAACCCCACCATGATGACTACATTTTTGTCCGTTTTTTGGTCGCTCAGGCAGTGGAGAAACGGCGTGAGACCCGCCCTGCCTGGGGACCCCCCCGTTGGTCAAAAACGCTCGGGTAGGGAAGATACGGTATTGGTAGCCGTCCTACCCGGGGACTCCACCCAAGTCTTACCCGTCGCGGCCCACATGCACCTCATTCGACCTTTTCTTTCAAAAACAGTTTATTTTATTTAGGCAACCTTTGGGTTGCTGCCACATGCTATTTACATCCTGGAACATTTGGATGATAAACTTAGCACTGGTCCACCATTGGGAAGTGTGCCGTGTCCAAACATTTGTTTTGAAAAAAAAATGGGGGGAGAGTCACATACTGTGACCAATTATAAGGGTTTAATTGGCCCCAAGAAGGACAGACACACTAACACACCAGATATTAAACCGAAGTATTTACACACACTACGCTTGTCTTACAGAACTCCAGAAGCTCCAAGTCCGGAGAAAACCAGCGAACACAGGAAAAGGAAGGAAAGAAGACAGCCATGAGGACTCCTTTCATCGTGCTCAACACTCTTTTGATGAACTTTTGGTTGCGCGGGAACGCGGACCCCATCACTCCAAACCCCTTTACTGTTAACACTTCATGGCCCATTAGTACCGAGGGCCCAGTCACCTACCACGCTGCATTATCCTGGTGTGCCAAGTTCATAACTTGGTACTCCCTGTCGTACATCATTGAGGCACTGTTGGCATTGGCTATACTCAGTTGTGCAGTACAGACCATGCGCCTCCGCAAGTGGAAAAGGAGAGCGTACCGCGCTCGAACCCGGGTCTATCGGATCCGATCCCCGATATTCGGCTATGACCAGACCCCAGACCCCCACGACATATGAATAATAAAACATGCATTGGCGGTTTTTCCTGTAAATAAAAAGAAAATGTATGGAAATGTATGATCCTGAGCTTGACTGCCAAGCCAGGAAAGAATATATTAAATGTTGTGATTGTTATTGTATGTTTAGAGAGATAAGATTGTATAATGCTTGAAAGAATTGTTTAGGTAAAATTAGAGGTTCCCAGTTTATTTTTTTATAGATACATGCCCCTGCCTTACATAGCGCCCTCAAGAATTGTTTAGGTAAATTTTTGTGCATAGCTAGGGTCAGTGTAGTGGCCATGTAGGAGGTGCCCCCCCCGGTCAGGGAACGAAGAGGACAAAATTTATGTGATCCTTCACGCTTCGCGTTAGGATCACAAGGCGGGAATGTAGCCACGTAAAATGGCTGCGTTCCGATTAATCTGGCCAAAACCCAGTTTAAAATGGCTATAAGACCATAAGACATAGGAGCCGAAGTAAGGCCATTCGGCCCATCGAGTCCACTCCACCATTCAATCATGGCTGATTTCAACTCCATTTACCCGCTCTCTCTCCATAGCCCTTAATTCCTCGAGAAATCAAGAATTTATCAACTTCTGTCTTAAAGACACTCAACGTCCCGGCCTCCACCGCCCTCTGTGGCAATGAATTCCACAGACCCACCACTCTCTGGCTGAAGAAATTTCTCCTCATCTCTGTTCTAAAGTGACTCCCTTTTATTCTAAGGCTGTGCCCCCGAGTCCTAGTCTCCCCTGCTAATGGAAACTTCCCTACGTCCACCCTATCTAAGCCATTCATTATCTTGTAAGTTTCTATTAGATCTCCCCTCAACCTCTTAAACTCCAATGAATATAATCCCAGGATCCTCAGACGTTCATCGTATGTTAGGCCTACCATTCCTGGGATCATCCGTGTGGATCTCCGCTGGACCCGCTCCAGTGCCAGTATGTCCTTCCTGAGGTGTGGGGCCCAGAATTGCTCACAGTATTCTAAATGGGGCCTAACTAATGCTTTATAAAGCTTCAGAAGTACATCCCTGCTTTTATATTCCAAGCCTCTTGAGATGAATGACAACATTGCATTTGCTTTCTTAATTACGGACTCAACCTGCAAGTTTACCTTTAGAGAATCCTGGACTAGGACTCACAAGTCCCGTTGCACTTCAGCATTATGAATTTTGTCACCGTTTAGAAAATAGTCCATGCCTCTATTCTTTTTTCCAAAGTGCATGACCTCGCACTTGCCCACGTTGAATTTCATCAGCCATTTCTTGGACCACTCTCCTAAACTGTCTAAATCTTTCTGCAGCCTCCCCACCTCCTCCATACTACCTGCCCCTCCACCTATCTTTGTATCATCGGCAAACTTAGCCAGAATGCCCCCAGTCCCGTCATCTAGATCGTTAATATATAAAGAGAACAGCTGTGGCCCCAACACTGAACCCTGCGGGACACCACTCGTCACCGGTTGCCATTCCGAAAAAGAACCTTTTATCCCAACTCTCTGCCTTCTGCCTGACAGCCAATCGTCAATCCATGTTAGTACCTTGCCTCGAATACCATGGGCCCTTATTTTACTCAGCAGTCTCCCGTGAGGCACCTTATCAAAGGCCTTTTGGAAGTCAAGATAGATAACATCCATTGGCTCTCCTTGGTCTAACCTATTTGTTATCTCTTCAAAGAACTCTAACAGGTTTTTCAGGCACGACCTCCCCTTACTAAATCCATGCTGACTTGTCCTAATCCGACCCTGCACTTCCAAGAATTTAGAAATCTCATCCTTAACAATGGATTCTAGAATCTTGCCAACAACCGAGGTTAGGCTAATTGGCCTATAATTTTCCATCTTTTTCCTTGTTCCCTTCTTGAACAGGGGGGTTGCAACAGCGATTTTCCAATCCTCTGGGACTTTCCCGGACTCCAGTGACTTTTGAAAGATCATAACTAACGCCTCCACTATTTCTTCAGCTATCTCCTTTAGAACTCTAGGATGTAGTCCATCTGGGCCCGGAGATTTATCAATTTTTAGACCTCTTAGTTTCTCTAGCACTTTCTCCTTTGTGATGGCTACCATATTCAACTCTGCCCCCTGACTCTCCGGAATTGTTGGGATATTACTCATGTCTTCTACTGTGAAGACTGACGCAAAGGACTTATTTAGTTCCTCAGGTATTTCCTTGTCTCCCATCACAAAATTACCAGCGTCATTTTGGAGCGGCCCAATGTCAACTTTTGCCTCCCGTTTGTTTTTAATGTATTTAAAGAAACTTTTACTATCATTCCTAATGTTACTGGCTAGCCTACCTTCATATTTGATCCTCTCTTTCCTTCTTTCTCTCTTTGTTATCCTCTGTTTGTTTTTGTAGCCTTCCCAATCTTCTGACTTCCCACTACTCTTTGCCACATTATAGGCTTTCTCTTTTGCTTTGATGCATTCCCTAACTTCCTTTGTCAGCCATGGCTGCCTAATCCCCCCTCTGATAACCTTTCTTTTCTTTGGGATGAACCTCTGTACTGTGTCCTCAATTACTCCCAGAAACTCCTGCCATTGCTGTTCTACTGTCTTTCCCACTAGGCTCTGCTCCCAGTCGATTTTCGTCAGTTCCTCCCTCATGCCCCTGTAGTTACCTTTATTTAACTGTAACACCTTTACATCTGATTCTACCTTCTTTCTTTCAAATTGGAGATTGAATTCTACCATATTATGATCACTGCCTCCTAAGTGCTCCCTTACTTTAAGATCTTTAATCAAGTCTGGCTCATTACATAACACTAAGTCCAGAATGGCCTGTTCCCTCGTGGGCTCCATCACAAGCTGTTCCAAAAAGCCCTCTTGTAAACATTCAATGAATTCCTTTTCCTTGGGTCCACTGGCAGCATTATTTACCCAGTCCACCTGCATATTGAAGTCCTCCATGATCACTGTGACCTTGCCTTTCTGACATGCACTTTCTATTTCGTGGTGCATTTTGTGCCCCCGGTCCTGACCACTGTTAGGAAGCCTGTACATAACTCCCATTATGGTTTTTTTTGCCTTTGTGGTTCCTCAACTCTACCCACACAGACTCCACATCATCTGACCCTATGTCACTTAGTGCTATTGATTTAATTTCATTCCTAATTAACAAGGAACCCCGCCCCCTCTGCCCACCTCCCTGTCTTTTCGATAGGTTGTGAATCCCTGGATGTTTAAATGCCAGTCCTGAACCCCCTGCAACCATGTCTCTGTGATGCCTACCACATCATACCTGCCAGTCACAATCTGGGCCACAAGCTGATCTACCTTGTTCCGTACACTGCGCGCATTTAAATATAGCACCTTTAATTCTCCATTGACCGTCCCTTTTTGTTTTCTTTTTGTTTTCTTAGTGTGGTGGACCTTGGTGAGCCTTTCCATACACTGTGTCATATTTTGTGGGATGGGGACTATCGTAACCTCTCCTGAGTTTTGTCTTTTCGTGCTTTTTTGTATTCCTAAGCAGCTACGCTTCCCACTGATTACTTCACCTCTTGGTTCCCTGACTTTCCCTTCCCCCCCAATCTTTAGTTTAAAGTCCTATTGACCACCCTATTTATTCTTTTCGCCAGAACACTGGTCCCAGCTCGGTTCAGGTGGAGACCATCCCAACGGTATAGGTCCCCCCTGTACCAAAACTGATGCCAGTGTCCCATGAAAAGGAACCCCTCTTTCCCACACCACTCTTTCAGCCACGTGTTAACTTCCCTTATTCTTGCCTCCCTTTGCCAACTTGCACGTGGCTCGGGCAGTAATCCGGAGATTATGACCCTTGAGGACCTGTTTTTTAATTTGAATCCTAGCTCTTTATAATCTCTAAACAGGTCCTCTTTCCTAGACTTGCCTATGTTGTTGGTACCGACATGGACCACAACAACTGGATCCTCCCCCTCCCTCTCCAGTATCCTTTCAAGCCGGTCAGAGATGTCCCGCACCCTAGCACCGGGCAGGCAACATACCATGCAGGACTCTTTATCCTGCTCACAAAGGATACTATCTATCCCCCTGATAATAGAATCCCCTACAACTACAACTTGCCTATTTACTCCCTCCCCTTGGTCAGCTGACTCATCCTTCCTGCAGCCCTGTTCACCATCCACACAGGGAGCAAGTGCCTCATACCTGTTGGACAGAGTCAAGGGCTGATGCTCCTGAGTTCCTGACTGCTGGTTCCCTTTACCTGCCTGACTTGCAGTCACACCCTGCTGTCCCTGGCCACTGGCAGGATTTAAACTACTTACTCTGACAGGTGTGACTGCCTCCTGAAACACAGTGTCCAGGTAAGTCTCTCCCTCCCGGATGTGCCTCAGTGTTTGAAGCTCAGACTCCAGCTCACCAACTCTGAGCCGGAGCTCTTCGAGCAGCCAACACTTACTGCAGATGTGGTCGCTGCAGCTCGCAATGGGATCTGCCAGCTCCCACATCAAGCAGCTCAAGCGCATCACCTGACCAGCCATCACTAATGAATTAATTAGTTTAATTTAAGTTTATGAGTTTAGTTGTGTTTTTTTTTAAATTTGGGGCAGATTTGCTATCAACCAATCAGATCACAGCTTCCCTCTGACGTCACTTTTGGAAAAAAAAGTGGAAAACAGGAAGTTTCTGTTAGGTTTTTATACTCACAGAGATTGCTCCTCCTCCTCCGAACGGCTCCCGAAATTAGGCCCGAAGAAAGAGAGAGAACAAAACAGTAGGGAAAAAGCACCTTCTCCCACTCTTCACCGAATTACCTCACTGCACCAAATTACCAAATTCTCATTCGGTCTGTATCTCTCTCACTCAGGCTGTGTCTCCTTGACCTGCGTAATGCTTACTAATGTGCGCTTTCTGTCTGTCTTTTATACAGACTTTAGGATGACTCACACTAAAACTTCAAAGAGAAGAAAACAATGTGTACCTTTGTGCCCCTTAACAGGCCTCAGGTGACTGCCAGATAACTGCCTCTCAGCAATTAGGGTGGGGGCAGCTTCAGCCAATCGGACACTAATCTACACTGCACTTTTAACTGAAAAACAGCAAAATTAGATTAACCACTTACCTTTCCTGGTTACCTCACTGCACCAAATTACCAAATTCTCACTCGGTCTGTATCTCTCTCACTCAGGCTGTGTCTCCTTGACCTGCGCAAGGCTAACCCGAAAGACTGCTGGGAAAAGCAGCTAAGAAGACACAAGCAGGCAACTGCAGACAGTATTGCATATTCGGCTCTGGGAAGTTAGCCCAGATAGATACTCAGGGCTATCAACAGCCCATCAACCCAGGTATTTGCAGTTGCATTCAAGACTGTTTGCAGCCCATCTATTCAGACATCCACAGTTAAATCGGCTATCCCCGGGAACAATTGCAACATATTAGCAATTGAATACCGGGCCAGACCTGTTGGCGCCTGCAGTGGCCGAAACAAAGACAGGTGAGCGACCACCCCCCTGATCGAGGAATTGCCTCACCATTGGACACATCGACTCCAGAGATTGGGGACAGATCCAATCACTTGGGACTCAGGGTCAAGGGCCGCCCCGGGAGGCGGGAAGCCCCTGGGCCCTATAAAAGTGAGGGTCCAAGTTCAGATCTCTCTCTCTCTCCTCTTCGCCTGCTCGAGACCTTCGCAAGACCAGCCACCGGCAACTGTAAGTTTGAATCCAGCGATCGCTATCCGGTAGAGACACCTAGCCACCGACCTGTAGCAGCCTTTTGAATCCCGCGGGCCAGATTTGATTGGACAAGCCATTCGTTTCCCTGACCTGGTGGGCTCTTCCTAAGTTAAGTATTGGCCAGTAGTGATAGGTTTATTATATAGAAAGTAGTATTAGGGTATTAATATTGCTTGTTGTATATAATAAATGACCGTTGTTTTAATCCTTACTAAGTGGTGTGCTGTATTATTAATCATAACCTGAACTTGAACCACGTGGCGGTATCATAAAGATACCTGGCGACTCATGAGCAAAGGTGACGTAAACAGAGCAAATAGACTAAGGCTAAAAAGAGCAACAGTTGCATTTGTCAATTACCATTAAGTGTGTAGATCAGGCACTGATGATTCCATGGAAATCAATGCTACAGGTTAATTTTGGGCATTAGAAATGGACTTCCATAAAGGTCACTCTACTTTCAGTACCAACAGGTGCAGCATGCACATTCCACACAATGTATTTGAAAATTGTGTTGGGGTAGGATTGATGCACAATTAAATTTCCACATTAATAAAGCTTCTGGCTACAAACTTCTCAAGAACCCCACAGTCCTTCTGTCTGAATTCTGCCCCAACATCCTTCTGCTCCAAAGTGAAGAATTATGTGAAGTACTTGTTTAACATCCTATCAACGTCATCTGGCGTGATGCACCGATTATCCCATGTTCCCTAATGGGTCCAATTCGTTCCCTGGTAATCTTCTTCCCCTTGATATACTTATGGAATATCTTGGGATTTTCCCTAATCTTACTTGCCAGTGCTTTCTCATGCCCCCTCTTTGCTCTCCTAATTGTTTTGTTTTTAAGTTCCCCCACGCCCCCCCCCCCCCCCCCCCCCCCCGCCCCCTCCGCACTTTCTATATTCCACGAGGTCCTCTGGAGCTTTGCTCCCTTTGTACCTGTTAAAAGCCCCTCTGTTCCTTCCTATCCAGTCCTGAATATTCTTTAACAGCCAGGGTTCCTTGGACTTGTCGCTCCTACATTTCATCCTAAAGGGAACATATTGGACCTGTACTCTTGCCAATTCCATTTTGAACACCCCCCACTCTTCTGCTGTAGATTTATCCAGAAGGAACTGTTCCCAGTCTGCTTTGGCCAGATCCTGCCTTATTTTAATAAAATCAGCCTTCCCCTAATTCAAAACCATTTTCTGCAGACCATCATTTTCCTTTTCCATTTAAAAAAAAATAATAATTTTGATTAAAGGTTTTCATAAAATATCAATAACAAAATGAGAAAGAAAAAAGAACCCAACAGGGTTAAGTACAAAACACAATCTAAAAAAGCAACCCCCCAAACCCCTCCCCCCCTGTACATAAATAATAAATTAACATTAACACCCCGACTTAACACAACAGGTGTATACACCCCCTCAGACCCTCCAGTGTAAATAACATAAACAAAAATAAAGTAAACCCCCCTGCCACCCGAGCTGCTGCTGCCATTGACCAATGTCTATCGTTCTGCCAGAAAGTCTAAGAACGGTTGCCACGGCCTAAAGAACCCTTGTACCGACCCTCTCAAGGCGAATTTCACCCTCTCCAATTTAATGAACCCTGCAATATCGCTGATCCAGGATTCCACGCTTGGGGGCCTCGCATCTTTCCACTGAAGGAGAATCCTTCGCCGGGCGGCCAGAATTCCGGCCTCTTTCGCCTCCTGCACTCCCGGCTCCTCTGCCACCCCAAATATTGCGAACCCCCAGCCCGGTTTGACCCTGGATCCTACCACACTCGACACCGTCCTCGCTACGCCCTTCCAAAATTCCTCCAGCGCTGGGCATGCCCAGAACATATGGGTGTGATTTGCTGGGCTCCCTGACACCTAACACACCTGTCCTCACCCCCAAAGGACCGGCTCATCCTTGTCCCGGTCATGTTTGCCCTGTGCAGCACCTTAAATGTATGAAATTGAGCCTCGCGCACGAAGAGGAAGAGTTCACCCTCCCTAGGGCATCTGCCCACGTCCCCTCTTCGATCTCCTCTCCCAACTCCTCCTCCCACTTACCTTTCAACTCCACCACCGAGGCCTCCTCCTCCTCCTGCATCACCTGGTAAGTTTCCGAGATCTTCCCCACTCCCACCCACCCCCCCGAGAGCACCCTGTCATATACTGTGTGTGGCAGTAGCCGCGGGAATTCCACCACCTGCCGTCTGGCAAACGCCCTTACCTGTAAGTACCTGAAGGTGATCCCCGGGGGGGAGCCCGTACTTCTCCTCCAGCTCACCCAAGCTCGCGAACTTCCCATCCACAAACAGGTCCCCCAACTTTCGTATCCCTGCCCTGTGCCACCCCGAAAACCCTCAACCTGTTCTTCCTGGGGCGAACCGGTGGTTCCCCCGTAATGGGGTCCACGCCGAGGCCCCAACTTCCCCCCTATGCCGCCTCCACTGCCCCCAAATTTTGAGGGCCACCACCACCACCAGGCTCGTGGTATACCTCCTTGGAGGGAGCGGCAGCGGCGCCGTTGCCAGCGCCCCCAGACTCGTACCCACACAGGACGCCGTCTCCAGCCTCTTCCATGCAGCCCCCTCCCCCTCCATCACCCACTTGCGTACCATCGTCGCATTGGCGGCCCAGTAGTACCCACAGAGGTTGGGCAGCGCCAGCCCTCCCCTATCTCTACTCTGCTCCAGGAACACCCTTCTCACCCTCGGAGTCCCTTGCGCCCACACAAACCCCATTATACTCCTGTTAATCCACCTGAAAAAAGCCTTCGGGATAAACACGGGGAGGCACTGGAACAGGAACAAAATCCTTGGGAGCACCGTCATTTTGACTGACTGCACCCTACCCGCCAAGGACAGCGGCAACGCATCCCACCTCTTGAACTCCTCCTCCATTTGCTCCACCAGCCTCGTAAAGTTAAGCCTATGCAGGGCCCCCCAGCTCCTGGCCACCTGGACCCCCAAATATCTGAAGCTCCTCTCCGCCCTTTTTAGTGGGAGCTCGCCAATCCCCCTCTCCTGGTCCCCTAGCTGAACTACGAACAGCTCGCTCTTCCCCATATTGAGCTTGTACCCCGAAAAGTCCCCGAATTCCCTCAGGATCCTCATTACCTCTGGCATTCCTCCCACCGGGTCCGCCACATACAGCAGCAGGTCGTCCGCATAAAGCGACACCCTATGCTCCTCCCCACCCCGCACCAACCCCCTCCAGTTCCTCGACTCTCTCAGTGCCATAGCCAGGGGTTCAATCGCCAGTGCGAAGAGCAGGGGGGACAGGGGACACCCCTGTCTCATCCCTCGGTGCAACCGAACGTACTCGGACCTCCTCCTATTTGTGGCCACACATGCCATCGGGACCTGATACAACAGCCTAACCCACCTGACAAACCCCTCCCCAAACCTGAACCTCTTCAGCACCTCCCACAGGTACCCCCACTCTACCCTATCGAAGGCTTTCTCAGCGTCCATCGCCACCACTATCTCCGCCTCCCCCTCCCTCACCGGCATCATGATAACGTTCAAAAGCCTTCGCACATTCGCGTTCAACTGTCTACCCTTCACAAACCCCGTCTGGTCTTCATGGATGATCTGCGGCACACAATCCTCAATCCTCGTGGCTAAGACCTTCGCCAGCACCTTGGCATCTACATTTAGCAAGGAAATCGGTCTGTAAGACCCACATTTTGTCCCGCTTCAGGATCAAGGAGATCAGTGCCCGGGACATTGTCGGGGGTAAAGCCCCCCCCCCCTCCCTTGCCTCATTAAAGGTCCTAACTGACAGCGGGCCCAACAGGTCCAGATATTTTTTATAGAACTCGACCGGAAAACCGTCCGGCCCCGGTGCCTTCCCCGCCTGCATGCTTCCTATCCCTTTGATCAGCTACTCCAGCCCAATCGGGGCCCCCAGTCCCGCCACCAGTGCCTCTTCCACCTTTGGAAACCTCAATTGGTCCAGGAAACGGCCCATCCCTCCCTCCTCCCGTGGGGGCTCGGATCTGTACAATTCCTCGTAGAGGTCCCTGAAGACCCCACTGATGCCAACCCCACTCCGCACCACACTCCCTCCTCTGTCCTTAACTCCCCCGATCTCCCTAGCTGCGTCCCGCTTCCGAAGCTGATGCGCCAGCATCCGGCTTGCCTTTTCCCCATACTCGTAGACTGTCCCCTGGGCCTTCCTCCACTGCACCTCCGCCTTCCTGGTGGTCACCAGGTCGAATTCGGCCTGGAGGCTGCGCCTCTTCCTCAACAATCCTTCCTCAGGCTCTTCCGCATATCTCCTGTCTACCCTCACCATCTCCCCCACCAGCCTCTCCCTCTCCCCCCCACTCCCTCCGCTCCTTGTGGGCCCTAATGGAGATCAGCTCTCCCCTCACCACTGCCTTCAGTGCCTCCCATACCATCCCCACTCGGACCTCCCCGTTGTCTTTGGTCTCCAAGTACCTCTCTATACTTCCTCGGACCCGCTCGCTCACCTCCTCGTCCGCCAACAGCCCCACCTCCAAGCGCCACAGCGGGCGCTGGTCCCTCTTCTCCCCCATCTCCAAGTCCACCCAATGCGGGGCGTGGTCCGAAATGGCTTTTGCCGAATACTCGGTATCCTCTACTCTCGCTATCAGCGCCCTACTCAAAATGAAAATGTCGATTCGAGAATAAGCCTTATGGACATGTGAGAAGAATGAAAATTCCCTAGCCCCCGGCCTTGCAAATCTCCAAGGGTCCACCCCTCCCACTTGGTCCATAAATGCCCTCAGCACACTATCCGACGCCGGCTTCCTACCCGTCCTAGACCTGGAGCGATCCAGTGCCGGATCCAACACCGTGTTAAAGTCTCCCCCCATTATCAGGCCCCCCACTTCCAAGTCTGGGATCCGACCCAACATACGCCGTATAAAACCCACATCGTCCCAGTTCGGAGCATACACATTGACCAATACCACCCTCTCTCCCTGCAACTTACCACTTACCATTATGTACCTACCGCCATTATCTGCCACAATGCTCGACGCCTCAAATGACACCTTCTTTCCCACCAAGATCGCCACCCCTCGATTTTTGGCATCTAGCCCCGAGTGAAACACCTGACCTACCCACCCTTTCCTCAGTCTTACCTGGTCTGCCACCTTCAGGTTTGTCTCCTGGAGCATAAACACATCCGCCTTGAGCCCTTTCAGGTGCGCGAACACGCGGGCCCGCTTAACCGGCCCATTCAGTCCCCTTACATTCCAGGTTATCAGCCGGATCAGGGGGCTACCCGCCCCCTCCCCCGCCGACTAGCCATGACCCCTCCTCGGCCAGCCACGAGCCCGCACCCCACACCCGGCCCGTTCCCCACAGCGGCATACCCCCGTCTCGAACCCCCCCCCCCCACTCGCTCCAGCTCCTCCTTGATCTTAGCAGCAGCAACTCAATTCCCTCCCCCCCCCCCACCCCTCCGTGCTAGGACCCATCCTAGCTGGTTTACTCCCCCCATTGCACTTCAGCAAGTCAGCTGACTCCTGCTGACCCACCGGTCACTCCTGCCTCCCCTTCGACTCCTCCCATTATGTGGCACACCCTCCTCTCCCACTCAGTATCCACAGGCTCTCCCCCTCCCCCCCTCCTTTCTAAGCGCGGGAAACAATCCTCGCTTCCCCGCCCCGGCCCCGCCCCCCCCAGTCTTCGGCACGGGAAAAAAGCCCGCGCTCTCCACCCACCAGGCCCCGCCACCAACCAAAACAGTGCCCAACCCGCCCCATCCACCCTCCCCAACCCAAAAGAGAAAAACACAGAGAAAAAGAAACCTAAAACAATGCAAAGGCACCCCCCCCGCCCCGAACAAAAAATAGGCATAACATATCCACCGCAGTCCCGAATCGTCCATCCCGACCCTCAGTCTGTGTCCAGCTTCGCGGCCTGAACAAAGGCCCACGCCCCCTCCGGAGACTCAAAATAATGGTGCCGGTCCCTGTAGGTAACCCACAGTCGCGCCGGCTGCAACATGCCAAACTTCACCCCCTTCTTGTGCAGCACCGCCTTCACTCGATTGTACCCGGCCCTCCTCTTCGCCACCTCCACACTCCAGTCCTGGTATATTCGAACCTCTGCGTTCTCCCACCTGCTGCTCCTCTCCTTCTTGGCCCACCTGAGCATCCACTCCCCATTGACGAACCGATGGAATCGCACCAGCACCGCCCGCGGAGGCTCGTTAGCCTTGGGCCTCCTCGCCAACACTCTATGGGCCCCTTCCAGCTCCAGGGGCCCATGGAAGGACCCCGCTCCCATCAGCGAGTTCAACATGGTGACCACATAGGCCCCCACGTCCGGTCCCTCCAGCCCCTCCGGGAGGCCCAGAATCCGCAGATTCCTCCGCCTCGACCGATTCTCCATCTCCTCGAACCGCTCCTGCCATTTCTTGTGGAGCGCCTCGTGCGTCTCCACCTTTACCGCCAGGCCTAAGATCTCGTCCTCATTGTTAGAGATCTTTTGTCGAGCCTCTCGGATTGCCACCCCCTGGGCCGTCTGTGTCTCCGGCAGCTTATCAATAGAAGCCTTCTTCGGCTCTAGCAGGTCCATTTTAATCTCTCTGAGGCAGCGCTGGATACCCTCCTGTTGCTCCTCCGCCCACTGCCTCCACGCTGCCTGGTCTCCGCCCGCCGCCATTTTGTCCTTCTTCCTTCCCTTCTTCGGGTCCACCACCACCTTTTTTGTCGCCCCGCTCCTAGTTAAAGCCATATACCGACGGGGAGCTGTTATTAACTCCTTCCCACACCGGGAAACGTCGAAAGAGTGCTGTTGGGGGCCCTGAAAAGAGCCCAAAAGTCCGTTTTTGCAGGAGCCGCCGAATGTGCGACTTAGCTCCGCGTAGTCACAACCGGAGGTCTCGAGAGGGAATCCTTCTGGCAGTGTTCACTTCACCAATCTGCCCCAAAACGTCTGTGGAAACTCCTGAAAAAGGTCTGAGAGTCCGTTCCAGACGGAAGCTGCCAAATGCGCGACCTAATCCTCCATGGCCGCCACCGGAAGCCTCGTCCTTGCTTCTTCAATGGCCTTGGTGAGATCTTTTCACAGTTGTTCTCTCTGCTGCTAGAATTCACCTTTAATAAAGGCCCTCAAGTCAGCTTGAAGCCTTCAAGCTTGCCCTTCCCCCGCCTGCATGCTGGAAGAGGCTTTTGTCTTTCCTGCAGCTCCAGCCAAATCTTTTACTGTTTCTGTCGGGTCTGGTAACCAAGAGACATACCATTCCTGGGGGACACTGTCGGGGGAATGTTGCAGTCTTTTTCCCACACCGGGAAATGTCGCAAAAATTCCGTTGGGGGCCCTATAAAGAGCCCAAAAGTCCATTCCAAGCGGGAGCTGCCGAATATGCGACTTAGCTCTGCATAGCCGCAACCGGAAGCCCTCTTCCTTTTCCATTTAAGCAGTAAGAAGAATGTGTAATTTATTTTACAAGTCTGTGGAATCTATTTTTAAGAATGCTTGAAAAGGACATTGAAGATTTTGAATCAATTGTAAAGGGAGCAATTGTAATTTTCTTGGATAATAAAAAATACTGGCCCATTTGACCTGGAATGCTTGACCTTTATTATTTTTAAGCAAGAACTTGGCAGTAAGCAGAGAAGAATCACCCTTGTGGTATCTACCAGTTCACTTGAAACCTGTGACTAGTGGACACTGCACGGAGATTTTTGGAGCATTGCCCTTGACTTCACCATGATAATTTAGTTTGTTAACTGTTGAATGGGAACAGCTTAATCCTGCAGAAATGTTAGTGGTGGATTTTGATTGATCTACTGTTCCTCATTGCAGTAGTGCCCTGTAGTGTCTCTCAGCTCTGTGCAGGACATTTGCTGAGATTTTTATTTCCCTATTCCACACTGTTTAATCTGCTATTTTAGTAGATGTTAAAAAGCAATTTGGGACACCCAGATTGCTCCCCCACCAACCTATATTTTAATGATGTCACTCCTTTGACAGTGGAATCCCAGTAGGATTACGTTTGCCTATTGATGTGACCATCAATTCACACAAGACGATTAGTAGAAGTGAACAGTGGTTTTAATAAGCTAGATCTGTGCCTGCCTGCGACTGCTCTGTACTGAGTGCCGCCTACAGGCTGCAGGTTTATATACCACCCCCGAGGGGGCAGAGCCACAGGGGCATCAACATAGTACAATACAGTGGTGAATTGCAGTAACAATATGTTCACCACGCCTATAGTTCCACAACATCACTTGCCTGCCGTAGAATGTTTTGCTATATTAAAGTGGCTATATATATGTGAGTGATTGTTGCTAAAAACTGGGATCTTTGCATGATATGCCACCAACACATGGAGATGAGTTTCAAGTAGTGTCCAAAATTGCCATGAAGTGGATGGACCATTTTGAAGTGTGTGCTTCATTTGCAGAGTAAGGGCGAGTTGTTGGTGTGACGTCTGCTTGTAGTTTGTGACTTACCCATGGTGGGGAAGAGGAGACAAAATAAATCAGGCAGGGGTTCCATGATTTATGGGCAGCCTGCACCTCTGAAAGGGGAGGTGCCTATGGTGAATTACTGTTGCTGCATCAAGCAAACTGTCTGCTGCCCGAGTCTCCTAATTTCTCAGACAGTACCTTGGAGGTAATAGTGCAGGGATGTTGATCTCCATAGCAGTTTCTGCCAATGGTTTGGAAACAATGGGTTATTTAGTGGGGTACTCTGAATAAGGATGGAGTGCTATGACCAACCAAAGCACCGTTAACCGTTATAAGCACCGAGAACAGCTGAGGCAGGTTGGCCAAGCTTCTGGAAGTTTCTAAAAGTCTTTTTATAATAAATATGCCGAGACAACGTCCTAGTGGAATGTCACAACTGTCATTGTCAGGGTATATCCCCAAACAACAAGGACAACAAACCCTCAGACTTTCTGACTCCAGATCTGTCAGGTAACAAAGCAGAGCTAATGAACCTCTGCACAAGTAAATGCTAAGGCCCGCTATCTGCACATCCATTGTATGTCGTAAGTCGTAAGTTCTGACCATAGAAGGTGGATGTTATTTTATTAATATGAAGATTTATTGATTGTGTATTAATGGCCAGTCATCACATGACCGAAAATCTGATTTGTTTGCAAGTCTTTTATTATAAAATCCTGCTTGCTTTGCAAGTAACAACTGAAGAAATATCACAGCAGAGAGCTGGCTATAGCATCAGGCCTTTCCAGATCCATAAGGCTTAAAAGCTCAAAGTCTGTTTGAAACTTGTTCTGAAAGATTCAGAGTTCACCTGGGAAAGGAAACCGGTCCTCCAGCGAAAAGAATTACCATGGCTGCCTACATTACCTGCTGTGCATCTCTTATTCCAAAGAAGCTCCAAAAAATCCTTTCTTCAACTATCTAGAGTCAGCCAGAGTGGAACCGTTTGCCCCCTCACTGGACTCTTACAATCATGTTAAATGTTAACATATCAGTTTGGTGATAATATTTTATTGAAGAGAAACCCCCTTTGATTTGCTGGATCTTTATTCTGTGTATATGACGTGTGAGAAGTAAAGATAAACCATTCCAAGATAAGTGTGTGAATTAATAATGTTCCTTGTTTAAAATCCATGAAATGAAAAATATGAAAATCAATTATTGTCACAAGTAGGCTTCAAATGAAGCTACTGTTAAAAGCCCCTAGTCGCCACATTCCAGCGCCTGTTCGGGGAGGCTGGTACGGGAATTGAACCGTGCTGCTGGCCTGCCTTGGTCTGCTTTAAAAGCCAGCTATTTAGCCCAGTGTGCTAAACCAGCCACAACATTCATAACGTTCACAACATGAACGTCTGTTACTGATGATTTTGTAAAAAGTACACACAAACAGGGGTTTGAGAATACACCAGCCTTATTAAAATTAAACTATCCTGATTATGGACAGAAGGAAAGAAGAATTGGGGGAGGGTTTCAGTCTGTCTGTCTCCCCTGGTCATAACAATAATTATAGAATTACAAAAAAACCCAAATGTTGCTGATGCTTAAATATTCATGCTTCATGATTAAATGTCTGTAATTTGGAGAGTTTCAAAAATTATTTGGAAGAGTATTTTTATATAAATTACACACCACAGTTGAGGTATATCTCCACTTGATGTACAAATAAAACTGAAATAGAAATAGATGTCTTTGTAATTACTTAATTTTGCAGGGTTAATGGTGGCTTTATGCTTGTTACTCACACCTCCACCTCCTTGGTTTACTGTACTTCAACCTTTCTCGTTGAAATTGATGAAGGAAGTTCTGTATCATTGCTCTGTAGGTTTTATTGTTTTGAAGTTGATAGTCAAATTAAAACTTTATCCATCTCTAGTATTTTGTTGTTTGTAAAATGTAAAACATTATAAAGCAGCATACAGAGATGAAGAGCGCACTTGGAACCAGACAGATCAGTGTGGGAATAGCCTCAGCATCTTGCCTCGGGACTCAAAAGGCATGGGGCTGGATTGACCGTTCCTGCGGCTAAGTGCTGATGCCAATGGAGGGCCTGTGGTGTTTCACAACGGGAAAATTGGCGTGGACCCCTCACCAATTCCGGTATCGGTAAGGGGCTAGCACTGGTGCCGCGTGAAACACCCGTGGATCGCGCAGAGAATTGCCGGGTCCCGGGCTACGCATGCCCAGGGCTGACAAGCTGCCATGCATGCCTACACCCCCACCGGTTGCACCGGGAAACGATGCCGGCCGTGCTGGACCATCTACCCGCCCACCCCAACCCCACAGCCCACTCGCTGGCCACCCCCCACCACTCCCCCCAGCCCTAGCTAAAGCCCCCCGGGCAGCAGCACGGATCTCAGCCGAGTGTGGCGGTGCTGGACACTGTCCGCAGCCGGCACACCCGGCTCACGACCGCTGGGACTACGTGGCCCATGCCGTTGGGAACTTGGCTCATCGGAGGCGGAGCATCGTGGGTGGGCTGGCTGATGATGCGGCAATGGCGTTGCGGCTGCGTGCAGCCTGATGACACTGATTTGGAAGGAGCGGAGCATCACAAACCGGTGTCAAACTGGCGCCTGCCCTGATTCCGGTATCAGAAGCCATTCTCTGCCCGATCGCTGTTCCCGATTCTGGCATCGGGCTACGGAGAATTCCATCCATGATCCTTAGTTAAGCCCCTGACCCCTCTTGAGGTAGTTGGGGAGTGCTGGGCAGGGCGGCGGGAGCTGCAGGGAGGTTGATGTTGATGGTTAACCAGATAAGTTGCTTTCCTTTCCCCATGAATCCAGCATCTGTCACAGGTTCTGCCTTCTCTATTCAGATTCACGCTGAGGTTGTTATTTAGTCATCACGTAGCTACTCCAATAGACCATGAGGCTGGAGTTTAGGCACAACAACGTACCATGCAGTACCTCCCTAGACATAGGAATTAATATGGTGCAGTTTGGGATGAAGTGACTCTGGACTCCATGATGTCTCAGAGCATTAGATCAAACATGAGCCGGGAAACTTTCTTCTGATTAATATCTACTCTTCTCCCTCAGCTGATGAATCACCACTCCTCCGTATTGAACAGCACTTGGAAGAAGCACTGACAGTAGGAAGGGCTCGAAATGTATTGTGAGTGGGAGGCCTAAGCGTACATCAACAAGAGGACTAATTGAGTCCAGGTAGGGCCTATGGCAGCTGGTAAGAGAGCCAACATGAGCGATTTGACCTGATGCTCACCAATCCATCTGTCACCAATAAATCTATCAGTGACCGTATTGATCAAAGTGACTACCATCAAGGAATTTTATGGGCTGGATTATATGTAAAGGGAAGGCTACTTCCACCTAACGTAAATGTTAGGGCTTGGCCGGCTCGTACTGCTTTAATTTTCAGGTAAGCAGTTGTGATTGTTATGAGGCAAGACTTCGGTCCCTACCCAGGATGATGTCCCATTTCAAGTCAGCTCATCGGAAACTGGCAGCTCTGCAGTACTAATGGCGCCACGAAGGACAGTGGCCACAGACAGAACTGCACTGAGGACAAAGGGAGGCACTCAGCACTGGACTGGTCCTCAAGATAAGTTCAAGATCTCACTTGGGCTGGTCAGCAATGCCCTGGCGAGAGGGTGGTGAGGGGCATGTTGAACAAGATGGGTGGAATGGTGGGGGAGGGGGATGGACAGAGGCAAGGATGACTGTGAGGTGCCTCTGATTTGCATCTCCTCTTTCACTGGTCAGCAGTCCACAATGTCAGTTCTGCTGGGCTGCATGATGGACACAGGCCTCTCTTTTTATTCATTGGATTTGAGCATTAATTTCCCACTTAAGGGCCTCAATTCGGCCAAGGGTGGGCAGCCCATCCATTACTCCCCCAACCCTTGTAAAATCATGGTGAGTATTTGCAGGTTGGCAGCTGATGGAATGATGCCTTATTTTACAGATCCACCCACTTGGCTGTGAGGAGTATTTTTTTTTTAAATAATAATTTTTATTAGGATTTTCACAAAATATCAACAACAGAATGAAAAAGAAACCCAATAGAATTAAATACAGAACAAAGTAAACCCTGTGCCCCCCTCCCCCCTATACATAAATAATAAATTAACACCCCGAGTTAACACAAAGCAAACATAGCAAATATATACACCCCCTCAGATCCCCCAGGGTAAATAAACAAAAATAAAATAGAACCCCCTCCCCCGGGTTGCTGCTGCTGCTGACCATTGTCTACCGCTCTGCCAGGAAGTCCAAGAACATCGCTTCTCGGCCTTTTGGCTACGATCAAGTGTCTGTAGATTGAGCCTTTGGTTCAGATCTGGTATGTCTCTCTTGTGGGGACCATGAATTGGATTCAGTTTGAATTGGTTTTTTGGAGCGGGTGAGGAGCTGGATTGGGGGTTCACCCCTGACCCACACTCTGAGCCCTGGCTTGGTAACTCAGAAAAGGTATAAAAAAAAAAAATTTTTAAAAGGAAGTCCAAGAACGGTTGCCACCGCCTAAAGAACCCTTGTACCGATCCCCTTAAGGCGAATTTCACCCTCTCCAATTTAATAAACCCCGCCATATCATTGATCCAGGATTCCACGCTTGGGGGCCTCGCATCCCTCCACTGAAGAAGAATCCTTCGCCGGGCTACCAGGGACGCAAAGGCCAGAATACCGGCCTCTTTCGCCTCCTGCACTCCCGGCTCCCATGCAACCCAAAATATTGCGAGCCTCCAGCCCGGCTTGACCCTGGTTCCTACCACCCCCGACACCGTCCTCGCCACGCCCTTCCAAAATTCCTCCAGCGCTGGGCTGGGCAGAACATATGGGTGTGATTTGCTGGGCTCCCTGAGCACCTAACACACCTGTCCTCGCCCCCAAAGAACCGGCTCATCCTTGTCCCGGTCATGTGTGCCCTGTGCAGCACCTTAAACTGTATGAGGCTGAGCCTCGCGCACCCTCCCTAGGGCATCTGCCCCCGTCCCCTCTTCGATCTCCTCTCCCAACTCCTCCTCCCACTTACCTTTCAACTCCACCACCGATGCCTCCTCCTCCTCCTGCATCATCTGGTAAGTTTCCGAGATCTTCCCCACTCCCACCCACCCCCCCGAGAGCACCCTGTCCTGTACTGTGCGTGGCAGCAGCCGCGGGAATTCCACCACTTGCTGCCTGGCAAACGCCCTTACCTGTAAATATCTGAAGGTGTTCCCCAGGAGGAGCCCATACTTCTCCTCCAGTTCACCCAGGCTCGTGAACTACCCGTCCACAAACAGGTCCCCCAACCTTCTCATCCCTGCCCTGTGCTGCCCCGAATACCCTCCATCTATTCTCCCTGGGACAAACCGGTGGTTCCCCCGTATTGGGGTCCACACTGAGGCCCCAACTTCCCCCCTGTGCCGCCTCCACTGCCCCCAGATTTTGAGGGTAGCCGCTTTCGTGTTGGGTGTTCTGCTGCACAAATGATCCAACACGGCTGTAGATGGTACAACTCTGTTTTATTATCTTAACAACGGTTACAACTAACTGCTGGCTTGGGTATGTGCTTCACCAGTAAACCTGTGGACCCAGCCCTATCACTATCTTAGTGAGGCACTCAGCACATGGACTATGTCTGAGTGGCACGCTGTGAGCTCTGTGCTCTGAGCTATCTCCTGGTAGAATGAGCGGGAACAGTGGTGTTCCCTGTTTTATAGTGCGTGTGCTCTCACTGGTGATTGGCTGCGATGTTATGTGTGTGCTGGTTGTTCCAACTGCCTGTTCATCAGTGTGTGTGTGATTGCACCATGATATGCTGATGTGGATATCATGACAGCTGCCACTACCGGGCTCGTGGTATACTTCATTGGAGGAAGCGGCAGCGGCGCCGTTGCCAGCGCCTCCAGACTCGTACCCTCACAAGATGTCGTCTCCAGCCTCTTCCATGCAGCCCCCTCCATCACCCACTTGCGCACCATCGCCGCATTGGCGGCCTAGTAGTACCCACAGAGTTGGGCAGTGCCACCCCCCCCCTATCCCTACTCCGCTCCAGGAACACCCTCAGAGTCGCTCGCGCCCACACAAACCCCGTTATGCTCCTGTTGACCCGCCTAAAGAAGGCCTTCAGGATAAACATGGGGAGGCACTGGAACAGGAACAAAAACCTTGGGAGCATCGTCATCTTAACTGACTGCACCCTACCCGCCAGGGACAGCGGCAACGGGTCCCACCTCTTGAACTCCTCCTCCATTTGCTCCACCAGCCTCGTGAAATTAAGTCTATGCAGGGCCCCCCAGCTCCTGGCCACCTGGACCCCCAAGTACCTGAAGCTCCTCTCCGCCCTTTTTAGTGGGAGCTCGCTAATACCCCTCTCCTGGTCCCCTGGGTGAACCACGAACAACTCGCTCTTCCCCATATTGAGCTTGTACCCTGAGAAATCCCCGAACTCCCTGAGGATCCTCATTACCTCTGGCATTCCCCCCACCGGGTCCGCCACATATAGCAGCAAGTCGTCCACATAGAGCGACACCCTATGCTCCTCCTCCTCCCCCCCCCCCCCCCCCCCCCGCACCAGCCCCCTCCAGTTCCTCGACTCCCTCAGTGCCATAGCCAGGTGTTCAATTGCCAGTGTGAAGAGCAGGGGGGACAGGGGACACCCCTACCTCGTCCCACGATGCAACCCTAAGTACTCAGACCTCCTCTTGTTCGTGGCCACACTCGCCATCGGGACCTCGTACAACAACCTAACCCACCTAACAAACCCCTCCCCAAACCCGAACCTCTTCAGCACCTCCCACAAGTACCCCCACTCTACCCTATCGAAGGCCTTCTCAGCGTCCATCGCCACCACTATCTCCGCCTCCCCCTCCGACATCATAATAACGTTCAGGAGCCTCAGCACATTCGCGTTCAACTGCCTCCCCTTCACGGATCCCGTCTGGTCTTCGTGGATCACCTATGGCACACAATCCTCAATTCTCGTGGCTAACACCTTCGCCAGCACCTTGGCATCTACAATTAACAACAAAATCGGCCTGTAAGACCCACACTGCAGGGGATCCTTGTCCCGCTTCAGGATCAAGGAGATCAGTGCCCGGGACATCGTCGGGGGCAAAGCCCCCCCCCCCCCCCCCTCCCCCTCCCTTGCCTCATTGAAGATCCTAACTAGCAACGGGCCCAACAGGTCCACATATTTCTTGTAGAATTCGACCGGGAAACCATCCGGCCCCGGTGCCTTCCCCGCCTGCATGCTCCCTATCCCTTTGGCCAGCTCCTCCAGCCCAATCGGGGCCCCCAATCCTGCTACCAGTCCCTCCTCCACCTTCGGAAACCTCACTTGGTCCAGAAAGCGGTCCATCCCTCCCTCCTCCCGTGGGGGCTCGGACCGATACAATTCCTCATAAAAGTCCCTGAAGACCCCATTGATGTCAACCCCACTCTGTACCACACTCCCTCCCCTATCCTTAACTCCCCCGATCTCCCTAGCTGCATCCCGCTTCCGAAGCTGATGCGCCAGCATCCGACTTGCCTTTTCCCCATACTCATAAATCGCCCCCTGGGCCTTCCTCCACTGCACCTCTGCCTTCCTGGTGGTCAACAGGTCGAATTTGGCCTGGGGGCTATGCCTCTTCCTCAACAGTCCCTCCTCCGGCACCTCCGCATACCTCCTGTCTACCCTCACCATCTCCCCCACCAGCCTCTCCCTCTCCCTCTGCTCTCTCCTCTCCTTGTGGGCCCTAATGGAGATCAGCTCTCCCCTAACTACCGCCTTCAGCGCCTCCCATACCATCCCCACTTGGACCTCCCCATTATTGTTGGCCTCCAGGTATCTCTCTCTGCTTCCTCGGACCCGCTCACTCACCTCCTCGTCCGCCAACAGACCCACCTCCAAGCACCACAACGGGCGCTGGTCCCTCTCCTCCCCCAGCTCTAGGTCTACCCAATGCGGGGCGTGATCCGAAATGGCTATCGCCGAGTACTCGGTATCATCTACTCTCGCTATCAGCGCCCTCCTCATAATAAAGAAGTCGATCCGAGAATAAGCCTTATGAACATGCGAGAAGAATGAAAATTCCCTAGCCCCCGGCCTTGCAAATCTCCAAGGGTCCACCCCTCCCAACTGGTCCATAAACCCCCTCAGCACCTTAGACGCCGCCGGCTTCCTACCCGTCCTAGACCTGGAGCGATCCAGTGCCGAATCCAACACCGTGTTAAAGCCCCCCCCCCCATTATCAGGCCTCCCACTTCCAAGTCCGGGATCCAACCCAACATGCGCCGCATAAAACCCGCATCGTCCCAGTTTGGGGCATACACATTGACCAGCACCGCCCTCTCCCCTTGCAGCTTACCACTTACCATTACGTACCTGCCGCCATTGTCTGTCACAATGCTCGACGCCTCGAACGACACCTTCTTTCCCACCAAGATCGCCACCCCCCGATTTTTGGCATCCAACCCTGAGTGAAACACCTGACCTACCCACCCTTCCTCAATCTTACCTGGTCTGCCACCTTCAGATGTGTCTCCTGGAGCATGACCACATCCGCCTTCAGCCCCTTCAGGTGCGCGAACACCCGGGCCCGCTTGACCAGCCCGTTCAGTCCCCTTACATTCCAGGTTATCGGCTGGATCGGCGGGCTACCCGCCTCCCTCCCCCGCCGACTAGCCATAACCCCTCTTTGGCCAGCCACGCGCCCGCACCCCACGCCCGGCCCGTTCCCCACGGCGGCAGACACCCGTCCCAACCCCCTCTACTTGCTCCAGCTCCCCCTTGACCATAGCAGCAGCAACCCCCCCCCCCCCCCCCCCCCCACCCCCCCCCCCCAACCCAAGCTAGGATCCCTCCTAGCTGCTTTACTCCCCCCATTGCACTCCCGCAAGTGAGCTGACTCCTGCTGACCCCGGCTACTCCCTCCTCTCCTTCGACTCCTCCCATTGTGGGACATACCCTCCTCCTCCATTACCCATCCACAGGCTCTCCGCCTCCCCCTTCCATCCCAAGCACGGTAAACAACCCTCGCTTCCCCGCCCCGGCCCCCTCCAGCCTTCAGCACGGGAAAAAGCCCGCGCTTTCCACCTGCCCGGCCCCGCCACCTCTGTCGCCACTCCTTTTACAGGCCCAGTCCCCTCACCCCCGATTCGGGCCTTCCCCTCCCCCGCAGGGCCCCCTCCCCCCTACTGGCCATTGACCCCTACTCCATTTACTTACCCCCCTCCAAGAGCCCACCCGACAGACCCAACCAAAACAGTGCCCAACCCACCCTAACCACCCTCATCGAACCAAACAGAAATAAGAGCAAAGAACCCCCCTCAAAGTGTAACACCCCAACAGCAATCCCCGACCACCCATCCCGACCCTCAGTTTGTGTCCAGTTTCTCGGCCTGAACAAAGGCCCACGCCTCCTCCAGAGACTCAAAATAATGGTGCCGGTCCTTGTAGGTGACCCACAGTCGCGCCGGCTGCAGCATGCCAAACTTCACCCTCTTCGCCACCTCCGCACTCCAGTCCTGGTATATTCGAACCTCCGCGTTCTCCCACCTGCTGCTCCTCTCTTTCTTGGCCCACCTGAGCACGCACTCCCGATCAGCGAACTGATGAAACCGCACCAGCGCCGCCCGCGGCAGCTCATTAGCCTTGGGCCTCCTCGCCAGCACTCTATGGGCCCCTTCCAGCTCCAGGGGCCCCTGGAAGGACCCCGCTCCCATCAGCGAGTTTAGTATGGTGACCACATAGGCCCCCACGTCCGACCCCTCCAGCCTCTCCGGGAGGCCCAGAATCCGCAAATTCTTCTGCCTCGACCGATTCTCCATCTCCTCGAACCGTTCCTGCCATTTCTTGTGGAGCGCCTCGTGTGCCTCCACCTTTACCGCAAGGCCTAAGATCTCATCCTCGTTGTCGGAGACCTTTTGTCGGACCTCGCGGATCGCCACCCCCTGGGCCGTCTGGGTCTCCAGCAGCTTGTCTATAGAAGCCTTCATCGGCTCCAGCAGGTCCGCTTTAATCTCCCTGAAGCAGCGCTGGATAACCGCCTGCTGCTCCTGCGCCCACTACATCCACGCTGCCTGGTCCCCGCCCGCCGCCATTTTGCTCTTCTTCCCTCGCACCTTCTTTGGGATCACCACCACTTTTTTAGTCACCCCGTTCCTGGTCCAAGCCATACACTGTCGGGGAACTATTGCAATCTCCTTCCCACACCGGGAAACGTCGGAAAAATGCCGTTGGGGGCTCTGACTTAGCTCCGCATAGCCGCAACTGGAAGCCCCTATCATGAGTATTAAACAACATATTTCACTATTGTACTAATCTATGTATATCCTCCTGAAACATTTTATGGTGGCACGGTAGCACAGTGGGTAGCACTGTTGCTTCACAGCTCCAGGGTCCCAGGTTCGATTCCCGGCTTGGGTCATTGACTGTGTGGAGTCTGCACGTTCTCCCTATGTCTGCGTAGGTTTTTTCCGGATGCTCCGGTTTCCTCCCACAAGTCATGAAAGATATGCTGTTAAGTAATTTGGATATTCTGAATTCTCCCTCAGTGTACCCGAACAGGTGCCGGAATGAGTTGACTAGGGGCTTTTCACAGTAACTTCATTGCAGTGTTAATGTGAGCCTACTAGTGATAAGAGAAGTTTATTATTATTAATATTACATTCCTCCTTGCAGTTTGCCAACACCCCTACTTTCCTTGGCATCAACAAATTTTAATATCCTTCTCCTTATACCCAAGTCTAAATGATCCAAAAGAAGAAAGTGTAGCCAGCATTCATTCTGTGGTACATTGCTTTCTTCCACTCTCCAGTCTGAGAAACATCCACTAACCTTAACTTAGATTTCCTTTCCGCTGTTACGTTGTCTCGAATACCATCCATTTTTTGAAACAGGCTGCCTGGGAGAAACCTTATTAAACTCTCCTAAAATTTACTGCTTTCAATCTATCTATTAGTCACTTCCGCGAGAAACTGTCACATATGTCAAATAGAACCAGATTAATAAATCTACAATAACTGTTCTTGATTATCCCATGGATTTCTAAATGCTCATTAATTTGATCTTGAATTGTGTATTTTACGAACTTGCGTACAACTGATATTAGTTATCCTCTCTTCATCAGAGCTGACTACCTTCCTGGCATAATTTACATATGTAACAAGAATTTAAAAATTGTGCTATCTTCTCTCTGTCTACCTTCAACACAAGAACATAAGAAATAGAACCATACCGCTTGTTGAGCCTGCATGCTTTTCAATATGACCATGGCTGATCTTGGGCTTTAACTCCATTTTCCTGCATGCTCCCGTATTTCTTTTTTAAAATAAATTTAGAGTACCCAATTATTTTTTTTCCAATTAAGGGGCAATTTAGCGTCGCCAATCTACCTAACCTGCACATCTTTGGGTTGTGGGGGTGAAACCCACGCAGACACGGAGAGAATGTGCAAACTCCACACGGACAGTGACCTAGCGCCGGGATTTAAACCCGGGTCCTCAGCGCCACATGCCGCCCTCGTTCCCCATATTTCTTGATTCCGTGTGAGACCAAAACATCTGAATATCCCAGCTGCAAATGTATACCCCTCTGGGGGAGAGAATTCCAAAGATTCACAACAGATTGAAAAGATTTCTCCTCAACTTAGTCTCAAATGATCAGCCCCTTATCAGGAGATTGTACACCCATGTTTTAGATTTACAAACCAGTGGAAACAATCTCTCAGTGCCCACCCTATCAAGTCCCTTCAGAATTGTGCCTGTTTTAATGAGATCATCTCTCATTCTTCGAACATCCAAAGAATATGGGCGTTATCTACCGGCCACATCCCACCCAAACAGGGGGGCAATGCGGCTAGATGCCGGGAGAGGCCTCTTCAGGGATTTATCCGGCTCGCCATGGCTCGGGAGATCTATCGGGACTTTGCGAGACGTCATGATCTGGATCCCGCCCATTGTGGGCGGACTCAGTGCATCTATTTAGTGGCCCCACTGGGCCACTAAAAAAAATGTTTCGATAGATAGCAGGGTCATTCCTGCTGCTACGGGCAGCCCCTCGATTCCCACCCAGAATGGACTCTGTATTTGGTTAGATCACTGTGGTAAACCACTGTTAGTGTATTATATGTATTGTGGTAAACTGTTACTGTACTACATGTATTGTGGTAAACCACTGCCTGATGGCTCCACCTCCCCTCGGGCTCGGGATAAAGGTGGCTGACCTCCGGACCTGCCCCAGTTCAGGATCAGCGGACAGGAGGCTTTCTGTTTAGCTTATTAAAGTCACAGTTTTGTTCACTACTCGTCTTGTGTTCATTGATGGCACATCAATTTAATAAGCTAAACTTTTAAGATGAATTCATCACTCAAGCCTGATCGCCTGGAGCTGGACCCACAAGCAGCCGACTCCACTGCGACATTGGCGCACTGGCTAAGCTGCTTCGAAGCTTATCTCAGATCCTCCACCGACGACGTCACCGACCTCCAAAAGCTTCAAATACTCAACGCACTGGTGAGCCCGCACGTTTTCCTTCTTATCAGAGACGCTAATGCTGCTGAAGGGACAGTACGTAAAGGCAGTAAACGAGGTGTAGGCCACGCACCTCCTTGCCACGAGGCAACAACGCCCCAGAGAATCACAAGCCAAATTCCTGCGTGCCTTGCGGGTACTCAGCCGGAACTGTGCTTGCCAGGCGGTATTGGCTGTCCATCACACGGAGCTGCTGATCAGGGATGCCTATGTCACGGGCATTAAATCCAATTACATCCGCCAGCGCTTGCTAGAAGGGGGTACATTCAGCCTCCCAGAGACAGTGCAGCTCTCAAACTCGCTGGAAGTGGCTTTCCAGAACATGGAGGCCTACACCTCCGACCACGCTGCACCCTCGTGGACGTCGTGGGCGCCGCCATCACCCGACTCGAGTGTGGTGCAAGCCTGTGCCGCGCAGCAGCCCGCCAACGCCGGAACCCCGAAATGCTACTTTTGCGGCCAGGGTAAGCACCCCAGACAACGCTGCCCTGCACGGAACGCGATTTGCAACGGGTGAGGGAGGAAGGGCCACTTCGCCAAAGTTTGTCAGGCCCGACCTGTCCCTAAAGTTCCTAGACCCAGCAGCGCTGCCTGTTGTCTGTCGGGACCGCCCCCATCTGCCGCGCCACCCGCCATGTGCAATCCGTGGGTGCCGCCATCTTCGCTGCCACCCATCATGTGTGACCCATGGAGGCTGCCATCTTCGCCGCCATCTTTGATTCTACCCGCCACGCGTGACCTATGGGGGCCGCCATTTTGTAACCACTCCGCCGCCTCCCAGGACCCCTGCTCACCCGGTCGTATGCTGGCCACCGCTACCTCCGACCAGTCCACCCACCACCTTCCGAAGCTCGCCTCCATCACACTCGACCAGTCTCGACCTCATCATCTCACAAAATCCACGATGACCATCCGGATCAACGGGCACGAGACGGCCTGCCTCTTCGACTCCGGGAGCACAGACAGCTTTATCCACCCAGATACAGTAAGGCGCTGCTCCCTCCCAATTTTACCCGCGACCCAGTAAATCTCCCTGGCTTCCGGATCACATTCTGTAGAAATCCAGGGGTACTGTGTCGCGACCCTTTCGGTACAAGGCGTAGAGTACACTAACTTTAAGCTCTACGTCCTCCCCCTTCTCTGCGCTGCCCTATTACTGGGGCTCGCCTTTCAGTGCCACCTCCAAAGCCTTACCTTAAAATTCGGTGGACCCCTGCCCCCCTCACCGTCCGTAGCCTCGCGACCCTTAAGGTCGCCCCACCCTCGCTCTTCGCTAACCTCACCCCGGACTGTAAGCCCGTCGCCACTAGGAGCAGACAATACAGCTCCCGGGACAGGGCCTTTATCAGGTTCAGCGACTCCTACGAGAGTGGATCATTGAGGCTAGTACCTGGAGAGCCCAAGTGGTGGTCGTCAAGACTGGAGAGAAGCACCGGATGGTCATCGGCTACAGTCAGACGATCATCCGGTACACGCAGCTCGATGCGTACCCCTCCCCCGCATATCTGACATGGTCAATCAGATTGCGCAGTATCGAGTCATCTCCACAGTTGACTTGAAGTCCTCGTACCACCAGCTCCCTATCCGCCCAGAGGACCGCCAATACACCGCCTCTACCACTTCCTCAGGGTTCCCTTCAGCGTCACCAATGGGGTCTCGGTCTTCCAGCGAGAAATGGACCGAATGGTTGACCAGTACGGGCTGCAGGCCACGTTCCCGTACCTAGATAATGTCACCATCTACGGCCATGACCAGCAGGACCATGACGCAAACCTCCGGCATTTCCTCCACACCACTAAGCTCCTTAACATCACATACAATAGGAGAAATGTGTTTTCCGCACAACCCGCCTAGCATCCTTGGCTACATTGTGGAAAACGGAGTCCTTGGGCCTGACCCCGACCGCATGCGCCCCCTCCTGGAATTTACCGTCCCCCACTGCCCTGAAGAGATGCCTGGGGTTCTTCTCTTATTATGCCCAGTGGGTCCCCAATTATGCGGACAAGGTCCGTCCACTCATTAAATCCACAATTTTTCCCCTGAGGGCTGAAGCCCGTCTGGCCTTCAACCGCATCAAGGCAGATATTGCCAAAGCCGCGATGCACGCTGTGGACGAGTCCATTCCGTTCCAGGTGGAGGGCGATGTGTCGGACTTTGCCCTGGCTGCTATCCTCACCCAGGCGGGCAGATCCATGGCTTTCTTCTCCCGTACCCTCCATGCCTCCAAAATCCGACACTCCTCCATCGAAAAGGAGGCCCAAGCCATTGTAGAAGCTGTGCGACATTGGAGGCATTACCTGGCCGGCAGGCGATTCACTCTCCTCACTGACCAATGGTCGGTTGCCTTCATGTTTAATAATACACTGCGGGGCAAAATCAAGAACGACAAGATTCTGAGGTAGAGGATCGAACTCTCCACCTACGACTACGATATCGTGTACCGACCTGGGAAGCTCAATGAGCTCCCAGATGCCCTATCCCGCGGTACATGTGCCAGCGCACAAGTAGACCGACTTCGGACCCTCCACAACGACCTCCGTCACTCGGGGGTCACCCGTTTTTTTCATTTTATCAAGGCTCGCAAACTGCCTTACTCCATCGAGGAGGTCAGGACCATGACCAGGGACTGCGAGGTCTGCGCGGAGTGCAAACCGCACTTCTATCAGCCAGACAGAGCGCACCTGGTAAAGGTCTCCTGCCCCTTTGAGCGCCTCAGCATCGACATCAAAGGGCCCCTCCCCTCCACTGACACTAACATGTACTTCCTCAACATTGTTGACGAGTACGCACGATTCCCCTTTGCCATCCCATGCCCTGACATGACCTCTGCCACCGTCATCAAGGCCCTGCACAGTCTCTTCACCTTGTTCGGTTTCCCCACCTACATCCATTGTGATCGGGGTTCCTCCTTCATGAGCGACGAGTTGCGTCAGTTCCTGCTCAGCAAGGACATCGCCTCAAGCAGGATGACCAGCTACAACCCCCGGGGAAACGGACAGGTGGAGAGGGAAAACGCGACGGTCTGGAAGGCCGTCCTTCTGGCCCTACGGTCTAGAAGTCGCCCAGCCTCCCGCTGGCAGGAGGTCCTTCCCGATGCGCTCCACTCCATCCGGTCGCTCCTGTGCACTGCCACCAATGAGACCCCTCACGAACGTATGTTTGCCTTCCCTAGGAAGTCCACCTCAGGGGTCTCGCTCCCGTCCTGGCTGACAGTCCCAGGGCCCGTCCGCCTCCGGAAACATGCGAGGAGTCATAAATTGGATCCCCTCGTCGAGAAGGTCCTGCTCCTCCATGCCAACCCACAATATGCCTACGTGGCACATCATGATGGGCGGCAGGACACTGTCTCCCTCCGGTATTTGGCACCTGCAGGTTCCCCAGCGACCATCACCACCATCCCCGACCCTACACCGTCTCCCTCCACCACTACCCGGCTACTTCGAGATTTGGCACCCGCAGGCCCAGCGGCGACCATCACCACCACCCCCGCCCCTACACTGCCCCCCCCCCCCCCCCCCCCCCCCACTCCACCGACTCAACTACTGGGCGAAGAAGAAGACAACACGCTCCCGGACGCGCAGGTCTTGACACCAGTGCACACACCACAGCCAGGACTGAGGCGATCACGGCGGAAGGTCAAAGTCCCTGACAGACTCGGCCTTTAAGTCCACTTCACCCTCGCTGGACTCATTTTTTTAACAGGGGGTGAATGTGGTAAATCACTGTTAGTGTATTATCTGTATTGTGGTAAACTGTTACTGTACTACATGCATTGTGGTAAACCACTACCTGATGGCTCCGCCTCCCCTCGGGCTCGGTATAAAGGTGGCTGACCTCCGGCCCTGTCCCAGTTCGGGATCAGTGGCCAGGAGGCTTTCAGTTTAGCTTATTAAATCCAGTTTCATTCACTACTCATCTTGTGTTAATTGATGGCACAACAATCACACCCTGTATGTTTAATTTACGTAGACTCTCATCAGAGGACAACCCTCTCATCCCAGGAATCATTCAAGTGAATCTTTACTGTACCACCTTCAATGCAAGTACATCCTATCTTAAATATGGAGACCAAAACTACATGTAGTAGTCCAGATGCAGTCTCATCAAAACCTTGTATAATTGTAGCAGGACGCTTTTATTCCGGTTCTCCAATCCCCTTGTAATAAAGGCCAACATACCACTTACTTTCCTAATTGCTTCCTCTACCTACCTGTTAACCTCTGGCACTCCTTGTACTAGCATCGCAAGTCTCTCTGAACATCAGCATTTACAAGTTTCACACCTTTTGAAAACTTTCTACCTTTCTATTCTGACAACCAAAGTGAATAACCTCTCACATGCTCACATTATACTCCATCTTCCATCATGTTACTCACTTAACCTGTCCATATCTCTTTGCAACTTCCTGTGTTCTCCTTACATTTCCATCTAGCTTTGTATCGTCAGCAAACATTGATACATTACTCTCTGTCTCTTCATCAAAGTCATTAATACAGATTGT
This sequence comes from Scyliorhinus torazame, assembly GCF_047496885.1. Taxonomy (NCBI): domain Eukaryota; kingdom Metazoa; phylum Chordata; class Chondrichthyes; order Carcharhiniformes; family Scyliorhinidae; genus Scyliorhinus; species Scyliorhinus torazame. Next base: position 101,724,250 of record NC_092709.1, read on the forward strand.
AAATAGCTGAGTCTACAGCACTGATCTTACTGGCACTCCACTATTCACTGCCTGCCAATTTGAAAATGCCACATTTATGCACACTATTTGTTTTCTGAGCATTAACCAATCCTCTATCCAGACTAATATATTACCCTCAGCTCTGTGAACCTTTATCTTGCCTATTAATCTTTTGTGTAACACCTAATCAAATGCTTTTTCGAATTCCAGGTATACCACATCTACTGCTTCCCCTTTAACTACCCTACTAGCAACATCCTTAAAAAATTATGACAATGTGTCAAACAGGATTTCTCTTTCCTAAAACCAATATTAATAACCTAGGGTGTGAAAGGGTTAAAAGTCATACATGTATAAAAATCACACAAGCTGCTCACGACTGAATTCCCACATACTACAGAGACAGAGAACTTTTTAAAAGGCACTAGCTGCCTTAGTCTTAATTTGTTTACAGAAAACAACTAGGACCATCAGGGAATTTAATTAAAAGGAAGGCTTTAGTCACAGTCCGCACACAATGATTAAATTGGTCATTATGCATCTGCAATTCGTGTATGTCACCTAAAACAAGGAACAATGGGGAGGGAGTTTGGTACACCACTGGTTAAACATATTCCGATCATACCTATGTTCGGAAGTTAGCAGTTAAATAGAGAAAAATGCCTGCTTGGTGATATTATAATTAAATAGATATGCCCAAATTGTGATTGGATAGCTGTACTCATAGGCTTTACATTATGTAATCCTAATTACTCATTGTGAATGGATACAGATAATTTCCAAACAAATGTACTCTTTTGATTGGTTTATGTTGATTACTTGTAAGATAACCTAAAGGTTTAATTACCACTGTCTTTCTTTGTTCTGGGTGCTGGAAGCGCACCTGGTGAATGACTAGCTCCCATGCAATACTTTGAAATAAAGGCCATTTTTAAAACCCCAAAATCTGTCAGGTCGCTCGAATGAGTGTGGTACACAATAGCCGAATAGCTGTGAAAATTCCAACAACAGTTGCATGCCATCAGGACCCAATAACATATTCCCTGTCTGCTAATCATGTTTTTATGAATCTTTTTTTACAGTTGTCTCTGACAATTGATCCAAATTTTAATTTAACAGTCTCAACTCCACATTTTTGTTTCCTGTTTTCAGGATGCAGGCTGTGGTGATATGCCTATGGGCTATATCATAGCTGGAAGGTGTGCGACCTCCAACCAGCAGGTGGCGGTACAGACACACCATGTGATCTCTAGACTAAGGTCATGTGACTTGCGACTCCGATATAAAGGGAGACAGATCCGGCCATCTTGAGAAGAAGATTGAGAGGGTAATAAGACATATGTGTGAATGGTCAGTGTTAGGTGCAACGTCCAAAGGAGTAATTAGCAGACTCCATGATAATGTGCTCTGTATCAGATTGCTATGTTACTACACGAGACTCAATAAAAGATTCTGGTTTGGACAAGTCAAAGTGTTTGGTGAATTCCTTCGTGAATTACAAAGGACCAAACACAACACAGGCAATGGTGACAAGGCCACATTTATTTCCCAACTGCGATTACTTTAATAAGATTATGATTAGTTTCTTAAACTGTGTTGCCCTTGTGGTGCAGCACTCCCACAATAGCATTAGGCAGAGCATTGTGGGTGTAGCTGGATCACATGGATTGCAGCAATTCAAGAAAGCAACTTACCACCACCTTTTTCAGGACAATTAGGGATGGGCAACAAATGCAGGCGTTGCCAGTGATGCTGAATGACTGAAAGAATTTAAAAACTCAGGATGTTGGGCCAGCAAAAATGAAGAAAGGCCTTGCATTTGTAATACACCTTTTGTGTGCTTGCAATGTAGCAAAGCACTTCGCAACCAATGACATACTTAAGTGTAATCACTGTTGTAATTCAACGCAGCATGTCATTTGTACACATCAATATTTCACAAACAGCAATGAAATAAATATTTTGAAAAGATTTTTATGATGTTGATTGAAAGATAATTGTTGGGAGGGCTCTTTTTTCAATAGTATCATGCAATGTCACATACTTTTTCCCCTGCAGATAAGACCTGCTTTTAACAATATCAAAAACACTGCACTTATGATGCTGTAGTATTCCCTCGCTAAATTGTGAGGCAGATGATGTGCTCAGATCTGGAATGGGGCTTGAACCCATGACCTCTGTCCCAGATAAGATATGCTGATATTGACTGAAGATGTGGCATCTTGCCAGTTTTAAAGTAAGCGGTGATGAATGAAAAACTTACTATGGTGTCTTTCATGATCTCAGGATGTCCCAAAGCGCTTTCACCTTCATCTTGATGTGTGCTCTGCCTGAAGGCAGGTCCTTGGCTCATTGTCCTCTCCATATCTTTCTGTTCTGTGCCAGGCTTTTCATTTTCTAATAACTTTCCTCCATTTTCTTTTTTCTAAATTTTGGAGTACCTGATACACCATCAATAACACACGACGAGTGATGAACGTAACTGAGGCGTTAATACACTAAACAGCAAGCCTCCTGCCTCTGGACCCGAACTGGGTAGGAGGCAGAGACTTGCCACCTTTATTCATAAGCCCGAAGGAAGGTGCCACAGGTGGAGCCAGCCTGGACAAGCCCAGGCATGCACAATACAATACAATGCCATACAGTGCAATACCGTGGTTTACCACATTCAGCCCCTGTTTAAAAAATGTCCGGCGGGGGTGAAGTGGTGTTAAAGGTCAAGTCTGTTGGGGGCCTTGACCTTCCGCCGTGATCGCCTCAGTCCCGGCTGTGGTGTGGGCGCCGGTGTTGAGACCTGCGCGTCGGGAGCGTGTTGTCTTCTTCTTCACCCAGATGTTGAGTCGGCGAAGGGGGGGGCGGTGTATGGGCGGAGGTGGTGGTGCCTTTCGCCGGTGGGCCTGTGGGTGTTAGTTCGTGAGGTTGGTGGGCAAGGGTGGGGGGACGGTGTAGGGTCGGGGGTGGTGGTGATGGTCGCTGGGGAAACTGCAGGTGCCAAATCCCGAAGGGAGACCGTGTCCTGCTGCCCGTCTGGTGTGCCATGTAGGCATATTGTGGGTTTGCATGGAGAAGCAGGACCTTCTCGACAAGGGGTTTGGTTTTATGGCTCCTCGCATGCTTCCGGAGAAGGACGGGCCCTGGGACTGTCAGCCAGGACGGAAGCGAGACCCCGAAGGTGGATTTCCTGGGGAAGGCAAACATACGTTCATGAGGAGTCTCATTGGTGGCTGTGCACAGGAGCGACCGGATGGAGTGGAGCGCGTCAGAGAGGACCTCCTGCCAGCGGGAGACTGGGCGACTTCTAGATCGTAGGGTCAGAAGTCGGCCTTACAGACCGTCGCGTTCTCCCTCTCCGCCTGTCCGTTTCCCCGGGGGTTATAGCTGGTCGTCCTGCTGGAGGCGATGCCTTTGCTGAGCAGGAACTGACGCAACCCGTCGCTCATAAAGGAGGAGGCACGATCACTGTGGATGTAGGTGGGAAACCCGAACATGCAGGGCCTTGATGATGGAGGCAGAGGTCATGTCAGGGCAGGGGATGGCGAATGGAAATCTTGAGTACTCGTCAACGATGTTGAGGAAGTACACGTTACGGTCAGGCGAGGGGCCCTTTGGAGTCGATGCTGAGGCGCTCAAAGGGGCGGGAGGCCTTTACCAGGTGTGCTCTATCCGGCCGATAGAAGTGCGGTTTGCACTCCGCGCAGACCTGGCAGTCCCTGGTCATGGAACTGACCTCCTCGATGGAGTAAGGCAGGTTGCAGGCCTTGATGAAGTGCTAAAAACGGGTGACCCCCGGGTGACAGAGGTCGTTGTGGAGGGTCCGAAGTCAGTCTACCTGTGCGCTGGCACATGTACTGCGGGAGAGGGCATCTGGGGGCTCATTGAGCTTCCCGGGTCGATACAAGATATCATAGCTGTAGGTGGAGAGCTCGATCCTCCACCTCAGAATCCTGTCATTCTTAATCTTGCCCCGCTGTGTGTTATTGAACATGAAGGCAACCGACCGTTGGTCAGTGAGGAGAGTGAATCGCCTGCCGGCCAGGTAATGCCTCCAATGTCGCACAGCTTCTACAATGGCTTGGGCTTCCTTTTCGACGGAGGAGTGTCGAATTTCGGAGGCATGGAGGGCACGGTAGAAGAAAGCCACGGGCCTGCCCACCTGGTTGAGTGTAGCGGCCAGAGCAAAGTCTGACGCATCGCTCTCCACCTGGAACGGAATGGACTCGTCCACAGTGTGTATCGCGGCTTTGGCAATATCTGTCTTGATGCGATTGAAGGCCAGTCGGCCTCAGCCGTCAGGGGAAAAACGGTGGATTTGATCAGTGGACGGGCCTTGTCCGCATAGTTGGGGATCCACTGGGCATAGTACGAGAAGAACCCCAGGCATCTCTTTGGGGCCTTGGGGCAGTGGGGGAGGGGGAGGGGGAGTTCCAGGAGGGGGCGCATGCGGTCGGGGTCAGGCCCTAGGACTCCATGTTCCACGGCGTAGCCGAGGATGGCTCAGCGTGTTGTGCAGAAGACGCGTTTTTCTCTATTATAGGTTAGGTTCAGGAGTTTAGCGGTGTGGAGGAAGTGCCGGGGGTTCTTGTCATGGTCCTGCTGGTCATGGTCACAGATGGTGACATTATCTAAGTACGGGAACGTGGCCCGCAGCCCGTACTGGTCAACCATTCGGTCCATTTCTCTTTGGAAGACCGAGACTCCGTTGGTGACGCCGAAGGGGACCCTGAGGAAATGGTAGAGGCTGCCATCTGCCTCGAAGGCAGTGTATTGGCGGTCCTCCGGGCGGATAGGGAGCTGGTGGTACGCGGACTTCAAGTCGACTGTGGAGAAGACTCGATACTGCGCAATCTGATTGACCATGTCAGATATGTGGGGGAGGGGGTACGCATCGAACTGCGTGCACCGGTTAATGGTCTGGCTGTAATTGATGACCATCCGGTGCTTCGCCCCAGTCTTGACGACCACGACTTGGTCTCTCCTGGGGTTGTTACTAGCCTCAATGATCCCCTCTCGCAGGAGTCGCTGGACCTCCGACCGGATGAAGGCCCTGTCCTGGGCACTGTAGCGTCTGCTTCTGGTAGTGACGGGCTTACAGTCAGGGGTGAGGTTTGCGAAGAGAGAGGGTGGGGCGACCTTAAGGGTCACGAGGCTACAGATGGTGAGGGGGGGCAGGGGTCCTCCGAGCTTCAAGGTAAGGCTTTGGAGATGGCACTGGAAGTCGAGTCCCAGTAATAGGGCAGCGCAGAGATGGGGGAGGACGTAGAGCTTAAAGTTAGTGTACTCTACGCCTTATACAGTAAGGGTCGCGACACAGTACCCTGGATTTCTACTGCGTGGGATCCGGAAGACAGGGAGATTTTCTGGGTCGCGAGTAGGATTTGGAGGGAGCAGCGCCTTACCGTATCTGGGTGTATGAAGCTGTCTGTGCTCCCGGAGTCAAAAAGGCAGGCCATCTCGTGCCCGTTGATCCAGACGGTCATCGTGGACTTCGCGAGGTGGTGCGGCCGGGACTGGTCGAGCGTGATGGAGGCGACCTTCAGAAGGCGGTCGGTAGGCGGTCGGAGGTAGCGGCGGCCAACGAGCTGGGCTCCCGGCAGGCTGCGGAGTGGTCCCAAGCTGGCGGCCCCCATGAGCCGCGGGTGGCATCGGCGATGGTGTCCAAGATGGCGGCCCCCATGGGTTGCGCGTGGATGGTGGCAGCGGCGATGGCGTCCAAGATGGCAGCCCCCGTGGGTCGCACGTGTTGGCCAAAATTGAAGATGGCGGCGCCCACGGGTCGCACATGGCAGGTGGCGTGGCAACTGGGGGCGGACCCGACAAGAAGCAGGCATCGCTGCTGGGCCTAGAAGACTTTGGGGGGGATCGGGCCTGGCAGGCTTTTGCAAAGAGGCCCTTCTTCCCACAGCCATTATAAGTTGCGTTCCGTGCTGGGCAGCGTTGTCTGGGGTGATTATTCTGGCCGCAGAAGTAGCACCTTGGGCCTCCAGCATTGGGGGCCGCTGCACGGCGAAGTCTTGCATCGCACCCGGGTCGGTTGATGGCTGTGCCCACGAGGCCCACGAGGGTGCCGCACGGTCAGAGGTGTAGGCCCCCATGTTCTGGGAGGCCACCTCCAGCGGGTTGGAGAGTTGTACAGTCTCTGGGAGGCCGAGTGTCCCCCTCTCTAGTAATCGCTGGTGGATATAGTTAGAGTTCATGCCCGCGACATAAGCGTCCCTGATCAGCAGCTCCGCGTGCTGGGTAGCCGATATCGCCCGGCAGTCACAGTTCCGGCAGAGTATGCTCAAGGCACGCAGGAATTCTGCAAGTGATTCCCCAGGGGCTTGCCATCTTGTGGTGAGGAGGTGCCTAGCGTACACTTAGTGAATGGATTTCACATTTTGTACTTTTAGCAGCGTTATTGCATCCGCATACGAGGGGGCATCCCTGATGAGGAGAAAGACTCTTGGGCTCACTCGTGCGTGGAGGATCTGCTTCTTCTGGAGGTCTGTGAAGTCTTCAGTGAAGGATGTGAGGTACGCTTCGAAGCAACTTAGCCAGTGTTCAAACGTTCCTGTAGCATCGGCTGCCTGTGGGTCCAGCTCCAAGCGATCAGGCTTGAGTGATGAGTTCATCTTTACGAGTTTAGTGTATTAAATTGATACACCATCAATAACACTGTAGCCACCTGGATTGGCCACTTCCCGACTTAAAATGGAGATCCACAAAGGCTGCAGGGAAATTCAGCCAATACAGGCAAAAACAAGCAAGTGCAGAAATCCTGTGTATTAGAACTTGCAAAAGCCCAGACAGCACCGAAGCCAGCAGCCATCTGCATATTAATGAGCGATCCCCGGGCACAATTGAAACACTTAAGGTGAATAAGGCCAAGCCAGACTCCTCGGCGCCAGAGAAATCGATCAAAGTGATCGGAATGCAGTCCAATCACTTGGAACCAGGAACGGGGTCTGCCCCGAAGGGCGGGAAGCCCCTGGGGACTATAAAGTAGAGACCCCAAGTTCAAATCGGTCTTCTTAGCAGGGTCACTCAGCATCGAATCAATCCTTGAGTGCCCAAGATGCCTCATCAACCAAGTAAGTCTCCAGATAGGCGCTCCTAGCTACCAGTCCATACCAGCTTTTGAATCCTGCAGACTCAGATCGAACAAAAGGCCATTTGTTCCCCTGACCTGGTGGGCCAATTCCGCAGCTAAGTATAGGCCTTTTAGTGATAGAGAATAGTCTAGAAAATAGAGTTTATGCATGAGTAGTGATTTACTGTGTATAATAAATGTGTTTTGATTTGAATCTTACTAATTGGTGTGTTGAGTTATTGATCAGTACTTGAACTTGAACCTCGTGGCGGTATCATAAAGATACCTGGCGACTCTAGAACAAAGGTTATAGAAACAGAGCAAATTCAGTAAAGACCCAATGGGCAACAAATTAAGAGCCAACCAAAGTTAGCAACATATTACTGGCGACATCCTGACGGGACCCGACTTAGAGGTGGCTTCACCACTCCGGGAGAACTCAAAAATGTGAATTAGAATCCAATTGGGAACAGAAAAACCACAAGTGTTCAAGCAGTTCTGATCAATCCTCATAATTCGGAAGTGTGTTAATGCATGTGTAATTAACAGGGCTATAAGGTAAAACTGATAGATTTTTGTTGCGAAAAAACTGTCGGGAATTTGTATTCTGGAAAATAGCGAAAGCCGTACCCGTAATTACAGCACCGCCTTAGTACCCCTTGATCCAAATTTTAAGAGAGTATTTAGAGAGGAAAGATGGCAATGCAGGCAATGCAACGCCTCATGAACCCTGAAGAATTTGTGGTCGCAGCGACCAACAGCAGCAGAGTAGGTCAGTGTCCCGTTTGGGAAGAAGAGATCAGAAAATATCTCAAAGGGAAAGGATGGCCCCTTTGGAGTGAATTCTATGATAATGAGGAAACAGGACCCGGGAGTATAGGACATACTTGGTGGGAGAACCTGTCAGAGATCCATAAGAAAAGCTTGGGAAAAGCTCGCACGCCGATGGCAATCGTGTCCTGTCTGGCACAATTGCGAGGCACAGAAGAGGTCGTTCGGACGCGCCGCAAAGAGATAGAACAGAGACATCGAATGAGCAAGGTCGATGTTAGTGAGATCGAGAGAGAGAATATAGATTTAAGAAGGAAGCTGGCAGCAAAGGACGGAGAGGTGGATGATGCCAAGGGGGCACCCCAGTCTTGTCTAGCGCATCTGAGCAGGTTCCAAACCCAATATAAGAAGGCCTATCAGGACACGCAACGTGCAGCCCTGGTAAGAGAAGGGACAGAGAAACAGGTAGCGGCATTGCAAAGGCAGTGCAGCGATCTAAAGGCAGCATTAAGAGCACTCCATACTGACACCATGGAGCACAGACAAAGCTCATTAGATCATGCGAAATGCAGGAAGCAGATTGCGGAACTGCAGTCTTTGCTTTCAGTACAAAATGGGTTTCAGAGCACCTTTGGATCCCAATTAGATGAGGAAGACGGCCCTGATTGGCAAGAGTTAAATGAAACCGCGCATAGAAATGTACAGGGAACATGTGCGCAAGGAAAGCCCCAAAGGAGAAAAGCACCCCAACACCCCACAGAGCAGATAGATCAGGTTCCCATGAATCCAGTCACTACCCACCACACAGTCACATCAGAAGGAGACGCAGAATTTCTTTACACCACCCCCTTAACCATGACCCAATTACGGGACGCATGCAAAACGATCACACCGTTCCTCCCCACCTCAGACTCCCACCAGTTCTTTGCTAGAGTGAAGCATCAGGTGACCACGTACGGCCTGGATGAGCGTCAGTACGCGAAGCTCACAGTTTTGAGTGTAGACCCTTCAGTCGTAGCAGCCCTTCCCGACCCACAGAATGTAGGAGGAGGCACTCTTGCAGAGATGCACACGGCGATCCTAGACGTGATCGGTTACAATAGAGGTGACCCAGTAGAAGGCCTGAATAAGTGCAGGCAGAAAAAGACAGAACACCCCACAGCGTTTGCTGGATGCCTGTGGATTCATTTTACAGCCGTTTTCGGCAATTTAGACCGCGCCCATTTGTCCCAAGACGGTATGGCCAAATGGACCCGCACCCTTATCTCCCATGCCACCGAGGCAGGACAAAAGGCCTGTACCAACTATGACCCCTCAGAAGAAGCGCACAATGAAAAATGGGTTTTAAAGAGATTGTCCCGCATCTGGGAGCAATCTTGTCATGATATTCAAACATACATCATAACACGTACATAATGATAGACAGACCAACAGACCAATTAGCACACATAACACGACAGCCAATCACAGACAAGAGCAGACACAGTATAAGACAAGAAACACGACACCTCCTGGCCAGTCCACCTGGAGACAGCACAGGGCCAAGACCTCATTAGCATGACACTCACACAGTCACAACGTGCTGAGTACCAAGTCAGATGTGTAAATAGTTAGTTGGAATAAAACTGCGTTGTACCAATTGCAACCGTGTTGGTTCGTCTGTACCTCAGAGCACCCAACACCTCAAATCTGTCCAAAACAAAACCGCATTTATAGCATCCGATGAAGAGCAGGTAGAAATGAACCCAGTTAAAGCACACCAGAACCCCGCATGGATAAATGAGGGCAGGAACAGCCAACCCCAGCCCAAAGCTCAAGAATGTTACAATTGCGGACAATTAAGACATTACCCACGGGAATGTCAGGCCCCCTTGAAACAGCAACGGAATCAGCCCACAAATGCCCCCCGAAAAAGCAAAGACACCAACAGCCCCGACCCCCCACCCAGGGAACCATACCCAAGGGGACAATGCACCAGAGAGCCTGCTCCACCTTATGTGCCCCAGGGGTCATGTTACAACTGTGGGCAGTCAGGACACTTCGCCCGAGATTGCAGGAGACCCCCACCAGCTAGACTAGCCCCCAGATACGAAAGAGAACACCACCCACAGCAGCTACAAGGTCCCAGCTGCCCCATGCAAACTGTGAGCGCTTACCCCCCACTTCTCCTGGCAGGGACACCTCAGCAAGGCCACTTCATTTTTGTTTCACTCCTCCTTCCTCTATTCTTCGGTCACACTACACTGCCTCCATATGCTAGTTACACCCCAGTCCAAATGTGATTTACGATGTCCTTTCTGATGGAACCTGCAGCATGTTGTTCAATGTTGTTTGTTAGTGTTATTGTTAAGTGTTGTTTGTACACGAGGAAGTTCCACAGCCACATGCCATATTTGTTGGCAGAAACCTGTGAAAACTTGCCAGCACGCTTATCGGCAGAAACCACTGAGAGCTTGCCAGCCCCCGTTCACAACTGCTCTTCTGGTTCGACGGTAGAACCTTTACAGCAACCCCCCACGATGACTACATTTTTTGCCCGTTGATTTAAAAAAAAATGAGGGAGTCACACATGGTGACAAATTATAAAGGGAAATTGGCACTTCAAGACAGACATGCTAACGCACGAGTTATTAACCAAGATAGTAACAGAAACTATGCTTGATCCACAGAATTCCAGAAGCTCCAGGAAGAGAGAAGAAACGGAAAGGAAAGAAGACAACAATGAAGACGTCACCCGTGTTTTTCGTCGTTATTGTAATTGTATCCGGTTCCGCGCGAATGTGAACCCCCTGACCCCTAACACACAGGCCGTGAATGATTCACACCCCTACCATACACTACACCCTGAAATAGTTAACCCCGAGATAGTCACCGACACACCATCATGGTGTGATACGTTCATAACCTGGTATTCACTATCATACGTAATTGAATCCCTTCTAGTATTGGCGATACTCTGCAGCATCGTGCAGACTATCCGCATGAGGAAATGGAGAAGGAGAGCCTACCGCTCTCGCACCCCGGTACAGGATAAGATCCCCTATTTTCGGTTATCACCAGGACCCCGAACCCCTTGATCTACAATAAAGAACATTTGTGTTGCATCTTTTGTAAATAAAGAAATGTGTTTCGTTTACAACGGAAATATTGTACACCTCTGTGCTTGACTGCCAAGTCAGAGGAAAAATGTGAATGCTATTATTTTTGTATTGTTAGGAAGTTAATATGATTGAATGTTTGAGTGAGTGTAGTTTATGAGAGATAGTTAGAGGTACCGTTTTTTTAATGTTGTAATGCATGTCCCTGTTGTGACATAGCGCCACTTAGAATTGTTAGTTAAAATTTTTTAATACATAGTTATGGTCAGTGTAGAGGCCATGGAAGAGTGCTCGCTGGGCCAGGAAGAGAAGACAACGGAGTTATGTGATCCTTCACGCTTCGCGTTAGGGATCACAAGGAGGGAGTTGTAGCCACCTGGGTTGGCCACTTCCCGACTTAAAATGGAGATCCACAAAGGCTGCAGGGAAATTCAGCCAACACAGGCAAAAACCAGCAAGTGCAGAAATCCTGTGTATTAGAACTTGCAAAATCCCAGGCAGCACTGAAACCAGCAGCCATCTGCATATTAATGAGCAATCCCCGGGCACAATTGAAACACTTAAAGTGAATAAGGCCAAGCCAGACTCCTCGGCTCCAGCAGGAGCCAAGACAAAGGAAGGCCAACGGACACTTATGGACCGCCCAGCGATCAGGGAACCGCTCCAGTATTGGAGAAATCGATCCAAGTGATCGGAACGCAGTCCAATCACTTGGAACCAGGTACGGGGTCCGCCCCGAAGGGCGGAAAGCCCCTGGGGACTATAAAGTAGAGTCCCCAAGTTCAAATCGGTCTTCTTGGCAGGGTCACTCAGCATCGAATCAACCCTTGAGAGTGACCTGTCTTGTTGCCGCCAAGCAAGTAAGTCTCAAGTCAACGCTCGCTACGAGATAGGCGCTCCTAGCTACCAGTCCACACCAGCTTTTGAATCCTGCAGACTCAGGACCTGAACGAAAGGCCATTTGTTCCCCTGACCTGGTGGGCCAGTCCGAAGCTAAGTATAGGCCTTTTAGTGATAGAAATAGCCTAGAAAGTAGAGTTTATGCATGAGTAGTGATTTACTGTGTATAATAAATGTGTTTTGATTTGAATCTTACTAATTGGTGTGTTGAGTTATTGATCAGTACTTGAACTTGAACCTCGTGGCGGTATCATAAAGATACCTGGCGACTCTAGAACAAAGGTTATAGAAACAGAGCAAATTCAGTAAAGACCCAACGGGCAACGAATTAAGAGCCAACCAAAGTTAGCAACATATTACTGGCGACATCCTGACGGGACCCGACTTAGAAGTGGCTTAACCACTCCGGGAGAACTCAAAAATGTGAATTAGAATCCAATTGGGAACAGAAAAACCACAAGTGTTCAAGCAGTTCTGATCAATCCTCATAATTCGGAAGTGTGTTAATGCATGTGTAATTAACAGGGCTATAAGGTAAAACTGATAGATTTTTGTTGCGAAAAAACTGTCGGGAATTTGTATTCTGGAAAATAGCGAAAGCCGTACCCGTAATTACAGCACCGCCTTAGTACCCCTTGATCCAAATTTTAAGAGAGTATTTAGAGAGGAAAGATGGCAATGCAGGCAATGCAACGCCTCATGAACCCTGAAGAATTTGTGGTCGCAGCGACCAACAGCAGCAGAGTAGGTCAGTGTCCCGTTTGGGAAGAAGAGATCAGAAAATATCTCAAAGGGAAAGGATGGCCCCTTTGGAGTGAATTCTATGATAATGAGGAAACAGGACCCGGGAGTATAGGACATACTTGGTGGGAGAACCTGTCAGAGATCCATAAGAAAAGCTTGGGAAAAGCTCGCACGCCGATGGCAATCGTGTCCTGTCTGGCACAATTGCGAGGCACAGAAGAGGTCGTTCGGACGCGCCGCAAAGAGATAGAACAGAGACATCGAATGAGCAAGGTCGATGTTAGTGAGATCGAGAGAGAGAATATAGATTTAAGAAGGAAGCTGGCAGCAAAGGACGGAGAGGTGGATGATGCCAAGGGGGCACCCCAGTCTTGTCTAGCGCATCTGAGCAGGTTCCAAACCCAATATGAGAAGGCCTATCAGGACACGCAACGTGCAGCCCTGGTAAGAGAAGGGACAGAGAAACAGGTAGAGGCATTGCAAAGGCAGTGCAGCGATCTAAAGGCAGCATTAAGAGCACTCCATACTGACACCATGGAGCACAGACAAAGCTCATTAGATCATGCGAAATGCAGGAAGCAGATTGCGGAACTGCAGTCTTTGCTTTCAGTACAAAATGGGTTTCAGAGCACCTTTGGATCCCAATTAGATGAGGAAGACGGCCCTGATTGGCAAGAGTTAAATGAAACCGCGCATAGATATGTACAGGGAACATGTGCGCAAGGAAAGCCCCAAAGGAGAAAAGCACCCCAACACCCCACAGAGCAGATAGATCAGGTTCCCATGAATCCAGTCACTACCCACCACACAGTCACATCAGAAGGAGACGCAGAATTTCTTTACACCACCCCCTTAACCATGACCCAATTACGGGACGTATGCAAAACGATCACACCGTTCCTCCCCACCTCAGACCCCCACCACTTCTTTGCTAGAGTGAAGCATCAGGTGACCATGTACGGCCTGGATGAGCGTCAGTACGCGAAGCTCACAGTTTTGAGTGTAGACCCTTCAGTCGTAGCAGCCCTTCCCGACCCACAGAATGTAGGAGGAGGCACTCTTGCAGAGATGCACACGGCGATCCTAGACGCGATCGGTTACAATAGAGGTGACCCAGTAGAAGGCCTGAATAAGTGCAGGCAGAAAAAGACAGAACACCCCACAGCGTTTGCTGGATGCCTGTGGATTCATTTTACAGCCGTTTTCGGCAATTTAGACCGCGCCCATTTGTCCCAAGACGGTATGGCCAAATGGACCCGCACCCTTATCTCCCATGCCACCGAGGCAGGACAAAAGGCCTGTACCAACTATGACCCGTCAGAAGAAGCGCACAATGAAAAATGGGTTTTAAAGAGATTGTCCCGCATCTGGGAGCAATCTTGTCATGATATTCAAACATACATCATAACACGTACATAATGATAGACAGACCAACAGACCAATTAGCACACATAACACGACAGCCAATCACAGACAAGAGCAGACACAGTATAAGACAAGAAACACGACACCTCCTGGCCAGTCCACCTGGAGACAGCACAGGGCCAAGACCTCATTAGCATGACACTCACACAGTCACAACGTGCTGAGTACCAAGTCAGATGTGTAAATAGTTAGTTGGAATAAAACTGCGTTGTACCAATCGCAACCGTGTTGGTTCGTCTGTACCTCAGAGCACCCAACACCTCAAATCTGTCCAAAACAAAACCGCATTTATAGCACCCGATGAAGAGCAGGTAGAAATGAACCCAGTTAAAGCACACTAGAACCCCGCATGGATAAATGAGGGCAGGAACAGCCAACCCCAGCCCAAAGCTCAAGAATGTTACAATTGCGGACAATTAAGACATTACCCACGGGAATGTCAGGCCCCCTTGAAACAGCAACGGAATCAGCCCACAAATGCCCCCGAAAAAGCAAAGACACCAACAGCCCCGACCCCCCACCCAGGGAACCATACCCAAGGGGACAATGCACCAGAGAGCCTGCTCCACCTTATGTGCCCCAGGGGTCATGTTACAACTGTGGGCAGTCAGGACACTTCGCCCGAGATTGCAGGAGACCCCCACCAGCTAGACTAGCCCCCAGATACGAAAGAGAACACCACCCACAGCAGCTACAAGGTCCCAGCTGCCCCATGCAAACTGTGAGCGCTTACCCCCCACTTCTCCTGGCAGGGACACCTCAGCAAGGCCACTTCATTTTTGTTTCACTCCTCCTTCCTCTATTCTTCGGTCACACTACACTGCCTCCATATGCTAGTTACACCCCAGTCCAAATGTGATTTACGATGTCCTTTCTGATGGAACCTGCAGCATGTTGTTCAATGTTGTTTGTTAGTGTTATTGTTAAGTGTTGTTTGTACACTAGGAAGTTCCACGGCCACATGCCATATTTGTTGGCAGAAACCTGTGAAAACTTGCCAGCACGCTTATCGGCAGAAACCACTGAGAGCTTGCCAGCCCCCGTTCACAACTGCTCTTCTGGTTCGACGGTAGAACCTTTACAGCAACCCCCCACGATGACTACATTTTTTGTCCGTTGATTTAAAAAAAAATGAGGGAGTCACACATGGTGACAAATTATAAAGAGAAATTGGCACTTCAAGACAGACATGCTAACGCACGAGTTATTAACCAAGATAGTAACAGAAACTATGCTTGATCCACAGAATTCCAGAAGCTCCAGGAAGAGAGAAGAAACGGAAAGGAAAGAAGACAACAATGAAGACGTCACCCGTGTTTTTCGTCGTTATTGTAATTGTATCCGGTTCCGCGCGAATGTGAACCCCCTGACCCCTAACACACAGGCCGTGAATGATTCACACCCCTACCATACACTACACCCTGAAATAGTTAACCCCGAGATAGTCACCGACACACCATCATGGTGTGATACGTTCATAACCTGGTATTCACTATCATACGTAATTGAATCCCTTCTAGTATTGGCGATACTCTGCAGCATCGTGCAGACTATCCGCATGAGGAAATGGAGAAGGAGAGCCTACCGCTCTCGCACCCCGGTAGAGGATAAGATCCCCTATTTTCGGTTATCACCAGGACCCCGAACCCCTTGATCTACAATAAAGAACATTTGTGTTGCATCTTTTGTAAATAAAGAAATGTGTTTCGTTTAAAACGGAAATATTGTACACCTCTGTGCTTGACTGCCAAGTCAGAGGAAAAATGTGAATGCTATTATTTTTGTATTGTTAGGAAGTTAATATGATTGAATGTTTGAGTGAGTGTAGTTTATGAGAGATAGTTAGAGGTACCGTTTTTTTAATGTTGTAATGCATGTCCCTGTTGTGACATAGCGCCACTTAGAATTGTTAGTTAAAATTTTTTAATACATAGTTATGGTCAGTGTAGAGGCCATGGAAGAGTGCTCGCTGGGCCAGGAAGAGAAGACAACGCAGTTATGTGATCCTTCACGCTTCGCGTTAGGGATCACAAGGAGGGAGTTGTAGCCACCTGGGTTGGCCACTTCCCGACTTAAAATGGAGATCCACAAAGGCTGCAGGGAAATTCAGCCAACACAGGCAAAAACCAGCAAGTGCAGAAATCCTGTGTATTAGAACTTGCAAAATCCCAGGCAGCACTGAAACCAGCAGCCATCTGCATATTAATGAGCAATCCCCGGGCACAATTGAAACACTTAAGGTGAATAAGGCCAAGCCAGACTCCTCGGCTCCAGCAGGAGCCAAGACAAAGGAAGGCCAACGGACACGTATGGACCGCCCAGCGATCAGGGAACCGCTCCAGTATTGGAGAAATCGATCCAAGTGATCGGAACGCAGTCCAATCACTTGGAACCAGGTACGGGGTCCGCCCCGAAGGGCGGGAAGCCCCTGGGGACTATAAAGTAGAGTCCCCAAGTTCAAATCGGTCTTCTTGGCAGGGTCACTCAGCATCGAATCAACCCTTGAGAGTGACCTGTCTTGTTGCCGCCAAGCAAGTAAGTCTCAAGTCAACGCTCGCTACGAGATAGGCGCTCCTAGCTACCAGTCCATACCAGCTTTTGAATCCTGCAGACTCAGGACCTGAACGAAAGGCCATTTGTTCCCCTGACCTGGTGGGCCAGTCCGAAGCTAAGTATAGGCCTTTTAGTGATAGAAATAGCCTAGAAAGTAGAGTTTATGCATGAGTAGTGATTTACTGTGTATAATAAATGTGTTTTGATTTGAATCTTACTAATTGGTGTGTTGAGTTATTGATCAGTACTTGAACTTGAACCTCGTGGCGGTATCATAAAGATACCTGGCGACTCTAGAACAAAGGTTATAGAAACAGAGCAAATTCAGTAAAGACCCAACGGGCAACGAATTAAGAGCCAACCAAAGTTAGCAACACATTACTGGCGACATCCTGACGGGACCCAACTTAGAAGTGGCTTAACCACTCCGGGAGAACTCGAAAATGTGAATTAGAATCCAATTGGGAACAGAAAAACCACAAGTGTTCAAGCAGTTCTGATCAATCCTCATAATTCGGAAGTGTGTTAATGCATGTGTAATTAACAGGGCTATAATGTAAAACTGATGGATTTTTGTTGCGAAAAAACTGTCGGGAATTTGTATTCTGGAAAATAGCGAAAGCCGTACCCGTAATTACAGCACCGCCTTAGTACCCCTTGATCCAAATTTTAAGAGAGTATTTAGAGAGGAAAGATGGCAATGCAGGCAATGCAACGCCTCATGAACCCTGAAGAATTTGTGGTCGCAGCGACCAACAGCAGCAGAGTAGGTCAGTGTCCCGTTTGGGAAGAAGAGATCAGAAAATATCTCAAAGGGAAAGGTTGGCCCCTTTGGAGTGAATTCTGTGATAATGAGGAAACAGGACCCAGGAGTATAGGACATACTTGGTGGGAGAACCTGTCAGAGATCCATAAGAAAAGCTTGGGAAAAGCTCGCAAGCCGATGGCAATCGTGTCCTGTCTGGCACAATTGCGAGGCACAGAGGAGGTCGTTCGGACGCGCCGCAAAGAGATAGAACAGAGACATCGAATGAGCAAGGTCGATGTTAGTGAGATCGAGAGAGAGAATATAGATTTAAGAAGGAAGCTGGCAGCAAAGGACAGAGAGGTGGATGATGCCAAGGGGGCACCCCAGTCTTGTCTAGCGCATCTGAGCAGGTTCCAAACCCAATATGAGGCGGCCTATCAGGGCACGCAACGTGCAGCCCTGGTAAGAGAAGGGACAGAGAAACAGGTAGAGGCATTGCAAAGGCAGTGCAGCGATCTAAAGGCAGCATTAAGAGCACTCCATACTGACACCATGGGGCACAGACAAAGCTCATTAGATCATGCGAAATGCAGGAAGCAGATTGCGGAACTGCAGTCTTTGCTTTCAGTACAAAATGGGTTTCAGAGCACCTTTGGATCCCAATTAGATGAGGAAGACGGCCCTGATTGGCAAGAGTTAAATGAAACCGCGCATAGAAATGTACAGGGAACATGTGCGCAAGGAAAGCCCCAAAGGAGAAAAGCACCCCAACACCCCACAGAGCAGATAGATCAGGTTCCCATGAATCCAGTTACTACCCACCACACAGTCACATCAGAAGGAGACGCAGAATTTCTTTACACCACCCCCTTAACCATGACCCAATTACGGGACGCATGCAAAACGATCACACCGTTCCTCCCCACCTCAGACCCCCACCACTTCTTTGCTAGAGTGAAGCATCAGGTGACCATGTACGGCCTGGATGAGCGTCAGTACGCGAAGCTCACAGTTTTGAGTGTAGACCCTTCAGTCGTAGCAGCCCTTCCCGACCCACAGAATGTAGGAGGAGGCACTCTTGCAGAGATGCACACGGCGATCCTAGACGCGATCGGTTACAATAGAGGTGACCCAGTAGAAGGCCTGAATAAGTGCAGGCAGAAAAAGACAGAACACCCCACAGCGTTTGCTGGATGCCTGTGGATTCATTTTACAGCCGTTTTCGGCAATTTAGACCGCGCCCATTTGTCCCAAGACGGTATGGCCAAATGGACCCGCACCCTTATCTCCCATGCCACCGAGGCAGGACAAAAGGCCTGTATTGTACCAACTATGACCCCTCAGAAGAAGCGCACAATGAAAAATGGGTTTTAAAGAGATTGTCCCGCATCTGGGAGCAATCTTGTCATGATATTCAAACATACATCATAACACATACATAATGATAGACAGACCAACAGACCAATTAGCACACATAACACGACAGCCAATCACAGACAAGAGCAGACACAGTATAAGACAAGAAACACGACACCTGGCCAGTCCACCTGGAGACAGCACAGGGCCAAGACCTCATTCGCATGACACTCACACAGTCACAACGTGCTGAGTACCAAGTCAGATGTGTAAATAGTTAGTTGGAATAAAACTGCGTTGTACCAATCGCAACCGTGTTGGTTCGTCTGTACCTCAGAGCACCCAACACCTCAAATCTGTCCAAAACAAAACCGCATTTATAGCACCCGATGAAGAGCAGGTAGAAATGAACCCAGTTAAAGCACACCAGAACCCCGCATGGATAAATGAGGGCAGGAACAGCCAACCCCAGCCCAAAGCTCAAGAATGTTACAATTGCGGACAATTAAGACATTACGCACGGGAATGTCAGGCCCCCTTGAAACAGCAACGGAATCAGCCCACAAATGCCCCCCGAAAAAGCAAAGACACCAACAGCCCCGACCCCCCACCCAGGGAACCATACCCAAGGGGACAATGCACCAGAGAGCCTGCTCCACCTTATGTGCCCCAGGGGTCATGTTACAACTGTGGGCAGTCAGGACACTTCGCCCGAGATTGCAGGAGACCCCCACCAGCTAGACTAGCCCCCAGATACGAAAGAGAACACCACCCACAGCAGCTACAAGGTCCCAGCTGCCCCATGCAAACTGTGAGCGCTTACCCCCCACTTCTCCTGGCAGGGACACCTCAGCAAGGCCACTTCATTTTTGTTTCACTCCTCCTTCCTCTATTCTTCGGTCACACTACACTGCCTCCATATGCTAGTTACACCCCAGTCCAAATGTGATTTACGATGTCCTTTCTGATGGAACCTGCAGCATGTTGTTCAATGTTGTTTGTTAGTGTTATTGTTAAGTGTTGTTTGTACACTAGGAAGTTCCACAGCCACATGCCATATTTGTTGGCAGAAACCTGTGAAAACTTGCCAGCACGCTTATCGGCAGAAACCACTGAGAGCTTGCCAGCCCCCGTTCACAACTGCTCTTCTGGTTCGACGGTAGAACCTTTACAGCAACCCCCCACGATGACTACATTTTTTGCCCGTTGATTTAAAAAAAAATGAGGGAGTCACACATGGTGACAAATTATAAAGGGAAATTGGCACTTCAAGACAGACATGCTAACGCACGAGTTATTAACCAAGATAGTAACAGAAACTATGCTTGATCCACAGAATTCCAGAAGCTCCAGGAAGAGAGAAGAAACGGAAAGGAAAGAAGACAACAATGAAGACGTCACCCGTGTTTTTCGTCGTTATTGTAATTGTATCCGGTTCCGTGCGAATGTGAACCCCCTGACCCCTAACACACAGGCCGTGAATGATTCACACCCCTACCATACACTACATCCTGAAATAGTTAACCCCGAGATAGTCACCGACACACCATCATGGTGTGATACGTTCATAACCTGGTATTCACTATCATACGTAATTGAATCCCTTCTAGTATTGGCGATACTCTGCAGCATCGTGCAGACTATCCGCATGAGGAAATGGAGAAGGAGAGCCTACCGCTCTCGCACCCCGGTTCAGGATAAGATCCCCTATTTTCGGTTATCACCAGGACCCCGAACCCCTTGATCTACAATAAAGAACATTTGTGTTGCATCTTTTGTAAATAAAGAAATGTGTTTCGTTTACAACGGAAATATTGTACACCTCTGTGCTTGACTGCCAAGTCAGAGGAAAAATGTGAATGCTATTATTTTTGTATTGTTAGGAAGTTAATATGATTGAATGTTTGAGTGAGTGTAGTTTATGAGAGATAGTTAGAGGTACCGTTTTTTTAATGTTGTAATGCATGTCCCTGTTGTGACATAGCGCCACTTAGAATTGTTAGTTAAAAATTATTAATACATAGTTATGGTCAGTGTAGAGGCCATGGAAGAGTGCTCGCTGGGCCAGGAAGAGAAGACAACGCAGTTATGTGATCCTTCACGCTTTGCGTTAGGGATCACAAGGAGGGAGTTGTAGCCACCTGGGTTGGCCACTTCCCGACTTAAAATGGAGATCCACAAAGGTTGCAGGGAAATTCAGCCAACACAGGCAAAAACCAGCAAGTGCAGAAATCCTGTGTATTAGAACTTGCAAAATCCCAGGCAGCACTGAAACCAGCAGCCATCTGCATATTAATGAGCAATCCCCGGGCACAATTGAAACACTTAAGGTGAATAAGGCCAAGCCAGACTCCTCGGCTCCAGCAGGAGCCAAGACAAAGGAAGGCTAACGGACACTTATGGACCGCCCAGCGATCAGGGAACCGCTCCAGTATTGGAGAAATCGATCCAAGTGATCGGAACGCAGTCCAATCACTTGGAACCAGGTACGGGGTCCGCCCCGAAGGGCGGGAAGCCCCTGGGGACTATAAAGTAGAGTCCCCAAGTTCAAATCGGTCTTCTTGGCAGGGTCACTCAGCATCGAATCAACCCTTGAGAGTGACCTGTCTTGTTGCCGCCAAGCAAGTAAGTCTCAAGTCAACGCTCGCTACGAGATAGACGCTCCTAGCTACCAGTCCATACCAGCTTTTGAATCCTGCAGACTCAGGACCTGAACGAAAGGCCATTTGTTCCCCTGACCTGGTGGGCCAGTCCGAAGCTAAGTATAGGCCTTTTAGTGATAGAAATAGCCTAGAAAGTAGAGTTTATGCATGAGTCGTGATTTACTGTGTATAATAAATGTGTTTTGATTTGAATCTTACTAATTGGTGTGTTGAGCTATTGATCAGTACTTGAACTTGAACCTTGTGGCGATATCATAAAGGTACCTGGCGACTCGTGAGCAAAGGTTATAGAAACAGAGCAAATTCAGTAAAGACCCAACGTGCAATGAATTAAGAGCCAACCAAAGTTAGCAACAACACACGACGAGTGATGAACGTAACTGAGGCTTTAATACACTAAGCAGCAAGCTTCCTGCCTCTGGACCCGAACTGGGTCAAAGGCGGAGACTTGCCACCTTTATACATACGCCTGAGGGAAGGAGCCACAGCTGGAGCCAGTCATGACATGCCCAGGCATGCACAATACAATACAATGCCATACAATGCAATACAGTGGTTTACCATAGTACCCAAATTTTTTTTTTCAATTAAGGGGCAATTTAGCGTGGCTAATCCACCTAACCTGTGTTGTGTTATGTGCTCTGGGATAACACAGGCAGCATACATACAACATACGAGCGGGGCATATCCTGTTGAACAAGGACAGCTGGAGCAGACCTGCCACCATCTGGTATCTTGATCCTGACAGTGTCTGCCGGGGATAACACGGGCAAATCAGTGGCATGAGCATCATAGCCCTGCTTTTGCTGGTTCCGGAGCTGCTGCACCTCCTGCAGCACCGGGAGGTGATCCAGGTTGGGCAAGTGTATGGCTGGAAGTGTCGTCCGCAGGTCCCTGTTCATCAGGAGTTGAGCCGGCGACATGCCAGTGGACAGTGGAGTCGCTCTGTATGCAGGCAGCGCAAGGTAGATGTCAGAAGCAGAATCCGCGGCCTTGCAGATGAGCTGTTTCACAATGTGCATCCCTTTTTCAATTTTCCCATTGGACTGCGGATAGCATGGGCTGGAAGTGACATGTGTTGCTAACTTTTGGTTGGCTCTTAAATCGTAATTTGCTCTGTTTGTTTAACCTTTGCTCTAGAGTCGGCAGGTATCTTTATGATACCGCCACGAGGTTCAAGTTCAAGTTCAAGTAATGATCAATAACTCAACACACCAATTAGTAAGATTCAAATCAAAACACATTTATTATACACAGTAAATCAGTACTCATGCATAAACTCTACTTTCTAGACTATTCCTATCACTAAAAGGCCTATACTTAGCTTCGGACTGGCCCACCAGGTCAGGGGAACAAATGGCCTTTCGTTTAGGTCCTGAGTCTGCAGGATTCAAAAGCTGGTGTGGACTGGTAGCTAGGAGCGCCTATCTCGTAGCGAGCGTTGACTTGAGACTTACTTGCTTGGCAGCAACAAGACAGGTCACTCTCACGGGTTGATTCAAGTTGCTGAGTGACCCTGCCAAAGAAGGACGATTTGAACTTGGGGGCTTTACTTTATTGTTCCCAGGGGCTTCCCGCCCTTTGGGGCGGACCCCGTACCTGGTTCCAAGTGATTGGACTACTTTCCGATCACTTGGATCGATTTCTCCAATGCTGGAGCGGTTCCCTGATCGCTGGGCGGTCCCTAAATGTTCGTTGGCCTTCCTTTGTCTTGGCTCCTGCTGGCGCCAAGGGGTCTGGCTTGGCTTTATTTACCTTAACTGTTGCCATTTTGCTTGGGAATCGCACATTACTATGTAGATGGCTGCTGCATTACTATGCAGATGGCTGCTGGTTTTAGTGCTGTCTGGTTGTTTTGCAGGTTCCAATATACATGATTTCTGTATTTGCTAGTGTTTGCCTGTGTTGGCTGAATTTCCCTTCAGCCTTTGCGGTTCTACATTTTAAGTCGGGAAGTGGCCAACTCAGGTGGCTACACATGTTTGAAATGGTATGACTTGGCAAACATAGACCACTCGTGGCTGTTGAAGCATGGGCCACTGTCACTCATGACAGTGAGTGGGATACCATGCCTGGAGAAAGTCTCCTTATAGGCCTTGATGACGGTCCAAGATGTGAGGTCTGAGAGCTTCATGACTTCAGGGTAGTTGGAGAAATAGTCAATAATCAACACGTAGTCACGACCATTCGCACGAAAGAGGTCGATGCCAACCTTGGACCACAGGGAGGTCTCGATTTCATGCTGCTGGAGCGTCTCCTTGCTCTGCGCTGGCTGGAAGCGTGACAGGTCACACAGTTGAGGACCATGTTCGAGATGTCCTGGCTAATACCGGGCCAGTAGACAGCCTGCCTGGCTCTGCGTCTGCACTTCTCGACGTCCAGGTGTCCCTCATGGATTTGGCGGAGCACCAGGTTCTGGAGACTGAGTGGAATAACAATCCGGTCCAGCTTGAGGTGGATACCATCGATCACCGTCAAGTCGTCCTTTACATTGTAAAATTGAGGGCACTGCCCTTTCTGCCAGCCTTTGGCGAGGTGGTGCATGACACGCTGCAAGAGGGGGTCTTTGGCTGTCTCCTCGCGGAACGAACCACCTTCTCATCAGACGCCGGGAGGGTGCTAGCACACAGCTGCACCTGCGATTCAATCTGCCGGATGATTTCCAGCGGTTCACTAGGCAAGGTGATGGAGCGGGACAATGCATCAGCGATGACGAGCTCCTTGCCAGGCATGTACACTAAGTCAAAGTCGTACCTTCTGAGTTTGAGGAGGATGCGCTGCAACCGAGGCGTCATGTCGTTCAGGTCCTTGTCGATAATGTGGACCAGAGGCCTATGATCCGTCTCGACAGTGAATGTCGGCAGGCCGCAGACATAGTCATGAAACTTGAGAATGCCAGTGCGAAGACCCAGGCATTCCTTCTCTACTTGCGCATACCTTGTTTCGGTGGGCGTCATTGCCCTTGATGCGTAGGCTACTGGTGCCCAGGATGAAGTGTCATCGCGTTGAAGCAGCACTGCACCAATGCCATCCTGGCTCGTATCTGTTGAGATCTTTGTCTCCCTGTCTGCATCGAAAAATGCCAAGACGGGTGCAGTGGTGAGCTTGGCTTTCAGCTCCAACCATTCTGCCTGATGTGCTGCCTTCCACTCAAAGGCAGCACATCAGGTTTCGTAGGGCCATGGTGTGTGAGGCCATGTTTGGGATGAACTTGCCCAGAAAATTGATCATGCCCAGGATGCGCAACACCGCCTTCTTGTCTTCAGGGACCTTCATGGCTTCGATGACATTGACTTTGTCTGTGTCCGGGCGCACACCATGCTGAGAGATCTGGTCACCTAGGAACTTGAGTGTCGACATGGCAAAGCAACATTTGGACCTGTTCAGCTTCAGGTCATTGGCATGGACACGGCGGATTACCTGCTGAAGATGGGAAACATGCTCTTCAGGGGTCGTGGACCAGATGATGATGTCGTCCACGTACACACAAACCCCTTCAATGCCCTCGATCATCTGCTCCATGATGTGAGGGAAGATCTCCGATGCCGAGACAATGCCAAACTGCATGTGATTACAGCAGTATCTGCCAAACGGTGTGTTGAAGGTGCAGAGCCTTCTGCTGGTCTCATCCAGCTGGATTTGCCAAAATCCATGTGATGTATCTAACTTGGTGAAAAAACGTGTGTGTGCCATCTCACTGGTGAGTTCCTCCCGCTTCGGGATGGGGTAGTGTTCACGCATTATATTCTTATTGAGATCCTTGGGATCAATGCAGATGCGCAGGTCTCCCGAAGGCTTTCTGACACATACCATTGAGCTGACCCAGTCAGTCGGTTCGGTTACCTTGGAAATGATGCCCTGTTGCTGAAGATCCTTGAGCTGTGCCTTCAGGTGCTCCCTCAGTGGAGCCGGGACCCGGCGTGGCTTGGCATCAGGTCGTAGCAGAATCTTGTATCAATATGGCAGCGTGCCCATCCTGTTGAATACATCCGGATACTGAGCGAGGATGTCGTCAATGCTGGCCTGAAGATCCACATTGGAGGATGTCGGTGTGTAAACCCGCTGCACGAGGTTCAGCTGCTTGCAGGCATGAGCGCCAAGTAGGGATGCCCTGTCTGGCTTGACAATTTCAAAACGTAACTGTGCATGGGTGCACCGGTTGGAGACGAGTAGATGGCAGGATCTCAGTGCCATGATGGCATTTCCGTTGTAATCCAGGAGCCTGCAGTCTGCTGGAAGGACCTTGGGGGGCTTCTTGATGCGTTTGATATCTGCCTGTGAGAGGAGGTTGGCAGAAGCACTTGTGTCCAGCTTAAACTGGATGGAGCAGTGGTTGATCTGCATCACCGCACGCCATTCGTCCGCAGAATCCACAGCGAGGATGGATTGAATTTGTGATGAGTTGGATGTGGCATATTCACATTTGGTAATGGTGCCCACACAGTAGGCAGAGTCCAGGCATTCTTCCTCTGGATCCGTTGCGCTGCCAGGATCAGAATCCTGAAATCGTTGTTGCACACTCTGAACGCGCCGTCGTCTGAATTGGGAGCGCTGGCCCCTGACTGGTGGTGCAGACCTGCACAAGGCTGCATAGTGTCCAGGCTTCCCGCAGTTTAAACATCGCCTGCCTCTTGCAGGGCAGTGTTTCTTTAAGTGGGCGTTGCCGCAGTTTGACCACGTCATGACGTCGGGATCCTGACGCTCCGTGCGTCGTCGCACATGCACAGTGCAGTCGGCAGACGTCTGCACCTGCGCAGTATGGGTGTCGGCCGCTTTGTTATCCCGTTCGCATCGCGCATGTGTGGTGCTCCAGGAAAAGCGCGCGAAATGGCCGCTTTCATCAATGCTGAGGCGCTGCATCCGGGAGATGGCCTGCACACTCTCTGCCTCGCGGGAGGCAAGTTTCACATTTTCAGCCAATTTGTACTGGGCACAGCGATTTTTGGCGTGCTCATGCACTGTGCATGTTTCAATCGCGACTGGCAGGGTCATATGCTTGATTTTCAGTAGCTGCTCTCTCAGAGGATCAGAGTGAACGCCAAAAACGATTTGGTCTCTGATCATGGAGTCAGCAATATCACCAAAGTTGCAGGACAGCGCTAGCAGGCAGAGGTTAATTAAGAAGGAGTTGAAAGATTCATCTATACCTTGTAGACGCTGTTTGAATATGTAGCGCTCGAAGATTTCATTGGTGTCCACTTCAGAGTGACTGTCAAACTTGTCCAGGATGGTCTGAAACTTTGGCCTGTCCTGGCCTTCAGTGAAGTGAAAAAAGTTGAAGAGTTTGATGGCTTGATCACCCGCTGTTGAGAGGAGAAGCGCGATCTTCCTTGGATCAGACGCACCCACGAGGTCTGAAGCTTCGATGTACAGCAGAAACCTTTGCTTAAATGTCCGTCAGTTGGCACTGAGATTGCAGGAGGTCCTGAGATGGTGAGGAGCCAGAATCTTCTCCATGGTGCCGGGATACATTCGCTGGTCATCACGGAACAGACTGAGGTAAACCACCTAGATTAAGCAGTCTCCTGGTAGCATGTTGTGTTATGTACTCTGGGATAACACAGGCTGCAACTGGATACAGCTTTAACCAAAAGATACTCCAGACCTTGAAGTTAGTTCAATCTGATTTATTGAACCAGTAGCACAGTTCTCTATGAGTTCGACTCTGCTAACCTAAGTGTGGTTACTCTGTCTGACTGAACCAGACAAGCTCTTAGCCACGTGCTGGAGGTGTGATACTATAAATACACCCTGACTCACTCTGTAGATGTTCACGGAGCGTGAGTGCCTTGTGCCTTTTATAGTGAGATACCATCCCTAAGTGTCCTGCCTGCTCATTGGTCATGTCCTGTTCTCTGTGTTCATTAGCTGCCTGTTTGTGCCTGTCTGTATATCATTATCTGCATATCATGACAACCTGCACATCTTTGGGTTGTGGGGGTGAAACATGTAGACACGGGAAAAATGTGCAAACTCCACAGACAGTGACCTGCGGCCGGGATTGAACCGGATCCTCAGTGCTGTAGGCAGCAGTGCTAACCACTGCGCCACAGTGCCGACCAACCTCTTTCCATTTTCAAGCCATCCAGCATTAATATTCTCTTCCTTGAGAATTTTCCTCCGTAATGTCTGTTACTAGTCCATTTCCTCTGAAAATGTGCCCCAACTCTCTGCCTTTTCTTAATTATGTTCAGCAAACTTATTGGTTTGTTCACTCTCCTCAGCATACTATTTGTATCCAGTTGATCCTTTTCATTCTCCTCCAAACCTACATTTCAAAGTTATTTAGCAGGTCGGTCTCATCTTACCATAAGGTCGAAGTCTCACATCCACAGAAAGCAACATTCCTTTATAAGTCACTTTTTGAGTTATTTATTCAGCTTTCCAGTTAGCAACTATATTTTCTTACTAAATGCAGTTTTTCCTATTGCCATCTTTGTTTGTGTTCTTTGTTGCAATTTCACTCTGCAGGCATTATGCTTTCGAAACATTTGAATTCTTTCACCTGGCCCAGTTATTTTCCTTCTATGAACATATTAGTATTTTTTTGGTGATTTTTAGATATGCAATACTTTGGTTTTGTAATAATAATTTGGTTATAATAATAATAATCTTTATTGTCACAAGTAACACTGCAGTGAAGTTACAGTGAAAAGCCTTCGTCGCCGTATTCCGGCACCTGTTCGGAGGAAACCCACGCTGACACAGGGAGAATGTGCAGACTCCACACAGACAGTGACCCAAGCCGGGAATTGAACCTGGGACTTTGGAGCTATGAAGCAGTGCTTTAAAAAAAAATTTAGAGTACCCAATTATTTTTTTTTCCAATTAAGGGGCAATTTAGCGTGGCCAATCCACCTAACCTGCACATCTTTGGGTTGTGGGGGTGAAACCCACGCAGACACGGGGAGAATGTGCAAACTCCACACGGACATTGACCCAGGGCCGGGATTCGAACCCGGGTCCTCAGCGTCGCAGTCCCAGTGCTAACCACTGCCCCACATGCCGCCCCCACGAAGCAACAGTGCTGACCATTTCACCTTCATTCCAAAATGCATGGTGTTAATAGTCTATTTAATAGTTCCTGTGATCCGTCTTCTGTGCTTATTACAAGTGTGTTGTCATCTGCATATCTAACTGATGTTATCATTCACTGCCCCCAATCTTAATGCCTGGTTCTGTATTAATGCTTACTAAATCATTGCTTCTTCACAGACATTGAACAGGACTGGTGATAACCAACAACCTTGTCGAACGTCTCTCCCAATTACACATGGTTCCGACTCCCCATTGATTACTCTAGTGGGCAGCACGGTAGCATAGTGGTTAACACAATTGCTTCACAGCTCCAGGGTCCCAGGTTCGATTCCCGGCTGAGTGTGCGGAGTCTGCACATTCTCCCCGTGTCTGCGTGGGTTTCCTCCGAATGCTCCAGTTTCCTCCCACAGTCCAAAGATGTGCGAGTTAGGTGAATTGGCCATGCTAAATTGCCCTTAGTGTCCAAAAAAAAGGTTAAGTGGGGCTTACTGGGTTACGGGATTAGGGTAGATATGTGGGCTTGAGTAGGGTGCTCTGTGTGGGGGTCGGTGCAGACTCGATGGGCCGAATGGCCTCCTTCTGCACTGTAAATTCTATGATTCTATGATTCTTACTGTTGCTGTTTGTCCCACAGACAGATTTCTTCTGCTGTCATTTCCAGTCTATTCCAATATTTTTCAGCACTGTCAAAAGCTTAATCCAGTCAACCAAATCAAATGCTTATTCAAAATCTACAAACCACATACTTCTAGTGCCAACTCTAAACTGCATTCACTCCCTAATCTTATATTACCAATTGATCAGAATGCCTACAGTGCAGGAGGCCATTCAGCCCATCGGGTCTACAACGACCCTCCAAAAGAATACTCTACCTAGGCCCACTCCCGGTCCTGTCTCTGAAACCCTACGCTTTGATCGTGGCCAATCCACCTAACCTGCATATCACTGGACACTAAGGAACAATTTAGCATGGCCAATCTGAAGCAGACACTCCCAGTGCAGACTTTGGAGTTGTGAGGTTGTTGCTGTGGTGGAGAGTGGTTGATGCTGCTGCCCTCTTTCTCTCTATTTCTGCTGATGTTGCTCAGTTTGCTACCTGTTTCCAGTGTTGGATGCTGATCAGCTGCCTGGAGGAAGGAGAGGGAGGCAAGGAATGAGAGAGGAGGTGACTTCAACATCAAGATGGGAACAGAGCCCTTTGGACTGGTTGTTTGCTGGGCCTCTCAGGGCTGAGGGCCCTGCCCAGCCCGGTTCTCCCAATTATCAAATCTGCCTTTTGGCAAGGATGAAGCCTTCCTTATTCCATCAGGTGTGCTTGTTCCAGGACAGGGGGGGTCCAGTAGACAGTGTTTTTTGCTGAGCTCCACACAGGCTGAAAACCCCATACACCAGTGGCTTCTTTCTGCAGGGAGGAGGTCGGATTCCATTGAGTTGTTATGCCAGGGTGGGAGCACGGACTGTGTTTTTGCTGAGGCCTACTCGGGCTGAAGATCTCACGAACCAGCGCTTACTTACATTGGTTTGGTCGACCTAGGGTGGGAGCAAGGGGTGTGTTTTTGCTGGGTCCCATCCTGGGCTGAAGATCTGCTTTTATTCCCCTATCCTCTCACACTCCAGATTCACAGCAGCCTCTTGTATGTATGGGAAGGTCGTGTTTTTCCTGAGGGCCGAGTGGGCTCATGGTGGGCGGGACCTATGTGGCGGTGGAGCCTCTTGAGGCCACCGCCGAGAGTGTTATCCTTTACAAGTCCCGCCCTACCTCCCTACGGAGCTCTTCCTCACCCTACCGAGGTGGCGCCGCTCTCTCTTGGCCTAAAGGATACCCCTCTCAGACATCTACTCCGTCTGGCGGCAGGCTGTCGTCTGCTTGGCCCGGGAAGAGGTATTAGAGGGGGGATTCAAAGTCTCCCAATCAAGCGGAGATTTTCCATACATTTTGGTCTGCGGATGGCCTGTGGTACCATGCCTGCTCGAAGTTGGGCATGTGCGAACGAACTGCGCCGCCTCCAAGGCCACCACGGACACCAACGTGGCCGCGGCTGGCACCGCTGCCCCCTCCACTGACATTGCCGCCCTATCCCCACGACGGGACACCATGCTAGTGCCTACCAACCAATTGGCTGCCGGCAGGCCCATAAGAAGGCGAGACACAGGTTGGCTCAAGACACCCCCGACCCTGCCGGCCTAGGGAACCCGCATCCCAGAACTCCGACTTGGTTGCTACTGAAAAATCTTGCCCCGCGGACGCTCCACCTCATCTGGGACGCATTGATGACTCGGCACTGGGACCGGCGTCGCTACAGCATGGGTCAACAAAGCGATGCACGTTACCCCAATCTGACGCGTAGATCAGCGAAGTTGCGTCCCCGGGTGCAGACTGTCGAGGGAAGGGGGCGATGCAAGGATGGAGGTTTCCTCGGAGCAGACCACCCCTCATAAGCGGCGCTATTCCTTCGACGGGGGAAGAAAAACATCAAGACCCCCACCCCCGATGCGGAGAGGGTGTCACACTGAACCCTTCAACATCACACCCCGCCCCCGCAGAAAAACTGAAAAGGTGGATCATATATTCACCCCTGAGCTGCCGCAGCTCACCGAGCAGGATGCCTCGGTGCTGGTTGTGAGCGGGACTCCCGAGGGCTTGTTCCACCCGATGCAATTTTGAACCCAGTGGCGTTCGTTTTCACAATGCCAGCAGCTCTCTGACCTTAGGGTCATTGGGCAGCGTTGGAGTGCCCCCCCTCTCCACCCCAGCCTCTGAGCGCTTCCATCTCCATCTATTCCCGGATCTGTCCGGTGACCCGGCGTCGCGAGAGGAGCGGGGATCTGAGCCTCCCTCTGCTCATTTTTCTGAGAGGAGCCTGGGAGGAACCCATCTGTGGATGATCGGGGGTGGGATCATGGCAGACCCAGGGTTAATTGGTGGGTAGGTGCCGGCTACCACACTCAATGTGGCGGGGACTCGGTTCCAGAAGGCGACGGCCCAGCGGAGGATAGCTGCTCTGTGGGGGGCGCGGGAGATGATTTTGAGTCCATCTGCAGTGAGGATATGGACTCCCTCATGCCCGACACTGAGTCGCCCCTCATTCCCCTGAGGGACACTCTGGCATTTTCTATATGCCAATCACAGTTGCCGGAACAGAGTGCAGCTAGCCCTCGACCAGTGGTCGCTCATGGCACTGCTCATTAGGTCTTCTCCTGCCTACGCAAAAGAGGCAGGAGACACAGACGTGACTGAGCAGGTCTGGTTGAAGTCTTTCCTCGCCAGACTCCACAGAGGGCGAAAGGGCACGTGTTCCTCTGCTCCCTCCAAGCACTAAAAAGGTGATGGCAAAGCTGGCACTTTCCTGCTGACATGGAGGTGACCATAGCCCGCCTCAACATCAATGGCAACAGGGACGTACTCCGCAGATTCCAGAACTTCTTGGTCCTCCGGGATGGGAAATATGTGGCGGAGTCAAGAACCCACACAGCTCCAGGAGATAAAGCCACGTGGCTCCTGGAGTGGCGGGGGGGTGTCTACATGAATCACCTGACCTCATGTTTAGGCTGGGTGGCTATCTGTTGGCCCCACATTTGCAGCCGGAAATCATGGGGGTCAAGGAGCCAGTGCCCAGGCCGGTTGCTGCACCCGACAGTCTGGGAGGGGGGGTGTTACTTCACTTTGTGAATGTCAACACTCCCCAGGCTGGCCAGCAGCAGACGACTTTCTTCAAGCAAGTGTCCACTCATCTTGGCACCATCGCTGCAGACGAGTGCATTGTCCTGGCTGGCGGGGGGGGGGGGGGCTCCTTTGAGACAAAGGACCGCCTTGGTACCCACTGCAGCTCTCCTGCGGTGGTGACATTAAGGAACCTGCGTGGGTTCTTTGGCTTGGTGGACGTCTGGCAGACTCTCCATCCTGACTCCAATGTCTTCACCTTTGTGAGGCCTGGGGTTGGAGCATCCAGAATACACCACCTCTACATTTCCAG
The DNA here is from genome assembly GCF_047496885.1 of Scyliorhinus torazame. Lineage (NCBI taxonomy): Eukaryota > Metazoa > Chordata > Chondrichthyes > Carcharhiniformes > Scyliorhinidae > Scyliorhinus > Scyliorhinus torazame. Next base: position 101,756,589 of record NC_092709.1, read on the forward strand.
GACGTACCTGCCCCGCATCCCAATGACCTCTTTTCAGCAGGTGCCGTGCTCGGACCACTGTCCGGTGTGGGCAGCGCTCACCTTGTCTTGTGCTCAGTCGCGGTCCACTTACTGGCACTTTAACAACCTGCTGCTGGAGGTCAAGCAGTTCCGGGGCTTGTTTCATCGCTTCTGGAGTGACTGGAGAAGGAAGCAGGGAGGCTTCCCCTCCTTGAGGCTATGGTGGGACATGAGCAAGACTCATGTGCGTACCTTCTGTCAGGAGTATGCAAGGAGGTCGACAAAGAAGCGGAAATCCAGGGTCGAGGAGTTGGAGGAGGTGCTCGATCTGAGTCACATCTCGGTCAGCTCGATGAGGACCTGTCCCTGTGGCTGGTGTACAGAGAGAAGAAGGGAGCGCTGTGGGTCCTTCAACTGGTTGGGTCCCGTGGCGCATATATGAGGTCGCGGATCCAGATCCTCACGGACATGGACTGTGGCTCCCCCTTCTTCTGCTCGCTGGAAAAAAGACAAAGGGTCTGTCAGCAGCTCCTTACGCTGCTGGCCGATGATGGGCCCCTCGTTTTGGATCCGGAAGAGATCAGAGCCCAAATTTGAAACATCTATAGCGCCCTTTTCTTCATGGAGCCATCCAGCGAGGATGCTTGCAGAGTTTTGTGGGAGGACCTGGAGTGTGCCTGTAGGCTTGATACTCCTCGACAGCCGGTCCAGGGGTAAAACCCCAGGGCTGGGCGGGCTGACCGTGGAGTTCTTCAGGGCATTCTGGGACGCCCTGGGAATCGGCTACGCGGGGTCCAGGGGAAAGTATCGTGACTGGGAAGATGCCCCTCTCATGGCGCAGGACCACCATTAATAATATTAATAATAATCGCTTATTGTCGCTAGTAGACTTCAATTAAGTTACTGTGAAAAGTCCCTAATCGCCATATTTTGGCGCCTGTTCGGGGAGGCCGGTACGGGAATTGAACCCGCGCTGCTGGCATTGTTCTGCATTACAAGCCAGCTGTTTAGTCCACTGTGCTAAACCAGCCCCTTATCCTGCTTCCAAAGAGGGGGGATATCCGCCACCTTAAATCTTAAATACTGATGACTGGTCTCCCTCCTCAGCAATGGATTACAAGATCTTCACCAAGGTGATGTGTTTGTGTGCTGGACCACATGAACCACCCTGACCAGTCCTACACGGTCAAGGGCTGCACAATCCATGACAACATCCATCTGGTCAGGGACATGGTCCACCATTCCCAGAGGGCTGGTCTGTCGAGCGCCTTCCTGTCCATTGATCAGGAGAAAGCGTTCAACAGGGTGGACCACAAACATTTGGGTTTGGGATGCATTTCATCACCCGGATCCGACTTCTGTACACTGCCGCAGAGTGTCTCGTTAAGGTTAACGGGTCCCTGACTACGCCTCTTTGCTTTGGGAGAGGACTGAGTCAGGGCTTCCCCTTGTCTGGCCAACTCTATTCTATTTGCGTGGAGTCTTTTCTGCACCTCCTGTGGAGGAGGTTGTCGGGACTGGTTCTGCATGGGCTGGGAATTGGGGTGGTTTTCTCGGCTTACGCTGATTACGTGCTCCTTATGTTCACTGACCCTGTTGTCCTGCGGAGGATGCAAGAGTGACAGGCTGTGTACTCTGCCATATCCCCTGCCAGGTTCAACTGGGCCAAGTGTTCTGGACTTCTGGTCAGTCCGTGGCAGATGGACCCCCTCCCAGAGGACCAAGGCCTTTCACCTGGAGTAGGACCAATCTCCTCTACTTGGTAGTCCATCTTTGCCTCGCTGAGGAATCCTGGCTGGCTAACTGGCAGGAGCTGGAGGCCAAGGTCACCAATCGCTTGAGACACTGGACAGGACTGCTCTGAGTGCTGCCTTACAGGGGTCGAATTCTCATCATAAACCAGCTGATAGCTTCCATGTTGTGCTACCGGCTGGTCACTTTGACCCCTCCCACTGACTTGTCATAAAGCTCCAGAGAATGCTTGTAGAGTTCTTCTGGGTCAAGAGATTGAGGGTCTCTGCTGAGGTTCTGAGCCTTCCGCTTAGGGAGGGTGACCAGATGATGGTGTGTCTTTGCACCCAGGTGGCACCATTCCACCTTCAGACCCTGCAGCGATACCTTTATGTTGGGTGACAGCGTCCCCTCTAAGATAGAGTGCCCTGGTGACGCAGTTCTTCCGCCTGAATTATGACGTGCCCTCCGTGCCTTTTCACACAGCCTGAATTACGACATGCAGCTACTGTTCATAGATCTGCGGGTCTTTGTTACCTTCTGCAGGTGCTGCCTGTCTATTACCAGGACCTGCTCAAAGTCTGGAACACGGTTGCTTCGCGCCGCAGCTCCCTCCCATCAGGAGTGGTGGTTGTCATCAGGGAGCCGCTACTCAGGAATCTGTACCTTCACCAATACCATTTCAAGTGGCTGGTGGAGGAGTGAGCTGTGGCTGCTGGGTTAACTGGGATCGGGGACGTGCTGGGTGGCGGAGAAGTGGGCTGGATGACACCCCACGAGTGGTTTGTACACTTTTCCTCCTTTTTCACCCCCCGCAACGAACAACTCCTCAAACAATGTCACGAATATCCCCCACCTTTTCTCAAACTCTCTGCTGAGCTCCTTAGCTCATATTTTATCTTTTCCAACTGCATGAAGTCGTACAGGTCACCCAACCAGGCCGCTACTCCCGGTGGCGATATTGACTGCCACTCCAGTATATGTCCCACAATCCTAGCCATCTCGTGGAAATGCCCTCCGCGACTTTTCGCACGGCGCAGAGGGGTTTCGCAGAGGGGTTTCCTGTGTGGGCTGCTGCTGCACCCCTTCACCTCCTTACCCTCGCCCGTCGTCCGGACACGCCATGACGTGCCTTGTTGCAGTCCGACAGCGGAGGTCCCCACTGGAGGTCCCTCTATGGAGGAGTCCTCTCCCTCAATCTTGGGGAACTGGGGTGGAAGGTGTTGCATGCAGCAGTGCCGTACAATCACCGATTGCACTGGTTCACGGACTCCCAAGAAGCCTGCCATTTTTGCGGCCTTGTGGAGTCCGTGGACCACGTCTATGTTATGTGTTTAGGCTGCACTCTCTTTTTAGTCTTTTTTCAAATCTTTTGTTGAAGTTTTGTTTGCACTTCAGACCCATGCTCCTGATCTGCGGGCACCTGGTGCGGAGAGGGGCAGGGAAAGCAGAGGACCTCCTTGTGAACCTGCTCCTGGGCCTGTCGGAGCACGCCATTTTTAGGTCCAGGCAGCGGGCGACCGAGGGGGCATCCAGCCAGACTGTCTGCCTCTCTTCCGTGGCTATATTCGTGGCCGGGTGTCCCTAGAAAGGGAGCATGCAGTGTCCACGGGCACCATTGAGCCTTTTGTGCTGGGTGGGCATTGCCGGGGTTGGGGTGCTTTATTGACCCCTTTAATTGCAATCTCATTTGATGTTTTTAAGTTTCCATTGATCTTTGTTACATTCGGGCAGTGCCCCTAACAGGAGTGGCCATTTTCGCTTTGGCCCTAATTTCTTTCCTTTCTTCTATTTTGTGGGTGGACCTCAAAAGAATGGCCAATCCACCTAACCGGCACATCTTTGAAATTGTGCTCTGTATACTAAGGTCTATGTCATTAATATATATCAGGAAAAGCCAGAATCCCAACACCTGGAAAACTCAACTACACATCTAACTCCGGCCCAAAATAAATCCTTTACCCACTTGCTGTCTCCTGTCACTCAGCCAATTTTGTGTCCATGTTGCTATGATATAAATGCAAGTATTTATTTTCTTTCTTTTAGTCCTGCGTTGGAGTGTTAGCCTATATCATGTGTCAAGTCTTTGGACTGTAATATGACCTAACAAGATATATGTGCACATCGAGTGGCGTGCAACTTTAAGCGGAACTCGCCGCTTCAAGTCTCATCCACCTTTATCACCTCCAGATTCAACAGCCCGGCCTCACAGCTTCTATGAAATAATACAATCTCAAACTCTGCTGCCCATATTTGCTGATCCCCTGTTTTTAAGAAAAAAATTACATTTGCTCCTAATCTCCCAATGAATCAAATGTGTGTTTAAATCCCTCGACAGCTCACCGTCCGTCAGACGCTTGTCCTATTTTAGTCCTGACGAACGTTCAAACGGCTTTTGAATCACACTTTTCTCTTTTACAGATGCGATGAATCTAGTATGTAATGGCGAAATAATCCGTTTTATTTGCTGTTTTATTGTTTTAGTTGAGTCGGCCCCTTTGTTTAAAAAGACTACGCTTACTTAATTGCGATTTACCAAAGTAAACGTCCACGAAGTTCGCACGATTTGACATTAAGGTTGCGCAAGTCTGCCCACGCAGCAGATGGCGCTGCCATTGATTCATAGCGAACTTGCAGGGCGGCTGCTCCGTGAGCTCCCCCTTCTCCGTCCTTGCACTCTTTGAACTCCCATCTCCAACCACCAGCGCACACCTTCATCGTTACCTGTTGGTCACACCTGGGCTGCGTGCTGGCCAATCCCTGGGTGGCGCACATGCGCAGTAGCCCTCCCTCTCGCGAGCTGCCCCCGACTGGCGCGCGTACAGTCGGAAGCTCGAGCTCGCTGCTTTGACGCTGTCATGGCGGCGCGAGGCTGAGACGAACGAGGAAAATAATCCAGTCGTTAGTCCGCGCGCGAGATACCGACGGTCGTTTTCGAAGGCGAGCGCGACACTGCACGAGCAGCGAAATTGGCAGCCCCCCCCCCCCCCCAAGGGCGAGACAGAGCAGCCGTGTCTCTCTACAGCCCGAGCAGGCTTATGTGGCCACCTGACCCGAGCCTGGATTCAAGTTGAACTTGTCTGTCGGTGGCTGTTTTCTCGCATATTCCGTCTCTTTCCCTCCTGTGGGGAAAATCGCCATGTCCAAAGAGGATGGAAACCCGCAGCTCGCGGACTCCGAGGGAGGCCAACCCGCGCCGGCACCAGGGGAGCAGGCGGCGGACGAGGGTCATGTTTCTCTCCCCTCCACCACCAAAACCTCGCCGGCTGGTGATGCGGCTGTTTCCCTGGGCCTCAACCCCCCTGTACCTATTCGAGGGATCCGGATGAAATTCGCCGTGTTGCAAAGTCTTTTGCAAGCCGGTGAAGTGACCAATCGAGACATGGTGGAAACCATATTTAACCTGGTAAGAGACAGCGTCCGCTGTAACACCAATTCCTCATTCACAGCCACTCACTCCACACATGGTCACTTGCAACCAACGCAACGCTTTCATTTTTACATTTTAGAACTGTGCGTTTGATATTTGAGAAGTTTCATTTTGCTTAATCGCCTTGTAACAATGAACTTTAAAATGATTCGAGGTTGAAAGTTTTGACGGAGACACAGCCTGACCTTGTCACCTGTCTTCCGTACAGCGCACCGAGGTGGGGATACTTGCAGCATTCCTGGCTTTGATCTGAGTTTTCGAACTGCATTTTTGCATGTATGAAGGGTGGGCCGATTATTCGATAAGGTTCTGCCCGCGGCCTAAAATGTGAGCACCTGATGTCGGTTGGTTTGTGAGAAATGTGGACGCGGAAGTGAAATTACAAACGCGCGACCACATCAGACTCCGGTATTTCGGCATCAGGTAATATTGGGGTGCGCTGGGAAAGCGCCTCGTCACTAATGGGTCCAATTTGAAGGGGAAAGTGAGAGATATTTTTAACATATCTATTTAGTGCTGTATTTTAGGTTGCATATACACCAATATACCTGTGCTTTCGTAATAAATTATGCAACGCAGTTGCATGTTTCACTCAAGTAAAAGTTATTTTCTAGTGCCGCAGCTATTTTGTTTTCCAGTGTTAGGGTAGAATTGATTTGGCACCGCGATTACTTCCCAGCAAGCACATGGAAAGTAAAAAAATGTTAATGTTAAATAAATCACCCGTGTTAGGTTACGTAAGGCAAAATTGTGATAGTTAATGCGGCTGAGATCTCTCTTTTGCTTTTTGGGGGATACGAGTACACTGATACAGATATAGGTCACTGGTACAGAAAGTCATAGGTTTCAATTTGGATCAAGGGTGTTACTTGATAAAAGAAAACTGGAGTGTTACAATTTCCATTGTGCTAATTGCTAGAAATATACAAATTTAATGGGAAATGAATAATTATGTTAAACGTTTTGCATTGTTTAATAAAGATTTGCATTATAGTCTTCAATTTTGCAGAAAAATGTAACAATGTTGACATTTCAGGAAACATTAATTGTTGCTTTCAGTATAGGTGACAGCTTAGAAAAGCGCACAAAGAATTAACATATCACTTTATGCACGTCTTCACTAATGCACCAGTCAGTGCAATACATAGGACACCCCATTTTGCCTGTTAGTTAAATGTCTTGAGTGAACCCCAGTCAGTGTACCAGAATCTGGCTCATTGTAACTGGAATTACAGTATTACATATTAGAAAATGAGAAAAAATCCATCCTACGAAATGAAACATATTGAAACAAATCAAGTTCAAACTTATTCTAAATTCTTGGAACTAGTTTCATAATGCGTGGATCAGGAATATATTTAGATTGTAACTTCTGCACAGTGCGAATATCGGTTTCAGAGACACAAAAGCAGCTTCTGTTGAAGCATCAACCAATTTGGTGGAACCATCATTCATTGAGATATGGTGTATATCCATGTTTCGGTCAGGTCGGTTGTGATAATGTGCATTCTCATTTTATGACTTGCTATTCGGCACAGTGCTTATGAGTCACAATACCTGCTTCCCAACAGAGGCTCAAATCTGCTCGTCAGTTGTCTAATGACCACTTGCTGATTATCATTCCAGAGCCTTGAGTGAAAAATCAAGGCTGACTCTTCAGTGCTGTATCAAGGGAGCACTGCAGCGTGGGAAGTGCCATCTTTTGGATGAGATGTTAAATGTTGGCCCTCTCAAGCGAACTTAAAACATCAATGGTGCTATTTTGAAGAAGAGCTGGGGAGTTCTCTCTGATCTTCCTGGGCTGTATTTAAACCTCAAACAATGTCATAAACTGGTTAACTGGTCACTGTCGTATTGATGCTTGTGAGAGCTTGCTGTGTGCAAAAATGACTGTACTTCAAGATTGCTTTATTGGCTGTAAAGGACTTTAGGATGTCCTGAAGTTGTGAAAGGCATTAATAGTTCTTTCTTCCCTTCCTTTCTGGGGTTTATTTTTTGAAATAAATTTAGAGTACCCAATTTTTTTTTTCCCAATTAAGGGGCAATTTAGCATGGCCAACTTGCCGATCCTGCACATCGTTTTAGGTTCAAGGGATGGGACCCACGCAGATATGGGGAGAATGTGCAAGCTCCACACGGGCAGTGACCCGGGGCCTGGATCAAACCTGGGTCCTTGGTGCCGTGAGGTAGCAGTGCTAACCACTGGCCCACCGTGCTACCCCTATCTTTCTGGGGTTTAATGGGATCTCTGAGGTAGGGCTGTTAGCTTGATGGAAGTTCAGAACAAGGCCAATACCCTGTTGCAGACACGATGTTCCAATATTTGAGCCAAACCAAGTTATGCGGAGCAGATCAACTGAAATTTTGATTGACTAACCAGATTGTCTTGCTAATGTAGGGGCTTGGAACAGCTTCATGTGTCAACACTTTCCCATTGGGAGGCTGGTCCTCATGGAAATAACGGTGGGAATTGCATTTGATTCGTTGGTTAAACTCCAGCTGTATAATAAGTTAGTGCCAGAGGCTGACTTCCAATGAAACACTCAGCACTGCAGCGCGGGGCCCTGACCAATGTGGAGGCCCCATATGGAAAGTTGGTCTCTCCTTTAGAGACAACAGTTTTCCAGATGTTGCGAGGTAGTGGAGACTTCGAGCAGTTCAGACATAGATCTCCTGAATTTGGTGAAAAGTTTCTGAACTTCCATTGAGTAAAGGTGCAAAGCAGTAGCCAGATTTCTGGTACTTGGTCTGGCGGACAACCTGAGGCAAAAGTGAGGTAGGCAACCTAAAGTTGGGGTGCGTGTCTGCAAAGTCTTCAGCAAGGTGATAAGAAGGCGCTGGCAAATGTTCATTAAGGGGAGGTGGGTGACTCGACCTCCAGGCCAAGGCTGAGGAGGACGGATGGCCAACCAACCAAAAAGAATAGAGACCAAAAAGCCAGATAACTAGCAGCCAGGCAGGAGCAGACATGGTCACCGAGGCACGAGGCCCAGCCACCCGAGCGAGATCCTAGAGGTGAGCAGAACAGCAGTTGGAGGTGTGAAGAAGGCCAGGCAAGCGCTGGCATCGTGTCTCAAGCAATTGGGGAGCAGAAGCCATCGGGAGTGGGGCCACCCGATCAGAGCCAGAGGACAACCAGGCAGGGCGGAGTGTGAGAAGGCGGGACAGCAACCAACATATATCTCATTGTTTTGGCACGTTGAATTTTCTGCTGTTTTTGGTGTCAGTCATTTCTCTCTGATCGATTGTGGTGTATTTTATGATACGTGGCTTTCATTGACCATCCATCGGCATCACAGGATGAACTCGGGCTCACTCTCTCACTAATTCTTTTCACAATTTCCGAAGACAACCACCCCACCACCAACTCAAGTTTTGTTTAATTTGTCACTGCTTCTGAAGATTTATTCGTGAATCATTGAAATCAAGGTGAATCATCCCCAGTCAATAATAACAGACACTATGAATCTGGAAGTGAAAAACACAGGAAGTTGAAAGAGAGGCAAGAGGATGAAGCTCGGCAAAAAGACAGTTTGGAGGTCTGAATTATTGAGCAGAGCCCAAACTGCACAACAGCATCCACAAAAAATTTGGTGACTTCAACCTGACGATTTCCAGACATAACGCATCTCAAAAACGTGAACAAGATGTGGACTCTGAAATGGGAATGGAACTACAAGATACTGCTCAAGCTCCTTATTCTTCTGCTGCTGAAGTGAGGGAAGGTGTTTCCTTCTGGCCAAAATCTATTCTACTGGGTATGGATAGAACATTTTATAATAAATACACCAAAGAACATAGGTAACATGGAACATCCGGCATTCGAGGCCGAAAGCAGTTTCTAAGTCTTTGTGAGTCCCATATTTCGAGGTGAAGAGAAATTGGTTGATTTCGCTTTTCTGGAAATCTCTTAAGGATTGGATTGGATTGGATTTGTTTATTGTCACGTGTACCGAGGTACAGTGAAAAGTATTTTTCTGCGAGCAGCTCAACAGATCATTAAGTACATGAGAAGAAAAGAGAATAAAAGAAAATACATAATAGGGCAACACAACATATACAATGTAACTATAAAGGCACTGGCATCGGATGAAGCATACAGGGTGTAGTGTTAATGAAATCTGTCCATAAGAGGGTCATTTAGGAGTCTGGTGACAATGGGGAAGAAGCTGTTTTTGAGTCTGTTCGTGCGTGTTCTAAGACTTCTGTATCTCCTGCCTGATGGAAGAAGTTGGAAGAGTGAGTGAGCCGGGTGGGAGGGATCTTTGATTATACTGCCCGCTTTCCCCAGGCAGCGGGAGGTGTAGATGGAGTCAATGGATGGGAGGCAGGTTCGTGTGATGGACTGGTCTGTGTTCACGACTCAAGTTTCTTGCGGTCCTGGGCCGAGCAGTTGCCATACCAGGCTGTGATGCAGCCTGATAGGATGCTTTCTATGGTGCATCTGTAAAAGTTGGTAAGAGTCAATGTGGACATGCCGAATTTCCTTAGTTTCCTGAGGAAGTATAGGCGCTGTTGTGCTTTCTTGGTGGTAGCGTCGACGTGGGTGGACCAGGACAGATTTTTGGAGATGTGCACCCCGAGGAATTTGAAACTGCTAACCATCTCCACCTCGGCCCCGTTGATGCTGACAGGGGTGTGTACAGTACTTTGCTTCCTGAAGTCAATTACCAGCTCTTTCGTTTTGCTGGCATTGAGGGAGATATTGTTGTCGCTACACCACTCCACTAGGTTCTCTATCTCCCTCCTGTATTCGGACTCATCGTTATTCGAGATCCGGCCCACTATGGTCGTATCGTCAGCAAACTTGTAGATGGAGTTGGAACCAAGTTTTGCCACGCAGTCGTGTGTGTACAGGGAGTAGAGTACGAAGTCTTACAACACCAGGTTAAAGTCCAACAGGTTTGTTTCGATGTCACTAGCTTTCGGAGCGCTGCTCCTTCCTCAGGTGAATGAAGAGGTCTGTTCCAGAAACACATATATAGACAAATTCAAAGATGCCAAACAATGCTAGGAATGCGAGCATTAGCAGGTGATTAAATCTTTACAGATCCAGAGATGGGGTAACCCCAGGTTAAAGAGGTGTGAATTGTCTCAAGCCAGGACAGTTGGTAGGATTTTGCAGGCCAGATGGTGGGGGATGAATGTAATGTGACATGAATCCCAGGTCCCGGTTGAGGCCGCACTCATGTGTGCGGAACTTGGCTATAAGTTTCTGCTCGGCGATTCTGCGTTGTCGCGGGTCCTGAAGGCCGCCTTGGAGAACGCTTACCTGGAGATCAGAGGCTGAATGCCCTTGACTGCTGAAGTGTTCCCCGACTGGAAGGGAACATTCCTGCCTGGTGATTGTTGCGCGATGTCCGTTCATTCGTTGTCGCAGCGTCTGCATGGTCTCGCCAATGTACCACGCTTCGGGACATCCTTTCCTGCAGCGTATGAGGTAGACAACGTTGGCCGAGTCGCACGAGTATGTACCGCGTACCTGGTGGGTGGTGTTCTCACGTGTAATAGTGGTATCCATTTTGATGATCTGGCACGTCTTGCAGAGATTGCCATGACAGGGTTGTGTGGTGTCGTGGTCACTGTTCTGAAGATTGGGTAGTTTGCTGCAAACAATGGTTCGTTTGAGGTTGCGCGGTTGTTTGAAGGCAAGTAGTGGGGGTGTGGGGATGACTTTGGCAAGATGTTCATCGTCATCAATGACGTGTTGAAGGCTGTGAAGAAGATGACGTAGTTTCTCCGCTCCGGGGAAGTACTGGACGACGAAGGGTATTCTGTCGGTTGTGTCCCATGTTTGTCTTCTGAGGAGGTCGGTCCGGTTTTTCGCTGTGGCGCGTTGGAACTGTCGATCGATGAGTCGAGTGCCATATCCCGTTCGTACGAGGGCATCTTTCAACGTCTGTAGATGTCTGTTACGCTCCTCCTCGTCTGAGCAGATCCTGTGTATACGGAGTGCTTGTCCATAGGGGATGGCTTCTTTAATGTGTTTAGGGTGGAAGCTGGAGAAGTGGAGCATGAGGTTATCCGTGGGTCTGCGGTAAAGCGAAGTGCTGAGGTGACCGTCCTTGATGGAGACGAGTGTGTCCAAGAATGCAACTGATTTTGGAGAGTAGTCCATGGTGAGTCTGATGGTTGGATGGAACTTATTAATGTCATCGTGTAGTCGTTTCAGTGATTCTTCGCCGTGGGTCCAAAGGAAAAAAATGTAATCGATGTATCTGGTGTATAACATCGGTTGAAGGTCCTGTGCGGTGAGTAGGTCCTGTTCAAACTTGTGCATGAAGATGTTGGCGTATTGGGGTGCGAATTTGGTCCCCATGGCTGTTCCGTGCGTCTGGATGAAGAACTTGTTGTCGAAGGTGAAGACGTTGTGATCCAGAATGAAGCGGATGAGTTGCAGAATTGCGTCTGGAGATTGGCAGTTGTCGGTGTTGAATACTGAGGCTGTTGCAGCAATGCCGTCGTCATGGGGGATGCTGGTGTAGAGTGCCGAGACGTCCATTGTGACGAGAAATGTTCCTGGTTCAACTGGTCCATGGGTGCTGAGTTTCTGTAGGAAGTCCGTCGTGTCGCGACAGAAGCTGGGCGTACCTTGTACAATGGGTTTCAAGATGCCCTCGATGTAGCCAGAGAGGTTCTCACACAGGGTCCCATTGCCTGAAACGGTAGGGCGGCCTGGTGTGTTGGCCTTACGTATTTTTGGGAGGCAGTAGAGATCTCCAATGCGGGGAGTACGTGGGCTGAGAGCACGTAGGGTGCTCTGAAGATCTGGATCCAAGGTCTTGATCAGTCTGTTAAGTTGGCGGATGTGTTCCTTGGTCGGATCTGCGGGTAACTGTCTGTAGTGTTCTTGGTTGTTCAGTTGTCGGTATACTTCTTTGCAGTAGTCCGTTCTGTTCAGTACGACGTTCAGGGAGTAGAGTAGGGGGCTAAGTACGCAGCCTTGCGGGGCGCCGGTGTTGAGGACTATTGTGTTGTTAATTCTTACTGATTGTGGTCTGTTGGTCAGAAAATCGAGGATCCAGTTGCAGAGTGGGGAGCCAAGTCCTAGGTTTTGGAGCTTTGATATGAGCTTGGCTGGGGTTATGGTGTTGAAAGCGGAGCTGTAGTCAATAAATAGGAGTCTAATGTAGGAGTCCTTGTTTTCGAGATGCTCTAGGGATGAGTGTAGGGCTAGGGAAATGGTGTCTGATGTGGACCGGTTGCAGCGGTATGCGAATTGCAGTGGATCAAGGCGTTCTGGGAGTATGGAGGTGATGCGCTTCATGATCAACCTCTCGAAGCACTTCATTACGACTGAAGTCAGGGCCACTGGTCGGTAGTCGTTGAGGCATGTTGCCTGGTTCTTCTTTGGTACCGGTATGATGGTGGCCTTCTTGAAGCAGGTGGGGACCTCGGAGTGGAGTAGGGACAGGTTAAAGATGTCCGTGAATACCTCTGCCAGCTGGTCCGCCCAGGCTCGGAGTGCACGACCAGGAATCCCGTCTGGGCCCGTCGCCTTCCGAGGGTTCACTTTCAGGAAGGCAGTCAACTGTTATGTTTTCAAATTTATTCCCTGATCCTAGTAATGGGAAACAATCATTTGTCGATGGGTACTCGAACTGAGAAACGTTGGAAGAGATATTGTTTAAAAAAAAAATAAAAAATTAGGAGTACCCAATTCTTTTTTTTCCAATTAAGGGGCAATTTAGTGTGGCCAATCCACCTAACCAGCACATCTTTTTGGGTTGTGGGGGTGAAACCCACGCAGACACGGGGAGAATGTACAAACTCCACACGGGCAGTGACCTAGGGCCGGGATTCAATCCCGGGTCGTCAGCGCCGTAGTCCCAGTGCTGACCACTGTGCTGCCCGGAAGAGAGATTGCTGATCATGAAACTTCCAAAAGTCATATAAAGGCTGTGTGTACATTGTTCAAATATGTAAATTATCTGGAAGAATTGATTGTGTTATCAGCTCAGTTTGAAAAGGAGAGTTCTTTCTAGAGGAAAGTGCTGAGGTGTGTTGCCGCAGTCAAACTGCTGCCTTCCTTGGGACTACCTCCGAAGAGGACATGATGAGTCATCAGTGTCAAATTGAGGTAATTTTGCATCCTAGCTTGAATATCTCGGTAAATTCGAGTTTCTCTACTTTTCAAATGCCCTTTATCAATATTGTGGCTCAGGGAAGGCCAACGTTTTAACGTACAGAACCTACGATGATTACTTCACTATAATAGTAAGAAGTTTTACAACACCAGGTTAAAGTCCAACAGGTTTGTTTCGATTTCATTCGCTTTCGGAGCGCTGCTCCTTCCTCAGGTGAATGAAGAGGTATGTTCCAGAAACATATATATAGACAGATTCAAAGATGCCAGACAATGCTTGGAATGTGAGCATTAGCAGGTGATTAAATCTTTACAGATCCAGAGATGGGGTAACCCCAGGTTAAAGAGGTGTGAATTGTGTCAAGCCAGGACAGTTGGTAGGATTTCGCAGGCCAGACGGTGGGGGATGAATGTCATGCGACATGAATCCCAGGTCCCGGTTGAGGCCGCACTCGTGTGCGGAACTTGGCTATCAACTTCTGCTTGGCGATTCTGTGTTGTCGCGTGTCCTGAAGGCCGCCTTGGAGAACGCTTACACGGAGATCAGAGGCTGAATGCCCTTGAGTGCTGAAGTGTTCCCCGACTGGAAGGGAACATTCCTGCCTGGTGATTGTCACACGATGTCCGTTCATTCGTTGTCGCAGCGTCTGCATGGTCTCGTCAATGTACCACGCTTCGGGACATTCTTTCCTGCAGCGTACGAGGTAGACAACATTGGCCGAGTTGCACGAGTATGTACCGCGTACCGGGTGGGTGGTGTTCTCACGTGTAATGGTGGTATCCATGTCGATGGTCTTGCAGAGATTGCCATGGCAGGGTTGTGTGGTGTCGTGGTCACTTTTCTGAAGACTGAGTGGTTTGCTGCAAACAATGGTTTGTTTGAGGTTGTGCGGTTGTTTGAAGGCAAGTAGTGGGGGTGTGGGGATGACCTTGGCAAGATGTTCACCTTCATCGATGACATGTTGAAGGCTGTGAAGAAGATGACGTAGTTTCTCCGCTCTGGGAAAGTACTGGACGACGAAGGGTATTTCTGTCGGTTGTGTCCCATATTTGTCTTCTGAGGAGGTCGGTGCGGTCTTTTGCTGTGGCGCGTTGGAACTGTCGATCGATGAGTCGAGCGTCATATCCCGTTCGTACGAGGGCATCTTTCAACGTCTGTAGATGTCTTGTTACGCTCCTCCTTGTCTGAGCAGATCCTGTGTATACGGAGAGCTGGTCCATAGGGGATGGCTTCTTTAATGTGTTTAGGGTGGAAGCTGGAGAAGTGGAGCATCGTGAGGTTATCCGTGGGTTTGCGGTAAAGCGAAGTGCTGAGGTGACCATCCTTGATGGAGACGAGTGTGTCCAAGGATGCAACTGATTTTGGAGCGTAGTCCATGGTGAGTCTGATGGTTGGATGGAACTTATTGATGTCATCGTGTAGTCGTTTCAGTGATTCTTCGCCGTGGGTCCAAAGGACAAAAATGTCATCGATGTATCTGGTGTATAACGTTGGTTGAAGATCCTGTGCGGTGAGTAGGTCTTGTTCAAACTTGTGCATGAAGATGTTGGCTTATTGGGGTGCGAATTTGGTCCCCATGGCTGTTCCGTGTGTCTGGATGAAGAACTTGTTGTTGAAGGTGAAGACGTTGTGATCCAGAATGAAGCGGATGAGTTGCAGAATTGCATCTGGAGATTGGCAGTTGTCGGTGTTGAGTACTGAGGCTGTTGCAGTAATTCCGTCGTCATGGGGGATGCTGGTATAGAGTGCCGAGACGTCCATTGTGACGAGGAATGTTCCTAGTTTAACTGGTCCATGGGTGCGGAGTTTCTGTAGGAAGTCCGTCGTGTCGCGACAGAAGCTGGGCGTACCTTGTACGATGGGTTTCAAGATGCCCTCGATGTAGTCAGAGAGGTTCTCACACAGGATCCCATTGCCTGAAACGATAGGATGGCCTGGTGTGTTGGCCTTGTGTATTTTCGGTAGGCAGTAGAGATCTCCAATACGTGGGCTGAGAGCACGTAGGGTGCTCTGAAGATCTGGATCCAAGGTCTTGATCAGTCTCTTAAGTTGGCGTATGTGTTCCTTGGTTGGATCTGCGGGTAACTGTCTGTAGTGTTCTTGGTTGTTCAGTTGTCGGTATACTTTGCAGTAGTCCGTTCTGTTCAGTATGACAGTGGCCCCTCCTTTGTCTGCTGGTTTCTGCACCACCACCAAAATGGACCCCATCAGTCTCGCGACAGACACTGAGGAATTCATCAGGTGAATGAGGCTCCGGGAATTCTTCCACAGACCCCAAGAGGCCAACAGCGAACCCAAGCAGACTATCAATGAACCAGACCAGCAGACCGAGAGATCTGCAGTGCGGCAACCGAAGAGGAAAGAGTCGAATTGGACCCCTCCGGAAGGCCGCTGCCCTAGACTCGACATGTATGCTCAAGTCGTCAGGAGTCGCGTCAATGCCAGATTCATCAGTCGCATTCACAAGACAGCCCCGAACGTCACCCAAGCACAACGCAATGCCATCTGCGCTCTCAAGACCAACCGCAGCATCGTCATCAAACCAGCAGACAAAGGAGGGGCCACTGTCCTACTGAACAGAACGGACTACTTCAGAGAAGTATACCGACAACTGAACAACCAAGAACACTACAGACAGTTACCCGCAGATCCGACCAAGGAACACATACGCCAACTTAACAGACTGATCAAGACCTTGATTCCAGATCTTCAGAGCACCCTACGTGCTCTCATCCCACATACTCCCCGCATTGGAGATCTCTACTGCCTACTGAAAATACACAAGGCCAACACACCAGGCCGTCCTATCGTTTCAGGCAATGGGACCCTGTGTGAGAACCTCTCTGGCTACATCGAGGGCATCTTGAAACCCATCGTACAAGGTACGCCCAGCTTCTGTCGCGACACAACGGACTTCCTACAGAAACTCAGCACCCATGGACCAGTTGAACTAGGAACATTCCTCGTCACAATGGACGTCTCGGCACTCTATACCAGCATCCCCCATGACGGCATTGCTGCAACAGCCTCAGTACTCAACACCGACAACTGCCAATCTCCAGACGCCATTCTGCAACTCATCCGCTTCATTCTGGATCACAACGTCTTCACCTTTGACAATAAGTTCTTCGTCCAGACACACTGAACAGCCATGGGGACCAGATTCGCACCCTAATACGCCAACATCATCATGCACAAGTTTGAACAAGACCTACTCACCGCACAGGACCTTCAACCGATGTTATACACCAGATACATCGATGACATTTCTTTCCTTTGGACCCACGGCGAAGAATCACTGAAACGACTACACGATGACATCAATAAGTTCCATCCAACCATCAGACTCACCATGGACTACTCTCCAAAATCAGTTGCATTCTTGGACACACTCGTCTCCATCAAGGATGGTCACCTCAGCACTTCGCTTTACCGCAAACCCACGGATAACCTCACGATGCTCTACTTCTCCAGCTTCCACCCTAAACACATTAAAGAAGCCATCCCCTATGGACAAGCGCTCCGTATACACAGGATCTGCTCAGACAAGGAGGAGCGTAACAAGACATCTACAGACGTTGAAAGATGCCCTCGTACGAACGGGATATGGCGCTCGACTCATCGATCGACAGTTCCAACGCGCCACAGCAAAAAACCGGACCGACCTCCTCAGAAGACAAACATGGGACACAACCGACAGAAATACCCTTCGTCGTCCAGTACTTTCCCGGAGCGGAGAAACAACGTCATCTTCTTCACATCCTTCAACACGTCATCGATGAAGATGAACATCTTGCCAAGGTCATCCCCACACCCCCACTACTTGCCTTCAAACAACCATGCAGCCTCAAACAAACCATTGTTTGCAGCAAACTACCCAGTGACCACGACACCACACAACCCTGCCATGGCAATCTCTGCAAGACGTGCCAGATCATCGACATGGATACCACCATTACACGTGAGAACACCACCCACCAGGTACGCGGTGCATACTCGTGCGACTCGGCCAATGTTGTCTACCTCGTACGCTGCAGGAAAGGATGTCCCGAAGCGTGGTACATTGGCGAGACCATGCAGACGCTGCGACAACGAATGAACGGACATCGTGCGACAATCACCAGGCAGGAATGTTCCCTTCCAGTCGGGGAACACTTCAGCACTCAAGGGCATTCAGCCTCTGATCTCCGGGTAAGCGTACTCCAAGGCGGCCTTCAGGACGCGCGACAACGCAGAATCGCCGAGCAGAAGCTTATAGCCAAGTTCCGCACACATGAGTGCGGCCTCAACCGGGACCTGGGATTCATGTCGCATTACATTCATCCCCCACCGTCTGGCCTGCGAAATCCTACCAACTGTCCTGGCTTGACACAATTCACACCTCTTTAACCTGGGGTTACCCCATCTCTGGATCTGTAAAGATTTAATCACCTGCTAATGCTCACATTCCAAGCATTGTCTGGCATCTTTGAATCTGTCTATATATATGTTTCTGGAACATACCTCTTCATTCACCTGAGGAAGGAGCGGCGCTCCGAAAGCTAGTGACATCGAAACAAACCTGTTGGACTTTAACCTGGTTTGTAAAACTTCTTACTGTGCTCACCCCAGTCCAACGCCGGCATCTCCACTTCATCACTATAATGGTAGAGCGGTTCAGAAATCAATTCACTAATGAAGTAAAAGATGCCAAATACTAATCCATAATAGTTGATTCAACACCTAGATGCGAGTCATGTGGACCAATTAACATTAATTTTAAGGTATGTGATCAGCAATGGTGAAGTTGTAGAGCGAGTTCTGTTTTGTCCAGCTACAGTCCCACTGTCTGAGTGCCTGGAGACAACTGTTTTAGAAATCATTGCAAATTTAGTTTTAAAAAATAAATAAATTTAGGAGTATCCAATTTTTTTTTTTCCAATTAAGGGGCAATTTAGTGTGGTCAATCCACCTACCCTGCACATCTTTGGTTGTGGGGAGTGAGACCCACGCAGACACAGGAAGCAAATTAGGTTTTGGCATCAAAAATTGTCAGAGGCAGAGCTTTGATAATGCCGCAAATATGACAGGAAAATAATCAGGACCATAAACAAGACTGCATTATTCATCCCATGTTCCAGTCACTCCTTGAATTTAATCTGCAATGAGGGAGCTGTACATTTTCTTTTGACTTTGTTCAAAACTTGTATGCCTTCTTTTCAGTTTCTATGCATTAGTGGGATATGCTGAAATCAGGCTCCGAACAGAACATTTAACAATAAAAAAAAATAATAATCGTGCAGATGCTGTTCTGGCTTTGAGACTGAACATTGGCGATATAAAGGAATGCATATCAGACCAGCTGAAGCAGAATCCTTAGCAGAGAAGTTGAAAATTACAGTCTTTACTGTTTTGTGGAACTGTGTTCTTCAAATAATTGATGTTTTTGCAAATTGCTGCAAAACATTGATACAACTTTATTGAATGCTTCACAATTGTTAGCCTCAGTTGGAAATTTTGTCATGGACGATACCTCCGTGAAAGCAGAGGCATTAACGTTAACCAAGGATTACAGGTCCCTCTGATAAGTGTACGAGACCAGAAGTTATTTTTTGATGAAACCAGAGACCATAAAATCACTTTAAAAGAGGGGAAAGAAGATCATTGAGACTGTCAATGTTATTTGTGACACAATAATAGTGCAATTGGAGAATAGAAGTGAATCGCTGAAGAACACTGTTGAATCATTTTGCTTTTTGACAAAAATTTGGATGAGAATGCTAAAAGCTGCTGCAGTAAGAGGTTATTGAATTTGACTGGGAGAATATAGACCCAAATCTTTTTGAAGATGAAGTGGTACAATTTATTCATTTCATTGATTAAGATAGGGTCAGTGTTTTGAGATCATCGGCTGATATGTACAGACTTGTACGTGATGGTTTGCAGGCAACCTTTTCAAATGTGGAAACCATTCTGGAAAATCTTTTTACCAATACCTGTCACAAATACTTCTGGTGAATGTTCTTTCTCTGTATTGAGAAGAGTGACAAATTATCTGTGAATTACAATGGGTCAGGGGCATTTGACAAGGTTAGAAATACTGACAATTTGAAAATACATCCGTACAAGATTTTACCTCCAATCACGTGATTGATTTTGTGAAGAAAAAGTGCAGACGAAAAGCCATCTACGTTTTCATGGATTGCAAACAACTGATGAAGCAAGAAAATATAAAAAGTCTGTCCGTTTGCCATGTTCTGCTCTTCAAGAGCAAACATATGCTGGCCTGATATAATGGCTGGTGGTCACGTGTAAACGGTTATAAACAGTGAGTAACCGTCATCCTCCCGGCATGGTGGGTACAGTGGTTAGCACTGTTGCCTCACGGCGCTGAGGACCAGCGTTCTATCCCAGCCCCGGGTCACTGTCCGTGTGGAGTTTGCACATTCTCCCCATGTTTGCGTGGGTCTCACCCCCCCACAACCCAAAAAAAGTGCAGAGTAAGTGGATTGGTCTTTAATTGGGGAAAAAAAATAATTGGGTACTTTAAATTTATATATTTAAAAAAAAAGACTGTCATCCCCCAGTGATCTTTACTGGCCTTCAGAAAGTCTCTTATGGCTAAAGAACAGTATCCTGCCAGACAGTTGCCAGCAAAACCACTGATATTAGACTTGACTGGACATTCCACTTCATTGGAGTATTTACTCCTGCGCTGGACTTTTTCTGGCTCATTCTGTCCTGCACTGGCCTGCTGTGCTGCTGTCATATATTACCGGCTGATTTCTCCATCCCGTTAGATCAGGCAGTCCATGTTTGATTGCTGAGAGACACAGCGATCACAATATTGACCATCTCAACCGTCATGAGTACAACAGGTAGGGGGCAGCGTGGTGGCGCAGTGGTTAGCACTGCATGCTTCACGGTGCAGAGGTCCCAGGTTCGATCCCGGCTCTGGGTCACTGTCCATGTGGAGTTTGCACATTCTCCCCGCGTTGCGTCGGTTTCGCCCGCACAACCCAAAGACGTGCAAGGTAGGTGGATTGGCCATGCTAAATTGCCCCTTAATTGAAAAAAATGAAATGGGTACTCTAAATTTATTTAAAAGAAAATGAGTACAACAGGTAGGCTTGGATTTAAATGTATGAATTAGTACAGGCTTATTGTTATCATAAGTTAAAGGGCCTACAGCAGTCTGCCAAGCAGTGATTTTGGGTTTCTGTGTCTTGCATTGTGTGAGCTAAGTCAGGAAAGCATTGATGTCATTCGGGGGGTAGGACTCAGTGCCGGGGTGGGGGGGTTGGGGGGGGGGGGGCGGTCACAGCAAACAGGGAGAGCATGGGGCCCCCAAAAGCATAATTCCGTAGTTAGTCCCATTGCACTTGGGGATGCCTGGGGATTGGCTTTGTCAATTTGCACATAAGCACAATGGGCTTAGCATTTGGAGTGTATCTCTCTGGGCGGACCATGTCCATTGTATATTGGGTCAACAGGAACTTTTAAGTTTTGCAGTTACAGTATGCATTGGTGGGATTCAGTGCAAGATAAAAAGGTTTGCCTGCATCTTTTTATGTTTATATTGTGATTTTATCTGTATGACGTTGTGTAGTTTGAGGCAGTGACCTGTATTTTGGGGTCCGTGTCAAACAAACAGTGCTTGTTGAGCAAATGGTATCTGCTGTTCGTTAAGCTTACACCTTACACCTGCCCACAGTTTTTGTTTGTGTGCTTTTGAGAGTCTGATACAGTGTGAAAGTCCATACAGGGAATCTGAATAAGTGTGCCTTTTCAAATAATCAGACTGAGGAAGCCTTTCTTGACGTATGCAGAGTATGAACCCGGAAGTACAAGTTAGAATAGTTCAGCCAAAGTAAATCCTGTGTAGAAAGGAGAATAGAGGGAAAGAAAAATGATATTGGGTGGGAATGGAGACAAAGAACATTTTTAAAGCCTCCCACAATGATTACATTGTGAGGCATTGATTCACCACTAAGAACTGGTGTTCCAAGTTACCCTTGATTTATTGATCCATAATTCACTTAAAATATATTGCATCTTCCGATCTCCCCTTCCCAATTGGATTGGATTGGATTTGTTTATTGTCACGTGTACCGAGGTACAGTGAAAAGTATTTTTCCAAATTCCTCCAAATATCAGTTCAAAAATACAGGATTCTGTATGTGAGCATGCGGAATGGTGTTGTTGCCACCTTTCTCTCTTATCCACCAAAAAGGTAATGAACATAATTGTGTTTTACTGTTGCCTTTGAAATGGCATGTAGTTCAGTGGCAGTGTCAGTGTGTTATGCAATTTGGCATACTTAGGAGTCCATTGCTGGCTGGAAGAGAAAAACATAGGTGGCGATGGCAGCATTGAATAATGTTAAACACAATGTTATTAAGACGGAGCAACAGAGCATACCGATATTAAAGTGTACATAGGGCAAAGTAGAGAAAATGGTAAAAAGATAGTATTAAAAGTATTTATCTGAATCCATCCAGTATTTGTAACAAGATGGATGAACAGATAGCACAAATAGAAATAAATGGGAATGATCTGGCTGGTACAAAGACATGGGTGTAAAGTGAGCAAGACTGGGCACTGAATGATTAAGTCTATTTAACATTTTGGACGGATAGAGTGAAAAGAAAATGATGTGGGGTAGCTCCGTTAATAAAGGTGAGATCAGTGGTATAATCTGACAAAGTCAACATGGAGTTACGAAAGGGAAATTACACTTGACAAATCTACTGGAATTCTTTAAAGATGTAACTAGTGGAGTTGAGGGTCTTTTGGGTATTACGGGGATCTGTGCTCGGACCCCAACTGTTCAATTTATATATTAATGATTTGGGTGAGGGAACTAAATGTATTTTGTCTCCAAATTTGCAGATGATACAAAGTTGGGTGGGAGGGTGAGCTGTGAGGAGGATGCAGAGATGCTTCAGTGAGATTTGGACAGGCTGAGTGAGCATATGCATGGCAGATGCAAAATAATGTGGATAAATGTGAGATTATCTGCTTCAGTAGCAAAAATAGGAAGGCAGATTATTATGTGAAAGGGTGTAAATTGAGAGAGGTGGTTACTCTGAGATCTTGGTGTCATCGTTCATCAGTTGCATAAAATACGTGTGCAGTTACAGCAGGCAGTAAAGAAGGCAAATGGTATGTTGACCTTCATGGCGAGAGGATTTTGAGTATAGGAATCGTGATGTTTTACTGCAATTGTACTGGGTGTTGGTAAGGCCACACCTGAAATATTGTGTGCAATTTTGGTGTCCTTGTATCAGGAAGGATGTTCTTGCTGTCAAGGGAGTGCAGTGAAGGTTTACCAGCCTGATTCCTGAAATGGCAGGACTGTCATATGAGGAGAGATTAAGTCGGGTAGGATCATATTCATTTGAGTTTAGAAGAGTCAGAGGGGATCATTGAAACTTATAAAATTCTAACAGGATTAGACAGGGTAGATTTAGAAAGAATGTTCCCGATGATGGGGGACTCCATAACTAAGGGTCGTAGTTTGAAGATAAGAGGTAAATCTTTTAGGACTGAGGTGAGGAGAAATTTCTTCACCTAGAGAGTTGTGAATCTGTGGAATTCACTGCCACAAATAGTTGAGGCCAAAATGTTGTGTAATTTCAAAAAGGAATGAGATATAGCTCTTGCGGCTAAAGGGATCAAGGGATATGGAGGGGAAGGTGGGATCAGGTTATTGAACTTGATGATCAGCCATGATAATGAATGGTGGAGCAGGCTCTGAGGGCTGAATGGCCTTCTCCTACTTCTACTTTCTATGTATGTTTCTGTGTAAAAGGTAAGACAGCCGATAAGCAATGGCAGATATTTATGGAGATATTTCATAACTCAGCAAAGATATTCCATTGAGAAAGAAAGATTGAAAGAGAATCGTCATATGTAACTAATGAAAGAAGTTAAGAATTAAAGTAAGTTGAAAGAAAAGGAGTAACTCTGCTACAAAGATTAGTGGCAAGCCAGGATATTAAAGAAAATCTTAGGAATCAGGCACGCTTGACTTAAAAAAAAAAGAAGGGATAAATTAGAATATGAAAGTAAAGTTGCAAGAAAGCAAACTAGTAAAACAGGTGCTTCTGCAAGTGCAGCTGAACTAAATGGTGAGACTTGGGAATTAGTAATGGGAAACAAGGACATTTCTGAGACTGAAGAAGTATTTTCTATCTGTCTTCACAGAAGAGACAACAAGCATCTTAAGATTAGTAGAAAATGGAAGGGGAAAAGGGAGGGAGGAACTTTTCTCGAGAGGAAAAATACGAGGGACCCTAATGGGACAAAAGGCTGGCAAGTCCCCTGGATATGATGACCTGCATTTTTGTGTTTTAGAATAAGTGGCTGCAGAGATGTTGGATGCAATGGTTGTAATCTTACAAAATTTCAAGATTCGTAAAGTCCCAATGGATTAGAACATCAGAAGTGTAACGCCTCTGTTCAATAACGAAGGGAGACCTGGAGCAGAAAGCTATAGGTCAGTTAGCCTGCCTTGGGAGAAATGCTAGAATCCATTATTAAGGAAACAGTAGCATGATATTTAGAACATGATAACACAGTCAAGTGTGGCAACCTTATTTGATAAATTTATTAGTTCACTGAGGATGTACCATGCAGAAGGAAAAGGTTGGGGGGGGGGGGGGGGGCAGCACATGTTTTGCATTTAGATTTTCAAAAGACAGTCAATAAGTTGCTACATAGATGGCATACTCCCCTTATGTTCTGGTGTACTTATTTAATGTATGCATCATCCTATAATTGTATAAACTGACTACAGTTCAGTTTGGTTAAAGGTGCAGCAGAATCAAAGTCAAATGGAAGTTTGTACCTGAACAATTTGTATGCAATGGAAGTTTGAAAGAATTGGTAATTGCAGCTATAGAAAGTCATTCAGTTGCATCAGGAGGAGCTCAACTCTTTTTACAGTTCTTTCATGTTGAAGGTTGTTCAGGTAACTTCAAAAACCAGCAGAGACCTGCGAAACATTTATGGTCAACGTAGTATCTTTATTGTGACAGTTTTTCTTTAAGTATAGGATTTCTAGTTATTTTTATCATAAATTTTAACAGTTGAAACTTTTCATTCTGGACAGAGCTGCATAAAGCTGCTCATGCGTAAAATCAGGCCTCACAGTATAAATACAAGTTTTAACAAGACTGGCCTTGTGGCTTGTTTATTGTCACAGAATATAAAAACCTAATTGGGGACTGTTTTCTCCCGAGTTCAAAAGACGTACATCTGATAGACTCAATACTCAACACACTTTCCTTGAAATCTATCTGTTATAATTTCAACATCTATCATTGAAGAAACCATTCTTAACTGCCAAATGTGTTCCATTACAAACTCTTTGTGTAGAATTCAGGCTTCATAGCAACATAACTGTTTCTGCCTTAAGTCAAATTTTGTGCCCATTAAATTTAGAATCTGTAAAATCTCTGGAAAGGATAGACTATATTATCATCTATGGATTCAACACTGATGTATCATTTGAATTCACCTGACGCTTTAAAGCTTTTCAAATCCAATGAATCTTCATTTTAAATTCCCAAGAACACCTTTGCAATAATTTATACCAAGTAATTATTCCTGCTGTTCTGCCACACAAGCAATTCCATGTTGGAAAATTCCAGGCTGGAATAATAACCCTTTCATATGAAAGCCAAGTTGATTTATAGTAAAACATTATTTTCAGGTTATAAAGTTAACTGTTATCACTGATTACAGGAGTTACTTGGAGAATAATTATTAACAAAATACCCCAATGAAGGAAGTATTTGTAATAGCAAGATGAACAACACCTTGATTTTCATTGAAACCTTTACGATAGTGAACAGCAATTTGTTTTATACTCAGAAGAAATTAAGTATTGTAAGCCTGTAAATTAACATTTCTTACGTAGGCAGCACGGTAGCACAAGTGGCTAGCACTGTGGCTTCACAGCGCCAGGGTCCCAGGTTCGATTCCCCGCTGGGTCACTGTCTGTGCGGAGTCTGCACGTTCTTCCCGTGTCTGCGTGGGTTTCCTCCGGGTGCTCCGGTTTCCTTCCACAGTCCAAAGACGTGCAGGTTAGGTGGATTGGCCATGATAAATTGCCATGAGTGACCAAAAAGGTTAGGAGGGGTTATTGGGTTACGGGGATAGGGTGGAAGTGTGGGCTTAAGTGGGTCGGTGCAGACTCGATGGGCCAATGGCCTCCTTCTGCACTGTATGTTCTATGTGTAAGGGGGTCGGGAAAATGTATTCAGTATTGCTTAAGTTTACTTCATTATGAGTGTGAGTTGATTCTGGGACAGTGAGTAAACTTAAGGAGTTAGACAGACTTTTAATTAGTAATGGGTTGAAGGGTGATGGAGAACGGCAGGATGATGGAGTTGAGGCCAAGATGAGATCAGCCATGATCATATCGAACGGTGGATCAGGCTCGAGAGGCGAAATTGCCTACTCTTGGTTCTGATGTTTGAAGAAAGAACTATTCTGTCTGATTTCACCATCCAGCTCTTGGTCTGTAACCGCACTTCAAGCACAAATCTGGTGTTCTTGATGAATAAGGGGATTTCTTGATCAATAAGGTGATATGAGGTTATGGGAAAAAGGCAGAACAATGGGGATGAGGAACATATGATGGGCCAGAATGGGTTCAATCCCGACTCTGGGTCACTGTCCATGTGGTGTTTGAGTTTTATGTAGAAATCTCAGAATACAGGTCTTTTTACCTCATTGATTATTCCTCTACAATTCATTGATGCACCCAACTTATTTAAAAAAAAATTTAGGAGTACCCAATTCTCTTTTTTTTCCAATTAAGGAGCAAGTAGTTTCTCCTCAGCTGTGTTTTAAATTTGCTGCTCCTTACTCTGAGACTATGACCTCTGGTTCAAGAATGCCCCACAAGAGGAAGCATCTGCTCCATGTCTACTTTATCCATACCGTTTATCATCTTGTATACCTCAATTTGATCATCTCTCATTCTTCAAAATTCTAGAGTCATTGCCTAAACTGCTCAATCTCTCAAGACAAATTAAAATACACTTCAGCTGTTCACTATGTATTTACAGTGTTAATTTATTGTTCTTGAAAGATAATACATTCTGCCTGCCCTAAAAAATAGCTGGAGATTTTAAAGGGCATAAGAGCTGAAGGTTTGGCTGCAGAAAGAGAGAGAGAGCGCGAGAAACCCTTCCCTCAGTAGTTTACAATAAGCTGGAAATCCTAAATTATCAAGGCTTCCAGCAGCCATAATGTTTCTGTTACTGTTGGTCTTTGTAACACCCTCACTTCCAGCGTTACACTTCTCCCCAGCAAAACCTTTATTGCCTCATATCCCAGCTGGTCTCAAAACCCCCATTTATGGCTCACATCCAGAGATAATAGACTGGAGTGCGTCTGGCTCACAACTTATTTGCCCATCTACCACCAAGTCTAGAACACATCAAGCTCTCTGTCAGCCTCCTGCTATTTGCCAAAACCACCACCATAGACTCATTCTGGTGAATAAGGATAACCCTGGCTTCTTTTTCGAGTACCAACTGTGTCCTTAGACTTTCGTCCTTTCTATTTTTATCGATAATGATGTAAGACGAATTTATGGATTTGTTGGCCACTAAGATAGCAACTTTCCTGTTCAACCTCTGCTGCTTTTGCTACCTCTCTTTCTCACTTACCCACCAGAGACTCATCCCAGATTTCTCCTGTCCTAGCCCTGAATCTTCATTTACCCCTCTAGTTTCTTTCTCAGTATCTTTGTCCCTTCCACACCACCTCAAACTCCATGTCCTTGCAATCTATTCCATCCTGCACCCCCCCCCCCCCAAGATTTATTTTTACAGTAGTCGCATCGAAGCAAAGGAAAAAGGGAAAAATGCCATAGCTATCAATGCAAAACAGGTCCCGCACATAAAGTAATTGCCAACTTGGAAGGAAGGGAGGGGAGCACCCAGCCAAATCACAGAACTGCTGCTCCACGAGCCAGCCACGTCCTCAGAAAAGTTCCAACAGCAACAAAAAAAAATCCGAGAGGGAGACCCATCTGAGGAGAAAAGACTGACTTGATCCTCGGGAGTAGACAAATATAACCCAGTCCTCATCAGGATGACGAACGGTCTGCCTGAACCTGAAAGATAAAAGCACAGATGCTCCGGATTGGAGTTACAAGAGAAAACAAACTGAAGCTGGTTAGCTCAAACTGGGGGGGACCTACCTCCAACATAGCAAGGACCAACTAACCCTACTGACTCCCACCCTGCTCCGGCTCTGCTCATCTTCCTTCTGGGGGCGGGGAATAAAATGCACCCCCACCTTCCACCATAAGGATTGCCAAACCATAAACTATCCAGATACTTGGGCAGCACGGTGGCACAGTGGTTAGCACTGCTGACTCACGGCACCAAGTCCCAGGTTCAATCCCAGTGTCCATGTGGGGTTTGCACATTCTCTCTGTATTTGTGGGGGTTTCGCCCCCACAACTCATATGTGCAGAGCAGGTGGATTGGCATTTATTGCACATCCTTAGTTGCCCTTGAGGTGGTGGTGAGTTGCCTTCTTGAACCGCTGCAGTCCCTGAGGTGTAGGTGCATCCACTGTGCTGTTAGGGAGTTCTAAGATTTTGCCCCAGTGACGGTGAAGGAACAGCAATATGTTTCCAAGACAGGTGAATGACTTGGAGGGGAACCTCCAGGTGGTGGGGTTCCTGGGTATCTGTGCTCTTGTCCTTATGGATGGTAGTGGTTGTGGGTTTGGAAAGTACTGTCTAAGGAACCATGGTGAGTGCCTGCAGTGCATCTTGTAGATGGTACCCACGGCTGCTACTGTTCGTCAATGGTGGAGGGCTGGAATGTTTGTGGAAAGGGGAGTAATCTAGCAGGCTGCTTTGTCCTGGATGGTGTCAAGCTTTGTGTGTTGGAGCTGCACTCATCCAGGCAAATGGAGAGTATTCCATTACACTCTTGACTTGTGCCTTGGAGATGGTGGACAGGCTTTGGTAGATCAGGAGGTGAGTTACTCTCTATATGATTACTAGTCTTTGACCTGTCCTGGTAGCCACAGTATTAATATGGCTAGTCCAGTTCAGTTTCTGATTAGTGGTAACCCCCAGGATATTGATTGAGGGGGATTCAGCAATGGTAATGCCATCGAATGTCAAGGGGCGATGGAAAGATCCTCTCTTGTAGGAGATGGTCATTGTCTGACACTTAATAATCTTTATTGTCACAAGTAGGCTTACAATGACACCACAATGAATTTACTGTGAAAAGCCCCTAGTCATAGTCATAGAACATACAGTGCAGAAGGAGGCCATTCGGCCTATTTAGTCTGCACCGACCCACTTAAACCCTCACTTCCACCCTATCCCCGTAACCCAATTACCCCATCTAACCTTTTTGGTTACTAAGGGCAATTTATCATGGCCAATCCACCTAACCTGCATGTCTTTGGACTGTGGGAGGAAACCCACGCAGACATGGGGAGAACATGCAGACTCCGCATAGACAGTGACCCAGCAGGGAATCGAACCTGGGACCCTGGTGCTGTGAAGCCACAGTGCTATCCACTTGTGCTACCGTGCTGCCCAAATTAGTCGCCACATTCCGGCACCTGTTCAGGTACACTGAGGGAGAATGCAGCATGTCCAATTTACCGAACAAGCATGTCTTTCGGGACTTGTGGGAGGAAACCGGAGCACCCTTAGGAAACCCACACAGACAATGGGAGAATGTGCAGACTCCGCACAGACAGTGACCCAAGCAGGAATCAAACCCGAGACCCATACGCTGTGAAGCAACAGTGCTAACCACTGTGCTACCGTGTGAAATGTTGCAAATGGTGCTGAACATTGTGCAGTCATCTGTGAACCTCCCCACTTTTTTTAAAATATAAATTTAAACCCAATTATTTATTTTTTTCCAATTAAGGGGCAATTAAGCGTGACCAATCCACCTAACCTGCACATCTTTGAGTTGTGGAGGTGAAATCCATGCAGACACGTGGAGAATGTGCAAACTCCAAACGGACAGTGACCCAGGGTCGGGTTCGAACCCGCGTCCTCAGCGCTGTAGGCTGCAGTGTTAACCACTGTGCCACGTGCCACCCTAACCTCTCCATTTCTGACCTTATGTTGGAAGGGAGGTCATTGATGAAGCAGCTGAAGATGATTGGGCCCAGGAAAACTCACTGAGGAACTCCTTGGTACTGTCCTGGGGCTGAGATGATTGACCTCCAATCACCACAATCATCATCTTTTGTGCCAGGTATGAGTCCAACCAGTGGAGAGTTTTCTCCCTTATGCCCGTTGACTCCAGTTTAGGTTGGGCTCCTGGATGCCATACTCTATCAAATGCTGCCTTGATATCAAGGCCTGTCACTCTCACCTCACCTCTGGCATTCTGCTCTTTTTCCAAATTTAAACCAAGACTGTAATGAGATCAGCACTGAGTGACCGTGGCGGAACCCAAACTGAGCATCTGTGAGCAGGTTATTGCTGAGGAAGTGCCCCTTGATAGCACTGTTGTTGACTCATTCCATCACTTTGCTGATGATGGGGAATAGACTGATGGGTAATTGTCTGGGTTGGATTTGTCCTCTGAATATGGACATCTGTGATGCTGGGGACCTCCGGAGGAGACCGAGATAGATCATCCACTCGGCACATCTGGCTGAACATTGTTGCAAATGCCTCAGCCTTGTCTTTTGCACATTATATGCATTGTTCCTCCATCATTGAGGATGGTGATATTTACGGAATCTCCTTCTCCAATGATTTGTTTAATTGTCGTCTACCATTCACGGCTGGGTATGGCGGGATTACAGAGCTTAGATCTGAGGTGTTCATTGTGTAATCACTTTGCTCTGACTATTACTTGCTGCTTATGCTATTTGGCACTCAACTAGTCCTGTATAGCTTCAATAGGTTGACACCTCATTTCTTGGTATGCCTGATGTTGTTACTGGCATGCTCACCTGCACTCTTCACTGAACCAGAGCTGATCCCCTGGCTTGGTGGTAATGGTAGAGCAGGGTATATGCCGGGACATGAGGTTGCAGATTGTGGTTGAATACAATTCTGCTGCTGATGGCCCACAGTGCCTCATGGATGCCCAGTCTTGAGTTGCTAGATTTGTTGAGGTGGCACTGTACAAGCCATTAGTGAGACTGCACCTGGAGTGTTGAGCAGTTTTGGTCCCCATATTTGCGAAAAGATGTAGTGGCCTTGGAGGCAGTTCAGAGGAGGTTCATTAGATTGATTCCAGAGATGAGTGGCTTGTCTTATGAAGAGAGTTTGAGCAGTTTAGAACTATTCTCTCTAGAATTTAGAAGAATGTGGGGAAGTCAAATTGAGGTATATTAAGATGATAAATATGGGTAAAGTAGATGTGGAGTGGATGCTTCCTCTTGTGGGGCATTCTAGAACAAGAGGTCATAGTCTCAAGATAAGGGGCAGGAAATTTAAACCAGAGATGAGGAGAAACTACTTTGCCCAAATTCGCTATCCCAGAGTGCGGTGGATGTTGGTGGGACCGTGAGTAAATTTAAGAAGGAGTTGAGACAGATTTTTAATTAGTAATGGGTTGAAGGGTTACGGAGAACAGGCAGCACGGTGGAGTTCAAGCCATGGTGTGATCAGCCACGATCGTATTGAATGGTGGAGCAGGCTCGGGGGCTAAATTACCTACTGCTCCTAGTTCTTATGTTCTAAGAAAGAACTATTTCATCTGATTTCACCATCCAGCTCTTGGTCTGTAGCCCTGAAGGTAACAGCGCCTCAATCACAAATCTGGTGTTCTGGATTAATAAGGGGATTTCTTGATTAATAAGGGCATCCGGGATTATGGGGAGAAGGTAGGAGAATGGGGATGGGGGACATATCAGCCATGATTGAATGGCGGAGCAGACCCAATGAGCTGAATGGCCTAATTCTGATCCTAAATCTTATGCTCTTATTGATTTATGGACAATGACGTGATCTACAGGGAGCTATGTTCAGGATAACAATCGAGATGCAGAAATGCAAGGCAGACCTCAGGATAAAGACTTCTTCACTGGCGCATGAAGAAGGCCCAAATCGAAGATGAAGCAGGATCAATGAGCACTTGTCAGTATCTCCTAAGGATTTTGATGATCGAAGCACGAGGCACCACTACCTCCACCGTGCCATCTCACCAGAACCCAGGTGGTCAACAACCTCACCTCCGACTGGAGGGCGACTCGATCGGGTTGGCCACCTCCAACTCTTCGCGACTGGCATCCAGAACAAGAGAACACAGGACCAATGGTGGAAAGGCCACACCAACCCCAGGCCCAGAAGACTGGGTTAAACGTACTCCATCGAAGTTAATTTGCCCAGCCTCCAGATCGCGATTCCTGAAACATGGCACCCAATTATTGAACGCAACTGGGAACTTCTCCTGTGCTTCACCACAGAAACAGTACTGAGCAAGACTCCTCTCCTGTTCCCCATCTCTCTCTCTCTCTCTCTCTCTCTCTCCTGACTATCAGGCCATGCAGCAGGAATTCAACTGTACGGAGGTGGGCTTGCACAAATAAGTGAGGATTTATACATTCCACTTCTGCTCTACCATGCAGGAACACCGACCCACAATTCTTGGAACAAACTATGTAAACCAAGAAAAGACAAAAAGGAAATGTGCACAAGGATTAAAAGATGAGTACAGCAGGAGCTCACGAAAACGCAGCCGTGCCTGCGCTCACATCATTTGACCCCCGGTATTCCTTTTGAACCGAGTCTGAACCCCTTCCATGAAGGCTGCCTCTGTCCCCTTAGTGTAGCCAATCTGCTGCTGGACTTCTCATTCCTGCAAGTAATATTTATATTTACCACCCCCAGCATTTCCATAGTGTTTCTATTGTGATGACTGGAAGAAGTTCAGATATACTGTATTGTGGGTATTTGGTGAAGTAAGGGTTAAATGTGTTTGACAGTTGCAGTCATGTTTTAAAATAAATCCTTGTTTGAAAGGCAAGTATCTTTTAGGAGCCAGGGGTGTTTTATGATGGCTAATGCAGTTTTGTTTTGATTAAGGGGATTCCCTGAGGAGCTTTATAAAAAAAATTTCAATTAGCCAATTTGTTTCTTTTCCAATTAAGGGGTAATTTAGCGTGGCCAATTCACCTACCCTGCACAACTTTGGGATGTGGCGGTGGGCCCACACAGACACGGGGAGAATATGTAAACTCCACATGGACAGTGACCCAGGGCCCTGATTGAACCCAGGTCCTTGGTGCTGTGAGGCAGTAGTGCTAACCACTGTACCACCATGCCGCTCTTTCCCTGGGAGTTAATTAGTTTTTAACTTGGTGAAGTGATGTCATTTTTGAGAAAGCATTTTCAGTTCTGTCCAGGATGAAGCTGGTACCACAAGTCAGGTTTTGCTCTCTGCAGTTTAGTTAAAAAGGGTTTAATCGTGTTTAAAGCAGTGCAGGCTTGCCTGAGGATAAGGGGCAGCTGAAACAAGCCAGCTGAAGCAGTTTTAAAGACTTAGAGCCGGAGTGTCTGCATGGTTCTGACCGGAGTTAGATCTTCTCTGTAAAGCAATGTCAAGAGATCACTTTCTCAAAGAATATCTCTGTAAAGTAAGTTTCCTCAGTGCCATTGGGATTTAAGGTGGATTCAGAACTGAGGTGGTTTATTTTCTTGTTGTTTAAGTGGGAATAAAGATAGCAATTTAAGGGCATTGTATTCACTGTATTGAGTAGTATTGTTTTAGGGGTAATTGTAAGCTATTTTCTGAGGTGATAAAGATTTCTATACTGTTAGGAATAAAGTTTGTTTTAATATACCAAATCCCTGATTCTTCATGCAGTCACTCCTGAAGTGAAGTATCCTTTCCTCACGGTCTTACAGAATTAAACTAAAGTATTGGGGCTTCTGTCCAGTACCCTAGCCACTTGGGGGTCTGGTCTGGAATCGTAATTCCATGTTACCGTTGATCTTTTGTAGCCTGCTGTTTAAAATGCTGACTCTTTTATCTGTATCAAGGGTATCTTTTCCTTTTTAGAATATGTCCTCAAATTGTTTTTGCTGGTGAAGAGTCAAGGAAATAACTGTCAATATCTTGTCAAATGGTGAATATTTTGCAGTTTAAATTAAATTTCCCCTATTTCCACTTTGTAAGAAATGTACAAAGAATATTTGTGACTTTCTGTTGATATCTGGGAACTATAAAGTACTATAAAAGACTGTAAAAATTGAACAAATAATGAAGGATCCTAAAAATGAGTTGACAGCTGGACAGATGAAAATATTGGGGTTGATTTTTCCAGGGAAGCAAGATAGTTGGAGCAGTAGGCAATAAAAAAATAAATAAAATCCTTTCTCCTTTCGTGCACTTTTTGTGTGACTTAAAGTGGTTTAAGCCAGGTGTTGGATACATTTCAGAGATTTCACATGAAGCCTGAAGTTGAGTTGCAACCTTCGGAGCCAATTCCACTCGGTTCCTGTGTGAATGTTTGCAATTATTTTCAGTTCAGTTCAGTTTCCCCCCCCAAAAAAATAATGCTTTGATTGCATTTCTTAGAAACGATGCCATATTGGGAAGAATTCCATGCCTTATTTGTTGAGAAAAGGTGTCGATCACAGAATAACCCTGTTCATTTTGTATTTATAATGGACTGTTAATCAACTGAGTGGAGGAGGTTCTTCCTTGAACCATGGTAATGAAGCAATACAATTGCTATGTTTTTCAGTTGGTCTATATTTATCATGTCTTTATTTATGGATTCTCTACTTGAAAGTCCAGAACCATATATCACAGGTGGGTTGCTCCCAGATCTTTGTTAGTCCTGCTCTTGACCTGATTTTAGGCGATATGTGTGACAATCCAGGTCATTCTTTCCAGGGGGAAAAAAATCATTTGCTCTGGTTTCTGTGGTTCTGCTAATAATACAAATTAAAGGCAGAGTCAAAATTATTCTATCCACTCCTGGAATAAAACTCCTATCCCAAGTCACCCAACTGCATTTTCTTTTAAAAAAAAAAAAATATATATATTTATTAAAGTTTTTTAACACATTTCCTCACCCTTACAACAATAACCCTACCGTGGGGGACCTTATCAAATGCTTTACTGAAATCATATACACCACATCAACTGCTTTACCCTCATCCACCTGTTTGGTCACCTTCTCAAAGAACTCAATAAGGTTTGTGAGGCACGACCTACCCTTCACAAACCGTGTTGACTATTTCTAATCAAATTATTCCTTTCCAGATGATTATACACCCCTATCTCTTATAAACCTTCCAAGATTTTGCCCACAACAGAAGTAAGGTTCACTGGTCTATAGTTACCGGGGTTGTCTCTACTCTCCTTCTTGAACAAGGGGACAACATTTGGCACTATTCCTGTAGACAAAGGACTTAAATATCAAAGCCAAAGGCTCAGCAATCTCCTCCCTAGCTTACCAGGGAATCCTAGGATAAATCCCATCTGGCCCAGGGAACTTATCTATTTTCATACTTTCCAGAATTGCTAACACCTACTCCTTATGAACCTTAAGCCTTTCTAGTCTAGTAGCCTGAATCTCACTATTCTCCTCGTCAACATTGTCTTTTTCCTGTGTGAATATTGACAAAAAAATATTCATTTAGCCCTCTCTAATCTCCTCGGACTCCAAGCACAACTTCCCACTACCGTCCTTGACTGGCCCTACTCTTACCCTAGTAACAAAATAACAAGAAATCGCACAGAGCAAGATATATACATGGTAAAATGATATGTTACATAGCTTTGTACACTGGCTCTCTCCTGCACGTGCCAGTTTCCCCAATCTTTCATGTTATCTCTTGCTCATCCACCCTCCCAGGCAATCCCCCAATTCTCACCCCCCCCCCCCCCCCCCCCCCCCCCCCCCCCCCAGGTTGATGCTGCTGCTGACCGACATTCCTCTAATGCTCCGCGAGATAGTCCTAAGAACTGTTGCCACCGCCTGTAGAACCCCTGTGCAGACCCTCTCAGGCAAACTTAATCCTCTCCAGCTTTATGAACCCAGCCATGTCGTTTATCCAGGCCTCCACGCTGGGGGGCTTCGCCTCCTTCCACATTAGCAAGATCCTTCGCCGGGCTACTAGGGACGCAAGGCCAGAATGCCGGCCTCTTTTGCCTCCTGCACTCGTGGCTCGTCCAATGCTCCAAATATTGCTAGCCCCAGCTTGGCTTGACCGGACTTTCACCACCTGAGATATTGCTCCCGCCACTCCTCTCCAGAACCCCTCCAGTGCCGGGCGTGACCAAAACATATGGACGTGGTTCGCCGGGCTCCCTGAGCACCTTCCACATCTGTCCTCCACCTCAAAGAACCTACTCACCTCGCCCCCGTCAAGTGCGCTCTGTGAACCACCTTAAATTGTATCAGGCTGGGCCTGGCACATGAGGAGGAATCCAACTGCATTTTCAAACTTCCAGTTCTAAACTTACAAAGGTTTTTGTGCCTGGTGACATCGAGGGCATGGAATGTCTAATATATGCCTCTATGCTTAATTGTACACCGGTCCATTGCATTCATTGAAATGGAACTTTGTTCCTTTAATGTATTGATCTTTCAGATTATTCGGATTACATTAGATTGTATTAGTGGTGCCTTTCAAGGGGGAACTTGCGGAGATGACCTGTCAAATGACATTGGGACAATTCTATTTGGCCAGTTAAAATTGGCCCAATTTATTTTCCTCCCACCCTGATCATTGTCCACCCCAGTATATTCAAGAAGCACAAACCTGAGTGTATCTGCATATATCTGGTTTTGTGATAAAACATCTGATCTGGCTGGACTATATCCAAAACTTTACTGCTCCTATTCTATCTGGTGTCAAACCAGAAGTGCAGGAGTGGTTGAGGAGATCAGAAGCTGCAGTAGAAATGCAATAAATGAAATGATAAAAGTTAGGAATTGGCAAGTTGAAAGTGCATGTGTGACTTGAAATTGAGAAATCCCACCCAAGCCCATGCCTCAAACTAAATATTTTAATCTTTACATTAAATCACTCCTTGATTATGACCCTATCTCTAACTTCTTCCAACACTATAAAAAGCGTGCTGAGAATTCCACACTCTTCTGATTCTGGCCTCTTGTACATCCAACCTCTCTTAACAAGTGGTCTAGACCCTACCGCACTCCTCCTATCCCTCCGATCCGAGGGGCTGTTTAGCACAGGGCTAAATCGCTGGCTTTGAAAGCAGACCAAGGCAGGCCAGCAGCACGGTTCAATTCCCGTAACAGCCTCCCCGAACAGGCGCTGGAATGTGGCGACCTAGGGGCTTTTCACAGTAACTTCATTGAAGCCTACTTGTGACAAGCGATTTTTTATTTTAATTTCAATATCTATTTTAATTTTATTACCCGTCTGTTAAGAGCTAGAGGATGTTTTTCTATTTCAAATGTTCTATATAAATGCAAGCCGCTGTTGGAGAGTAAAGTTAACTAGAAAATTAGGTTATTACAATTCTGTACCTTTGGAAAAAGTACCTAAACCACCTACTTAGAAAATGCCGTGACTTTCTAAAGAAATGTCGCGATTTGGAATTCTCAATGCCAAAAATGTTACGTTCCCTGCAGTCTCAATGCTCATGCAACTGAATTAGATTAAAATGTGCTGTCAGTTGTCAATTTTAAATCTGAAGTGTGACTGTCAAAAAAAAATTGTACTTCAAAAAGTCTTCAGCTACAAACACTACATTCAGCACTGAATGCCAAGAAAGTTATTCAAGTCTTAAATTTCCGTTCATATCCAACTTTTTCAATGTCATTCATTAAATAGAACTCTAAGCACAACATGCGATGTACTTAAAAAATTTAGTTATGTTTATCCACTAAATATGATTAATTTAATTGTCAATATTTATTGCATGCAGTAATTCTAGCCCTATAAGAATTTGGTTTAAATTATTCTGAAGAGATATAGTATATCTACCAGTTCTCCCAGACATCCCTTCGGAAAACACAACTGAACCTGATGAACAACCACTTAATCTATCCCATTTAAAAAGTAACTTGGAGAATTTCATTTATCATGTCAAAGCATGCTTTTGTATTAAAAACCCTGCAACTTAAAAAGAGATAGTCTCCCCTTTAAAGACTTGTGATTTTGGTTGATGTTTTCAAAAAAATGTTGTGCACTCAGGAAGCCATTGACATATCCCAGCTAAATTCGCACAATACAGTCATTGATTGGGATGTTTCTGCAATCTTATACTAACCGTGTATTTCAACTCTGGGTGGTCAAGTGGACAGTATGCAACAAAAAAAAACCCCAGTTATTAATTTTCAGATCCCACATTCCCATGATATGTTGTTGATATGTACTGGCTACATCCATCGTAAAATTTACAGTGCAGAAGGAGGCCAAACGGCCCATCGAGTCTGCACCAGCCCTTGGGAAGAGAACCCCACTTAAGTTCACACCTCCACCCTAACCCCGTAACCAGTAACCCCACCCAACCTTTTTGACACTAAGGGCAATTTACCATGGCCAATCCAACCTAATCTGCACATCTTTGGACTGTGGGAGGAAACCGGAGAACCTGGAGGAAACCCACGCAGACACAGGGAGAACGTGTAGACTCTGCACAGACAGTGACCCAAGCCGGGAATCAAACCTGGGACCATGGAACGGTGAAGCAACAGTGCTAACCCTGTGCTACCATGCCACTTGTGATTACCTCAGCAATATCCCTCCTCAACCTTGCTTTGTTTTAGTTACAGTGTGATCCTTTCTCTGGGAATTCAGCCTCCTGCTGTTGATGTCAATTGTTATTGGCAGAACAAAATATTTCTGTTTTAGTAACAAATGTTAATAATTTTGAAAAATCACTTCCGGTTGCGGTGAGGATGAGCTAGCCGCACGTTTCGGCGGCTCCAGCTCCAACGGACCATCGGGCTCTTTTAAGAGCCCCAACGGGGATTTTTTCGGTCGAGCAACCCGGTGTGGGTGTGTGGGAAGGGAGTCCCCCCCGAAAGACGGAGGAAAAAAACCGGCGGCGGCGGCTGCAGCCTAAAGAATCTTCGACCATAAGGTCAGAGGGAATGGAAGACAAAATGGCGGCGGAGAAATCACAGGCGACATGGGGGGCCTGAGCAGGACGAGATCGTGAGACGGTGCGTGGACCTGCTGAAGAAGGAGGTACTGACCCGATGCTACAGGCAATTGAGGGGCTTAAGGAGACTTTAAAGACCCAGGAGACTGAGCTTCGTGTGGTGGAGCAGAAGGTGTCAGGTATTGAGGACGAGGTCATGGGCCTGGCGGTTCAGACTCAGACGCACGAGGCACTTCATAAAAAGTGTGCTGAAAGGATCGAGGCCCTTGAAAACGGAGCGCGAAGGAAGAACCTTAGGATACTAGGTCTCCGAGGGTGTGGAAGGAGTGGACTGTGGAGCGTACGCAAGTAAGATGCTGAGCTCACTGATGGGTGCTGAGGCCCCTGCGGGCCCCATGGAGGTGGAGTGGGCAGGTCGGATCCCGGCGAGAAGACCAAAAGCGGGAGAACCACCGAGGGCGATAATCGTGCGATTCTACCGCCTTAAGGTCAGAGAAGAGGTCCTGAGATGGGCTAAAAAGGTGCGGAGTAGCAGATGGGAGAATGCGGTGGTACGGATATACCAGGATTGGAGTGCGGAGGTGGCGAGAAGGAGGGCGAGCTTCAACCGAGCCAAAGAGGTTTTGCACAAAAAGGTGAAGTTTGGGATGCTGCAGCCGGCAAGACTATGGGTCACGTATCAGGAGAGACACTATTACTTCGAGACGGCGGAGGAAGCATGGACCTTTATTAAAGAAGAGAAACTGGACCGGAACTGAGGGGACTGATGCTGCAGGGAATTGTTATTGTTATTGTTTTTGTTAATGTTATGGTGAAAGTTAATCGAGAAGTAACCAGGGAAGGGGGAGACACTGGGGAAATGTGGGCGCCGGTTGAGGGGGGGAAAGACGGGACAGTCGGAGAATGGGGAAGGGGAGGGGGCGGGGGAGGGGAAAGGGAGCTGCGCCATAAGAGGCAGGTCAGGTAAAGGGATGTTCCCGCGCCAGAAAGAATAAGGCGGGAAAACAGGCGCAAGGCGGATGGGAGTTCCTCACACCGGGGGGGGGGGGGGGGTCGAGGAGTGAGCAGGAGTAGCTGGGGTCAGTTGAAGTCAGCTGACTTACGGAAGTGATATGGGGGGAGCAATCAAGCTAGATAGGGATCTCGCCGGGGGGGGGGGGGGGGGGGGGGGCGGAGCGGACGGAAGGGGACAACTGGGGTTGCTGCTGCGGAAATCCAAAAGGAATGGCTAAAGAGTGGGTGGTCGGGGACGGTGTGTGACGCTGGGGGAGCGAGCGGGAGCGCGGAGGCGGGATATGGGACTGGCCTAGAGAAGGTAATGGCTAGTCAACACTGGAGGGGGGCAGGTAGCCCCCTAGTGAGGCTGATCACGTAGAACGTGAGGGGCCTGAATGGACCGATTAGAAAGGGCCCGAGCGCTCGCGCATTTGAAAGGACTAAGGGCAGACGTGGCTATGCTCCAAGAGACGCACCTAAAGGTGGCGGACCAAGATAGGCTAAGGAAAGGATGGGTGGGACAGGTGTTCCACTCAGGACTGGACGCAAAGAACAGGGGGGTGGCCATTTTGGTGGGGAAACGGGTAGCATTTGAAGCAAAGAACATCGTAGCAGATAGCGGAGGTAGATATGTAATGGTGAGTGGTAGGCTGGAGGGAATGGAGGTCGTGTTGGTTAATGTGTATGCCCCAAATTGGGACGATGCGGGATTCATGAGACGGATGCTGGGACGTATACCGGACCTGGAGGCAGGAAATTTGATTTTAGGAGGGGACTTCAATACGGTGCTGGACCCGGGGGCTAGATAGATCCAGCTCAAGGACCGGAAGAAGGCCGGCAGCGGCCAAGGTACTTAAGGGGTTTATGGACCAAATGGGGGGAGTGGATCCATGGCGATTTCTAAGACCTAGGGCTAGGGAGTATTCCTTCTTCTCCCATGTCCATAAAGTGTACTCCCGGATAGATTTTTTTGTTTTAGGAAGGTCGTTGATCTCTAGGGTGGAAGAAGCGGAGTACTCAGCCATAGCGGTTTCGGATCATGCCCCACATTGGGTGGACCTGGAAGTAGGAGAGGACAGGGAGCAGAGAACACTCTGCAATTAGATGTGGGACTGATGGCGGATGAGGGAGTGTGTGCAAGAGTGAGGGGGGTGTATTGAGAGATACATGGAGGTCAATGACGACGGCGAGGTCCCTGTGGGAGTGGTCTGGGAAGCACTAAAAGCGGTGGTCAGAGGAGAGCTGATCTCTATTGGGGCCCACAAAAGGAAAACAGAGGCCAAGGAAAGGGATAGATTACTGTGGGAAATTTTAAAGGTGGACAGGGAATTTGCAGAGACCCCGGAGGAGGAGCTGTACAGGGAGAGGAGACGACTCAGACCGAGTTTGACCTTCTGACCACCAGAAAGGCGGAGGTACTGTGGAGGAAGGCACAGGGGAGGAGGTACGAATATGGGAAAAGGCTAGTCGCCTGTTGGCGCACCAACTGCGAAAGAGGGCAGCAGCGAGGGAGATAGGAGGAATTAGGGATGAAAGGGGAGACACTGTGCGAAGGCCAGAAAGATAAATGAGGTGTTTAAGACCTTTTATGAGGAACTGTATAGGTCTCAACCCCCAGGGGGAGAGGAGGGGATGTGGCGGTTCCTGGACCAATTGAGGTTCCCGAAAGTGGAGGAGCGGGAGGTGGCAGGCCTGGGGGTGCCGATTTGAGGTGGATGAGGTTATTAAGGGACTGGGAAGCATGCAGGCAGGGAAGGCTCCGGGGCCGGACAGGGTTCCGGTGGAATACTACAGAAAATATGTGGACTTGTTGGCCCCGTTGATGTCGAGGGACATTCAATGAGGCCAGGGAAGGGGGGACTCTACCTCCGACGATGTCGGAGGCGACGATATCGCTAATTTTGAAGAGAGACAAAGATCCGTTGCAGTGCGGGTCCTATAGACCTATTTCACTATTGAACGTGGACGCCAAGTTGCTGGCAAAGGTACTGGCATCGAGGATAGAGGACTGTGTCCCGGGGGTGGTGCACGAAGACCAGACAGGGTTCGTAAAAGGGAGACAACTGAATGTTAACGTGCGACGACTATTAGGGGTGATAATGATGCCCCCAGTGGAGGGGGAGGCAGAGATAGTGGCGGCAATGGACGCAGAGAAGGCATTTGAATAGGGTGGAGTGGGAGTATTTAGGGGAAGTGTTAAGGAGGTTTGGGTTTGGGAACGGGTTTATTAGCTGGGTTAGACTTCTTTATGGGGCACCAACGGCAAGCGTAGTTACAGGTCGACATAGATCGGAGTATTTCCGATTATATAGGGGAACAAGACAGGGATGCCCGCTGTCTCCATTGTTGTTTGCGTTGGCAATTGAACCTCTGGCCATGGCGTTGAGAGACTCCAGGAAATGGAGAGGGGTGATTAGAGGGGGAGAAGAACATAGAGTCTCATTATACGCGGATGACCTATTGCTATACGTGTCGGACCCAGCGGGGGGGATGATAGAGGTTATGCGAATTTTGAGGAGGTTCGGGGAATTCTCGGGGTATAGGCTAAACATGGGGAAGAGTGAATTATTTGTGATACATCCAGGGGACCAGAGTAGAGAGATAGAAGGCTTACCGCTAAGGAAAGTGGAAAG
The DNA here is from genome assembly GCF_047496885.1 of Scyliorhinus torazame. Lineage (NCBI taxonomy): Eukaryota > Metazoa > Chordata > Chondrichthyes > Carcharhiniformes > Scyliorhinidae > Scyliorhinus > Scyliorhinus torazame. The sequence continues at coordinate 101,798,515 of NC_092709.1, forward strand.
AAACTTCCGATACCTGGGGATTCAGATCGCTAGGAGCTGGGGAACCTTGCACAGACTTAATCTGACACGACTGGAAGAACAAATGGAGGAGGACTTCAAGAGGTGGGACACGCAGCCTCTGTCGCTGGCGGGCAGGGTGCAAGCAATTAAGATGGTCCTCCCGAGGTTCTTATTTGTATTTCAATGTCTCCCTATATTAATCACCAGGACCTTTTTTAATAAAATAGATGGGAGCATCACGAGCTTTGTGTGGGCAGGGAAAGTTCCGAGAGTAAGGAGGGGGTTCCTTCAGCGTAGTAGGGATAGAGGAGGACTGGCACTACCGAACTTGGGAGATTATTATTGGGCCGCCAATGTGGCAATGATACGTAGATGGATGATGGAGGGTGAGGAGTGGCGTGGAAAAGACTGGAGAGAAGTCCTGTAAAGGTACGAGTTTAGAGGCGCTGGTGACGGCACCGCTACCGCTCTCACCTTAAAAAGTATACCACGAACCCGTGGTGGCGGCAACACTGAACATATGGGGACAGTGGAGGCGACAGAGAGGGGTGCGGGGAGCCCTGGTGGGGTCCCCTATCAGGAACAACCATAGGTTGCCCCAGGAAGAATGGATGGAGGATTTCAGAACTGGTACCAGTTGAGAATTAGGAAGGTGGGAGATTTATTCATAGATGGGACTTTTGTGAGCTTGGGAGCATTGGAGGAAAGTGTAAGTTACCCCGGGGAAATTTCTTGAGATATATGCAGGTGAGGGCGTTTACTAGACAACAGGTGAGGGAATTTCCGTTGCTCCCGACACAGGGGATACAGGATAGGGTGCTTTCAGGGGTGTGGGTCGGAGAGGGCAAGGTGTCAGAGATTTACAGAGAGATGAGGGAAGAGGGGGAGGAGTCGGTGGGAGAACTAAAGGGAAAGTGGGAAGAAGAATTAGGGGAGGAGATAGAAGAGGGTATGTGGGCTGATGCCCTAAGCAGGGTAAACTCCTCTTCCTCATGCGCCAGGCTTAGCCTGATTCAATTTAAGGTGCTACTTAGAGCACAACATAACGGGGGTAAGATTGAGCAGGTTCTTTGGAGTGGAGAACAGATGTGGGAGGTGTGGCGGGAGCCTGGCAAACCACGCACATATGTTTTGGGTGTGCCGGCACTGGAAGGATATTGGAAGGGAGTGACGGGAGTGATCTCGCAGGTGGTGAATGCCCGGGTCAAACCAAGCTGGGGGTTAGCTCTATTTGGAGTTGCGGAAGAGCCGGGAGTGCAGGAGGCGAAAGAGGCCGATGCCGTGGCCTTTGCGTCCCTAGTAGCCCGGGGAGGGGGAGGGGGGAGAGGGGAGGGGGGGAGGGGGGAGGAGGGGAGGGGGAGAGGGGAGGGGGAGGGGGAGGGGGAGAGGGAGAGGGGAGGGGAGGGGGAGAGGGGAGGGGGGAGAGGGGAGGGGGGAGAGGGGAGGGGGGAGAGGGGAGGGGGGAGAGGGGAGGGGGGAGAGGGGAGAGGGGAGAGGGGAGAGGGAGAGGGGAGAGGGGAGAGGGGGAGAGGGAGAGGCGAGAGGCGAGAGGCGAGAGGCGAGAGGCGAGAGGCGAGAGGCGAGAGGCGAGAGGGCGAGAGGGGAGAGCGAGAGGCGAGAGGCGAGAGGCGAGAGAGGCGAGAGGCGAGAGGCGAGAGGCGGGAGGCGGGAGGCGGAGGCGGGAGGCGGGAGGCGGGGGAGGCGGGAGGCGGGAGGCGAGAGGCGGGAGGCGAGAGGCGGGAGGCGGGAGGCGGGAGGCGGGAGGGGGGAGGGGGAGGCGGGGGGGGGGGTTTAGTTTAGTCTAGGTCAATAGATAATGGGGTTTTGTTACTTGTGTATTGTTAAAAAGTTCTATTTTGTTATCGTTCCGTTTGTTTTGTAAGAGGGAAAAATGTTGTTTAGAAAAAAATTTTCAATAAAATATATTAAAAAAAAAAAAAAAAAAAAAATTTTGAAACATTGTCAAATGTGAAATAATTTAGGAGTTTAATAAGCTTTCTTAATTAAGGTGACCTGTTCTTGTTCAACTTTTAATATTTTATATTTATGTGCATTGTTTTATTTGCATTTCGCACCCATTTACTCTATGTAAAACAGATGATCCAAATATTTTTGTATATTCTTTTTTAAAAAATAGTTTTATTCTCCTCCTTTTCCACATTTTCTCCCAAATTTACCACCCAACAATAAACAATAATCAGTAACGAATGCAATGTAAACCCCCATATCAATAACAACGATCCCATCCTCCCACCAAACCCCCAAACATTAGCCCGCATGTTAACATAAACAAATGACAAAAAGGAATCAGTAATCACCCATAGTCACCACTAACACATACAGTCCCCATCCCCCCAACTCTCCCACCCTCCCCCCTCCCTAATGTTCGATGTAATCCAATTCTCGAAAGTGCATAATCAATAACGCCCATGAATTGTAGAACTCCTCCATCCTTCCCTTCAGTTCAAATTTGACCTTATCCAGTCAAGCATTCCAGCTGGTCCCACGCCAGGGCACAGGGTAGAGAGGTTGACCTCCACTCCAACAGGATCCGCCTTCGGGCGATCAGCGAGGCGAAGGGTCCAACATCTGCCTCCGCACCTGTTTCCCCCCCCCCCCCCCCCGAATATGGCCTCCTGAGGGCCCGGGTCCAGTTTCACATGCACCACTTTAGAGATTGGACAGGACCAAAACGAATGAACATGATTTGCGGGGCCCTCCTGCAATGTTCTCACACACTTTCTATCCCCTCAAAGAGCTGGTTCATCCTTGCCCTTGAGGTGTGCTCTATATACCACCTCAGCTGTATCAGCCCCCAACCTCGCACACGAGGTGGAGGTGTTCACTCTCTGGAGCACCGCACACCAGAACCCCCCCTCCTTACCCCCCTCCCAACTCTTCCTCCCATTTTGCCTTGATCCCTTCCAGCGGTGTCTTCTCTTCCAAAATAGCCCGTAAACTGCCGACACTGCCCCCTCTCCAGTCCCCCTGTCGTCAGCACCTCCTCCAGCAATGTGGAAGCCGGCTCTACTGGGAAGCTCTGTATCTCCTTTTTGGCAAAACCTTGAACCTGCATGTATCTAAATACTTCCCCTGTTCCAGCCCATCGCTCCCAGAACCTTCAATCCTGCAAACCGACCCCCAAGAAACAAATCTTTTAGTGTCCTAATTCCTTTCTCCTCCCATCTCTGAAAATTTCCATCCCACTTCCCTGGCTCAAATCTATAGTTCCCCAAACTTCGGCATTTCCCTTGATTCTGCCCCAACACAAAGTGCTGGTGAAACTGCCTACAAATTCTCAACAAAGCTATTACTACCGGACTCGCTGAGTATTTTCCTGGGGCCTTCGGGAGCGGCACTGTTGCTAGCGCCTTCAATCCTGACCCCCTACACAAACTCTCCTCCGTTCTGACCCACTGGGAGTCAGCCCCTCTGACCCAGCTCTGTACCTTCTCCACATTCGCCGCCCAGAAATTATACATCCGGTTCGAAAGACCCCAAACCCCCTGCTTGCCTCCCTCTCTGCAGTAGCACCTTTCTAATTCTGGCCACCTTCCCATCCCATATAAATGGGGTAATCAGCCCTTCGAAATTCTAAAACATGCCTTTGGCTGGAAAATCGGCAGGCATTGGAAAATAAACAGAAATCGCGGCAACCCATTCATTTCAACCGCCTGTACCCGACCCGCCTGTGACAGAGGGAGACCATCTCACCTTGCCAGAGCAACTTTCACTCTCCCCAGCAAATTAGAAATGTTGTACCTACAGAGCCCCCCCCAATCCCGAGCAACCTGCACCCCCAGGTATCTAAAGTGAGTCCTGCCCTACGGAATGGCAGCCATCCCCCCCCCCCCCCCCCCCCGGCCGAGACACCACAAAATATTCACTCTTGTCTAGATTTAAGTTGTACCCCGAGAAAGAACCAAATACCTTTGTATGTTATTTCTAACGGACGTATGCAGTTACCTGTTGCTAAACATCTAATGCACCTTTCTTTAATTTATGTTCTAATTAACTAGCTTGACAATATACATCTTCTAGAACAGAGTGCAGAATAAGTTCAGTAGTCTTGGTATATTAAGTTTTTTTTCCTGTTACATGGTTTAACAATAATCAAAAAATGCTGGACCTAGCAGGTCTAGCAGCAATTTCTGGAGTGTGAACAGTTAAAGTTTCAGGCCAGTGCCTCTGTTTTCCCCTCTCCACAAATGCCTGCCAGATCCTGAGTAGTTACAGCATTTTCTGTTATTTTAGATTTCCAGTATCCATTGTGTTTTGCTCTTGTACTGTAATAACAATAGTTAACTAAGAAGTTAATTTGAAATGTGGATGTTAGCTATTCAGGTGCATGAATGAAGAAACATTGTCTCTTCATTCAAAATATTCATTATAGAGGATGTGTCATGACAGCATATTTCTGACTAGATGCAGGAGTAGGGTATTCCTACCTGCTGAGCAGCTTTAGATAATTACAGGAAATGGCCCTGCATGTTTTGGAGTGGCCTCCAAGCTAACAATTGGGAAGCAAAATTGCTAACTGCCTGAAAACAAACTGAATTGAGGTACCACTTTGCAGTCTGAGATAATTGGTCCTCCGATTGTTTTGAAATTAAACTTGTCCATTTGAACTGGAGTGTTCCGTGTAACTGATTCTGCTCGAGCAGTCAAGAGAATAAAGTACACTTGGACTTGCTCGTAATAGGGTGAATTGGGGGCTTCCCAATGAGTCAGTTGTTAATACGCTATTAATACAGTTAAGACATTCAGGTCCAGATAGATGAGATTGACCCTACGTTTGATTTCTGCTCTATGGAAGTTTTTAAAAATCAATTGTATAGTAAAGTTGTTACACTTGGCTTCATTGCCCCAATGTTTTAAGAGGAGAAAATTACTGTTTAAATGTCTTTGTGTCTGTGCACATTTCTACCTATAGCCTCTTCCAGAACTCTCAATCCTACTTCTGAATTTATGTTCCTGATTTTGGCCGATTTTGTATTACTTCCTCCCTAAGCCATATAATCCCACCTCTCTCTCATCTGTTTATTAAAGCTTTACATAATCTTTATTATTGTCACAAGTAGGCTTACATTAACACTGCAATGAAGTTACTGTGAAAATCCCCTAGTCGCCACACCTCCGGTGCCTGTTTGGGTACAGTGAGGGAGAATTCGGGAATGTCCCAAAATCACCTAACAGCACCGTCTTTCAGGTGTTACGGGAGGAAACCGGAGCGCCTGGAGGAAACCCTCTTAGACATGGGTGAGAACGTGAAGACTCCGCACAGACAGTGACCCAAGCCAGGCATCGAACCAGGGACCCTGGTGCTGTGAAGCAACAGTGCTAACCACTGTGCTACCGTGCAACATTAGGAATGGGACTTCCGGTGGTGTCTGCGAGCGGAGTGGCCGCGTTCAGAAGAAGCTCCGCCGGTCTGCGATATCGCGGTCTTTTTTGGGGGGTTCCCCACAAATTTTTTGGGAAAGAATAAACCTCTCTGGGGTCGGCCGTTTCACGGAGCGGGAGGGTTGAAAGGGCGGGAGGGGAGAGACTGGTCCCGGTGGGTTTGGCGGGCCGGCTGCACGTGGAGTAGGAGCGGGGATCGCGACATGTTCCCTGAGGAGCATCCTGAAAGCCAAAGGGCTCAAAGAGCATGGAGAGGAAAGGAGAAATTTTTTTCCTGTTTTTTTCTCTCTCCTGAAAACTTGAAGGAACCAAACGGGGGCCGAGGCTGCAGGCCCGAAGCCAGGGCCAATATAGGTGAGATGTCCCACATCGGATGGCTCCCGCCTAGAATGTGGTGAGAAGACTGAACCCCGGTCCCAGGGAAATTCTGGAGGTATACAAAAAAGAAGAGAAAGAAGTTTTAAAGAAATGTGAGATTGAAGAAAGAAGGAAGAGTGAGAAAAAGGAAAAATAATAAGCCGTTAAAGGATGCAAAAAGCAGCGTCGGAGAAAGGGAGGAAACGTGGGCTCGCCGTTGAATGAGAGGACGAGCAAAAGTGCTGGACAAGGTGGCGGAGGCCGGACCGCATGGTGGGGGCCACACTACTTACAGTGGAGAAGATGACCGAGGTGATGGCGGTGGAGCTAGAAAAGCAGTTTGCGAGGCACATAGAGGCTTTGAGGAAGGAGATGTTGGTCACATTGAAGTCATTGGTGGAGGAGGCAATCACCCCGATGAGAGTAGCTGTGGCAGACATCGGCCGAGGTGAGAGAGCTGGGCGAGAAGGTGAAGGAAGTGGAGGAGGCCGCGTCGCAGCACAGCGACCTAGCCCACCTCGATGGGGGATGAGCTGCGGAGGGTGGTGGAGGTCAACAGAGGACTCCGAACAAAGCTTGAGGACTTGGAGAACCACTCGAGGCGGCACAATCTAAGAATTGTGGGCTTGCCCGAAGGGATAGAGGGTCCAAGGCCAACAGAGTACTTCGCTGAGAAGGTGGCGGAGCTGATGGGGGAGGGTGAAAACCCCTCCCGGTACGAGTTGGACCGAGCTCATCGGTCATTAAGGCCGAAGCCCAAAGTGAATGAGCCGCCAAGAGCAGTAATCACCTGTTCCCATAAGTACTGGATGAAGGAGAAGGTGTTGAGCTGGGCAAAGCAGAAGCGCAAGGTGCAGTGGGATGGTGCCGGAGTTCGGATCTACCAGGACTTGACGATGGAGTTGGCAAAAAAGACGAGCGGCGTTCGGGGCGAGTGAAGTGGCACTGTACAAGAAGGAGGTGCGATTTGGTATGGTATACCTGGCGAAGCTGAGGTGACGTATGGTGCCAAAGCCTTTAATTCGAGACAGCGGAGACGGCTGAGGCGTTCGTGAGGGCAGAAGGCTTGGGACAGACGTGAGGAGCGGAGCTGGAAGGGAGACTGTGGACTGTGATTGGGGAGCTGGAAAATGTATAAATGTTATAACTTTCTTTTTACTGACGTGTATTGTAATTTACTTCTCTTCACATTGTTACAGAGTTCAAGTTATTAGTTGGATTGATTGGCATTCTGTGTTGCGACGGTTATATCTTGTTTAGTGAATTGTATGGGTTGGATTGTTGTTTTCGTTTTTTCTTTCTCTGGGACTGGGTGGGAGGGGACAATATAGCGTGGCGGGGGGGAGCCACCTGCGCTAGCTAACTGAAGTCGGCTAGTGAATGGAGGTGAGGTGAGAGGAGGGCTGCGGACATTGGAGCCTGGTTAGCAGGTTTTGATGGGTCTATGAGGCGAGCGAGGGGGGGAGAAGGCATTGATGCTGGGAGATGTTTTTTCGAGAGGAAATGAAAGGGGGGGGGGGGGGAGTTTGGGAGGGGGGGGGGCAAGGGGTTCGATGTTAATAATGGATAGGGTCAGGCTTATGGGGCAGGACCTGGTGGTATGATGATGGTAGATAAGAGTGGTGGGAGGGGTGAGAACCCCCCAGTTAGGACAGTCACGTGGAACGTGAGGGGGTTAGGAGGTCCGGTCAAGGATGCTTGCGCATCTTAAAAGTTTGAAAGCCGATGTAGCAATGCTGCAGAAGACTCACTTGAGGGTGAAGGACAGGTGAGACTGAAAAAGGGCTGGGTTAGTCAGGTGTTTCACTCTGGACTTGATGAAAGGCTCGAGGGGTAGCGGTAATGGTCAGCAAAAGAGTACGCTGGGGGACGGACAGGACGGGACTGGAACTTGGTGCAGGAGCCAAGGTTGGACAGGTCACTGCCGCGCTCACTGGTCCCATCAGGGGGGCGAAGGCGTTTGCTGGGCGAATGGTGGAAATGGGGGGGGGGGGGGGGTGTGAACCCTTGGAGGTTTCTGCACCCTTGGAGGTTTCTGCACCCTTGGAGGTTTCTGCACCCGACTTTCTCAGCAGTCCGTAAGGGTATATTCGCGGATCGACTTTTTCGTGGTGGGGAAGGCTTTGTTGGCTGGGGTTAAGGGGTCGGAATAACTAAGCAATTGCAGTGTCAGATCATGCTCTGCATTGGGTGCCTATGGTGCTGGAGAAGGGGGGTAGTGCAGAGGCTGGGGTGGAAATTAGATGTGGGACTTTTGGGGACCAAGTGTTCTGTGACAAAATTGAAAAGGCAATTAAGGAATATGTAGGTTTCAACTGTACGGGTGAAGGTGTCGAAGGCGGTTGGGAGGCTCTAAAGGCGGTGGTGAGGGGGGAGGTGATCTCGTTTAAGCCAGGGTGGACAAAGAGGAGAGGTTGGAGCGGCAGAGGGTAATAGATAAGATGTTGGAGGTAGATCGGAGTTATACAGAGGATGGGAACCCAGTAAAGCTGGAAAAGAGGAAGGAACTACAGGCGAGGTTTGACCGACTATCTACCAGGAAGGCGGTGCGCCAACTGAGACAAGCAAGGGTTTCAGTTTACGAACATGGAGATAAGGCAGTCTGTTAGCAGGTCAGCTCCAGAGGGAAGCAGCGGCAAGGGAAATTGTGCAGGTGAGGGATAGGGCAGGGAAGTTGGTGGTGGCGCCGGATCTGATTAACAAGGTTTT